>NC_049183.1:3207500-3840357 GCF_009769625.2 Cygnus olor
AAGTTTTTGTGGTTGATCTAGAAAGATGCTAGATATGAATAAAAACTGTTTTAGGGCCACAATCAAGAGTGCTATATCATGTAAATGAATTATATATGCTGAATATTAAGCTATTGGGGTTATCATGTTTTGTAAGAGTGTAAGTGACTACAGTAGTCATTTTTTTCCGCATCTACATTTATTTTAGTTTATGAGAGAGAGGGAGGGGGGAAATTGGGGGACATGGGAATGGGGTTTAGCTAAAATATTAATTAATGAAGCAAAAAGGGGCCCCACTGCACCAACTATCATGTATCAGCTGTCTTAAATTATTCACTGTTTGTTCAAAGCCAAAGGTTATGTTCTTATTAGGGGTGCTTCTCTTGACACTTGTACATAAAATCAGATTAAAAGCTGTCTAAAGGCACCCTTTTAAAGCATTCCACAGGCAGTATTCAGCTATTTAACCATAACTAGTTATTTAGGCAAAAACTGCTAGTTAGATCATTAACAAGCATTCTTTTTATATTTCTTCCAGTAAAATAAATTATTGATATCATTGCTGACTTTTATATTATGGGAGGGAAAAAAAAATCAATAATAAAAAAGTGATAAAAGCACTGTTTCTATTTTTTTCTTTTTTTTCCAAAAAAAAAAAAAGAAAGTAATAAAAACTTAAATTCTTTGTACCAGTAAAAAAAAAAAAATGTATAAAATTTACATCTGTGCAGTGGAGTTGTTAAGTTCTAGAAATACACAGCCTATGATGCTTTAGATTTAGCCTAGTAGACCAACTGTTAGAGACAGACGTATCATTTTTATGGAATTATATGATAATCATATTCAGATTTATATAAGCATTTTACAAGTATTGCAATCATTGAGTAGAGATAATCATGGTATTTTCATCAGCTTGGTACTTTTTGAAACATGACTGTGTCGTGTAAGCAATCTGCAATTTTTCAAGGCATGGCAACTTGCCCCTATTTAATTTTCAAACCAAGGCCATTTTGCTAACTATTGGGCCCAAGACAACTTTTCAACTGGGACAAAAGAGGGACCTTCTTCTGACCGTGCACTGAACAGAGAAGGCTGCTTGTCTGGGTCTCTGGCACGTGCAGCTGAGCAAATGCCAGGGTGGCAGTTTCAAGCATAGTTGAAAAATTGCAGTTTGTCTGTGCATATGTTTGGACTCTTTCCATGTTGTCCTGTTTACAAGTTAACCTAAGTTGGGGTGTTTGTCACGGGTCTTCTTGTTTTTGTATTTAAATAAATAAAGCAGAAAACTGTCATGCAACAGTTTTGCTGCAGATAGTTATATCCTCATGTGTAATGTGCATGCCTACTGGCAAGCACTTTAGTAAATTATCAACTCACCGCTGTGAACCTGCCAACTTGCTATAACAACTCTGCTTTAAAAAAAGTGTTTGTGATCAGGCTTTCTCTTTGTCATCGTATGTGCATGCAATATGATCAGTTGAACAATAACCATCAATAAAGTTTCACAAGATTTGAAAACAAAGTTTCTGTAGCATTTATATCTAAGAATGAAAAAATAAATTATCTTTAAAATTGAAACAGAGAGAAAGAGACTATATTAATCAATGAAAAATGGGGTAATAACATATATTTATACTACTGAGGGAATGAACTGAAATTTATTAAGAGTTCAATCCCCACATTTCTTATCTAAGATATATGAGACAAACCTCCAATTTAAAAAAAAAAAAAAAGTATATTTCATTTTAAACAGCAAGATAAAGCACCTTAAAAATGTTTACGAAGTGTTAGGTTTCCAATTCAAGTGTTGATGATGCATTGTTTCTGGAATTGCACACACAAAATGTCTAATGTGGAGAATAACAGAATTTATTTGCAATTTTAATTTTCATGAAATGGCTTTACAACTCCCACTCTTCAAATGATTGTATGGCGTTTTAGACTATTAAAATAATCTTGAAAGTTTGAGGGTGCAGCCCATATTAGCAACTATTTTCTTTATAAAGGTCCTACAGTACTCCTAGTAGTCATTTTAAAATGTATGTCTGAAATAGTTATGTAAGAAAAGCATTTGAAAAATTTTTTACAATATATATTGGGAATGTTTTCACTTATATAAATAACTACTGAGAATATGACTTACGAAAAAAAATATTACTGCCATATGTGGAATATAGTGACTTCTAAACAGATAAAAAAGAATACAGAAACCTACAAACCCAGAAAATGTGTATATCTGTCTTTAGAAATTAGTGTTTATATCACAGCCGTGATTTGTGAATAACAAAAAAAAAAAAATGGTTTGTAATATCAAAATAAAAGCTTAGTCTGAAAAGGGAAAAATATGTTGGTGTTCAAAGTCATTTTGCTTTTCCTTTTTACTGTTTTGATTGAAGAGCTACCTGCAGTGGCACCATCGATACTGTTCACAGTGTACTTGTAACCAGATGCACTATTGACAAGGTTCACAGCCTTTTTTTTGCTGCCTGAAAGTGTTGGTGGGAGCTTGGCAGAGCAGAGGAGCCTGATGAGGTTTGTGCCTGCCCCGTGTGCCTGGCCTCCTGCTCAGGGACCAACAGCTGGGCACAGCCAGGCTGGGGCAGGGAGCGAGGCGGCTGTGAGTGAGTGTGCCCAGGTGCATGTGCATGTGTATGTGTACACATGGCTATTTGTGTGTGTGTGTATGTGTGTGTGTGTTGGGGCTGGGGGGCAATAACCTCATCAGCTGGCTTGAGCTCCGCTGCTGCTTCTTTTCAGTCAGAGGCAGAGTGATGAGATTCAGCACAGGGACTGGGTTGCATGTTTGCTCCCCAGAAAGGGAAGTTTTATCCAGTATTAAATGTATTTTTTTTCAGGCAACAGTGCATGATATGTGAAGAAGGATTGTTTTTTTTGTTGTTTGTTTGTAGGGAAATAAAAATGTCTTATAAACTGACTTCATTTAAACAGGCCATTTCATCTAAGAGGATCATAAAAATACCACTGACCTGCATCTGACCTCTAAGATGAAACGTGGCTGTAGCTGCTCAGGCGAGTGCTGTTCAGGGAGCACCGACACTAGGGAGGGCTGGTGACTGGTAAGTATGTGACTGCTGCTTTTCCCAGGGCCCTTCTCTTTAGCTGTCTTTTTCATAGACAGCTTCTATTTCTGTTCACTTCCGAGTACAGGAAAGGAAGGAAAGATAATTCTGCTGATCTTAAACCAACAGTGGTATTTCTGCGTTTCTGGAAGGCTCCTTGTCTCTCCCAGGTTTATAGTTCAAGCCATAGGAATAACAGCTACATATGATGAGACTGATGTATTTAATGTGCCATTAATCATGTCACATGCATGCCAACAGAATTGTATCTCTTCTACTTGGGTTCCTGTTGCCTTATAAATTAACAGGGGCAGAGAAGACATAAAGATAAGGAATTAAATATTGAATGCTTTGCAATTTACTAGCAAGTTCTTCTCTGGAAAGTGTTTTGATCTTTCAGGGAAAGTAAAGAAAAGAAACCCTGATGTGTGCCAGCAATGGTGGGGAGATGCTATCTTCTGCTTACTTTATAGCTTTATACGAAATACGAGCACTACATGTTTGAGTATACTCTCCTACACACCATACACAAAGGCTATATTGACAATGTTTCCTTTGGTGGTTGGACAAAATGACAAAGGCAGTAATACTGAGTAAGATTTGTACTGAAGAAGGTTGCGAAGCATGTGAATAGATAAATATCAGTGGAACACACATACAGAAAGTACCTGAAACACCATACAATTCATGTGATTGGATTCATCTACTTGTTGTCCAGTATCATTATTCATGATTTGATGCAGTAGCACTTCCTTTCTTGACCAAATAGCCAACATGTGGTAAATTAATAAAAAAATATATTTATTGAGCAGCTGGCTAAAGAATAAGCAAAGCATCATGTATAAGCAAAACAAAAACAACAAGAGAAGGAAAATGTAGTAAACTCTTTAGGATATTTTTCTCAATTAGTTAAAATTCTAACACAACTTTCACTGTAGCAGATCATACAGCAAAGATCAAATTTAATATTTTTAGGAAACCTCAGAATCACCCCTCTCTAGCATGTCCTGCACTACTCTGTCCTTGATTGTCTTCAAGTGTGTGCACATTGTTTATTAGCTTTATATTTGGCTTTGCTTTGTGAACTAAAATATAGTTTTCTTTAACTCCTTGGAAATATTATTTGTCTACAGTTTGAACTGCTGTTGTGTTATGTTACGGTTTCTTATCTCAAGTGATTTGTTGCCACTTTGGCATGTTCCTATTTCCACATTTTTATTTATTTATTTACAGTTTTACAGTACAGACGCATGAGGAATAAAAGGCTGTGCAAAGGATTTCTTCCAAAGCAGAACTGAAGTAGCATTTTGATAGGCAGAAGGGAGTGGGGAAAAAAAAAAAAAAAAAGAAAAAAAAGAAAACAGAAAAAACCAACCTTTTTTCAGTTTGAAGGCAAGATTTGAGTGGGAGGTGAAATCAGAAGGAAGACAATGATTTGGGGATGTCTTTGAAGAATTTATGAAAGTATCACAGAATCGTCTAGGTTGGAAGAGACCTCCAAGACCACCTAGTCCAACCTCTGACATAACATTAACAAGTCCTCCACTAAACCATATTGCTAAGATCTACATCTAGATGTCTTTTAAAGACCTCCAGCGATGGTGACTCAACCACTTCCCTGGGCAGCCCATTCCAATGCCTAACAACCCTTTCGGTAAAGAAGTTCTTCCTAATATCCAACCTAAACCTCCCCTGGTGTAACTTTAGCCCATTCCCCCTTGTCCTGTCACCAGGCACGTGGGAGAATAGACCAACCCCCACCTTGCTACAGCCTCCTTTAAGGTACCTGTACAGAGCGATAAGGTCGCCCCTGAGCCTCTTCTTCTCCAGGCTGAACAACCACAGCTCCCTCAGCCTCCCTGTCATCAAAACCAGTCTTGTTACCACCATTATAAAAGCTTACTGCAACTCTTCAGTTGTTGTTAAAGGCCATAAGCTTCATCTCTCACTATAACATGAGCTTTATCCTGAGTCTTTCCGGACTGGAATTTGAGTCCTTACAATACCTAACTTTATTCATACAGCAATGGAGATGTTTGGGTTTGATATGAAGGGGAATTTATTTTCTGGTAGCTTTTATGATTCTCCAGCAGTAACCTAGTGCTCTGCATACCAAGAATTGTCTTGCAGCACTTCATAAAAAGCACAAGGAACAGACTAGGATCAGGAAAAGCCTAGGTAGTATTTGTTGGTATATCATCAGCTTGAAATCAAGCCTTTTCTCTTAATGAGTGAGACTAAGTTTAACATGGGGAAGAAAAATGCTAAAACTCCTTGTAGATCCAAGAGCTAGTCCTTACATTCATATTTGGAAAAGTAAGTTTTTATTTCATGCTGGTTTGTCTTTAAGCATGTGGGTATGTTGCCTATATCCACACAAAGGATGACTCTGATGCAATGTCAGTGTAATTGAAACAGTGATGTGATTACCTGAACAATTCACCACTAGCTTTAGTTGTCTAGGATATAACACCTGTTATGCAACAACAGTACTGTTGTTACAGTGAAAAGCAATCAAAAGTGGGTTATCCATTTTCAAAGAGAAGATGTTTCACTATTCCAGGCAACATTCAGGGCCAGGAGGTGTTCCCTCTTCAGCTGTTGTTTCTCTCTCAGTAGTAGATATTGTCAAGCTTTTCAAATTCCTGCTTTATGTCCTATCAGGTTACTCAAGGTTAGCAATCTCATCTTACGTGGTTTGCAGTACCCGACTTGGCTACAGGTATTGAGAAAGAGAGTTTGGGTGGAAAGGGAGGTAGAGATAATCACCAATTTCATTGAAACTGTGTTTAAGGCACTCACAAATATATGTGGGAGGTGGTTCTAAACTCTTGTCTTGGCTCAACTTAATACAGTAACTGAGATGTTTTTTCCATATGTAGCTGCCATATGTATGTTGGATAAAGTTGTTCTCAGCTCTGTTGAAGATCTTCCATTTTACTTAAAGAGTTAGTCACTGAGAAACACTTTTTCAATAATTTGTTGGTTTGGGCTCTGCCCTGGATTCCATTCCCTTTCCACATCAGACAGAGTGAAAACATGCTTATATGACCCCATTGCTTGCTTAACAGGGGTCATATGACAATGAAGTGTTCTTTCTGTTTCACATGAGATAGGTTGACTTGTGGTAGGGTTCTGATTCCAAACGAGATTTAGAGCTGAAAACCTGAGCTGAAACTGAGCTCACTGTGTGTATGGTACTGTAGAACACTCCAGTCTGCTTCTCACTACTGCTTATGGATTGGTTTAGTTTGCTCTCTGCTAGCTTTGATTTGCCCATGTATTGCACTGAGAACCTGCATGCCCAACCAATTTAATGATTCCATTGTTTAGTGAAAGACCTTTGAGTCAGGAATTCAATAAATTGGAAAACTGTTAAATAAAACATAAGTGAATGCAAAAATAATCATTTAGTGGACATTATGAAAGGACGCTAAACCAAACAGTTCAGACCAATATATGATGTATAACATCTAAACAAATATGACAACTAATTAAGGATGAGATTCCACATTCAGGATGACAGGCATTATAAAAATGAACAGCTAGGTTACGTTCGGGGAAAAAAACCTGCGCTTTGCAAATGTCAGGCAGACAGCTCAGTAAGCAAAAAAGCTCAGTTATCCAATTAAAATAAATGTGCGGTGTTCTCAGTATAAAGAGCTAAAGCATCAGGAGTTAAGATCCTGAAATGTAAGTGGAGCAAAAAGTGCTCTCTATAAAGCTTAGTGTAATCTATCAAGATTAATATTTTGCATGCTGGCAAAGTCATATAGTAATGTGTTTCAATTTTTGAAATTAGAAACATTAGACTAAGATCAGTACCAATTTAAACCCCAGGTAACCCCAAATATTAAATTGAATTCATTATTTGCAACCACAATGTGCTAACAAAACTTGCCTTGATGGCTTCTATGGGAAATAGATACTATGGTAGGTGCCCTCCTCTTTCCTAAGATCCTTTCTGATACTTCACGTAAAATGTATTAACAAGTTGCACAAATGTAATTTAGGGGAAAAGTCTTCATCTAGAAGTAATTCCTGATTTATTCAGGAGTAATTCCTGTCCTAGGAAAGACTGAGGATATTTTTAAACATTGGCATGTACATGGATGGTTTGAGAGAGGCCGCAAAGTTTCAAAACCAACAGTGAGAGACGCAGTTTAACCTAATCTGTTGTTGTCACATTCTAACAAAAGGAGATTATTGCATATCAATGAGAAGTCAGTGGTAGAAAGAGATTGCACTAACAAATCAGCATATTGTCTCACAGATTAAAAAGACGCATCAAGGATCATTCTCATTAAACCCCATTCCTGTAGTCCAGTATGTGATACTTCATTTTTTCTCAGATCTCATTGCCATTGGTAGATTTCTGCCATAAATCACAATAGAGAAGAGAGAGCAGGTACCAAATATTAATATTTGAATCTAAATTTCAATATTGTCACTGATACAATATGACTCCCTACTGTCACAGTCTTTCTTGCAGCTATCTTTCTGTCGCTTATGCTGGTCTCTACTTAGCTCATGCAAGTATACCCAGATCATGGAAGAGTGCTATAGGCCGTAAGTAACAAAAACTAATCTGTGGAGCTCCTGATGCACAGAAGGAGAATAGTATGTGAACACAGGTTCCTCTTTGAACACATATCTAAGGGATATGATCTGGGCTTCAGTTAATAGTTTGCTTGGCAAACAATCCCTAAGACATATCCACAGATTTTTATTTTTTTTTTTGTAACACTACCATGAACTTACTGCTAGTTTATATTAAACTGGACCCTTGTGAAGAATAACAGCTATATGATACGTCCATTTTATTTTCCTTTCTTGTGCTAATTAATGGTGTCAACATTGAAATTTATGTAATTCCTTTAGGTCATCTGATCTGACCCAATGTCCTTCCATTGTAGAACTGGTATCTGTATGTGAGATATCCCTATATGAATGAGACTGTAGATCTCACACATTTTATATATAGTGCAAAGAGTGCAAAGTACTGTGATCTCTGTAACATGCACTGTGAGGCTGTTCCTCACAGTAAAACTCATTGATAGCAAATTTTCCCTAGAATTGAAGCCCCTTTTTTTCTTTTTTAATCATCCTATTAGTCTTAGAGATGATCTTAAGCACGTCTCTTTCTCATTTGAGCTACAACAGCTCTATAAGTGTCCAAAAGTCTTGGCCATTTCGTGACCTTCAATAGATCTATCACTTTTTATTGTTCTTTTCAGATCTATTCCAACTTTAATATTTAAGTAGAAATAATGCAGGAAGTTTTTAGGGATAGGGTATTCAACACGATTTTTTTGCTTAGCAACATCAGACCCACTTACTCCCTCAGAGTTTCAGGTAGGAGCCTTGGAATGCATACACTGAAGGCTATTGCAGAATTATAGCAAGGCATGGTTAGATTTAACTTACACATGCTTTGTTTGGTTTTGTTTTTATCTTCTTTTTCTGATGTCTCGCTAGGTCATATTTTATTTGGCATGAATCCACAGTTCAGCTTTCTATATAATCAGTTGGCAAAAAAGACAGATGATACTCAAAAGAAATTATTATTTAATGCATTGCTGTAAAGAGCTGTGCTTGTGTTGCAGCAATTCATATAACAAGGCCTTAATGGAAGATCAAATGCAAAATCTTCTATGTCTCTGTGGGCTCAGTTTTGCATTTGGCTCAGTGTCCTCAGATTCTAAAATCTTATATGGACTTGTTAGTGTTAGGTCAGAGGTTGGACTGGGTGATCTTGGAGGTCTCTTCCAACCTAGACGATTCTGTGATTCTATATAAAGACACTTTTTTTTCTTCCACTACCACGTGAAACATCATATTGAAGATAATGTTCTGAGTGTGCAGATTTTTACATATCGTGTGTTTATACTTGTTGTAACTTAAGACAGTCCTGAGAATTTAGCATAACAGTAATTTTTTTTTTGTTTGCTGTTACTTGAGAAGAGAAATTCAAACCCTTCTGAAGTATATAGCACTATAGTTCTGAATATTTTTATATTAAAAGTTTTTTACATTAACTGAAAAACTTACCTAGAATCATTACTTGCAACTTCTGTAGAAGATGGTAGTGTAGTAGCCTGCAGCTTCTACTCTCTTTAGTCTGGCTGTGGCATGTCAGCTGCTGATCACCACTTTTAAATGAACAAGATTTGACATTTTAAAAAAGGCAGCTTTTAGGTAGATCATGTAGAGCAATGGTTGCTTGTTTCTCAGACAAGTAATTTCAATCTGCAGTTTTAAGTATTGGGGAAGTGTGAGATCAGAATCAGAAGAGGCAGTAGGAGTACAGAAATGTATCTTCTGTTTGCACTTTTGCTATAGGAAAGAAGTCTGCTGTTTGTATCTTCATAACTGGCAGCAGAGCAGATCTTCATTTTAATCCAAGATTTAAACCTGTCCCTTGGAGTAGGTCTCCAAAACAAGAGCTTCTAAGTCTGGAAACTTATAACCACAGACAAATTTTCTAATAGGATATTCAATTCAAGCCATTTGCATCAGAATTAACATGCAGCAAAAGGCTTTTCTGGGGTTTCCCCCTTCATGAGATGGTTTATAAAGCAGAAAGCAGAAAATTATTACTCAGACAGAGGCTTTAGGCTTTACCAGGGGAATCAAAATGGAATTCAAGTTTGTGAAGCACCTGATTTATATATTAAAAAAAAAAAGTCTGCAAATGTTCAAATGAGAGGTGAGAATGTCAGCTCTGCAGTCTTTGAGAAAAAATGGAATGGCTGCAATACACCCACCTATGTGTGACCTTGTCACCCGCAGAATTGCTATGTTTTTTGTGAAGTGAGCAGTTGCGCTTGCAACTCTGAATGTTTCTGCCATCCTCACCTTATTCTTATAGAACCTCTGTTTCACATCTCCTTGTACACAACTGTTGATGTTCACCCAGATGGGCAACAATCCAGCTTCATATTTTCTGAAAAAAAAAAAAAAAAGAAAAAGTGATGGCCTGGAGATAACAACATTTTTAAGTCATCCTTAATTTACAGATACAGCTGATAAAATAACTGAGGTTTCATCACAGAGAGATCTGGAGCCCCATTGCTCCACAGTTAGAAAGTAAAGTTATTTCAGGTAAAAAAGCAAGCAAATGAGGAAAAAATAGTTTTATCTGGGAAGCCGAGAAGCAGCTTTTATTGGCTGAAAGAGAATATAGAGAGAAATATGCATGTTGCCAAAGCCAGTAAATTCTGCTGTACAGATGAGTTCTTATGGGATGTCTCTGGATTTTGATGGATGCCTTTTTTTTCCTTTTTTTTTTCTTTTTTAAAATGTGACCTGCCATTAGGCCCTGGTATAGAAATTGTTCACTTAATCCAGCCTTCAGCTGACTTTGTCCCCTAGTGGGGAGAAAATGTAATTCGTATACTGAGATTAAGAGGAGGGCATGCATCACCACAAAGTGTTGTGCCAATCATCCTTTCTCAGTCCAATCTGAAGTCTCTTATCTCTGGAAAATGTGAAGTGGCAACATGAATAGGATAAGCAGAGAAACATGGCGTACTTTTTTATAATCTTATTTTATAGCTTTACTCTCAGTGACTTTGTCGGGAAGTCAACAGAGAAGTATTTTTACCCAATGCCAGATTAATGGAAATATGTGTAAATTTGTGCTCTCATTGAGTTGTTCACCTCTGTCGCATTCGGTCAGCCTGCCTCCTGGCACCATTAAGTAGAATTTTACAGCTGTGTGGAGCCTACCATAGGGTTGGAGACAGGAAAATTGTGTGTCATAAATGCAACACCCTGAGAAACAGGTCCCCCATGAAATGAATTATCATAAGACAACTGGAGATTTGTGGAAGCAGAAATCAAGTATCTTACTCTTACAGAAGGGCAGAAGGAATTAGGTACCGTCAATTACAGCTGCAGCAGAACTAGCCGAGTCAACTGAAATGTTTATCATTGATCTGCCTAAATCCAGAGGGAGCTCTTCAGAACTTTTTCATCACACAGCAAGCTACAGTCAGGACTAGTGGAAATTCCCCAAGTACTGGTTACAGTATTTTATTCTGATTTTTCTGGTCTTTTCAAGGTGTTTTGTATATAACTGAAGTCACCTAAAGAGGTGCGGTCCAGCTTCAGCAGAGATGTTTGCCTACACTTGCCTTGTCTTCTGACAAAAGACACTTTTAAGATCTGCTTTATTTACCTTGAGATTTCTGCACTTTTTCCCAAATTTGAAAGTTCTTATCCCCTCCAATTTAATTCCTAAACTAAAATTTCATTTTGTTCATGATTCATGAGTGAATGAGGAGCATGTAATTTTTTCAAATTTAGTTCAAAGAGATATTAAGACCTTAACTTGCCAATTGCCACATCGTTTTCTAAAAATTGTATTATATGAAGATTAGTTAGAATGGTAGAATATTTACAAATATTGTTGTCACCTATTTGTGATAACTTAAAAATTCATATAACATTTTCCAGTGCAACAGCTGGTGTCTGAGTTAATGAAATCAGCTGTCAAAAAAAAAATCTTGACATTTTCTAGGCTTCTTTTGCTTCATGTTACTTCTGTTTATTGTTTTTGGAGAAGCAACCATTGTATCGTATGTAATAGTGACTATATATTTTAATATAAGGCAAAAATTGCCAGTTCTTTTTAGACTTTGTGGTTCCTTAACCTTCTTAGAATCGTAAAGGACACAGCTGTTTTTGTTAAATTTAGCTGTTTATTACTTCTTTTTTCTCCCATGCACTAATTGCTAAGCTTTACTGTAGCTTTGAATATCTCCTGCCTGTGTATGAATGTTGTAAAAGGATGGTCAGATACCATCTTTGATAATTTTTTCTCCTAAACTAACTTTCTTTTGTTTTTCCTCTTCAATGGACAAGAAGCTGTACTGCAAAAGTAGATGATATGCTATGCTTTTGGCCAGATAAGTTGTGTATTCTGTTAGCCAAGAAATCTGGATAACTTACTTCCTACTCATTGCTAGTATTACATTTAAAGTTTAAGAAGGAGAGAGGAGGGAAGGGGGAAGGAAAAAGAGAAAATGTGTTGGTAGTTATGCCAGTATGCTGAGGGAACTTAGCAACAAGGCAACAGAAGTCATGTTGCTGAGTGAGCAGAATGAACGAATCTTAAATAACTTTAAGGCTGCTGAAAGGAAAACTCATATAGTCTATGGTGCTTGTGATCATTCTGTAGAAAACTAGACAGCGTTAAAAGAGAAAAGTTTGAAATATTTTTCATGTAAGTACAAGCGTGCAACAATATTAATAGTGTGTTTTAATAAGAGAAGAGACAATGGTGTAAATTTGATATTTATTTAGTTAGTTAGTTAGTCATAATTTACAGGGCTCTGACCAGAGCAGTTGATCATCTAAGGTGACCTGTTTTCTGTAAATTCAAGAATGGATGTCTAAAAGCAAACATTTATTATACAAAATTATGGAAGTAAATGTTTTTGACTGGAGAGAAGGAATTTCAAGATTTTAGCATGAGCCAAGTAACAAGCTGGTTTTGGATAGGTTATGTGTATTTTTCATGTGTCATAGGCTAGCTCTACTTTGACATAAGGAGTGATAGAACTAATAATGTGTAGTGTCATTGTTACAATAAACAAACAAACAAATAAATAAAAGTTTTTGACATCACTGAAGGTATTTAATTTTTGGTTGAAAATTCCACCAAACCAGGAGAATCCACAGCTGTCCTCCTCCTTCCTCCCCCGGGCACGCAACAGGAAGAAAGCATGAGCTTTTATGGCAAATTGGCTTTGGGAAGCTACAGATTAGTAACAATTAAGCCCCCCCCGGCATTGCTTCAACTGTCCCTGGGGTTAGACTGGCAACCTGTACTAAGAACTGAGCTGAGCTTTCTGGCTGATGGATCATTACTTAAGGAAAACAGCTGTATATTGAATATTTAACATGATCAAAACTACATAATGCAAATGCAGCCATCTCAAGATTATTAAGATATCACCATGGGTTGCCTGAAAAAGGAACTCCAAGTCGTCAGTTATGTCTAGTAGCACTGATTAGTGATAGTCACTTGCGTAGCAAGGCAACATGTAGGCACAGGCTGCATACCTGTAAAGGTTTAGCTACATTCTGATAACTTTGTGCTGTCTACACATAAGGCCACAATGACAACTGCTGAATCATGGAAGAGAGCCATAGCAATTCAATGCAGTCTGTCCTGGTGAATTAATATTCCATAGTTCATTCCAATGGGATTAAAGCTATTCCTCTGCCATCCCTGGTGCCAATCTTTCATCAGGCCTTCTGTGGAGTTGGGAGCTGAGGGTGACTCAATCTGTTCTCCCTAATTTCTGCATATGGAAATTCTCTTTCAGCCTTCAAAGATAAATTTGACCTCAAAGAAAACAGAATGCAGGCCTTTCTCCAACTAAGTTTCATTCCTCCGTATGCACAGCACAAATCATTATTTATTTATTTATTTTGTGTTTATACTTTCACAAACATTTTGTATAATAATCCACCCTAGATATGTTATTTAAGGGTAGTTGAAAACCAAGCTTTTCTAGATTCTCAACGGCAAAGCAACTCTCCTGTGAGTTTGTTGATAATGTGGAGAAAACAGGACAAAGACTTTTGCCAGATGAAATTGGTAGTCTTGGGGAGAGGTTTAGGGGCTTTGCCCTTCAAGCCACTTCTAATTATCTCCACATAAATAGAAAAATCAGCAGTAGTTTGTAAAATGCCCATAGGACACTCCTTCCTTTCATAAAAATAAAAGTCTGACCTAAAAAATAATAGAAACAATAACAGAAGACTTTTTTTTGCTGTTAAGTGTTTGGTACCATGCCCTCATTTACAATTGGCCATCTGTCTTTCAGAAAGCTTAACTTAAAACTGAAAATGCCTCAAGATGGACCTTGCAAAAGTTTGCAAAATTTCCTTATGACAGGCAGTTACAAAACCTTTGGGCCTTCCCCTTACACATTGAGCTACTTGTAGCTAAGATGTATTTAATGGAAATATTACTAAAGTTTAAAAGATTACTACTAAAATTTAGCAGCTGTGATTGCACTCTTTTCAGTAGCAATTGCATTCCTACAGCACAGCTTACGAAAGTTTTCTGACATCTTATTTTATATTTGATCCAGGAGAAGCAGTTTACTTAAACAACAACTCAGTGGAGGTTCTATTTGTTTGTTTCTTTTTTTTTTTTTTTTTAAAGACTCTTTTTCCAATTCCTAACATTAAAATAAGGGAGTTTAAGTGAAGATCAAACAGCGAGTAAAGATTTAAGCATAGCAGACTTGAGGGGGTGGGAGGGAAGCAAACAGATAGAAGACTTATGCAAACCCCCAAAGATTCTTTTTTTTTTTTTTCGGTAATTATGTTGACTAACTACAAAAGCTATCTTTCAAGAAAGAGCTGGGGAAAGGGGATGTCTGTGCAGAGAAGCAGCCCACCAACACACTTCTAGAGCCATTCTTTCCAGACAGTGCCTTTGGCCTATGCTGAAAAGCATAATATAAAGCCATTTTAAAAGATAATGTGTACCCCTCCTTAGCTACCTTCTCTTTCAAACGAAACTTCATTTGTGCTGTAGAAAGCACAAAGGCAGCTGCATTTCACTTTTTTTTTTAGCCAAGACATGTCGCAAACCTAGTCAGCCTGGTTTTAAGACCTTTGTTATTGGCCCCTGACTGATATATAGCACTGTGACAGGCATAAGTTTTCTCCTTATTCAGCATGAAATTAACTTGGTGTGTTCAAAGAAGCAAAGCTATCAAGCTAGGATCGTAATCAGTGTTAGCTTCTTCAGGGGAATTTTCACAGCCAAACACTAAAACGTAATCTGCACATACAACTACTCCCACGAGCACATTGTAGCAATCGTTCCACGCATGCTCAAGAGCAGACATGCTCTGGCTGCCCTTGCAAAGGGGTGAAAAAGTAAAAGAATATTCTTCATGCCTTCCCTCTGCCTTTCCACAGTAGCCCCAAAGTTGTCACAATGCAGCCCAAATGCATTGTTTTAAATATGTTTGTAATGAGTAAATGTATTCATAGCCATTTGGAGCCGGTATTTTAAATGTTTAAATGCCTTTTGGGAAGCTTTAGGCTGAAACACTGTTGTTAAGACACTGAAATATTAGTAAATCTTGCAAACGACACAAGTTTTAATGTTGCTCATTTCTGTGGTGCTACATGCTGTGCTAATGACCTGGCGACTGGATTTTCTGCTTTTGAAAGCAGAGCTATGTGCTGTAAAACTTTTATCTAAGTTGAGCTGCCTCTCTCTCTAATGAATTTTTTATTTGTTTACTTGTTGTTTCACTAGAATTTAAAAGTAGCAATTAAAAAAAAAAAAAACTTACCCTGAACAAGGAACTTGCCTTCATTCGAAGTCTAATATAATGATGGAAAATACATCATTGTGTGTCCAGTAAAGTGAAAAAGAATCTAGAAAAATGCGTAAATATGCTTAGTACTTTACATGACAAGAAATGTATAATTCACGTGATGATGGTATATATGCACATAAGCTACCACAGACATTTGCCACGCAGCTGGGCCTGTGCATGCCGCTGCATAAGCATAGTGCACTCTCAGTTTGTCTGAAATTCCTAACACCTTTTGAACACAAGATCAGGCCCAGCTTACTCTCAGCTTCCAGTGTGGTTTGCTTAATAAAGGATCAGATAAATTAAATCGAAATACTGGACAAGATATTGGGCCTATGACCATGCAGGCATAAAACATACAATTCCCTTGTGAATTAATTCTATGCTTAGTCATAGTGCTGTTTAGTGTTTAAGAAAAAGAAAAAGAAAAAGAAAGAAAAAGAAAAAGAAAAAGAAAAAGAAAAAGAAAAAGAAAAAGAAAAAGAAAGGAGGACAAGAAGGAGGATGCAGGTAATTACAGTCTGGTCAGCCCCACCTCAGTTCCTGGAAAGCTATGAAGGAAACTGGAAACTGTGAGACCTCGCCTGGAGTACTGCGTTCATTTTTGTTGTTGTTGTTCTGTTTTGTTTGTTTTTATAAAAACTCCCCAAATAAAGTAAGCAGTACATTGCAGTCCACTGCAATTCTGGTTTTACGACATGTCTTGATGGTTGTAGGGATGTGTGAGTGCACTACCTTGGCCTGTTCCAGGTGAGGGAGGCTTAAATGGCACATTCTGCATTTCCACTGTTGATTTGAATCAGACCCTACAGCAGCCTGTCCTACCCACCATGAGTTTCTTTCCATCAGAGAGATGAAGAGAGCCCTTGAAGGAAATGGAGAGAGAACCAAACTGATCGTGCAGATAGTGCCTGGAAACATGGGGGCCACTAGGGGAGTGTGGGGGAGCCAAGGTCTATCCCACACGGCAGCCATCAGCGTAGAATGTCCTTCTCCAGTTTCATTCAGGATGATCTGTATGACCCTGCAGGACCAAAAGCATGGATAAAAACCTTATGGTTTCTGATACCAGGGTTGATGCTGCGATCTTTGCTCATTCCAGCAGAGCTTCTATGTGGAAGTGGAGGCCATGATGGTGTGGAGCCTACTCCTGGAGCTATCACCTGCTGGGCTGAGGCTCCCCAGATCTTGCTGCATGTATCCTTAGCCCAGAGCACCACTGCCTTTTTGTCACAGCGTTTGCTTTACCCTGGCCTTGCCAGGAGGACAGTGGGAGTGAAAAGGGCGTGGAGATGCCACCAGCTCCAGTCCAGGAGGGGGAGGAGGAGGAGGTGGAGGAAGCAGCGACACACAGCAAGATATTGGTGGGCCAAGCATATACCATGCTGTGGAGGTCATATTTCTAGCATTGGTTTTCTGGGGCCTTTTGACAACTCCAAGGATAACAGTTTTACATGAAATGTTTTCCCATCATATGTTTTTAATGAATGGTCTTATTCAAGGTAGTAAGGGTTTTTTGTCCTTTCTCAGAGTTCCATTAATAGGTGTTCTATGAGATGTATGGGGTAGAAAGTCTTTCCTTCTTACAGTTTTCTTCACCTGTGCCCCAATTCCATTGTTGAGAATAAGTCCATGGTGGTACTTTGATGAGATTTTTGGCATCTGTAATCTTTTCTGTTACATTTTCTGTAATATTTGCATGTGTAACGCAAGAATGTGAAGTAATTACAGACTATGAACTGGCATCTGCCAATTTTGCAGCAAGTTCAATATGGTACAACATGGCTAAGGTTCATGAGGTTCAACATGGCTAAGTGCTGGGTCCTGCACGTTGGCCACAACAACCCCATAACCCCATGCAGATCTACAGGCTTGGGGGAGAGAGGCTGGAAAGCTGTGCAGAGGAAAAGGATCTGGGGGTGCTGATTGATGCTCCCCTGAACGTGAGCCAGCAGTGTGCCCAAGTGGCCAAGAAGGCCAACGGCATCCTGGCTTGTATCAGGCATAGTGTAGCCAGCAGGACCAGGGAGGTGATCGTTCCCCTTGTACTCTGCTCTGGTGAGGCCGCACCTCGAGTACTGTGTTCAGTTTTGGGCCCCTCAGAACAAGAAGGACATCGAGGCCCTGGAACATGCCCAGAGAAGGGCTAGGAAGCTGGTGAAGGGCCTGGAACACAAGTCCTGTGAGGAGCAGCTGAGGGAACTGGGGGCGTTTGGTCTGGAGCAGAGGAGGTTCAGGGGAGACCTCATTGCTCTCTACAGGTACCTGAAAGGAAGGTGTGGGGAGCTGGGGGTTGGCCTCATCTTACAGATAACTAGCGATAGGACAAGAGGGAATGGCCTCAAGTTGTGCCAGGGGATGTTTAGGTTAGAAATTAGGAGATATTTCTTCTCAGAAAGAGCAGTCAGGTGTTGGAACGGGTTGCCCGGGGAGGTGGAGGAGTCACCGTCCCTGGGGGTGTTCAAGGAAAGGTTGTATGTTTTGCTTAGGGGCATGGTCTAGTGGGTGACATTGGTAGTAGGGTGACGGTTGGACCAGATGATCTTGAAGGTCTTTTCCAACCCAAATGATTCTATCATAAGTTTGGTAACTAGTCGTGCTGTTGGAATATACCTGTCTGCCAGCTATGGAGATAACCTTCTTAGTTGATATACATATGTGCTGCGGAGAGTTCTCCAGAGCTCAGCACTGCTGAGTGGGTTATTAGTAGGCCCAATATTTAATCTCTAGTTGAAAGGGTTTGGGTTGCTGAATGTGACACAGCCCACAGGAGCACAGCAAGGAGCCTCAGCTGGATAGGGCACACATGGCAAATGTCTGCTTGTGTGTGAAGCAAGAAGAGAGAGAGGAGATTATAAATAACAATAACAATTGGGCAACAAGCCCACAGACAAATGCCAGAGCACTCACTCCACAGAAGGGGTGGAGTTTTCTTATCTCCATCCTTTTGGTGCCAGAGGTCTACAGTTCAGCCTTAAAATGATGCTACTGGTGTTAGTGGAGAGTGGGATGCTTCAGTGCAAGGACAGAAACAAGCAATGGGAGAAGAGGGTTGGGGAGAGGCAGAAGGTTTGGCAGAGGTGTGAATGGAGGCAACATAGACCAGCACCCCAGCTTTTTCCAGTGTCATTCAGTTTGACTTCAAAGTGAAACGACAGAAAACCTCTCCTCCTCCTCAGTTCCAAAACTTCAAAGGAGAGCTCCAAGAGAGAATAGAATGTTTTGAGAGCTGCAGGTTTTTATTATGCTAAAATCATAACGTCTAAAATCCAATTCAGTCCTTGTTATAATAAGCGTAATGAAGAATTTATTGATATTTCCACTAAAATTAGTTAGAAGGCAAACTTTAAAAAATGTCACGGATAATTAACTAGGAATATTTCTCAGAAGAGATTTGTTATATTAAAAGGCACTGAAATTACTAGTGTTAATCAACTATATTGTATTAAAAATTTGTATGGATTAATTAAATACTTTAAATATGAAGAAATAAATAAAAAGGGAGGTATAGGGGAATCACAGGCTTGAAACTGTGTCTTCTGTCATGTTGCTTTCCCTGCACTTTTTAAGTACCTAATTTAGTAAGAATTCAGATTAAACAATTCTTCTTGGTCAGCCTAAGCCATTTTTAATATTCAAACTTGTAAGTAAAAAAAGTTGCTGGGTATTTTTCATTAACTTGCCTTGAATGCAGATGCTGGCCTCTCCCTCCCACCCCAAGCTGCACCTAGTCAGTAAGGGCCAAAGGGTTAGGGTTAGGCTGAATAGAGTTTGTGATATTTTTTCTGGGATTCTTTGACTACTCATGCCTATAGTACCTGGTATTTCTAGATGCTCTCCTGCCTGAACAAATCTGGTGTTATTTAGCCATTAACTTCAGATTAGAAGTGCATTCAGCCCAGTACACCTGAAATTATTATTTGCTGATGAGGGCAATTTAGCCTCTACACTACTGAGTCGTTGCCCCCCCCCCCCCCTTTTTTTTTTTTTCATAAGTATATACTACAAATTTGCAGGCTAGTTTCTCTTTTTTTCTTGTGGAAGCAAATGGAGCAGTTCCTCTCTTGTCTGGGCTGAGACAGTGTTGTGTGATGTTAGAAAACAAAGTAGTTATTCTGTTGATGGTAAAGCAGCAGGCTTAGGGGCTTAGGTCTGTGGTATCCTCCTCAGCATAGTCATCAACTCCAGTACATGTTCCTCTTCTAAAACCACCTTATCTCATTGGTGTATACATTTATAAAATCTTATTCAATCCTAACTCTTGTGAAAAAAAAAAAAAAAAAAAAAAAAAAAAGGAGAGTATTCTGTTGTTAGTACAGGAAAAGCAAGCTTTTATTTGCCTCTTTGAATATTGCTACATTTCTCCAACCCAACTCTTGCCAGATCCATTTGCACCACGGAAACTACAAAAAATATCAGGGGTGCTCCATCTATCTACTGCACTTACACCATAAAAAAGAAACTGTAAGACTGATCAGCAAAGTTGTCCTCTACCTACCTCTAAGATAAAAGGTAAAACTCTCTTTTCTTATAGAAAAACATGAAATTAGATTTACAAATGAAGAAAATTTAAACTAGTCTTCCCATCCTGCACTGGCATAAATCATGACCCAGCCTCCTAAAATACAGTGAAGTCTTGCTAACAGAAATTGTAATATGGCTTTTGCACATGGGCCACATGCATATTGCTTTCAAGACCCTGTGTTAGTATTGTAAAACAAATTTGCTCTAGAGATCCTCTGGTTCAGTAACTACTATTGAAGAGGCAGTCAGAAGTAGGCCATTTCATTGTTTTAAACTAAATAATCTTGAAAGCTGGAAGACACAGATATTATTATTTTTTTTTAATTAGACTTAATGTTAACAAAAAAATAATTATCTTATGGTTTTTCTGTCTCAGTGATAGGTATTGTCATAAAGTCTTGTCCCCCCAGCTTTTTATTTCAACTGTGTGGTGTTTTAAATGATGCCAGGTAATACAGAAGGCTATGTGTTAGAAATAAGTCACCGGCTGATTTCCAACAGGTGCTTTATAGAAAAGAATATTCCTTGAAATTCAAAATCTCTTCAGCCAAGTCTCTAGTACTCAAGGAGTTGTTCTATATACGAGGTTTGTTATAGTACATCCCACATAATATGGGTACTTTTTAGTTATGTGATGGAAATACTAACATATATTTATGGAAAATGCAAATGCACTTAAAATAACCTAAAATGTTTATAGTGAAAGACTTTCACTCAGAAAGAATGAACTGCCCTCATTTTTTATTTTATTTTATTTTTTATTTTATGGAGGCAGTAAATCATAGAACTCCTTCACCTGTCAAGTTCAGATCAAAGAATTCACTGCAATTATATTAATTGAAACATCTGAACACTCTTATACTGGAATTAGGCTTATACTACATGCAAAAGTTAACTTTGTAACTATTTAAAAATACAAAATAGACATTTTTCAAGAAGTCTTCTATTTTTGCTTTTTTACCTGGTGTTTGTTTTTACTTTTTCCTCTGAAAGGTGTGGTCATTTTGCTATCACTCAAGTAGTAAGCTAAAAACCTGAAAACAGGTACACCTGTGTTTCAAGTCTCAGGCATTTTTCAGCCCGTGTCTCCAAACATATCTAAACTGCTTGTGAGGAACTGGGCATCAACAAGAGGCTTTACTGGTGCAGTGGTTTTTCTGCTTCCTTAAACAGTACTGCTGACTGCAAGGTCATTTTTCAGATGTGAGGAAGCTGAAAGTCAGACTGCATTTTTCATGCAGGGGTTGGGCTATGTTTGGGGGGGGAGGAGGGTAGTTTTTTGGCTGTGTAGGGATTTGTGTCTCAAGAAAAAGGGCACGGGTGAGTGTTACCCAATGCAAACAAACACGTGGCTGTCCTACTTCAACTGCTTTTCTTGTATATGCAGATGAAAAATCTCTTACTGTAACTGGTTGGAGTCATTCCTGAATACAAAAGCTGAACTGGATATGTGATGCTGCCCAAGCCCACTGCTAGGGCAAGTTATTTCGACACACTTTCAGCCTCACCCTGTTGGGGAGGTGGAGTGAGGGTGCCACTGGGTGGGCATCTGGCATATAGCTAAGGTTGACCCACCACAAAGGGAGCACAACAGTGACTGTGTGGGAGTGCTTTGAGAAGAGTGGGTGTCATGAAAGAGTACAGCACATACGTTTGGAGAAAGTAGAAAAAGGGCTGTGAGACAGGGAGCAGGAAGTCAAGGGACTGTTGAATGTTAATATAGGCAAGAGAAAGACAAGATGCTTGGCTGAGGAAGATACAATAATTGAATGTTGTTGTACTTTAATTAAGGACTTTAATAGCAATGGCATGAAAGGCTTTTATATGTTAAGAGATAAATGCAAACATTGTATATGAATTTCCAAGAAAACTTGGAGAAAAGGTGCATGAGGCTACTAATAAATTTTTTGTCCTAAAAAATAGGTGGTCTGTTTACACGTGGTTAACAGACAATAAAGCATAATGCTGCAGTGTAGCCATCAAAAGCAGAGGTGAGAAGCACAGGGCACAAAACAAACTTTTACCCAGGATTTAAATTGGACTTAAGGGATGAGTGATAACTGTTCTTCGTGCATCTTCATCGTGTGGAGTGCCCAGTCATGAGCCCTTATCAAAGGATCTCTGTTTGGATCAAATTCTGTAACAGGTATTGTTCATTCAGGTCACTTCCTAGCAATACACCAGAGCTACCATGACAGCCAGTCAATGTAGCACTTCATTTGCCTTTTGCAATACATGTCTTATTAAAATAGTGCTATCCCCAAGTAGTTTTAATGAGTTAATAACTTGCACTCTGCCTATTTGTGATGCAGACTCATTAAACAGATGTGAACAAGTATCATTGCAAAAAGAAGTCCTCTGGCTGTGGGGACTGTCAGTTGAAGATACATCACTTCCATGGTACTTGATTAGAAATGTAAGTTGATAGTTTGGCACAAGTACCCACATAAACTGTAGTACAAATACTTAATTGGCTTTTTCTGCTTTTGCTGGGAGGTGCCAATTAAGCAGACTCGACTAAAGTTGTTTAAGCGGGCAACAAGTGCAAAATCAAAAAGCTGTGAACTTGGAAGGAGAAGGGGGCATTACAGAAGATGAGCTGAGTCCCTGCATTCAGAAAAAAAAAAAGCCTCCTAATTTGTAACCAGCAACAGAAGTACAAGCTTGCGATGAAAACATCCCTAAAGCAGTTACTGAAGTCACTTACAAGAAAAAGGGAACATGCAGGTGCAGACACACACACACACACACACATGCCCTGATGGATGAACAGGTTTGTGAATTCCTTCCAAACTGCCCATCTGGTGGCTCTGTTTGTATTTGAGTGGCTTTTAATCTCTCTTATAATTCAGTTGTAGTTGTTGGGGTTTTTCCTGTAACATTGATGCCTCTTACATGATATCTAGTCACCAATCTTACTGAAATTAATGCTAACTGCAGAAATAAAAGAAATATTATAATAAAGAAGCCATTTCCTCTAGAAACATTTGACTACAGGGTGAACGATCTGGCCCGAAGTGTGCTCCAGGAACTCTCATAATGTCCCTCACTGGTGCTCACTAATCCAGGACTCTCTCTCTTGCTGGAAGATGATCACTGTTTAGAGACAACAGACACAGGAAGTGTGGTTGGGAAATCGTACAATTGCACAAATACCTATTTTCATTGTAAGCCATCACAGTATAAGTACCTCATATTCAGATAGAATTATGGGCATATGAAAATAGGCCCATAGATAGATACTGTGCCTTAATGATGATTCAGGAACAGTCTAGGATCGTCAGGTAGTAGGTCTTCAGAGTTCTTCATACTTTGTTTAGTAATAAAAACAGTAGGTAATCTCTGAGTTGCCATGATTTTTAACTGTCTGAAGTGATGCAAACAACTGGTACCTGTGTGGGTTTAGTTTTCGTTTCTTTTTTTGTAGCCCTTATAATGAACAAAAGCTGTATATCTTGTTTACATCCCAGCTCCTGCTTTCTGTCCTGTCAGACAGTAGAGAAAGGCTCTTGAATATCATTGTTGTGCATGCTTTGTGAAAAAATTGCTGTGTAGAATTAAAAAATGTTTTGCACCCCTTAATTGGGGAGAAAAGATGAAGTATGGGATCATACATTAATAAACAAAAAATAATATATATATATGCATATATATAGAAGAAATCTTAGCTTGTAGACTTAACGGAAAACATGAACCATCTGTGAATGTTACTTGCAGATCATTTGCTTCATTGGCAAATATTAAACTGTGTTGTAATGATCCAGTGAAATAATGGAAATGGGTTTTAACATTAAAATCAAAGTGCAATTAGAACATTGTTTGGCAGACTAATTTAGTAAGAAGAAGATACCCAGCTTTCTGATTTATTGGTCACATGTTGTTTCAGTAGAACTACAGAAACTGGGGTACAGTTTTATATTTATGTATTTTTAAATTATTTATACAATTATGAAAAGACAGTGCAAACATATCTAGGTATTTATTTTGTAAGACTGTTTTTTACATTTTCAACCATTTTCTTTAATCCTGCAGAAGTTGAAGCTTGCACAATTTTAGGAGGTAAAGACAGCTGTACCTTCATGTTTTGCCTTTGTGTATGTCCTTGTGTGGAAGGTATAGCATGTTAGTTTTTATTATTCAACTATGAGAAAAAATGGGAAATCATCA
Organism: Cygnus olor; assembly: GCF_009769625.2. Taxonomy (NCBI): domain Eukaryota; kingdom Metazoa; phylum Chordata; class Aves; order Anseriformes; family Anatidae; genus Cygnus; species Cygnus olor. Next base: position 3,231,613 of record NC_049183.1, read on the forward strand.
GTGTGGCCCAGGGTGTTTTGCAGGTAAACCCCATATTGCAGTAGATATAATTAAACAAAACCCACTTCAGACCATCTTCAGAATACAAAAGGTTAAAAAAAAAAAAAAGATTTAGTCTTGAAATCCCTAAAAATATATTTTTATATGTAAAATACAGGTACAGAGTTATGACTGCAATTTAGTTGCCAAAAGTGCGCTACAAATGGTCTCTTTTGCTGTCTTCTATGGAGCAATGAGAAATTATGATAGGTAAGGGCTGACCATTGATGCACATACTCCTTGTGCTCTTAATTTATGTACAGGGTGCTCACAGTAAGAATATATTTACTGTCTTGTGCATCTGAACACTAGGAACTCAGCTCTTAAAATGAAAAACCAAGTAGCTGAAAATACTGCATGGTTGTTTTAGGTGTAATAGCTTTTTAGAGCAAAGACTGTCTTTTTCATTTGGTTTATACAAGTGGGTCTTATTTGTGACCAGGTTCCCAGGTGCTACCACAATGCAAATAATTACTATTTTTTAAAAAACACACTGTGAGCTTCAGTCTAGGTTAGGAGTAAATATTTAAATACCTCTTATATTGAACATTTGCTGAATGCCTTGGTATTCCTCTTATAATTTAGTTTATTTATTTGTAGAATAATGTTTCAGGAAAAAAGCTTATGTGACTGTGATCAGGGGACTTTGGAGTCTTCAGCACTTTTCTGGATAAGGTGAACAAGAAGTGGAGCAGATGATTTTAGCTCTAAAATGAAATTACTTAATAGTGTTCCTTCTGAGGCCAGAGGTATATTTCCAGGGGGCAGGCATGAAGTGTATGCCCATAGCACACAAGGAAAATGCTAAGAACTAGCCATTTCCATTACAGTCAGTTCAAAAGTCAGATGATTCCTGGTGAGGAAACAACAGCAGCAATCGGGGTGCTCCAGCTGCACAGCACGACTGGGACCTCTAGCTCTCGTTTTACCTTACTGAGCAAATCAGGGCAAAAATATTTAAGTTGTTGTAAATGTTTTAAAAACAAACAGACCTTGAGCTCAAAAAGCATTTTTAATTTACTTCGGCTTGTTCCTTGCATGCTGCATGTAGTGGAATTTAGTCTAGTTTGGTGTGAAGCAACTCTCATCTCACAGCAGTACTGGCTATGTTGGGGCTGTCACCAGCGCATAGTCCTCTGTTGCTGAAAAATACACAAACAGATAGAAGCTGGAGACTGAGTGGCTGTGATGGCAGCCCTAAACAGATTATTTTCTTTTCCATATAATGTAAATGTGTCTTATTACTTTATTTGGATGAGAAAATTGGATTCATTTAGCCGTTTATTCTTAGACCACTGTTGAGTTTGTCTCCCTGTGACATGCTGGTGACCAGTGTGCCATACTAGATTTGTTGGCCCTGTATGTTATGTAGTGTACTTTAGGTGTACCAAGGAAATTATAATCTTTGCACTAACTAGCTTTCAAGTTTTCTCAGTTGGCAGAAATGCTGTTTTATGTCTGTGTTTTTTGTTAACCATAATACCTTTGACAACAATGCCTTTGGGCAGGGAGGACATGTTGTAAGGACTAAATGTTTTTGCCTAGACTTTCAGCTACAATCTGTGTGCAAGTATAAAAGTTCATCTTTCACCTGCCCCTCAATAACCACTGTGGTTCTTGTGTGTATTTGGCTCTGGCAATAATAGTTCTACTTAAGAACTCTTAAGTTCTTAAACATCTCCACAAATGCTTTTTTTGGGAACATGCTTTACAAGAGATAAGCCAGGTAGTGGTGATGAGGCAGAGGATTGAAAGCATGTAATGTGTTCAGGATCTGAAGGTAAGAATGGGAACTAGATGGTACCTGAAGGCCAGGAGTAAACTAGGAGTTCAAGTTTCAGCATAAAGTTAAAGCTGGAGGCTATTGTTCCAATGCTTTGTTTTAATCCTTGATTAAATCCTGAATCTGGGCAGGACACGGCTTTGTCTGGTATCTTGGATGAGTTCTCTGACCTGAGCATGTTCTGGCTTGGGATGACACTGTGTGTCCATCTACCAATGTAGCCATGCTGACAAGGAGTTCTGCAGGAGACCTACCTCTCTAGTTTAGAATCAGGGCCTCTGACAAACCAAAATGAGGTGAGACTAAGGCAAAAGGCTTGTTTTACATATTCTGGGCCATTTCACTGAATGAATCTGCTATAGGGTTTAATATGCAGAAGCTGGCAGTCTGTTTTTCTTACCACCACTAAATATGGATCAAACAAAACGTTTCTCTAAAGACAGAGAGCTAAAAAAATCTGTGAGCATCATGCAAATGAATCTGCCTTCTCAATTCAATTTCCCTTCAAACACCAATGCAGTGTAGGTCTCTGTAATGTGATAAATCAGCTGAAGCAGCAGGAAGAAGAAATAACAACTTTTTATGCATTTATTTCTTTGGAGCACTTCTGAAGGTTAATTGATGATATGATTTCAAGCTGATAAACACAATAGTAGCATTTAGATGTTTTCTCTAAGACAACAACCTGTGTAGTCTGTGCCACAAGGACTCTAAGTATGAATATATAAAATGATCATTCCCCTTCTTCCTACTACTAAAAAAATAAAAAATAAAAATAAAAAAGAGACCTGCTCCATTCAGTCCAAAGTATCTCCCAATCTCTGAGATGTCCCAGATCAGATGACACCAAGTTGGGGGAAGTGTCAGTCTGCCGGAGGGTAGGAAGGCCCCGCAGAGGGACCTGGACAGAATGGGTCTATGGGCAGAGGCCAATGGGATGAGGTTCAACATGGCTAAGTGCTGGGTCCTGCGCTTTGGCCACAACGACCCCATGCAATGCGACAGGCTTGGGGGAGAGAGGCTGGAAAGCTGTGCAGAGGAAAAGGATCTGGGGGTGCTGATTGATGCTCCCCTGAACGTGAGCCAGCAGTGTGCCCAAGTGGCCAAGAAGGCCAACGGCATCCTGGCTTGTATCAGGCATAGTGTAGCCAGCAGGACCAGGGAGGTGATCGTTCCCCTTGTACTCTGCTCTGGTGAGGCCGCACCTCGAGTACTGTGTTCAGTTTTGGGCCCCTCAGAACAAGAAGGACATCGAGGCCCTGGAACATGCCCAGAGAAGGGCTAGGAAGCTGGTGAAGGGCCTGGAACACAAGTCCTGTGAGGAGCAGCTGAGGGAACTGGGGGCGTTTGGTCTGGAGCAGAGGAGGTTCAGGGGAGACCTCATTGCTCTCTACAGGTACCTGAAAGGAAGGTGTGGGGAGCTGGGGGTTGGCCTCATCTTACAGATAACTAGCGATAGGACAAGAGGGAATGGCCTCAAGTTGTGCCAGGGGATGTTTAGGTTAGAAATTAGGAGATATTTCTTCTCAGAAAGAGCAGTCAGGTGTTGGAACGGGTTGCCCGGGGAGGTGGAGGAGTCACCGTCCCTGGGGGTGTTCAAGGAAAGGTTGGATGTTTTGCTTAGGGGCATGGTCTAGTGGGTGACATTGGTAGTAGGGTGATGGTTGGACCAGATGATCTTGGAGTTTTTTTCCAACCTTAATTATTCTATGATTCTATGATCATTTCAAGTCTCTTCAGGGACATAGAACATGGATACATGTATGTGCTAATCCACAAAGTAGATGGAGCAGGAAGATGACCTCTGAGCTGTGAATCCCCACAGATGGGAAACAAACAAAAAAGAATGGACTAGGGCAACTTTGCAATATGAAGCTGGCATATCGTGATGATAAACAGTCACCACTGGCACAACGCTGTTGTTCAGCTTTCAACAGAGTTAGTCTTGCTGCTACCACTGGGAAAAATAATAACACAACAAATGAAACTATTGTTCAGTTTCATTAAAAAGAAATCTGATAAGATGGGCAAAATTGAATTAGCCAATCTCAGTAGGGTTACTGCTTGTTGGAGCAAAAGCAATATCAGCTCTAATAGAATATGGCCCAAACAGTTTTGGCTGCTCCAAGCAGCCATGGAGTTTGAATTTTGTGTGCAGCTGCTGGCACAGACATTCAGCACGCTAATGTTAGCATTAGTGGGTCAGCACTCTCCATCTCCAGCAGCAGCTCCATAGCTAGGGCTGGCAGTGATACTTGCTAGATCAATGTGATGAATAGGTTTCTCTTGGCAAGGCAACACAGGGCTTCCTTCCAGTGAGGCTCACGTGCCACTACCGAGCGTCTGTCAGGTAAAGGGTCCCCTGAGATCTTGCACTTTGAATCCCATACTCTAACCATCATTGTAGTTAGTTTGCCAGTGGTTGTAACTATTATGTACATTTCTTTTAAAATATACATATTAGAGTCATAAAGCTGAAAAAGACTTTCATGTCCAGGCTTCTTGATGCTATAGGCCAGTGTTGGTTTTATTTTGAATATTTGGGTCTCATGCCTAAGTCTCAGGAGAATACTGTTGTTTGTAACTATGCATTTTCTGTAATGGTCCTAGATTGACTTTGAAAGGTTTAAACACTTATATCTCTTAATGGTGACTCAGAATTATAACACCTAAACTAATCAATATTTGCTTATTTTATTGTGGAAAACTAAGTAGTTATGACCTACAGTTAATATGGTAGCAATGTTAATGGCACCTGGTAGGATTCCTGAGCTGCTTATGACACAGCCCAATTGTCTATTCTGTAATTTGTCATTGCAAGATGTCTGTAAGCACAAACACTGGAATGGGATACCATGTTGTGTGTTTTTATAACATAAGATACAAGGGACTGCAAAAATTTCATTTGTACCTTTAGTTAATGTGTGAGTACATCTGTCTAAACCGTAGGGTATGGAGCAGAATTCCATTTGCTAGAATATATAAAGTCAGTGTTTGGTAACAAAAGCTGGGGTGAAAAGGCACAAAGTGTAGCTTTATATATATATATATATATATATATATATATATATATATATTATATAATATAAACACCTACATATGATGTTTGGCAACAAAAACGATATTTAAGGAGGTTAATCTGAATTAAGAGTTGCAGAGGGTTACCTAGCTAGCATTAAACCTCTTTGAAGTCTCATAATTAGAATATCCTTAATTCAGTTTACATTCCTTATTTCTTGTATAAAATAAGGTTATTTAATTCTGAATTAAAGACTTACCAATGATTATTTTTACACCTTATTCTACTAGAATTAAATTTCCAGTGCTTTGTTGTTGTTGCTGTTGTTTTTTAATAGCAGGCATTTAGCTAGCTTCTACTAATCAAAACAGTGTTGCTACAGAGAGGACTTTTTTTCCTAAGCATGGCTGTCTGGGGACTTTAAAGCACTGCAGTAGCAATTTTGTAATGTTATATAACTTGTTGCATCTTCTAAAATATCTCTTATTTTGTATTGTTCTTGTAAAAGTGGTGCATTCTAACATTCACATTTAAATAATATGTTATCAGATATGTTAAAAGCCTACTGTCCTTAGATGATCAGACTGAACTACTTCATTTTCAGTAGGTGAGGAAATGAAACATTCTGTAATAGAAATGTAGATCTCCTGCCTTTGGAATGAAATGACCTTGCATGGTACAAGATTTACATTTAAGCCAATGGGCACTAAAACTGCTACATGCAATCTGGTATTTTCAACTAGCTGTAAATCCATTTTGTAAAATCAAAATGGAAATTGTGTTCTGAACACTTTTATTTTAGTGGCTTTAAATAGAGTCATATAAATAAAACTGTTAGATGACAAAGAAAAAGAGAAAAGAGAAGATCTGAAGAATAATGTTTCAGAGCGAGGACATGTGGCAATTGTCACAGGGAAAAGGTTCTTGAGCCACTGCTAGGATGTTCTTGAAATGTGAAACAGTACCAGGGAAATTGAGATGGGTGGAAGTTTGATGTGAGTCTGAAGACCTGAATTAGAAAAAAGCTGGAAATAGGTTCTAAGAGGGCTGCCCTCAATGACATCTTTGGAGCTCGCAGCAGCTGTAGGAGTCTGCTATAGCATCATGCATGCAAAGGCTGCAAAATAAAAAAGGTCTTACTGTAAAACAGACTTTGGCAATGTTGTTAACAGTTCTTTCATATGCTAAAGGAGAGACTGAGTCCATTTTACATGTTTTCTGAGTTGTTCATTTGGACTGGTAGGAATGACATATAAATGTGATTTGAAACTTGATAGCTACCTACCATGGGCTTACTGATGATGGCAAAAGGCCTCAGAATATTTTCAATAATTACATTAATTTTATTTATATTTTCACAGGAAAAGATGTTATATAGACTTAACTCATGTACTTTGCTAAGTGGCTGTTTGAAATACAAAGAAAATTTAATAAAATACTGCTATATCAAAGCAAAACACCGCATGGTTTTGCTAGTGGAGAAATAAAACCTAGTTTCTCTTGGGACTTTGTCCTACAATCCATGTCTCAGTTGCCGTGCCCTGACAGCTCCCCTTGTTCTCCCTCCATCTTATCACCTGTCTGTCTGTCTCCCATGTTTGGCTGGGAGAGATGCAGAGTGTGTGGGTGCCTGAGTTTTCATGCGCTGACCTTGTGGTTGCATTTCAAGGCAGGGCTTCAATCACCATTGCTGTTTTCAGAGTGGAGAAGGAGAAAGGATAACAGGGAATAGGACATTAATTTGGATCTCTCTTCTCTGCCAGCCATGAACATTGCCAAAATGGCACATAGTAAGAACAGAAATGAGTGTAAAAACATGTCCCAGAAAATCTCTAAACAATCTCATTAGTTATGAGTTTTCGTTACTGTGTCTTTATCTCTGTGCATTTCTCTGTATGACTACTGAAATCCAACCTATATGATTCTGTGAAATGATGGTGAAGTGTTCTTCCAAATAACTTCTAAGAGTTATTGTAAGCATTTTGGTATATTAAGATTTTTTTTTTAAATCAAACTTAAACTTATTCTTATTCCATAACAACAGATTAGCTTCTCAATAGTTCCATGGAACTACAGTATACAGTATTTTTTCTACTATTCTTCAATAAAAAGATAAATGTAAGGATGAAATCTAATGTGGATCCAATAAAACTCTAAATGCACTTTAGGGTCTACTGCCTGAATGCCTATGTCTGTCTTACTGTAGAATTTACTTCTCTAATTAAAATAATGCTGTAGTTTCAGTATTTAAAGAGATACATAACATGAGTGGCCCAGTACTAGGGATGAATGAAGGATGTCCGACTATCCAATATAAAACATTAACCAAGAAAGAGTGAAATCTATCTATTGGGGAAAAGGGGAGAAAAATGATATTAAAAAGTGGTCTTGGTTCAAAGGCAAAACATAAGCCATTTGAAAGTGATCACTGCAGTTGGGGCGTCTATTTTAAAGCACTGTCCAGAAAACCATTTCTTAGGCCTGTATAAGATGAAAACTAAAGCAAATAAGATGGCGATTTTCATGTAAGGTTTCATGAATATCACAATGTTTTTTCACACACTTATGATATTGAAATGTTTTAACCGGAAGCAATGTAATCTTTGTAGGTATTCTTTTATCTTAAAAAATAAAGACATCTTTTTAAGACTGCTTTATTAATTATCTGGGCCTATGGTGTCTTTGGGGAACACTCCCTAAAGTTAGTCAGAATCCTTTTCTTTAACTTTGAATTGAGGTGGATTTTTCAGAAGCAAGAGTGAGTTATTTTTAATATGTTAGGACGCTTAAGATAAATTTTGTTCCAGCTGGGAGCAGGACGGTTTTTCTACTGTATTTGTTGCATCCTTTCTTTTGTATAACCAGTTTTCTTTTTTAGTTATATGACCTTAGAAGCTTTTAGAAATAATGACCACATTCACATCAAATTGTGAATTCAAAGGTTGATAGAAACTGCTCTCTCAGCTTACTTCTGGATTCAGGAAAACCCAACTGCTGTTAGATAATGCTTTGTATGCTGCAATATGTATCATCTTTTTGATGGGGAACAAACAGTAGTTCCCAACAGTGCATGACTGCTAAAACATTACTGAGCTAGCAAAATTCATACTCTGATATCCTGGACTTGACTTTGGCATTTTCATTTGTTGAAACCTGTAGCTCTGGTAATCATTTCAACTCCTGCATGCTTCATGCTGCAGGTGTATGGTTGCTTTGGATTTCTTGTCTAAAACAATACATTTTTAAGAAACTTAAAAACTTTCCTATAGTTGGAAGTTACTAAAACAAAAATGTGCATTTGAGCTTACTTTATGAGTTTAGTGTTTTGTTATTGTGTGCTATACCTGTGCAAGTTACCAATAAGAGAATAACGACTCCTGGCACTTTGTTTGGCTGGGAAGGATAACCCCATTAGCCAAAACTTAAGCTGGGTTTAAGCAGAGCCCATTTTCCTCAAAATAGAGCAATGTTCTTTCTACTGTGGTGCTTTTGTGAACGTATGGCCAGGTGTTGTGTTTTCTGTCCCAGAGGCAGCAGTCCACTGAGAAGGCATTTTGGGACTGTAGGCACTTGGCTGGTAACTTGGTTAGCAGGCTGCCTTCTGTAGCCTCCCCCAGCTCCTTGCTCCAAGCAGAAAAATAAGCATGGAATTCCCTGTCTCCAGCTGCAACTTCAAGACCTGCTATTTCTGCTTGTCACTGTGGAGGCTCCAGCAAAAGGAAGCATTTGACAAGTTTTTCCTTAAGCTGCAGGTGACTGGCAACTTAAAAGAAGCTTGCTTTTAAACTCAGAGGTATGTAAACATAGATGCAAGAATCAGCTTATAGAATAAAGGTTAAGTCATAGAGTCCTACCCAGATAGTTACTTACATTTGAAATTAAAAAAAAAAGAAAGTTCCCAACCAGCTTCCTTTCCTGGTTAGGGAAGCACTTATCCTGTCCTGAAAGTTTCAGTTCAGGCATTAGCTGACAGCTGTTCCTTCCTCTTGTTATGTGGGCAAGTATATTAAAGGAATTAGTGGCCTTTGGCCTTACTGTTTGTGAGAGTGGTTCTCCCTTTTAATTTTTTTTTTCTTTTTAATTTTTTGGGAGACGTGTATGCTTCTTGACTATTGGGATCTATCCACATGTTTCTCACATTAATGGTTCTGATAAGAATTCTTCGTGGACTTTCACTATTTCAGTGACACATGCCTCCTCAGATTTAACTTTGTACTTCTCATCAATTTTGAAATTACAGTAGGTTGATTTATCTGTTTAATCCAAACATAGGCAAATTTAGAGCAATTGCCTTCTGTAAAGTGAAACTAATAACTAGATCTAATTCTTGGCACATAAGTCTTCTTCCAGTCATCATAGGTGGAAGGTAAGGCCTGGACTGGGACTGATCTTCATTTTAGTCAAGTGGGACCACCAAGTATGTCCAGATCACGTTATTTCAATGGTATGGAGAAAGCTAATATTTACTTATTTTAAATGCAAAAAGATTACTTCTGTAAAGCTTTCGATACAGATTCCCATAGGATTCACGTAACACCAGGCCTGTTGACACCAGATGTGATGCACCTCTCTCAGAGGGGGAAAAGGATTTTTGCCCAGGAGTTAGTGGGGCTGATAGATAGGGCTTTAAACTAGAGTCAAAGGGGGAAAGGGATAAAACCAGGCCTGCCGGTGATGGCATGCCAGAATGAGAGGACAGTGTGCTAGTCAAGTCCCTTGGTCTGCTCCTTGAGGTGCTGTGTACAATGAGGCTCATTTGAAGTGCTTCTACACAGACACACGCAGTATGAGGAATAAAATGGATGAGACAGAAGTCTTGGCCCAGTCCCAGAGCTACAATATCATCGGCATAAGCAAAACCTGGTGGGATTATTCCTGTGACTGGTGTGTTGCAGTAGATGGTTATAGGCTCCTCAGGAGGGACAGGCCGGGCAGGCGAGGTGGGGGGTGGCATTTTATGTGAAGGAGGGGCTGGACTGTGTGGAACTTGCAGTTGGCGATGGAAAAGTTGAGAGCCTCTGGGTAAGGATTAAGGGACAAACAAATAAGGGGGATGTTGTCGTGGCAGTCTATTACACACCACCCGGCCAAAATGATGACACCGATGAATTATTATTTGAGGAACGAAGAAATACCTCAAGATCAACTGCCCTTGTCCTCATGGGGGATTTCAACTTGCCAGATGTCAACTGGGATTACCACATGGCTGACACAAACAGGTCCAGGAGGTTCCTAAAGCATCTCAGTGATAACTTCTTGGTGCAGGAAGAGATTCTTCATGGAGAGGGTGGTCACGCACTGAAACAGGCTGCCCAGGGATGTAGTCACGGCATGAAGCCTATCGAAGTTTAAGAACCATTTGGACTGTGCTCTTAGCCATATGGTCTGAATTTTTGGGAAGTCCTGTGTGGTGCCAGGAATTGGACTCAATGATCCTTGTGGGTCCCATCCAACTCGGGATAGTCTATGATTATTATAATCCCAAGTAAAGCATAATGATGGTAAATAGAGAATAGAAATATAGCTCAATTTGCTTCTCCTTGATAATATAGCTTAAAAGAAAATAAACTTGCAAAGTGTATCAGCTCCCATTGAATAAACTACTAAGGCCCAAACATGTAGTCTGCATCTGCAGTGATAAAATGGCAGCACTCTTGGTTGCCTTACCATTTGTGATTTGTCTGTACTGATGACAAACTTTGTTTTTAGCTGAGCGCACTGCTTATGGTGCAGGTTCCTGTCAGTGTGAATTTGATTCATTTTACCTTATTGCACCAAAGATTAAATCATGTCATTTCTATCTGTGGCTACATAGGGTTGATTTGTGGTATATGTCTAACTGGTGAATACATAACATAAGATTGATTGTGATAGCATTTCTGAGAGTGTAATGATAACTTCTTATGGCTTTCAGCTCTATCATTGTGGTGGTGTCATGCTGTTCTGAAATGAAAGGCAGTTTTAGAACTCATGTTATACATGTCATACTATCTTGCAGGAAAAGAAGGTGGGGAGAATAGCAATATTCAAAAGAACTGGGGGGGGGAGGGGGAGCAGGGAGAAATCACTTTTATTCATTATATTTTTCTGTAACATAAAAACTGTCAAAGTATTCAGATGTTTCACAACACCCTATAGAAAATAACATATTCAAGCTAGTACAGTGAATGGAGCTCTATAATAGCTGAAAATGAGTAAACTGAAATCTGTGAGTGTTACTGTAACATTAAATATAAGTATCTGAGTTTTGAAAGGTCAATTTTCATGTTGAGGTTGATGAGAGTGAAGTGTATGGGATTGCTTCTGACTATCTTAACAGAACCACTGTGTATCTTTTTAAAAGCAGTTAGTGATTTGGGTGCCCATTTAAAGGCATCAGAACTAATAGGATTCTTTAAAACCTATTAGCTATATGGCATGTGTTTTTCATTTTGACAAAATAGCCCACTGATACTCTGAAAGCTGCTGAGAAATACATGAAGGGGAAGCCTTTGTCAGTCAGCATTCCGAATCTAAGCAGACAAAAGAAAAGCAGAACAGATGAAGTGAAAATTCAAAGATACAACAGAAATTCAGCAGCAGGTCAGGGAATGTCTCTCTAATGTTTTGGGTCCCCTGATTCACCTTCAGCAGCAATGAAATACCTGGCACCTTGACTTCTCCTTGGCTATGTTTGTTTATTTATTTAATATATATTTCTTCTGAATAATCTGACCAAAACAGATAATAAGTGTTATGTCAAATGAAGAATTTGCTTGTGGTCTGAGTCATGGAAAAAACGACAGTGCTCCCTCCTGAGGAAGTGAGTAGTGTAGTTTGATGTCATTCACCTCTGAACTCAACAGACTAAAGATGGATGCTTTATATCAGAAGAAATCCCCAAAGCTTCTCTCTCCTCCTCGAACTGATCAATCACAGAAAGGTCCATAAAGTAGATATCTCCGTTTGCTTTTATGATAATAAGCTGAGGAGTATCACATGCTGCAAAAAAAATCAAGGACCAGTTTTGCAAACAACTATGGGATCTTTCGTGCATCTTTAGTTTTATGTGTAGTGTTTGCATGCTTGCATTTTCTACAGTTTCCTTCACTGGAATGCTATAATTGCTCCCTTGAGGACTAGTATTTTGTAGCTCTCTCCAGAATCACTTCAGTTGCTCTCTTCTAATTACTGAGACTCCTAGAAGCAGGAGGGGTTGGGGGAAAACCTCTGAACTTCAGTTGAAGAGCTTGTCTGCTTCAAACTGAGCACCACTATATAACAAATCTGATTTGTTGTTGTTTTTTTTTGTTTTATTTTGGTTTGTTGTAAAGAGAGATAGGAGGGAAATTATGGTATAACTTTCCCTTAGTAAATGCAACACTTTTTTATCCTATTTTTTACTGTGAAAGTTGCTAGGAAATTGAGGTCAGAGTACTGAAAACACAGTTCAGAAGTTTTGAACCCTTACATACCTGCTTTACTGAAGAAGAATAATGAAACTGAATAGCCACAACTGCTGGAATAGTTTCACTCTATTGAATTGCATCAGCTTTAGACAACTAAATTTGATCTGTGACACGTGAAACAGAATGTTGTAAATAGTACAGGTCTGTGCACAGCACAGTCCCTTTCTTCATCGTGTCTTCCCATGTAATTCCTTCTGGCTTAGAATTCAACACAAGCTTATCTCTCGCTAATAATAAGGAATTTTGATAATTTTGAAATGTCTGGACTTCTGAACTTCAACTCCAAGCTACCTGAGTGTGACACGTCCTTTTTTGAATTTCTATTATCTCCATCTAATGTAAGCTATCCAGTTCTATTCAGTTCACATAGCAGTTTGTTTCCACTTACAATGTGAAGTTATAAAAAAAAAAAAAAAAAAAGGTACTTGAGAATTTTAATGCTTTTAGTAGGTATAGGAGAACTAGTTCAAGCAAAATAAGATTTGATTCAAGTGTGAGTAGTGTTTATGGGATAGTATGTTGTTTTTTTTATTTTCACATTGCTCTGTAATTCCTAATTTTGGACAGAACAGATGGACTGAAATTCTCTCTGTTCTTGGAGAAGACACATTCACAGGGACAGATTCACTGGTATAATTGAGGCGGGGAACTGGCCTGTTGCCTTTCAGACCTAACTGTATTTTGGAAATAGCACAAGAAAGTCAGCTCTTACATGACTTCTTGGCCAATGGAAGAAGTAATATTCTATTTAAAAAAAAAAAAAAAAAAGAAAAAAAAAAGCTATAAGAATGAAGTCTTTAATAAAAAGGAAACCATACAGATATGTTGATTATTGTTAAGTAGATAAAGGAGGACTTCCCTTTGAGGTGGCTTGGAAATACAATGCTGGCAACGCATCTATGTCTGAGACCAGATGGAAATGATGAAGAAGGCCTGGGTTTGTCTCACCTCTAGCTATGAGACTCAAGTGCTGTCCTTGCTGATCCAGGGACCTTACTGCACCTGTGCAATGAAGCAAATCCCAGTTTCAACAAGCACATTCACTACTGCTTACAGGGACAGACAAACTTCATTGTCCAAGTGAAGTAATGACTGTACTACTTATGCTCAGCTCTGCTTAAAAATGAAATGAAACAAGATCCTTTCATGAAGATGAACAGAATCCTGCCAGCTAAGTTGTGGAGTCGATATCTGGGGAGAAGATGCCAAAGAAGTTTCAGTATAGCACAAGTTAGGAGTGCAGAATATAAGTAACCCTAAAAATGTTTTTACTAACCTAAAATTGTTTTTTACCAAAGATACCCAGTTTCTGTGAGAGTCTTCTTTGTGACAACAGGCTTTGGCAAAAGTTTAGGTGTTTGGCTTTTCTACTGCACTTTTCATGTGCAAGCATATAGAAGTGAGATCCACTGTGGGGCTTCTAGACAATCCAAGGAACACTCCCCTGGGCTGAAAATAGTGATTGATAAAGAACTCTGAGAAAGTATTAGACATGTTGCCACTGGTCCTGTTCTTGCCCAGCTGTCTGCTTGAGGCCACTGCTGGGAATGGCAGACTGCTCGATCTCCTGGAGCCCCTGTCTGAACTCATTTGACTGTTCTTTGCTCATGTGGCACGTAATACTGTACAGAGGTGAAGGAGACCCGCAACCCTGAAAGGCTGACTTCTTCCAACTACTGGATCTAAATTTTAGCAAGTATCCATTTATGGCAAAAAAGAGAATGATAATAATTATTGTATATTGACTCTACAGGAAGAAAATTATTTAATAATCCTTTTCCTAAACAGCTGACTTGGTAAGTGCAGGGAAGAAAGACCACAATTTTCCTTTAACAACTTGTTTTCAATCAAGTAAGCTAAATTTTTGCAAGATCAATATGAGAGGAGCAGAATATATTTGGTTACCTCAAGAGCTGTCAGTCTCTGATTTTCCTAAACCAATATAAATAACATCTGGGGCAGCAAATATACATATGTCTGCTTTTTATTTTTTAAACATTTTTCCTGGGCTGAAACTTAGTTTGAAATTGAAATAATAAGAGGAGTTAAAATTCTGCAAAAGCACCACTTTAATTTGCAGTATAAAACCAGCCGAAGCTGCCAACTGTAATGAAGTTTACCAGCATACAGAAGGCAAAGAGCATGTGTTGTGTAATGCAAAGCACAGTGAACTTGCTTGTAAATCACACAACCTTTTAAAATTCAAGTCCTTATCTCTGGCAAAGCAGTATGCTTCTGAAGTATTACTCGTATGCCTGAAACTACTGTACCTAAAAAATATTATTGTGTATTTGCAGAAGAAATTGTGACAAAGGTGAACCAGACAAATTGTCTAAGAACAAACAACTTGTGCTGTAGATCTGGAGTGGATGTTGCTGCCTATTTTGTACCTTACTTGTGTCCCATCTAAGCAAACTCAAGAATTCTAAAATGTACAAGTTCTTTAAATATCAGAAATCGTGACTAAATCTCAAATGAATTTATCAGAGGTCACTACCTGCTCACGTTCTTTACAGGTGGTTATACTTAGTAAATCCTCAGAGCAGGAACAACAAGAATATATCCTATATTCTGTATCCTGTGCTCTGAAAGTGCCTTAAAAATGTGTCCTTGTTGCCTACCTAGCAATTGTCACCAGCAGTCTCTTGAGATCTGAGCTATTAAATACCAGCGAATAAGTGTATGTGCTGTGGCCTTTAACCTCATCTTTGGGTTCTCATTTCTGATGTTTCTTTCAATAACTTTGATAGTTTCACTTTTTTTTTTTTTTTAACTGCCACTGAGATTTTTTTTTTTTAAGCCATATCTCCTTTTTTAGATTGTATGCCCGGGATAGAAATACTTACCTTTTCTTTCATATCTTAGAATCATAGAATATCCTGAGTTGGAAGGGACCCATAAGGATCATCGAGTCCAACTCCTGGCACTGCACAGGTCTACCCAAATTTTTAGACCATGTGACTAAGTGCACAGTCCAAACGCTTCTTAAATTCAGACAGGCTTGGTGCAGTGACTACTTCCCTGGGGAGCCTGTTCCAGTGTGCGACCACCATTTCGGTGAAGAACCTCTTCCCGATGTCCAGCCTAAACCTCCCCTGCCTCAGCTTGACACCATTCCTGTGGGTCCTATCACCGGTGATAATGGAGAATAGGATGGCGCCTTCCCCTCCACTCCCCGTTGTGAGGAAGCTCTAGACTGCGATGAGGTCTCCCCTCAGCCTCCTCTTTTCCAGGCTGAACAGGCCAAGTGACCTCAGCCACTCCTCATACGTCTTCGCCTCTAGGCCTTCCCCTCTATTATCTTATTTACAATTTGTTGGCACTGGTAATTCCTTTCATTCTGATAAACATTGCTTTGGAGAAATCCATTTTAAAACCTAGCAGCAACTCCTGCTATTTTTGTCTGTAGCCGTTCCAAAGAAATACCGGTTGCCAACTTGTCTTGAATGCTGCAACTGTAATCAGCACCTCCAGGTAACGGCTTCTGACAGAGTCTTATACAAAATGTTGCTGAAAACTCATGATCTGGCTCTTCTTTTTAGGCAAACAAAGGAAAATGTTGGGGGAGAGAAAAGATGAACACATTTACTTCCTCACCCATGGAAGAAGGACTGTGAAAAGGGATGAGGAGATGTCAGTGTGGGATCCTGAACTTAGTGTGGATAAGCAAAGGCACATTCTCCAAAAGAGCTGTCACCTTAAGTTACGATGATGTGCTATGGCAGGCTGCCACCTCCCCCATCACATGGGTATACTTTGAAGCGAACAGAGTAGAACTTCCCAGGCTCAGTAGCTTGGATAACGGCACGGAGAAAAAATTAAAAAAAAGGCTTGCTTGTCAACATTAAGAGAATAAATAAAAAAATTAATGACACCTTTCCCATCTGCTGTGCCAGTAACTTGAAAACTGTTTCAGTGGCTTTTAACCTTTTTTTGTCAGGCTTTTGAGAGTGAAAAGTTTTCAGCTATGTCCTTTAAAATCCAACTTTTGTAGATGGAGATGTAGTCACTTTTTCTACCTTTCTTCTAGAAGGCAGGGGGAGTGCATGCAGACTTTAGTTTGTAGCCACAGCACATTTTATCGAAGCCATGGGGTAGGCTTTCTGAGGGAGATTGTGTGCCACTACAACACCTCCAGAAACCTTGGGAGTGTATGTGTCACTGTCCTGGTTTCAGCTAGGATAGAGTTAATTTTCCTCCTAGTAGCTGGTAAGGTGCTATATTTTGGATTTATGATGAGTGTAATGTTGATAACACACTGATGTTTTAGTTGTTGCAGAGCAGTGCTTACACTAAGCCAAGGACTTTTCAGCTTTTCACTCTGTCCTGCCAGCGGGCAGGCTGGGGTGCAGCAGGAGCTGGGAGGGGACAGACCCAGGACAGCTGACCCAACTGGCCAAAGGGGTATTCCATACCATCTGATGGTAAAACAATAACATAGGGGTGGTTGGCTGGGGTGGGGGGGCCGGCTGCTCAGGGATAGGCTGGGCATCAGTCAGCGGGTGGTGAGCAATTGCATTGTGCACCGCTTGTTTCGTACACATTATTAGTAGTAGTACTATTATCATTATTATTGTTATTTTCTTTTCTGTCCTAATAAACTGTCTCTATCTCAACCCACGGGCTTCATTTTCCTGATTCTCTCCCCAGTCCCAGAGAGGGAGGGGGAAGGGTGAGTGAACGGCTGTGTGGTGCTTAGCTGCCGGCTGGGTTAAACCGCAACAGTCACCCTGGGGAGAAGGTGCAATTGCTGAATGTACACAGCATGGAGGCCGCCTTCCCTAGGTACTGTAGGTGACGTGGGGCCTCTGAAGTCATGTTCCATCTTCCTCCTCTCTTTTCATATGACAAAGTTTTGTTGCAAGAGACTTACAGCTTGTAGTTCAAGGTACGTTGCCTGTGTACAGCAATGACTGTCACAAGGAGATACTTCAGCTTCTCCTTGTCTAGCATTATTCCAGGCATACTTTCTGATCAAATAAAGTTATGGTGAATACATTGTAATGATGGTGACTATCTTGCCTAGTATGAGCAAGGCAACCTCTTCCTTTGAGTGTGGCTGGAAGAAAACCTCTTTCAAAAGAGGATAAGGAGAGGCTGAGGACACTTGGTTTGTCTAATCTGGAGAAAAGGAGGCTGAGAGGCAGCCTCATGGCTCTTCACAACTTCCTGAGATGGGGTTTGAAGGGTTTGAATTAGCTACCTATGAATAGCTTCAATGTCTCTCTATTCATTTTTGCAGAATGTCTTTCAAAGGTGGATTCTGCAGCTGGTGCAATAGCACTTGTGTGAAAGTAGATAATAATAACAATGAAAGTTTCTATTCTACCAGGCACCTCTAAATACAGAAAATTAGGATTTATCCTAAAAATTCCTGTAAATATAATTTCTAAAAATATGTTGACAAGTGTTAACATATATAGTGCAATTATGTCATAAATGTAGCTGAATTTTAAATACCCTTTTGGTTTTATGCCTGCAGTCATCCCAAAGCTCCCCCCCCCAAACAAACAAACAAGCAAACATAAAAAACAAAAACAACAACAAAAAAACCACAACAACAAACATCCAGAGGTCAAACTAAATGAAATGGTGATACAATAATCAGTTAGCTTGGCATATAAATGTTTTATTTGCTGAAGTAATGGTTTGAAGTTGTAAAATAAGAGATCATTTTGAAAACTTTTGCTGGAATAATAAAATAAACCAATGGAGAAAAGTGTGTGAATTTCTTTGATCCATGACAGTTCTGTGTTTGATATTATAATTAAATTTTATAGTTAACCTGGAAAATTCTCTCTCTATATATATAGAAAAAGAGAGATTAAGACCATCTAAAATAATTAACTGAGGGGGGTGAAGGTTACACCACAGGACACGACATTCATTGGTACTAGAGTCTGGGTAAATAGAAAGCTAGATTGAAAACAGCAGCACTTTAGGTTTTATACAATGCAATGCCAGGTGCAGCTTGATTTCATAAAACAATAACCTCTGGCTGATGGAGTGTAATATGGCACATCTTCAAGAATAAATGAGACAAAATATTCCAATTACAGACTAATCTCACTTCTTTCTATCCTGAGCCAAGTATTTGCCTCAATTGTTCAGCAACAAATTACCCCAGAAGCAGAGAACTACCACAGAGGATAACAAAGCAGTGTCTGCTCAGGGAGATTAAATGTTGATCGGATTCTCATAGTGAGAGTTCTTGAAGGAACAAAAAAAAAGGCAAACTAATTCACAGCAGATGAGACACTGATGTCTTGTTCTTTGTCTTCAGAGGAGCCTTCTGTACTGTGTTCACCGGGATTTTTTTGGAAGCTGCTTTTTGAAGATTTGTGTGTGCCTTCTGCACAACACATGGTGCAATAAAAAAAAAATCAAACCTACAAGAACAGTTTTATGAGGGGTGGGAAATTTTAGAAGTGTTGAGCAGTGACAATTAATGCATGTGTTCAGCACCTCTGAGAGATTTAATTAATGATTTGGCATTAACTCTTTAATGTATGCATGTCATAAGAATTTATTCCTTTTTCTCTTCTTTTGGATTGTTGTTTTAAGGTTGAGGTTGATTTTCCCCTGCGTGCTGCAGAGGTGAATTTATGAAGAGGCAAAACAGCTGTGAAGAGACAACACATGGAGACACTAGTTTCAACCACACTGCAAATATCAATGTTTTATTGTGTTGAAGAAGTTTTAGTCAATGATATTAATGTACATACTTATTACTTTGGACTCATTACTTTGAATTGCCCTCACCACCCTTCCACACCCCTGCTATAAATGTTTTAATGTAGCTACTCTAATGATAGTCTTTCTATGTTTCAGGCAGAGCTGTGTGTCTCTTACAGCCACCTCTAGCATCCTTTACAATGGGGTTTGGATGGATATGCCACCACTTATTTTCTTACAGCTGATTTGCTGAATGATGTTAACCCACACAGACCCATTATGGAGTATGAAATGCTATATAAAGTATTGACAGCAATGATCAATGGGTTTTTAAATATTTTCTACAACTTAAAAATGTGGCATTACCATGTTGGGAAAGGTCACTTGAAGTGATACATAATTTTCAGACTATAAAGATCAGACATCCTTTTAAATGAAGAAAACAGCTATTGGCATATCTATGTGAAGATGGCACAACAAATGCAGCCAGAATTTTCTGTGAGGGGTTACCAGCCATTATTTAGAGAAATGCAGGGTTTAATCTAGGTCAATATCTTAGTATAACACTTCACCTGTGTCTTCTCTGTGTCTTCTCTGTTATTAAACACTAGGTTAACCATGCTGCTTAGCGAGCACAAGCTGTTAGAGTTCATGACATCTGCTATTTCCTTGCCCTTTCAGAAATATACTCTTGAGGTAGAATAAGCAGTATTTAAAACAAAACCCAACAACCTTACATGACCCTGAGTTATTCCTGGGACAGCGTAGACAGTGGTTGCTGATGATTCTGTGTCTGCCTATTTCTCAGTTTAAAAATGCAGGTTCTGTTGACCTTGTTTTGATTGTATTGGGCAGCATGAACTACATCCCTTCTGGGTAACAGTCACTGAAAGGATGAGGTAGCTAGAAAGCCACAGCAACTTTATGGAACAAAGAATATGAAAAACACTTGAAGTGATTTTAAGAGTGTAAAGAAAAAACTTAGAGTTATGGGACTTTGATGAAAAATGGCAATTCACTGTGTTTAGGTGATAGTTGCTAAGTAACAAGAACATAACAAGCCAGAGAGTTTAATGAGGGTAACTTCTATTTGTTTAAGAGGATGTTGCTGGGTTTCAGCTGCTCAGATCATAGATAGCACTTGTGGGTAGAGAGGAGAAAGCACAAAAAAAAATTGAAATCCAAAGGTGCTGACTAAAATCAAAACCTTTGGAGAACCATCGTAACTAAAATTTGGTCAAGTGCTGGATGTCCTCAGAAGGATAGTGCAGGTGAATGAGTTGCCTTCAGCTGGAAAAATTGGTGAAAAATACTTAATTACTTCAAAACAGCTAACTAAAGAGTGACTTTGCTGTTATTTTCCCATGTATTGTGAATAACTGAGTGCAATCATGTTGCCATTTTGGCTCCAGAAGAGATACGCTGCAATGTGTAGTAGGTCCATTTCCTCATATGCAGATTGTCTGTAATACTATAAACTAGATTATCAAAGTGTTTGCCAGTGCTATGGATTCTCAAAATGCCCATCTATCCTTCAGACATCTGCAGTCAGCCAACTGCCATAGACTGGGCTAGCCAATGCTGTTTGGTAAATAGGAAGGGGTGTCATTATAGATGTATTGATTTAACATACCTGCTCAGAGAAATGGATGGCTGTTCATTTGGCTAGTGAGATATTAAGGGTAATATTTCAACAGGTGGTGATATGAGTTTGGAATTACAGCATGGTAATTTCTGGTTTTGGTGTTTTTCGTTGTTGTTTTCCTCTCCCCTCCCCTCCCCTCCTTTTTTTTTTTTCCTTCTTTTTTTTTTTTTTTTTCCTGGAGCAAGCAAAAGTGAAATTGAGTGTTTTGTAAGTTTAGTTTCAAAACTCCATGTACTTGTTTTACAAACTATTTTTGACAATCCACATTCATGTGAATAAATATCTTTTATATTAACAATAAATAAAAAGCTTCTGCTTGCTTTCACCTTTCATTTAAATAAAAACTTTTTTGGAAAAACAAAACAAAACAACAACAACAACAAACACCTTTCTTTTTCATGTTTTCTGACAGGAAATTATTTCAAATGAGAACTTTTCCCCAGTCTCCCAGTGTATATGTGCTTCTTTGCAGTGCACTAATAGTTGGTAGTTCTAATTGGGAAGGTCTTCTTATTATAGGTTCACATATATCTTTGTGTATTGTATTGGAAAACAGTTCTGAATCCTGCAATACTGTTAAGAGGTGGCCAGATCTGTATATGGGCAGATCCAACATTCAGGAATGTGGTTATTATATTATTCTGTGTCACTGTGAAGGACTAACTCTTACCTCGTGGTCTTTTCTGTACCTCAACTGCATTCATATAATGGAAATTTAGCACAGTTCTTCAAGTCTTTGTCCAGGTGCCACAAATCTGAAAGCCAGGCTCTAAATCCAAGTGATTGCCCTGATTAGAGAACTGGAAATGCTGCTCTGTTTCTTAATGGCAAGGCTTCAAAACCCATTTCTCCAGCCTGCTGCAATACCACAGGAAAATGGAACAGATCAGATATGCAACTCATTACTTCTGTACCCTAATGGACTACACAGATTTTATGTAGAATGTGTTTATTTATTTATTTATTTATTTGATTTTTTAAGACATATGTTTCCTCATTCGTAAAGGTGTATTAATACAACAGAGGTATGTTGGATTCAAGTACGTTGAATGTGGCAGTCCTCAAATACCTATTTGAGGGCTTAAAATTGCATTGCTCATATATTTATGGGGAAAAAAAAAACAAACAACACAACTTTCTGCTAATGCCCTGAAATGTGTGCTAGGTCTTCAGGGTATGCTACATAACGTGGCCCTGAGAAGATGTCCTAGTTTCCAAGATGAAGAAGACAATGAATTACAGAATTAGATGATGAGGAAATAATGAAGGAGACATAAGAACTAATTGCAGAGAGCAGTGTCACAAAAGTATTTCTGAACTTGCACACTAAGGCAATAGAAGTGGTGCCAAGCTAATTTGCACATGCACATTAAATGTATTAACTGTATTCTTTCCTTATGTAACATATCTAAATAATTAACGTGCTCTTTACGTAGCTAAAAGGACATAGTGCCATAAGCAAAGATCAAAAGGTAAGAAAATGTTTAGGTAAAAGTTTTTCTTCCTGTTTAGCTGCAGAGACAACAACCCAGGTATTGCACCATAATTGTTTGGGCCAAATTTTAGTGAGGCATACATTGGAAAAGTCCTAATTAAATTCACTACTCTATTCTCATCGTTAGTTTTGGGGCAGACTGTGTTTTAGGTAAATTACATTTGTTACACCCACCATGTACAGCAGAAATTTTCCTTTCAAAGACAGAAATCAAACATGTGTTCTGATGTTTTTGAATGTTTAAAAATCTGTCTTGTCTTTTGTAATGAATCAGGGGAGGAGATCAATTCTGCCAAGATTACATCTAAAAATGAGTGAGGTAGCCTCACTGCAGCAGACAAGCTTAATTGAGATGCAGGTGTGTGCAATCACATTGTTCAGGCAATTTAGTGCAGTCAATAAGTTACCAGGTTTCAGCTCTCTGTGGGCTATTATAAACAAAACATGCAGCATCCATAGTAAGGTTGCAGGTTTTTTTTTTGTTTGCTTGTTTTTTAAACTTTTTTGCATGTTTACATATATTTGTGTAGTAATGTAGAAATGTTGGAAAACATTAGGAGATGTTCAGGTTCTGGCTTCCTGTGCTAGAAACAAATGGTTGGAGGTAGCAAACCTACCTGTATCTCCAGTGGCCAAGCAGAGGCACTGTAGAGCTCATATGCACAGTACCCTTCTGATGACTAGCAAAGTGTAACTGTTGGAAAGATAATGTGATTTCTTAATATTTGCTGCAATTAAGAATAATTTGGATAACTAATCAAAAGTTTAGTTTTTCATTAGTTGCCTTAAAAGTGAAACAATGTGCTTAAGGCATTTTCCAGTTGCAGAACCCTCTTCTTCTCTTTGCAGCTATGCAATATGATGTTTCAAAGTGCTTTTCTCTCTTCCAAGATGCCAAATGCATCTTAATTTTATTTGGCACACCGTAAATATTTATTTTTGTTCTCCCAGAGATAAAGGATTTACATGCAAGGTTTTTGAGTTGCTTTGAAACAATATTTGTCTTGATAATTGGATGCATTTATCCTGTTTTGTTACTGCTTTTCCTTTTAAATGGGTTGCTCTTGTTCTTCAGTGGGCTTTGTCCTTTAAACACATGATTACAGAAACTAGATTCTTAGTCTAAAATGCGCTATATTTATGTATTTGTAACCGGAGCTGCACAGAAGAAAAGATACAAAATCATTTTATCTGCTCCATTAAGTTCTTGCCAAAATGTGGCGTGTGTTGGGGGTTATTTGTTCCTTTTTTTAAAGCTATTACAACACCTGGTATTTATTTAGGAAGCCATCAAGGACCCATGTTGCTCTCAAATTGCTCTTCTTCTCAAATCTCATTTCTGTTGCTCTTTGGATGAATGTGACAGACTGCTTTGAATGCCTTGGAAGCTTTATTTCTCACTAGGTAGAATCACATGTTGACATCTCAGGGAGTCCTGTATGCCAAGGCACTTGATCCAGTCCTGAATGTCTACTAGTTATGTGATAAGTCTGAAACAACCTTTTTCAAACTTTGGGTTTTTTTGCTAGTCACTTTGCTATTTTTAAGAGTTATCTTAATTTTAAGTTATCTTAACTTTTAAGAGCTATCTTAGAGAAAAATGAAGTCTAGGAGTATAAATTATTATGTATTCCTTTCAGGTAATAAATAAATAATGCCATTCAGGCTGTACTGCCAGCAGATGTTCATTGTTCTAGTGTTATGGTTCTGGAGATACTGTTAGTTCTCAAGTAGTTTTGTGGTACTGCAGTTACTGGGGAACAAAGGAAAAGACAATGAAGACTGTTGCAGGTTTAAATTCCCAGAATGTAACTTCAAACACTTAAGTTTTGCACGTTAGGGAGAGACATATGAAAGGGGAGTTAAAATTCTCAATAAAATCATACAGTGGCTTTCATAAAATGTATAGGCTTCAGCCTCAGTTGTCATTCTAGAAGATAAATTCTAGTCATTAATAAGCAGGATGTCTCTCTATTGTGGCAAAGTTAATTTGTTTAGATCCTCCCTGATGAGCTGAAGATTGTTGTTGACTTACTTTTCTTCAGTGTCAGTATACGGATTGAAATATAGTAATTTGTATTTTCCATTAACAAAGGAGGAAAGGGGCTGACTGATATGATGAACAGGATTCCAGGCATTAGATTCTGGTTTATGAAGTTGTTACATTAATTGGAAAGGGAACTTGGTAGGCTCTGGGTCAAACTCTTCTCTGAAAAAGGTAGTGAACAATTATTGCACTGATTTAGTAGAGAACAGACATTTAATTTCTTACTCTACAGGTCAAAGTTCTAGTTCTTTCTTTTATTTCAGTGGATTTCAAAAAAGGAAAATGAGTAGGTTATTTTCTGTCTTAGTATGACATGTTCTTAATTCTAGTTGACTTGTTTTCTAAGTTGTGAAATAGTGGCATAACCACATGTGATATATACTCTGTGTGTGTGTGTCTATGTATGTGCACAAACGCTTGCAGAGTTATTATGAAATATTTTGTCAGCTGATCTCAGCCTGTAGTTGTATGCTTAAAATAAAGGGATAAAAAATACTTTAAGGCATTCTAATGCACCCTTATATCTACCACATCAAAGAGTGATTGTTGCAAATAGGATTATGCAGCGATATAACAAATGCCTTTTGGTTTCTACCCTCCAGCTGTAATCAAATAGGGAGAAAGTAGGAGAAACATTCTCTCATGCATACATTTTTTTCTCCTTATTCTTTTTCTATGGTTGCTGTTTCACTTATTTCTAATGCATTTTTTCTTAAGCAAAGGATGAAAAATGTGTATGCTTTCTTGTATGATGGAATTCAGCATTCTCTTATGTTAGTGTTTTCTGCAGTTGTGCATTGGGGAAGTAAACTAGATCTACGAGGTGACTCTTGTTTTGACAACATTTAAACTTATCCATACATTTAACATTGAACTATTTGTTGTGATATCTGAGGGAAGCATTAAAAACGTAAATTCTGATGACCAGATTTATGCTGAGTCTGAACTCTCTCTGGGAATCTTCTATGTTTGGTGCATTATTAGCTTTATCCTTATTGTTAGTGCAGAAGTTAGATGCATTAATTTGGGTAGAAAAACACATAATATTTTTTCCTTCATTTATTATTTTTGCAGTCATGTTTCCTTACTTCCATAAATAGATGTCATGTTCAGGAGAGGTTTTCCAACTGGGTGTCAGGGAACGAAGTTCTCCTGTCAGCAGGTTCTGTGTGAGACTTTAGGTCTGTGCTCCACCCAGTACCCAAAAACTGTTTGTAACTGGAGGAAAAAGATTGTAGTTGCCTACTCCTTTGGTGTTGAACTGGATTTCACATCACACTGATGTCAGCCTCAGGAAAATCCTAAAGCAGGTCACTGTCATCCAGAGAAGATGAGCTTACACCTCTGCCATGGCAGTTGTGGTTCAGGCTGGAACCGCAGAAGCAAAGCACTGTTTGATGTTTGCATTGTTTTGTTTGCTGCCTTTGAATGGAGAGTCTTATTTCCCAGGCTGTCAATTCAAACATTTTATGCCAATACTAAATTTTAAATGAAAGTCTCCTTCCAGCTATGTGTGGCAAAAATGCACAGCTGTACAGCCTGGTGTTACTACTAACCCATCTGCAGTGTGTGCTGCAGACCAGTTGTTTGTTTAGAGGGGAAATGAAGAGTAGCCTTTAAGAGTTCACAGCTTGGCATTTGGAGAAGGAAAGAGGAGGAAACCTCCTTGTTGCCTTTTCTGAGCTGTTAGTGAAGGCTGTGAGCAGTCTTAGGTGAACCTCTCTTCTTGAGGGGTGAGGAGAGAAGGAAGGGCTGGTATCTCAAGAGCTGAAAGAAAACTTCAGTTTTTGTTGAATGTTTTAAGATTCACTATTACCTTCCATTTTTCTGCCTTTTTAAGTGAAGATGGTGCAAGAATTGAATACCTGTACCCTTCCAGTGCTTCTGATTTATCAGTTGCTGTACCAAAGCATGAAAATTCCTGTAACAACGTTACCATTTTGCTAATGGTTCATGCCCTAGTGGATACCCTCCATTGCCCTAAAATATGCAATCATTTAATTGTCATTGCAATCCTATTATATTGCCATTATGTAATGTCTGGTGGGGAAAGCTATGAACATGTTATTAGTGCTGAAAGGGACAATTTACTGAATCTCACTAAATGCCATCACTTCTCAAAAATGAATCAAAATTACTTTATTATGCGTGTCTTACTTGAATATTCTGCTCAGACAATGATTGGGTGCCATTGATCATTTTCTGAGTTGAAGTTCTTTGCACAAATTTTAGTTTATTGCAGCAATAAGAACGTTCAAAACATCTTGACTGGGCTGCTTCTTGCATACCCCTTTTGTCATGTTGTCCTACCTCCACCTTCTCCCCCTGCCCCCCCCTTTTTTAAGCTGTTGAACTGAAATTGTGAGTTTGGGTTTATGGGTTTTAAGACCTTTTGCATTAAGTGCCCTGAGCAGCTCATTTTCCTGGTCATCATTTCTATACAAGTGAATCCTGTCTCAGCTTCCTCCTGGCCTCACTGTCACCTGTTTCATTTATTTGGGCATCTGTTTCCTTTATTTTCTGTTAGCTGTTTTGCAAGCTCTTCAGAGTATTGAATACATCTCAGTGAGTATCTGAAATAACATTTTACTATGCTCTGTATAACCTCACTTGAGGTCTCCAATTACTACCAAAGTACAAATAATTAACCTGCCATTTGTGACTCCTGCACTCAACAAGGGCTGGCTGCATCTGAAGCACATGCAGGAGAATGTACTTATCAAGTGAGCTTAAAATTATAGGCTATTCCTAGAGATGGTTTTGGGGATCACTGGAGTTGAATTTCTTATTGATTCCAGAAATCGTATTTCCCTCCATGGATGGCAAGTTGCAAGAAAGACTGAATGCATTATTCCCTCATCTTTGAAATTACCATGCAAAGAGCTATGAGAAATCCAAAAGAAAATGTCTTTGCGGAACACTATGGGGAGCAACACTGCCTTCTCCAATGTATTATAAATGCTAGAGAAAAAGCTATTTTAACCATAATGAAAGAACATATCTTGAAGTCCTTTTGTACCTTTATAGTTCCATGTCTTTGTAAGTGCACGTAAGGCAAACGAAAGAGTACTTATGCAAACTGTGATTAATAATTTGAGCTTGAGGGGCATTAAAATCTTATGGTGTAATAATTGAGAAAGGTACTAGGATTAAGAATGCGAATATATGTTTATGCAGCAAATGTGTCTCTAAGTAAAGCAAGAATAATCTGTTGTGTATTATTCCTCTTTTTAATGCATGTGGTGTGTTTATCTATTTCATAGGGATTCTGCAAATATTTTTTTTTTAATCCTAGTTTTGTTCATGGTAATTTCGAATTTGTAGTTGTGGGCCAGCTGACACAACACAAATAGAATTATTGCTATACAACTTACTTAGGAAAAGGGGTTGTGAAAAGCAGTTTTGAATTGGCTTGTGGCAATTCTCTTGTACATAAACTCATTTTAACTGCATAAAAACTACTATATTGCACCTAGAAACTGCAGTGAATGTGCATGTAGATGTTATGAATAACTGCAGTTAAGTAGAAATGAAACTGAAATAAATCTGAATTTTATTTGTACTTTCTGTTCATTTTAATGCCACTCAAGCTGCTGCTACTTTTTTTTTTGTCAGAGTAGAATAGCTGTTAAGGATAAAAGTGTGTATGTATTTATCTGTGAAATGCTGAAGTACTGTTTGCCTACATGCAACATACTTTATAACCGCAGAGGATATGCAGTGAAATCTTGACTGCTGGACATTATTTTAAAGCTGTTTGTTCCTGTCATAGCGACACAGTATGACTAATATAAGCTATGGCACAGGAACCTGAATAACCAATTTGAAATTTAAGATTTCTGTGAATGGTAAGTGATGCTTTTGCCTTGGCAATCAACGTGCTCTTAAAAGTTAATGGTGATAGGGATGCATGCAAGGGCTTTCATTACGGATACTAATTCATTCCTTACATTGTGCTTCCAGCATGCCAAAACGCTTAGCCTCATGCTACAGCAATAAATGGTCCTCCCAGTGAAACCCTGTGAATGACCATAATCCCTCTGGTCTGCATCAATATCTGAATTGGAGGACCTGAAGTAACTGTGGGTAAAAGTTTCAGAAGCACTTGAGATTTAGACAGCTTTTATCATTTTTGAATGTGATTCACCTGCTTAGAAATCTCAGTCCACGGAAACTTAATATGTTTTGTCTGCCAAGTCAGTCAACAGCTTCTGAAAATTTTACCACCAAAATTGTGTTACTGAAGGTTTTCTTGATTTATCCAACTAATAGCTCTTATTATTTTTTCCCTGCTGTTCTTGCTTTGTGTTGCCAGTTCATTCATACCTAAACTCTTTGAACCGTTTCACTTCTGTCAACTCTCAACTTTTGTCCTGTACTAGCATGAAGAATTATCATCAAAGTGTAATTGAAAATCTTTAAGAAGGAGCATGAATCTGTAAACTGCCTGCCTGGCTTCTGCTATCAACTAATGAATAACCTCTCTGTCCTGAAGAGAGCAATGTATTGGAAAAAGGTCCAAATGCTGAACACAAAAAATTCTAGCAAAACATGCTGTGCAGCTGACCAGTTCAATTGATTGCTGGTAAAAGCCAGTTGGTTAATACCAACTGAGGAAGAACAATGCAGCCCAGGCTATTCCTCCCTTGTGCAACACTGGTCATGATGACGGTGTCTCACTAACCCCCATAAATTGCCTGGATTAGTCTGCAGAGGCTGCACACTAGTCTCCCAGGTTGGAGGGGATCGGCTCAGGTGTTATGCCAACCTGTGTGAAAATGGCCTCTGCTTCAATAAAAACAGGTTTTAAAAATAAAATCAGGTATTTTTTAAAAATAAAATTGCTGAATGGCATGGAAGGACAAAATGTTGCAGCCATGAAATAGATTTTGTCTTGCTGGCTTGACTTGAGGGGTCAGAGCACAGTTCCCAAAGGCTAGGCACCAGACCTATCCACCAGCAGTCTATACACCAGTTCCTGGGCACTGCTTCTTTGAGATCTAGAGCATCTGGGCACTTAGCCTGGAATCTAAGAAATCCTGGGAGCTCTGCAAGGAACCTGAGGGTGTCTGTTGCCATGTGAGGCTAAGAAGATAAGTAAGGGTAGCTCTAGCAGCTTCTAAACACCTGTCAGCTGTCCTTGTTCAAAGGATGCCTGCAGCCTTCATCCTGGCTGCTCAACCTGATGAGGGATAGTCAAGCACCACCAGTAGCCATTGCTCAGAGTGGTTGGGCATCAGTCTACTTGTGGATCTTACTGAAAAAATTATTATTGAATATCTTCGTGTTATTCCCCCTCCCCCCACCCTCCCCCTTCTTTCACTTATTAAATTCTTTATCTTAACTGATGAGTTGTTTTCCTGCTTTTGCTCTGCCTATTTTCTCCCCTGCCCCACTGGTGGAGGGGTGATCAAGTAGCTGTGTGGTGCTGAGATGCTGCCCAGTGTCAACCCAACAAGCTCCCCGGTACAAGAAAAACAAGAATTTACAGTAGCAAGTCCAGTGCAAGGATACCAAGATGGCTGAGACAGGCCAGTCTTTCATATGAAGAGAGGCTGAGAGAGCTGGGACTGTTTAGCCTGGACAGGGGGATCTCATCAATACATATAAATACCTGGGAGGAAGGAATCAAGATGAGAGACCCTGGCTCTTTTCAGTGGTGCCAGTGACAGAAGAAAGGCAGTAGACACAAATTGGCACACGTGTGATTCTGTTCTGAACATCAGGAAAGACTTCCTCCTAGTGAGGTTGACTGAGCACTGGCACAGGATGCCCACAGAGGTATGAACATAATGTGTCCTAATTAATGAACATAATGTACACCGGTGGTTGTTAACACCTGTTAGTATTGGAGCTGTAGACATCAAAGCAGGAAGACCATCTTTTCTAATTTAATAGGATCACAATCAATTTTTTTTGTTTTGTTTTTCTGATTGAAATCACATCATAACTGGAGTTGTGCATGGTGAGCAGAAATTCGTTCGTCCTAAATTGAAGGTTTAATATATGATAGGCTTTTGTGCTCAGTATGGCAACTAAAGCCTTAGATTGCAAAACAAGTTTAACATCAGTAAGCATTTTATGAGTTCACTCTTTTAACACCTGACATTCTTAAGAGGTAAATGCATTAACATTACTTTTGCTTTATAAATAAGCTTGAAACATATAAATAAGCTTGTTCTTACCTTAATGTGAATGCTTTCAATAAAGAGAAATTGCTGTAGCTTTCAGAGCAATAATCCACTTCCTCTGTGGATAAACTGAGGCTGAAGGCAAAGTAGTTTGTCTCTATCTAATATTGTAACGACATTACCTTCTGCCTTATAAAACTGTGAACCTTCCTGTTAGACCACAGGCAATGCTGAGAGTGTTGTTGGTTTTTTTTGCTGCAGTTTCTTTTGTTTCTTTTTCAAATTCCTCTCCTTCTATTTATTATCTTACAAAATAATTTTATTTTTTCCTCACCTTTACGTAGTGGGAAGTTTATTCTTCTTACTGAAAGAAGATGTTGGAGGTTTATTGTATAAAGTCTAGATGTGCTTACTTTGGAAAAATTCTCCATCATCTCATTGCTTTTTAAGAACCATGAAGAGAACTTGTCTTGTTCAATATTGTCTGCTCAAGCGGTTTCATGTAGGCTTGACAACAAGAATATGTTGCTGGGGAGTCAAACACAGCTGGTTTTGGAACCCATCCATCTCTTGAGCCAGGTAGAGGAGTGAGAGAAAGGTGACATTTACTTTCTTAAAGAAAAAGATAAGAGAAACATTCCCATAAAGGACATCAACCAATAGGGAGGGGTGGGGAGAACCAAACCCCCCAGTGTATAGCTTCATTTGATTGTCATGTTCTGTGGATCAAGTTCATGTTTTCCTCTGTCAATAAGGATGAAGAGACTGATAATGATGTTTTCCCACTCTCCATCCTATTTTCCTCTTTCCTACATGAATTCTAAGATTTATTTTTATACTGGAAAAGCTGCAGTTTACTGGTGCAGCAGGTTAGCTTTTATAGTTTTAAAATTTAGGAGAGTGTGATATCCTTTCCATACAACTTCCAGAGTGCTTTCTAAAACCTTTACTGCTGTAATCTTTCAAATTCAGTAAGAATCCTTGACCTTTGCCTGCTCCATTATTTTAGAGATGTTGCATCGTTTTGATTCCCTTGTACTACTGCACCATCAAAGCAAAATATCTTTCCTTACAGAAATGGTATAGCTACATGAGATAAACAAGTCTACCATCTTTTCAGTTGTCACAGTAAATACTATTGAGGAAGACAGGGAATAAGACTCTACTCATACAGTAGAAGTAATTACTACTGCATTGCAGAACAGGCACAGTTTGAATGGACAGAAGAAACCTGGAATAAAAATTAAATATATTCCTAATGTATAGAGATTACCTATATAAAACCTGCTTAGCCTATGTTGGGGGGGGGGAGGGGGGTTGGAATCAGAAGCATTTATTTTAAAATGTAGAAATGGAACTTTTCTGATGCTTCATATTTTAGAGTTATTTCCACCCTTCTAAATTTGGAGTACCAAGTAAGAATCCAGAAACTCTTGGTTTGACTGGCGTAAAAAATGGATTCTTGCTAATCCTTTTATGTCCCTTTATGTTGTCCCTCCAAAATATTTAAGCATCTTTAGGTAGATATACCTATATACCCCTCTACATACTGTTTACTTTAAAACATAATTTATTTAATCGAAAAGAAAACTGGGACCAAAATCAGCCTGTAGTCATACCAGGTTTTATACGTACTGCTCCTTGGTTGGGTTTGGTTAGTTATTTTGTGAGTTGGTGAGGTTTTGTGTGTAAGTCTTTTCACATCTAAATACAACCACTTAGTATTTGCAATGAATCACTATAGATTTTGTGGTATCTTAAAAAGGTTCAAGAACTGACCTTTTTTTCTTTATGCTGTATTATCAAAGTAATCTTTTCTGTCACATTTTGTGGCCTGATAAAAACATGACTGCTGTGATTTATACAGGAAAACTTGGCAGAGTCTCCCTGTTGGCTTGAACTGGAAGATATATATCAAATTTTTCTGTCACAATGAATAAGTTGTTATCTGAAAGATAACATAGTACATAATGTGTTAGTGGATGAGACTTAGATAAGGTACTGGTGTTCTAAATGTGTATGCTAGGTATGATTTACTGTTTAAGCTGTTTCCTCACATTTAATTTGCCTTTTTATTTTCAGTTTAGTTATGTGTTTTGTGGTTGATTATTTCTGTAATGTGTTTTAACACAAAAGCTTACATGATGCCAGAAAATATTTTCCATCTGACTCGATGTTTTTTTTTCTTTATGGCACAAAATATGTTTCCATTCATTATATCTTGTGTTTCTCTGAATTCAACTGTTAATTGGAAAGATTTTAGAGCATTCCAATAAACCTTCGAACTTTGCATGATTTGGATTTTTGTGTGCTTTTGATAGGTGTTCAGGCTGACTTGAGAGGTTTGCCTCCTTTCTTTCTTGTCTTGAACTCCACTTCAGTTGCATCTGAAGCTTATGTCCCGTGAAATCAGGCCAAACCCCAGTCAGTGGGGCCCACTGTTTCTCAACCAATTTTAAAAGTATAATTTGCCTAACTGACTGTTAGGTTTGTCGTCTTCATATTAATACTCATTCTTTTTGACCTGTAACAAGTCAAGGTGTAGTTATTATAGAAACTTATTCCAAAGGAGAAATCATAAGTGTTCATATTCTCTATTCATTAAAAGAGGGATGTCATTAAATAATTTTAAGGAACTCAATGTTTAAGCTTTAAGCATTATTATTGTTAAACTCTTGGTCTTTTGGGCTAAACAGAATTAAGAGGCTTAGGTATCATTTTGCAGGGTGCGGGAGGGAAGAAGGGGAGAGATCTAGAAACCTCTCTGGCTTTCTGATGGCTTGTAAGTTTGCAGAAGCCAATATAAGTCTTCTTGTTAAGGCAGCTTCTAGTTTGGTGCTAAGGTAAAGGAGGAGGAACAAGCTATGCTGATTCTCCCACCCCCTCAACATGCTTTTGTGTGATATCCTCTAAAATGGCTTGCGGCCATTTACATGCTGATCTTACAGAATGAAAAATTTCAGGGAAAAAAAAAAGGGGGGGGGGATGGAGGGAGAAATAAGAACAGAAAGCATTTGGTTGTGTAGTAAGCTGAAGTATTAAATAGAAAACTTTGAGATATTAATAGCCTTCAAAAAAAAAAGTTTAAAATCAAGAGGAAGGGACTAGAAGCAGCTGTGCATGTAATGTAGCAGTTTAGATAGCTCTGCAGCTGTTGAAATTGTTCTGTATATACTTGGTTAAAATTTTTGGTTAGTCTTCATTGCAGACACCTACTGTAATGCTCCTTATTCTTTCCTGCTGCACTATCAATAAAAAGGGAAGGGAGCCTCTGAGCATTGCTGTAGTGTGCATCTTTGTATACTTTTTCAGTTCCTGATGAAAAGACAAGTTTTAACAGATGTAGTGTGAATGAGAAACTGAGCTGTTTCCTCAAAGCACAGTCTCTGTTTAATGGCATTTTCACTACAGAACTGTTATTGAAATTTGTGTGGGTGATGTCAGTTTGATGGGCTCAGCACTTTTAGGGGACATTGACAGAAACTAAATTGGAAAAATGCAACAAATGTTAGGTTTTAGCAGAGTATCGACTTAATATAGATTGAACAGAGGAGAAAAATATTGCGTGGTGTGCAACTTGAACTTCACATTGTCTCATTAAAGACTCTGCAATGGATAACACTGTCTGTTTTGCCCTCAGCTGTAGACCTAGTAGATCATTCATGTAAGGAGTAATAATATACCACTCCATGGCCCTTTGTTAGAACTGCCACAAGGTATTTTAAAAATCTGTTTTCATTACTTACAAAAATCTACACTCTATTTCTGTATAACTGTTTTTGTTGTTGTTGTTTGCTCCTTCCCCACTTTCTTATCCCTGGCCCCACATCTCTTTCCTACTCATTTGTTTAACCCAAATTTATTTCTTATATATTGCAGTCAATCATATATCCCTTGAAACTCTGAAGTCCCCAAACTTCTGTATGTAATTAGATGCATTTGCCAATTTTCCCATCTTAATGGTGTACCTAAGAAAAATGTGTCAGAAGAAATACTAGTTTATATCAACGGGAAATTTTTTCCTGCTGTTTGGATTAAATTGATTAATTGAAAAATTGAAAACTGGGTCAATCAACTTAGATTTTCATAAGAAAAAGCAATAAGCCTCTCAATATAAGCACAGTATTAACTTTAGCTTTTTAATCTGTATGTGGTTTTAAGTTATTAACTGTGAGGATCCGTATTAAAAATATATAGGCTCTGGATTTAGAGAACATTCTCTTCATGCTTCTGTCACCAATGTGAATCCAAAGCAATTTAATCTGATATTAGCCAAAACTCTTATTAACCAACCAAGAACAGCTGTTGGTTTGCCAGACTGGGGTGTGGCTTGTTTGTGTCTTGTTAAGATGGCCATGGTGCATCACCAGAAACACAAATCCTTGTCACTGGTGGTAGACCTAGCTGTAAAACACTCTTCTGGCAGGAAACTAATGTATCCTAATGATGATTTCCAGGAGATTAAGGTGCTTGTACTGATGACCATTTTGGAGGTTGCATCTCTCAACCTCTTTCACACAGATGCACGTGGTTATGTTGTTGTTTGCTCCACGTACCCTATAGCTTCCTTTCTGTCTGCTGTTAGACTGGGGGAAAGCAGGAACTGCCATCTTCTCTGGAGAGCCAGAGGTGAGCTTACCTCTTTCTTCAATATGCAATAGAAAAGAGGTCTTTTTATTGTTTTGTTTTTGAGTTGTTTTCTGCAACATCAGGTAAGTTTTGCATGATACATGACTCCATCGCAGTATGTTTCTTTATGTTCATAATCATGTTTTGGATGTATGCGTAATTTCAGTGAGCTCCTCCTGACTTCCACCACAGCAATCTGTACCCCTTTTACTGCTTCCCAAGTTATAATCATCCATTATAAGGCTGGCTTCCTACTTCTTTACCTTACTACAGCAATTTAATTTACCTTATTTCTGAGTCAGTATCCTGGGAACTGAAATCTGTTCCTTCTGGAACACTGACCAAAATGTGGTTGATCTCAGGATGCAGTTATTTTCTCAGGTAGGTCTCTGGGCATGCAAATACACTAACTATAGTTAGTTAACTATACACAGTTCAGTCAGGAAGCACAGGCATGTTCTTAGGCTTGTGTAAGACTTGTACTGCACAGCCATATTTAAATCAAGTGCAGATCAATAAAAATGTTTTGTTTTAGCTTATTGAATCTTGCTTCAGTCTCTTGAGAATTGTTGGTATGGAAGTAGTGGTTCTTTGCTGATCTCACAACTCAAGTACTATGCATGGCTATACATATCACACACTGTTCTGCAACATTTAAAATATTCTGTGTTGGTATGGTTACAAATGCGGGAAGTTTGCTTAAGCTTTGCTTAAGTGAGAACTTCCAGGTCATGATCGATGTTACTGGACAGTAATAATCCACAGTATACATCACATTGACTAACACATCGAAACTAGTGGAAAGTCTGAAATGTCAACTGTGAAAACAGTAAGCTTTTTGGTAGTGGGTAATTGTCACGTGTTTGTGGACCGCATGCCCACAGAGACCATGGTTGTGACTGTGTAATATAGATTTTTAGCATTTTTCTTTTTCTTAAAAAAAAATATATATATATATATATATATATAAATACAAAATTCATTATTTGGATTTAGCTTGTGCTAAAAGCTTTTTTTTTAAAAAAAAAAAAAAAAAAAAAAACTAACCAGATGAGTTTATGCACTAGCCTCTGGGTTTTGCACACTGTGACAAAAGCTGTTTACTTTCGAAAGTAAAGTATAGGATTGACCCTTCATGACCAAAATATAATATGAATATTACAT
Organism: Cygnus olor; assembly: GCF_009769625.2. Taxonomy (NCBI): domain Eukaryota; kingdom Metazoa; phylum Chordata; class Aves; order Anseriformes; family Anatidae; genus Cygnus; species Cygnus olor. The sequence goes on from NC_049183.1 coordinate 3,267,688, forward strand.
TTCCCGAAACCTCAAATGAAGAATATTATTAATATTTCTCCAGTTTGCATTCTTTTCATGACTGCAGCACAAGGCTGGATGTGATTTTTCTGTCTTGAAACAAACATGGTAATAAGTCTATCTGGTCTGCCAAGGAAAGATGCAAAATCCAGACAGTTCTTTGTACTGTCAAATGAAATGAGGCTATTTTGAATAGTGCTTAGGATATACAGCATATGGCATACTGCTGATTTTTGCTTTTGAAGGATCATATTGGATTCACATATCTGATGATAGAATTCCAAATGCATCCCACAAAATACTGAAATTGCAACTTGGCATGTTGTTTGAAGAGTTTCAGAACCATACAAAGTTACTATTTTTCTTGGTTCTGTTCCAGCACTTCCCCTCTTTTATTAAAGCTAATCTCTTAGCTTTCGACTAATTACAGTTGTTTCTAAGGATAACAAAAATATAAATTAGGCAGATTGTTTCCCCCTTTTTACAAATCCAAGTACTTTGTGAGGTCATTCTACATTTTGCTTTTCATCCCCTTGCAAAACACATGGACTATGGTTTCAGTCTTCTGACATAAGGCTTCAATCTAAAACCCTATCAATAACAGCAATATTCATAATCTGTTGGCACATACTCCCTGAATTTGTGGGAAATAGCTCATTTGTGACTTTCTACAGCGTAAGCTTTACTATTGGTACTGAAGCCTCTGATTCCCAATCATGTTGTCATTTGAGGGGTTCAAGAGAGCATCATTGCCTTGGTGCTGCATGTCTGCCCATATGATCTAATTGTTAATCTTTCAGTACATATATGAAGCCAGTGCTCATGGATTTGGGCAGTAAAGATGGATCATTGCTGTCTTATGTCTTCCGTATCTTGATGCCTTATTAAGATTCAGATTTTTCTAGACTTGGCAAGGCAAACAAAAACGACATGTTCATTGTATCTGTTTCCTAATTTTCAAGATAATTTCATGTCGATCAAGCTGTCTTTCTGGAGATGTGAACATGATTTTAGATGTTCAAAGCTCTGCTATGAAGCACGGTTTAATGATTAAGTAAACTTCAGATTCTGATGTATCCTTTCTTCCCCCCTGTACCTGTGGAGTTCCATATCTCCCTTGTGGTGGCATCACTAATCATCCGGTGTCCTTGTTCAGCACTCTGGTATAGCTAGGAACAAATTGCTTCATAGGATTCATTTCCAGAGGGGTTGAGGAGTTGAGCTGAATGCATGCTTGTCTTAAACTTTAATCTCAAAAACAAACAAAACAAAAACAATAAATAAATAAAAGTATCAGCTCAGCTGTTGTGTATATTTTGTTGTGAGAGAGGCAGTGGGCACCAGCTTAATAAACACAGTTAGGCACTTGGTTTGATCCAAGTCCTGTAGCTCTGAAATATATTGCACTGCTGTCTTAAATCACCCAGTATGTTCAAACCTTGGCTTGAATAATGCATTTAAAAAACAGATTAATTGCTTCATTTAGGTGGCCTTTATTTCTGTGTGTGCTATTTTGGGACACCAGGTATTACACATGTGAACGTTCCACCTGTGCTCTGATGTTATTGATTACAAAGTGTTTTTTTACTGTTAGCTCTGTGATCCAATATATATTGTGAACCTGCCCATCTCTTTGTTTTCTTACACAAATTTAATATTGCTTCTACAGTATTTTCCTGCAGTCTAATTTTCAGTAACTCTTGTTTTTTATAGGCTAAAAAATACCTCAGGGAAAGAGTTTGTTGATTGGCATTGTTTTTTTTTTTGTTTTTTTTTTTTTTTTTTATAAAGGGCTATTTTTGCCTTACAGTTTCTTCTCTATTTTTTTGTGGTTGCTTTTTCAAAATGAATAGCAAACCTATTGTATCTGAGAGCTGATATACCTATTTTTCCTCTTTTTTTTTTTTTGCTGCTATTTCCTTAGGAATTTCCTGGTGATACATATGTTGCCTATGAAGATGATGCCCTTTTTGTATTTCATTTTATTCCTTTCTTCCCAAAAGCTTCATGTTCCTGAAATTTTAATGTAAAAACATTTTTTTTGATTTAAACGTCTTATTCTCAGATGATCCATAATTCTGTTTTATTCAATCATTAAATTATAAGGTGCCACCTTTTTATTTCTGTCATTTCCTCACTGATCCACAATTGTATGACCTAAAAGCAAACTTCAATTTTAACATCTTCTAAAAATATTCTTTCCTGGGTTCTGTTCCTACAGCTTGTTTGACATGAACTGCTGCTGTTATTCATTTGTTCCATTTCAAAGCAATTGCAGGAGCAGAACCCATTTTGGCCATGCGCTGTCTGGAGGATGCACAATGCAGCTAGAGCAGTTACCAAGTGTGCAAATATTGGACAAATTCCAACCTGCAGGTGCATGAGGATTGATTTTTGACTGGATACTTAGAGGGGAAATAAATGACACTTTTGTAACCCTACTGCTATCTTTTTGGCTAATATTTTAAGTTTCTTATCTTAAATCTTGTGGGATTTGGACAGGTTAAAGACATTCAAAGGGAAAATAGAAATTTTTACCCATAGTAGACATTTCTAAAGCAGGTTCTCAAAAAGATATATACATTATTAATGATTTTTGCAAGAAGCTTTCTTGAAAACAGTAACAAGCAATGAAAATATCAAATTTCAAAACATCATGCTGAAATTTTCTGGGGAAAGCTATGAGATTGCAATGGGATATGTGAATTTAGACAACTGATACTGCAGCATAAGCCTCTGTAACTTCAGCTGGCTCACTTGAATGATCTAATTCAGGCTAACCTGGCAATGAATATGAGGCAATCTGAGCTGTTAATTTGTCTTGGCACTTCAGCCCATGGGAAGACTAAAGTGAGATAGAGATGGCATCCCAAGTTAAAACACCGGTTGTGCTGTTCTTGATGCTATTTTATCTTAGGCTGATTGACAGTTTTAGGGAAATATTTGTATTTTTTTCTTGGTAGAGAGATTTTGTAGGGTAGTCTCCAAACACTGTCAGCTACTTCTAAACTATTGCAAAAATATTTTATAAATAGTTAAAATGAGTGAAATATATAGAAACAAATCTGAACTGAGCAAAATTCAATGAAAGAAGCAATGTCTTACTGACAACTTTATCTCTGTTGAAGATGAGGGTTGGTGACAAGGCAGACTGACTGTAATGCATCATTTTCAGATAATCTGTACCTCTTTAATCTGTGTCTTTTGGTTTTGAAGCTGTACAGCTATTGTCTCAAAAGAGTTAAGAAAGAAACCAAAAGTTGTTTAATGGTGACAACCACAACAACTAACAATGCAGACAGACTGTAAAGGCGAGGTGTACTGGGTCTGACTGGGATGGAGTTAACTTTCCCTGCAGCAACCCATACAGTGCTGTGCTCTGCACTTGTACCTAGAGCAGCATTGGTATCACACCAGTGTTTTCTGCTGCTGAGCAATCCTGGCACTGCATCACGACTTCCTCCAAGCCCCAAGAGCCAGCAGGCTGGGGGTGGGCAAGTGATGGGGAGGGGCCATCACCAGGGCAGCTGACCTAAACTGACAAAGGGATGTTCCATGCCATGTGGGGTCACACTCAGCAATAAAAGGTGGGAAAGGGGAAGGAGTTTGGGGAGGCTTTCGTGGTGGAAGCGTCTGTCCTCCCAAACAACCATTACATGTATGGAGGCCCTGCTTCCCAGGATGTGGCTGAACATCACTCATTGATGGAAAGTAGAGAGTAACTTGTTTTTTCTCTCTCTGTGCTTCCGCGCGTGGCCTTTTCTTTTTTTTTTTTTTTCTCTCCCCTCTCTCCCTTTTCCCTTTAATTAAATCATCCTTATCTCAAACCTTGATAACCAATTATTTCCTTGTCCTTCCTGCACCTGGTAATGGTTTTCAGGATGAGGGCTTCCAGCACCTTCCCAGGGAAGGAGGTGAGTGTGACTGGCCTCGGGTTCCCCAGGTCCTCCTTCATGCCTGGCTTGTGGATGGCAGTGATGTTTGCTTCCCTGCACTCTTGGGGCACTTCTCGCAGTTGCCAGGAACAAGCAACGATTCCTGAGAGTGGCCTTGCAATGGCATCAGCCAGCTCCCTCCGCACTCATGGGGGAATCCCATCAGGGTTCCTGGACTTCTCTCTCTTGGTTTTCTCAAGGCTTGCCCGACCCCATGGATTAGGTTTCCGTGGCAAGGTTGAGGTGGCGGGCTGGGGGGATGCAGAGGTGGGCTCTGTGAGAAGAGACCGAGGGCTGCCTCTTCTCATGGCAAGCCCCCATCAGCTGCCTGGGCCTCCTACTGCAGACCCCTGAGCCCGAGGCCTCAGCTGTCGTGTGATGGGCTGGTGCAACAGCCCCGAGGCAGCCGGGCTCTCTCCACTCCTCTCCCTGAGGGCGGCGTGCAGCAGAGATGCCCCCTGCACAGTCTCCAGGACTGCATGGGGGTGCAGTGAGGGATGGGGAAGGAGGACTCAAACACCACTTCAAAGTTCACTGTTCTTTATTGGCGGCCGGGAGATGAACGCAGGCCAGCTGCGCTGCGCTGTCTCCACTTCCTCCACCTGCAGGACACCCATCTTGGTGGCTCTGGCGTCTGCCTCCTGTCGGGATGCTGAGCCATGGGCAAGGAGCTGGGCCCAGCCTGAGGCTCCGTGTCACACCACGGCCTCCAGGAATGGCCTGAGTGGTGATTCCTCGCATGCCTCCCAGGCCTGGCATCGTAGTGAGGCCTTTCCAGCCTTTCTGGAGGTGGCCCCGCCTGCCTTGGCTGGATCTCACCTTCCAGAGAGTCCACATCCATGGGCAGGACATTGTCTTCTGCGGGTGGCACCTGCACAGGCTGCACCCGCTGTTTCAGCCAGTCCCTGTTTGTGGCCTGGCCGTTGTCCTTTGAGGGTGGCATGTTGCCTGTCCTCCCCCATTTTTTCTCAGGGTCCCTGTGTGTGGGCTGGACGTGGTCTTGCCTGTCAGGTGTCACCATGATGGTCTTCACACATTTTTTTGATGGATCCCATTTTGTGGGCTGGACGTTGTCTCGCGCTGGTGGCACCTTGCTGGTCCTCACCTATTTTTTGTGGGGGTCCCTGTTCGCAACCTGGACGTTTTGCTGCAATGGTGGCACCTTGCTGGTGTGCACCCATTTTTGTGGTTGGCCGCTGCTCCTGGGCTGGCTGTGTTCTCCCGCAGGTGGCACCATGGTGGTCTGCACCCTTTCATTTGGCCGACTGCCGTGCCTTGGCTGTCTCAGGGACTGGGGGTTGTCTTCTGCAGGCGTCCCCTTGACACTTTGCACCCATTTGGTTGGTGGGCCCCTGTGCCTTCTGTGGAAGTTGTCTTCCAGAGCCGGTACCCTGCTGGTCTGCCCCCATTCTTTGGGTGGGTACCTGCTCACAGGCTGCGTGTTGTCTTGTGCAGGAGGCACCTTGATGTTCCGCACCCACTTGTTGGGTCGGCCTCCGTGCCTTGGATGGAAGTTGTTCCTCCTGGGGTGCACCTGATGGTTATGCACCCATTTGTTAAGGGTGCTCCCCTCCACCGCTGGGTGTTCATCCATCCTTGGACGTTTAGCGGGGGGTTGCCACTGGAGGTCCCTCCTGTATTGGCTGTGCTTCCTCTTCCTCCCCAGCTGCACATGTTCCTCCATTCTGGGACGTTTAGCAGGGGGTTGCCATCGGAGGTCCTTCCTTTCTAGGCTGTGTAGCCTCTTCCTTGCACAACGCACCACTCCTCTCATCCTTCAGGCTTAGCAGGACAGCACCCAAAGGCTAACGATCCCTGCCTGAAGATTCCCGGCACCTGAGCTGCTCCAAGTCTCCTCGGCGCTCCAGGAGCGAGTGGTGGCCAGTCGCAGGGCTGCCCTTTTTATGGGGCCGGGGACAATGGGCACCAAGGGCAACGGTGACATCAGGAGGCCGCTGTGGTGGCAGCCCAGGCACCATCACAGTGGCCTTCTGTGCTGGGTCTGGCTGGGATGGAGTTAACTGTCCCTGCAGCAGCCCACACAGTGCTGTGCTTTGCACTTGTACCTACAGCAGCACTGGTATCACACCAGTGTTGTGTGTGCTGCTGAGCAATACTGACACCGCATCACGACTCCCTCCAAGTCCCCCAGAGCCAGCAGGCTAGGGGTGGGCAGGAGATGGGGAGGGGCCATCACCAGGGCAGCTGACCTAAACTGACCAAAGGGATGTTCCATGCCATGTGGGGTCACACTCAGCAATAAAAGGTGGAAAAAGGAGGAAGAAGAAGGGAGGGGTGGACTCTCATTTTGAAAACTTGTGTCCTCCCAAACAACAGCTGTGTATGTTGAGGCCCTGCTTCAAGGACGTGGTCAAGCATCACTTGTTCGTGGGAAGCAGAGAGTAATTTCTTTCCTATGCACTTCCACATGGCCTTTGCTTCCTTGTTGTTGTTTTCCTTTTCCCCTTTTCCCTTTAGTTAAATTACTTAATAACATTTTTCCCTTAATAATTATTTTTCCTTTAATTAAATTATCCTCATCTCAACCCTTGAGTTCGTTCTTTTCTTTTCTTCCCCCCACCCCCTTCTGAGGATGGGGAGTGAGAGAGTGGTTGTGGTGGAATTCAGCTGCCTAGCAAGGTAAAACCACCACACGAGGTCATTTCACAAAGTGATGTCTCTGCATTTATGATGGAGATTGATTATGAAGTCCTTTGTGCATACATCCTAGAAATTTGAAAATAATAGATAAAAATAGTGGTTCTCCATGACAGTGTATTTTGATGATCTTGCTGTATTTAGTGACATTTAGGCAGTACAAAAAATATCGGTAGGCTTCCTGTTTCTGCTGAAACAGGAATGTTTGCAGAATTGTTTAATGAAACTTCTCGCATTTATAGTCACAGATCACCTGAAAACTCTTTCTGATTTTTGTTACTGATGACTCTTCTTAGTTTTGCTGTTATCTACTTAAAAAACACAAATCTGAGGGACAGTGGCTGCATTACATTTGTAGAGCTGTTTTCCGTGATCTACGCTTCAAAAGCAAACGCTTGAGAAAGTTCTAGGGACTATCCTGTGATAAATGTGGCTATAGCTGATCCCTTAACTTCTCAATTGGTTTAGTCAGGTGAATAGAGACAGTTTTAGCATTTCCCTGACCACATGCTAGTCTGACTATGTATGGTTTGTGAAAAGAAACGCACACAGAAATCAAGGGAACAAGCCGACAGAATTGGTGAGCAGATACTCTCTGGGACCCGACTTGCCTGCTGTATGCAGCAGAGTTCTGGATAATGGCGGCAGAAGCAGCCTTGCAACTGCAGAAGGGAGGGAGGAGTGAAAACTGCAGTTCAGACAGGGCCTCTAATATGCGAACTGCGGCAGGAAAAGTTGATGTTCTACATGCAGAGTTGTAAGTAAATGCCTCCCTAAACTGGTGTCCGTTATGCCTGTGCATCATAAATGTGACACCCTGAAAGTCAAGATTCCTCATTTACTGCCAATTAACAACATATCACAGAATCATCTAGGTTGGAAGAGACCTCCAAGATCACCTAGTTCAACCTCTGACTGAACACTAGCAAGTCCTCCACTAAACCATATCACTAAGCTCTACATCTAGACATCTTTTAAAGACCTCCAGGGATGGTGACTCAACCACTTCCCTGGGCAGCCCATTCCAATGCCTAACAACCCTTTCAGTAAAGAAGTTCTTCACAATATCCAACCTAAACCTCCCCTGGCGCAACTTTAGGCCGTTCCCCCTTGTCCTGTCACCAGGCACATGGGAGAATAGACCAACCCCCACCTCTCTACAGCCTCCTTTAAGGTACCTATAGAGAGCGATGAGGTCTCCCCTGAGCCTCCTCTTCTCCAGACTGAACAACCCCAGCTCCCTCAGCCGCTCCTTGTAAGACTTGTTCTCCAGACCCCTCACCAGCTTGGTCGCCCTTCTCTGGACTCTCTCGAGCACCTCCATGTCCTTCTTGTAGCGAGGGGCCCAAAACTGAACACAGTACTCGAGGTGCGGCCTCACCAGAGCCTAGTACAGGGGGACAATCACCTCCCTAGACCTGCTGGACACACTGCTTCTTATGCAAGCCAGGATGCTGTTGGCCTTTTTGGCCACCTGAGCACACTGCTGGCTCATATTCAGCCGACTATCAACCAATACTCCCAGGTCCTTCTCTGCCAGGCAGCTTTCCAGCCACTCATCTCCCAGCCTGTAGCTCTGCTTGGTGGTGTTGCGCCCCAGGTGCAGGACCCGGCACTTGGCCTTGTTGAACTTCATGCAGTTGGCCTCAGCCCATCGGTCCAGCCTATCCAGATCCTCCTGCAGAGCCTTCCTACCCTCGAGCAGATTGACACACGCACCTAACTTGGTGTCGTCTGCAAACATACTGAGGGTGCACTCGATCCCCTCATCCAGATCACTGATAAAGATATCAAAGAGGACTGGCCCCAGTATTGAGCCCTGGGGGACTCCACTAGTGACCGGCCTCCAACTGGTTTTAACTCTATTCACCATGACTCTTTGGGATGGAGGTATATATATGTATATTATCTATATGCATATATATAATACATGATTAATACATTCAATGATCTCTGTATTATATAATTTAGAACATCTACATCTATATACTTATAAAGAATTCTCACCTCCATTTAGTAAGTTAGGCAAAACATATGTGTATATCCAGTATTTGTACTGAAAATATTGACCTAAATTATTTTTTTCTTAGAGTTCAGATAGTTTTATTATAATGCTGTGTCCTCAGAGCAGCTGTGAAGAACTTAGTGTATAATCTTTATTTATTTAAAGATTACCTGTCATGATTACAGTATGCATACTGTTTATAGATAGCAAGAGAATTATAGCTGTTAAAAAGCTAGATATGAGACGAACAGAAAAAAATGGCCCAATACCATCCAAACAAAAATAACCCACAAAAGGAAGAAACAGGGCTGCTAAAATTCATCATATCTATCATCTTTCTAGTACTGTCAAGGTGCTGAGAAATTTCTACAAGGAGGAAACACCTCCACAATTTATGTCAGTCTACAACATGAATCAAGCTATGCTGAAATATTTAGAACGTAATTATATTTAGATTTTTGTTTCCTACTTAGCCTTTTCTATTCTTATTTTGAAATTAGCAAGTTACTATATATGGTTCTAATATCTCTAAGTGTTTTTCTGTAAGCCTAAACATTTCTGTTGTACAATTTTAGATTTTTTTGGAAACACTGAGTCTCATCTATAGGTAATTCTATTCAATTCCAGTTATCTGATGAAACAATCTAACTGACATTTGATAGTGTATGGTTTTGTAAACTACTGAAGAATTTACTCTTTATCTGCCCAAAAATAACGTTAGGAAAAATGCTGTGACAGGAGGTCTAGTTGAGAGACCTGGTTTATATTGTGACATTAGAGCGTAGAAATGGTGGTAGAGTATAAAGTAATTCAGGTGTTGATGGCTTTTGCTAAATAAACTTAGATTTTCTGTGAACTCTGAATACAGTCAGCCTTATTGTTTGACAGAACTTTAAACATACAACTGTGGCATGATGACATTCAGCTCAGATGGGACTGTGTAAAAAATATTGACTCTACTTTTATTAATGCTGTACTGAAATGTACTTTGCACAAGAACTGTTTGAAATTAGTTCAGTTTGCTCCCCTACTGTAACATATGACATTTTTCTAATTAGGGCAATGTTTAATTTACTGTCTCATGGCTTTTTGAATAAATATAAATTCTCATACTAAAGTGACAGGTGTAAAACCCTGGGTAGCTGTGTTAGAGAGGTTAATTTGCTCTTAATCAAATCAGTTCTGCTTCACTTTCTCATGGGGAGTGAGAGATAATAGGCCTGTTTAACTGGAGATTAGGCAGCTTTTTCCCTGGAATTCCCAAAGGGTTCACCTGAGACTTATTGTGTCATATCCTCTATAAAGATATTTGAATACATCAACATTTAAAGATACGCTGCATCTACTCGCAAGGGTATTGCATCACCTGCTTTTGGTTCAGCAGCACCGAAAAGGCAGCTAGTACTAGAATATGCTAGAGGAATGCGATCTTGTGGAGAAACATGACATGCCACCCAAGTAGGGACCCATCCCTGCCCAATGAGAGAACATGCTCAGGTTCTGAAAATTAAGAGGAACAATTTTTTTTTATTATTATTATTATTGAGCTGTGAAGGGGAGAAAGGTCATCACCCCATTGTTAGATTTTGCAGTGAGGAAGATGTCCATATGCACTGTTCTGAGAGTTGATAAAAGAGGTAAGAGAAATAAATGAGTGAGCCTGCCAATTTGTAGGAAGTAAGTGCAATGTAGGGATTAATCAAGGGAATGTGTAAGCATAAATAAGAAGTTTGGTTAGTAGGATCAATGGATTGAGGCTTTGTGCCAGAAGGCCTATTGCTGCAGTGCGTGGAAGAATTTGATGAGAAGGGGCAATCCCTGGTGAGACAACATGAGCAGCCTGCCATGAGAGGTGCATAAGGAGAGAGTTGTATAATGTGAAAACTACTGAACTAATTCAAGGAGAGAAGAACAGAAATTTTGTGTACTAAGAGTAATCTAGTGTGTGGAGGAATGTCCAAGGCTACAGATGACAGTGATGGCAGTTCAGTTTGCCCATTACATCTGGAATAAGAGTTTGGCATGGAATTTGGGGTCAAATTGTCATCTTATTTTCATGACCTTCAGTGTAAATGATTATTTATAAATAGCAAGTGATATAAAGTGGTGTTTGGACTGAAGTTGTGACACTCCTTAAATTTTTTGTTTTTAAAGAGTCCCATCTCGTCTTTTGCTAGCAGCATGGAAAATGAAATAGCCATGCCTGTATGGGAATACGTATGTGTAGAAGCCAGAATTATGAACTCTGAGAAGTTCTTGTGCCTGGCGTGGCTGAGGCGAGGTACCTACTGGTTGGTCATTTATACCACAAAGGGATGTAATGTGAGCAAAGGTCTTTGCCTGTCTTTGTTCTGCTTCAACATCAGAACAAAAACCTCTAAATAGCACTGATTTCACTGGGATGTAAAGGTAAATGTGTACCAGATTTGATCTTCGAATTGCTGCACTGGGAGAGAAAGGTATACCTTGACCGAATCTGTATATCATGGAAAAAGCAGGAAAAGGTGATAAACTGCATGTAGAGTTCTCAGTAAATTTCTCCCTAAGCAATTCTACATGAAGAAAACCCGTCTTCTCTTTAATAATTTAGGATACAGAAAATTATTATTACTTTTTAAGTTCTTGGCCATAGGTGAATGCTACAGTAAATAAAGTATTGTTATTATTTGCGTGTCTTTTATTCCTGGGCTATAACATGCAAAAGCAGACTCCTACCTGTGACTTTTCTATTTATTTGAATGAGTTTTGTGTAAGCCAAATACTCAGAGAAATTTACCTTTTTATTTTTTACATAACCTATAATGTATGTCAAACAAGCAAATCCTGTGACATGTTTAGAGTACTATATTCTGGATGTGCTGAGCAAAATAAGAAGGATAGATACTATCGCTCTTCTATTATTTATGGACTATAAAGTCTTTACAGTGGCATTGACAAAGGGTTTATAGTCAGTACACAAGCTGGTTATACCATAAATTGTAATGTTATATGATAAACTGGAAGTTTATAGCAGTAGTAGATATCAAAGAAAAAAATGAATTCTGTTCTGAAATAATCTGTCATGGGACGGAGTTGCTACATGTTTAAATATTCAACCATTTTTGTCTTCATTTATTTTGAAGTTACTGATAATTCATGTGCTACAGAAAAGGGATTTATAGGTTTATTTAGAGACTGCTGTGGGGGGAGGTAGGAATAGGCCCTTTAAAGTCAAGAACAACACATTCTGGTACGGTAGCTGAGAAACACTGATGCAATTAAATTGATTCAAGTCTTTGGTTTCCAGCTCTAGAGATGGCAAACAGAGCTGTTGCTAAATATTTGGTCTGTTGCTACAGGGCTCCCAACAATGCAATAAAATAGTTGGATTACTATTTCTAGGAATGTAAATGGAAACTACTTACAGAAAAAAATGTCTTAAACATAATTTAATTGCTTTGAGTTTACATAAAAACTAACAGCAGTAAAATGTCAACAAATGTTAATTCCCCTTCCTTTACGAATCTCACTCCTTCCTTTAGTTAATCATTCTGTAAACAAAAATATTTAGTGTTTACTTACAACACTTTTAATTTCATCTTAATATTGCTCTTTGCATTTTTTTCACCATTGTAAGAAACTACTATGTATTAAATTGTAATTCTTTATTTGAATTCATATTTTCTCATGGTTCTTTTCTCCCTTCAAAGCGTTTCTGGTGTATAAGTATATTAGAGATTGAATGACACTACAAACTTAACTAATAATTTGCAGATAAAATTAATATATTTTAAAGCTTTTGGAACTGATTTGAAATACAAAGTGTACCATAGGAGTTGTCAGACTTTGAAAACTGTTCTGCTGTTTTAATTTGTGATATGCTCAAGATGTAAAGGGTTTTTGGAGGCTTAAGATTTGATAAAAAATAGAGGGAGGAGAACAAACTTTTATATGAGTATCTTCAAATTGTTATTGGTGGTATAGCTGTAATGTGTTGTTAAGACCTAGAAAAAAAAAATGAAAAGGAAGTCTCTCAAGTTTGGCAGTATGGGGACTCTGTACAGGTGGATCAGATAAAAGCATGCAATCCAAATGGACAAAACAGCATGACCAGAGGAAGGGAACAGAAGAGAGCAAATGGTTAGCCTGGTGCTACACAGCACCCTAGTAGCAGGGCTCATTAAGGCCCTTGATGGCCTTAATGACTTTCTGCTTTGAGCCAGAGAAAGGGAACCAGCAGTGCTGGCCTCTGCTCCTCTCCTTTTGTGAAGGCTGTCCACTGTGCACCAGGCTTCAGCGCTTCCACAACAGCCCCTGATCCTCTGCAGTCAATGTCTGTTTGTTTTAATGGTGCCCAGCACTGATTTTGGTTCAAAATGGTTAAGGCAATTAGCAGTGGCTGTCTACCTTTATCAAAGTTTCCATTGTGCTACAAATGAGCAAGTCCTTAAGTCCTTTTTTTTCTTTTTTTTTTCTTTTTCTTCTCCACCTTGAGTTTTGTCTGAAGGCCCACATTGCTATTTGTAGCTGGCATATGTTCTTCAGAGATGACAGTATATATGTTATGAAGGGAGAGAGGCTTTAAAACCTCTTCAACAGTCAGCAGAATGGCATGAGAAATTATGTTAGAGGAGCAAAATATGAGCAATATTTTGATCTCTCCCTGTAGCCAGGGGCCCAGGGTCTGAGCGTATGTGCAGCACGTATTTGGCTTGTTTCCAAGCTCCACTCCGGTGCAACTAGATAATGAATATGTATGAAAGGGGAAATAGGGATGTGGAGGTTTTTGTTGTTGTTTCATTTTTTCAAAAGAAATATTTTTGTTTCTGGAAAAAAAAAAAAAGAATGTAACTGCTTTCCCTTGAAATATGTATCTTGCAGTGTGTACATTGTTAAAGTACAATGCTAAGCATGAAAAGAAGCATCTCCCCAAGCCATTTTTCCCTTATTTCTTGAGTTCTTTTTCATGCAATATAACACTTTTGAACTGTACCATGTAGCAGTCAAGTGACCTTGTTTGTTTTAGTTATGCCAGAGGAATTACTTGAAGAAACTTTAAATAAATAAATAAATAATGGCAATTTGGGGTTAGATTCTCCACCTTCTGTAACTTTTGACATCCCTGCTAAGGGATTGAAAATTAGGGATTGGTAACATTTCCCCATTTGTAGTGGTGTAAACAAATACATATTATAAGACTTCTGGCATCTCTGTTACTAATGTTTGATTATGAAATAGTTCCTCAGGAATTTCAAATAGAGTTTTATGGGTGCTTTGGCCACGGTTCCATCCCATAAACCCTAATAAAGTTGACATTAGAGTGTACAAGATAGGTTCTTTCAAGATGGGCATGTATTTTAGTCTTTATGGTTGCCACTGCCACTGCAAATCAGCACTGAATATTCACACAGGGACAAATTCATCATTTAGCTGGAATACTTGTAGTGAATTATAGACAACTGTGTGTGTGTCGTGGGGGGATAATGATGGGAGAACAGCTCTGTTGCAGCACTGCCCTGCCCTGCCTCTACCCTTCCTCAGGGCCCAAACAGCTCTAATGAACCCTAATTGTCCTCAGCAGCCTCACAAAATGGAACAAGTGACAGTAGCTTTTGTTTGTGCGTGGTCAGTAAAGTGACTGAACGGTCAAATTACTGTTGTGTTACTATATGAGGTCATTGTTGATTCCTGTGAAGTACTTTTAAGTAGTTCCTATCTCATAAAATCTATGAAGAATACTCATAGATCTACACATTTCTAAAGATTTACGGGTTCAAGTTCTATTTAATCATGAATCTAAACCATTTTAATATGAAACAATTACTTGGGTGGTAATGGTAATTGTTCCTTTTTAATTTCCTGAGTGCATTTTTGTGTGAACGATGCTAAAACTCTCAGTATTTACAGTCAATAACTAAAAATGTTTTTTCAGTTGCTGTGATAAATGCTAACTTGTCAATGAGTCTGTGCTGTGAAACTTCAGTTTGAATTCTGTGGCTTTGAGCTCTCCCTTATTGGTGAAAGAAGTTTATGTACATTAGTGCAAGGCACAATATTGTTATTGTAGGTCTTTTTTTTTTTTTTTTTTTAAAAAAAAAAAAGGCTCTGGTGCAACTTTGGTCGTCTTTCTGCTCTCAAGGCAGAGTTCATGCAAGGCAGTATGAGATGTTTCTGGATGCCTATGTAGAGTAGGCTATCCTTTGAGCCAGGCACAATGCCTAAAGATCTTGAAGGATATTGTTATTTCTGCTTTGGAAAACTGCCTATTATGTAAGATAACCAAAATCTTTGGCACCTTGCCAGTGTATGCTTGCTGAAATGCTAGTTGTGAGCATAGGTATTTTTAGCTCTGTGCAATGCTTTGGTCTCTGGTAGTTTGTTCAAGCAATCACACCCATATTTTCTAGATAGCTAGACATATTTCTGAGTCTGAACTATTAAAATCTAGCTGATGTCCTGTTCTAGTCAGAATATTTTTCCTAATAAGTGCAGCACAGTTTAAATAGTTTATTTTATTTTATTTTATTTTATTTTGGTAATGCAAACCTGTACTAAATTGCAATTGAGGTGGGGAGAATTTTTTACATTTTCATCGTATATTTGAAGCTTGTCTACACTAGTGCATCTTTAGAAAGAAAAGTTTGACAGTCTGCTTGTTCAAGCCTTGAGAGCACATGTGACTTCACTGCTCCAGGGTGCATCATCTCCCAGTATGTTGCAGTGATGTCTTTCAGTTCTGCGTAGCAAGATGGAAGAACCACTGCAGCTGCACAGATGCACAGAGGGGACTGCAGAGATGTTCTCTGCAGGGGGCCCGCATGACCACTGCTCTGTGTTAAGGGTACAAAGCTGGTTTTAAGACATTTATTTGAACACTTTCTCTTTGAAAGTTTTTTTATTTTTTCTTCCCTTTTATTGTGTAAACTCTCCTTCCTTCCTTCTGGAGATTTAAAATGATAGAGCCATGAAACGACCAAATGAATTTGTTCCAAAATGGAAGGCATGCTTCTTTTTCAAAACTGCAGTATACACAGAGAAATTTATTTTTAGGGACGAAATTTGTTTGACAAACCAGATTTCTCAACACACGGCTCCTAGACTCTGTATGAGTAAATAAATGATTCACATACATGAATCAGTCTTGCTCATAGTATGGGTAAAGTGGTTATGGATGCAGGTGGTTTCTGAACTTCTTACTATGTAGTGTGATATTAAAGAGACCCAGCCTAATCCTCAAGAATGAATAGCAGCATAGTGTGGAGTTCAGCATCACCTCTGAGTAGCAGGGAAGGAAATTTCATACTCCACAGAGACTGAGTGGTCTGTGGTCAGTTCATTGACTCATGTTGTTAAATTCTGTACAGTTCTTTATTATGTAGCTCATGCTGTTAATTTGTCATCTTGGTTTTGTGGTATATTCCTTAATGTCATGAATTATTCCTCTAAAAAAAATGGACTAAATCTCTAAAAAAAATAAAAAATGCTTGTAGTGCAGATGTGTGATGGTTGGCCTACTGTAGTGATCACAAAATCACAGAAAGGTTGAGGTTGGAAGGGGCCTCTGGAGGTCATCTTGTCCAACCTACCCTCTCCCCCTGCTCAACATGGCCTCATAGAACAGGTGTCCCAGGACCATGTATAGATCGCTTTTGAGTATCTCCAAACAGGGAGACTCCACAGCCTCTCTGGGTTCAACCACAAGTTCCAGTAGTCAGTCATCCATACAGTAAAAAAGCATTTCCTGATGTTCAAATGGATCATCCTGTGTTTCAGTTTGTGCTCGTTGCCACTTGTCATGTCACTGGGCACCACCTAAAAGAGCCTGTCTACGTCATCTTTGCACCCTTCCTTCAGGTACTTATATACATCATGGAGACTTCTCCCATGATCAAGAATTATCAACAGTGACCTTGCAATGATGTTGGCCAGCTTCCTCAGTACTTGTGGGTGCATTCCATCAGGGCCCCTGTACAAATACGTATGTCATGTTTGCTTAAGTATTCCCTAACCTGATCCTCTTCCACAAGGCATATCTCTTCCTTGTTCCAAACAGGACTCACCCTGTGAGTCCTATTTGATATTTGACCTACAACTATCTTTTTAACATGTTGAATAAGAAATAATTGAAAGCATGAGATTTGAGATGTGTGCTGCTTACATTATCATTATAAAGATATATTGGCTTGCTTAAAGAAATTTTCATAATAATGCTGAAGTTTTCAAGTGACAGAACACAAGTGCCTAGTGTTAGTACTTACGATATCTGATTTCTATGTGACCCTAACAAACAATACTATAATCTTCATGTTTTAAGATTTTTAAAAACTTAGAGAGAAATGTTCCTCATCATCTATGCTATCCTGCTGTCTGAGGCAGAATGTAGATTTTGATTCTATCCATATTTTACTCATTAGTAGAGGAAGCATGTTCCAAGTCCCTCTTGAGTTAATAACTTAACACCTGTCTGGCCTCAAACATTGATGAAGGCATGCTTGTTCCTGTGAAGCAAGAGGTAGTTAATCACAAGGAAGATAACAACTAGTGTCCTGTTTGACCCTTGAATAAGGGTTGGAGCAGTGTTGAGGTCTATGTGATACCCTGTGTGACACTGACTGTCCCAGAGCTGAAGGTGAGCATGTGGCTAGCCAAGGACAGGGTTCCCCTTGCTATATCACAACAACTCACTTTTAGCCTATTCCCTGGGAGGTGTAGGAGTGAAGGCTTGTAGAATTGTTGCCATTTATCTGCCTGTTTGTCTTTCACTCTTAGTCTTTTAACCCTGTCAAAAATATCTTTTTTCAGAAGTTTGAGCTAGACCCCTCTCAGTTATTTACCAAAGGTCTTGGGAGCCTGGGCAAGTCCCTGCTGACTGGAAGCTAGGCAGTGTTATGCTCATCTATAAAAAGAGCATGAGAGAAGACCGGGAAACTACAGATCTGTTAGTTTAACCTCAGTGCCTGGAAAAGTTATGGAGGTGTACTGTGAGATATTGAAAGGCAGTTAAGGAACGTAGCAATTATCAGGCATAGTCTACATGGGTTCATGAAAGGGAAGTCCTGTCTTAATAATTTGATCTTCTTCTATGATAAGGTCACCCAGTTGGTAGATGAAGGGAAGGTGGTGGACATAATCTTTCTGGATTTTTGTAAAGGCTTTGATACCATCCATCACAGCATCCTTCTGGACAAATTGTCCAACCGTGAGATGAACAGGTTCATGGTACACTGGGCGATGAGCTGTCTCAATGGTAGAGCTCAAAGAGTTGTAGTGAATGGGGCTACATTTGGCTGGCAGCCAGTCACAAGTGGTCCCCAGGGCTCGCTTCTAGGGCCTGGTCCATTCAACATTTTTATCAATAATCTGGATGCAGGAGTTGAATGCATCCTTAGTAAGTTTGATGATGATGATACTAATCTGGAAGGTGCTGTTAACTCTCCAGAGGGACGAGAGGCCTTGCAGAAGAATCTAGATAGACTGGAGCAGTGGGCAATCATCAATGGCATGAAATTCAATGAAGGTTGGCTTCTGTTCCCAGGACAGGGTACTACTGGACAGAGGTACAGATTAGGAGACGAGTGACTAGAGATTAGCTCAGCAGTAAGGGACCTGGATGCTTGGCAGCAGGCTCAATATGGGGCAGCAGTGTGAGCTGGCAGCCAAGAGGGTAAACTATGTTTTGGGAGGCATTAAACACAGCATAGCCAGACAATCAAAAGAGGTGACTCTGCCACTATAGCACTGGTGCAGCCTAATGTGGAATATCATGTACAGTCACCAGCTCCACAAGATAAAAAGGATGTTAAGATACTTGGAAGCCTCCAGAGGAGGGCAACAAAGTTAGAATAAAGGCTGGAGGGCATGTCCTATAAGGAGAGGCTGAGGACACTTGGTTTGTCTAGTCTGGAGAAAAGGAGGCTGAGGTGGCCTCATGGCTCCACAGCTCCCTGAGGAGGGGAAACACAGAAGGAAGTGCTGGTCTCTGCTCCCTGGGAACCAGTGATGGAACACAGGGGAACAGCACAGAGCTAAACCTGGGGAGGGTCAGACTGGGCGTCAGGAAAAATTTCTGTACCATGATGGTGGTCAGACACTGGAACAGGCTTCCTAGGGAGTTGGTTGATGCCCCAAGTCTGTCAGTGCTCAAGAGACATTTGGATAATGCCCTTAATAATATGCTTTTATTCTGCTTAACCCTGAAGGGCTCAGGCAGTTGGGCTTGATGATCTTTGTAGGTCCTTTCCAACTGAACTTTTCTATTGTTTCAAAGACAAATGAAGTCCTGTAATTTGGTGACAAGCATCTAGTAGAGGAGACTGAGGAAAATTAGTCCTGGCTGGTACCAGTTAATTTACATGTGAGAAAATTGCTAGAAATGGCTCAATAGCAGAATGATGTTCAATCAAAAGTGACAATGAGCTTGCAACACATGTAGCTTTTTTGTCTCAATAATTTCAATACTTCAGTGTATATATTAGAAATCTAGCCCATAACCTTTGCAATTTGTGGTTTTGGTCTCATACAATAGATTTATTTATTTTTTTAACGCTTTGGGATTTTTCAGACTGTCCTCACCACTTAGTTGTAGTAAGCTTTGCATTGTTTGGATATTCTCCAACCATCTCTCTTTCTACCTTTTCCATCAGTTAAGAAAATGATAACATCATTTTATACTACTGCTTTGCGTTAGGCTTTACAGCCTACGTGAATGAAGAACTTGCTATGTGAAAGCTAAAATAAAGGAAAAGAGAAAAAACACTCTGCAATAACTAAGCAAGTTTAGCTAATTATCTACTTTGTGGTTATTCACTACTCAGTATGTCTGAATATTTTTTTGTTGCCCAGATCACCCAGAGATTAAAGTAAGGCTTACACATAAATAGATAATATTTCCCCTGTTCTGTTGTGCAACTCCCTGCAAGGCAGAGGAACACGTATGTGCATATTTTATAATACCACTGAGCCCATGTTTTTCATTCTTTTAAAGTCTCAGTAGGTTATGTGGCTGTGACCGTTGGGCCTTTGATCAGCCTCACTGTTTGAAATCTCAGAGTGGCTAATAGCTTCCTGTTAGCGAGAGGGAGGAGATGAGCACTGAAGCTTACAATCACAGTCAGTCACTTGGTGCACTCCTGAACCGAAGTGTTTTTGAGTGATTTTTAAAGCGGGAGTTTGAATTTTGCAGTAGTGAAATCTCAGCACAGAAACGACAAAATTCCTTCATGAATTAACGGTTAATGAAAGGAATCAGAGAAGTGAACAGAACAAAAATGTGCATAGCTGTTCAACTCCACTGGAAAGTATTCCACACAGACATGTTGATCTGTGTAAGGAAGGTCCATATTTGTTTTTATTTGGAATCAGGTACTATTGAAGAACAGGTGAACTTCCTGTAACTCTCCCTCCCTAGTCTGCACTCAGCCTCAAAAAGAGAATAAGTATTGTCCTTAATGCTGTTCTGCACCGTGCCATAACTGAGAGGTACAAATGCAAATGCTGGAAAGAATGAGAAATCCAGGTAATGGTTTTAAATATCTTGAGATAACTAGGATGAAAAGTCAAGTATGAATTTAGACTTCTGGATGCACCAGCAGTGTTTTATACATGCTGCTGGTTTTGAGAGCTGGTGTTGGTCTTTTTCTGGTAGAAAACAAACAAACAAACCAAAATGTATAGCGGTTGGCCTGTAAATCAACAAAGAGAAGTCAAAAGTGTAACAAAAGGGAAATAAAACAGCCCACAACTAAATGTTTGTTTCACATAAAAACGTAGTAATAGAAAGATTTAGTGATATACCGTGGGACTTAGAGAAATGAATTTATTACATAACTTGTATCCTGGCATTAGAAGCCCAGTTAATAAAGATGTAAAGAGAGTTACTGAAGTAGAAGAAATGATTCACATAATTGAAATGTTAGAAATCAATAGTTATTACTTATTTAGGAGGGATCGAGTAGGCATAGTGGTAAATAACTCCTGTAGAAATTGTGTTGTTAAGTAAGAGATACTGAAACAAAATGATCTTGAATAGTTATAGATAAACTTCTAATCAAATGAAGTAGTAGTGGTATTTTGTTTAATAGCCACTGGATTCCAGAAGAGAACTGGATAATCACTTTCCTACACTTTCTTTGATATTTAAGGTGGAAAAGATACACCTAGCTGGGAGAACTTTGGTTTGAGAGAGACATGCTGGAGGCTGAATGCTGAAGGAAGTAAACCATGGGAATTTTAAAATACCACACACCCCAACTATAAAACTATTTTATTTGGTACAGTGAAAATTTGTATTAATTTTCCTAATTAAGGACTGTGAAACTTACTATAGAGCTAAACGTTACCAATCATCTAGCGTTACAGTGTAATTCTGAGGTATATTTGATGCAAACAGTCATGTATTTTCATAAGGCTAAATGACAGTTATGAATTAAGCAACAGAGCTTGGACCATGCTCTCAGGATGTGTGCATATTGTTCAACAGTGACATTACAAATAGTTGTGGATCTGTGCAGTATGACTATGACGGGATGTGAAATGGGTTGTTGCAGTCCAGCATGTAAATGCATTAGAGAGGAATCCAAAGTAGGTGTAGACATGCCATGTTATGTTTGATCGGTATGATTCAGAAATACCTCCTTCCATTTAACTTTCCTGTTTGAGGATGGTTTGGTGGGGTTGGGGTGGTTTTTTTTGTTTGTTTTGTGTTTTTTTTTTTAACAAAATTCAAGGAAACACTGAAAAATATGCCAGACATTGCTAAATCTTGTATCTAACTGTGTCTACTCTGCATCTGAATTTAAACTATCCTTCACAAGTTGAAGGTATGAAGTTCTCTGGAAGGCCTAGCTAGCCTTCCTGGGGAAACATGAGTTTCCAGCTTTTCAGGAAGGATGCTGAGTCAAAGGGGAAAAGGGTGATTATTTTTTGCTATTCTAAGAAGGCTTTTGCTGTGTTTCCCCCAAGCTCTGTACCAGGAAAAGGTTTTTCCTCTTGGCCTGAAGCTGATTTTCCATTAAAGCATTTTATTATTATGAAATCTTAAACAAAAGCCAATAGAGTCTTCAATATCAGTGAAACAGTTTTGCCAAAGAGCTTCTTGGAGAAACTTCTGTTTTAAGACCACAGATTGATGATACAATTGAGATACAGGCAAACAGAAAATAGGTGCAAGATCAGAAGACAGTGTTCAAGAAATCCACGATTCTCATTATCTCCCCTCAGCAGTATATCCAATCCATGACTGTCAGATGAATTGGATCTTGCATTGCAAAAGACATTATCTACCACAGGGAAAAAATGTTCAGAAGGCATCAAGGAGTACTCTGAGAAAAAGAGCATAATTTAAGGAATGAGTAGCTGCTGACTCACCAGAAAAAAAAAATATTCTGCAGAGGCAGCTAATTTACATATAGTGATACTTAGCATTTGTAAACACTGCCTTGCATCTACAGAGAGCTGTGCAAACATCTAATCACATAACACTTACACAAACAGATTAGTTCTGTTAGCTACTTTGTACTCCTCCATTCCTAAAAAATATAATCCAATCTGTAGTCTCAATTTAACTTGCTCATCTTTCATTGCAGTTGTCTGTCAGGACAGAAAAAGGGAAGCCAAAGCCCTAGCATTTTCCAAGTTGCTTTGGAGAGTAAAGTATCCAACTCCTACTGAATAGCAGGGGTAATTTATTATAAAATTGCCTTTGAAAGTCACTACTTTTAAATTCATTTTAAATCTTACCTACTAGAGATAGGAACAGAAATTACTATGTTTCTCACACGTAAAACTTTTATTTGCCACTAAGAGACAAATTGTGATGTTTACAAATGCCTCACAAAATGTGGGGTAGGGAGTAGGGGGTGAGGGATACAGACAGGAGACACCGAAACCCTTGGTCTAGATTTATGCTTGCATTGCTTTGTAAATATAATGCTTGGCTTTTCAGCCCTCTTTCTTCATGATCCTATTTTCTGGATGAAATAAGTAGAATCAGTTCTTTCTAGTCTTTTTCATGACATTTAATATAACCTCAGACAAATGAGGCTGGAAAGGTGTAAAATAAGAGCAATATTTGACTACTTTTCTGTAGTTAACTCGAAGTTCCTGTCAAACAGCTAGAAACAAATCCATTTCAACGCAATCTCCTCCAGACTTTTCCTAGTCATATACCTTAAAACTTCTCTTCTTAGTTTCTTCGTCTTCCTCTGCTCAAATATAAATAAATAATTCATTTCAACAATAAGTGATTGTCAACACCACTGAGAAATCAGAATCCCTGCCCCTAGAGCGAAATGGAAAGGAATAGCTATCTGGCAAAGATAACCAGGTTAGAACAAACTACCTCCATCAGCTCTTTAAGCCAGAGTGTTTGTGTGCAGCAACTAGTACAATATAGGTCTAAAGTGAAATTAAATTGTATATTGCAAAACATGGCATTTCAAAAAGTACTTAGTGTTCAGTCCCTTTGACCTAAGACTTACTGCCAGAATTGATTAGGACTTTAGGGAAACAGTAATCAATAGAGCTGAGATTCCATGTTTCACTAAATGATTTTGAAGTGGAGACTTTGTCAGTGCAAAGCCCTTTGTGAATTCTTCCTCTCAATTTCCTTGTGTTGTGCAGAACAGTGCAACTGACCACACCTGTTGCAAGGAAACTGACTTTACCTCAAGACCAAGGGGACTTGAGAGTATCCTTTGTTTTAGATAAACAGCCACAGATAGTTGAATGGATCAGCTGGTGCTGTAAACTAGTTGTCTCTGAGTTCATTAAAAGAGCGTGAATGTCCCCCTAAATTAGCCAGAACAGCATGGAGGGGAAAAATAGGTGGCTCAGCCCAACATAGAGTATAAAAATTAAGGTAGCACAAGAATTTTGAAGAGAGCACCAGGCACCTTCAACCACGTATTCCTACCCAGCATCGTGATAGTGAGTGGTGAGACTGGTAATGGGAATCACATTTGTACTGTGATCCAACTGTGTGTTGTAATTGCTATATTGTACTTGTATAGTGTTTTCAGTACCTAGCTGTATCACTTTTCTAAATCAAAATCCTGTGTAACATCAAATATCTTCCAATGAATTTGATTTTGGTATTGAACATCCTCCGTGCATGGAATACCTAAAAAAGAGCAGTGTCAGAGAGTATTGGACTTTGACGAATAGGCAGATGTCAAATCTTTGACAACAAAAAAGCTCATGTGAATGCCCCTTCTTTGATTCAGACAAATTCAACTGTATGAATTAAAATGATCTTTGTGGGACTTAAACACCTCTCTTGAATCTGCTGATCTGGATGTTTTGAACTGGAGAAATGGGCATATTCTTCATGGAGTACTACAAAAGATATATACAAAAACTTGCCCCTGGGATGGAACTTGCCCTAATGGAGCAGGACATGCAGCAGGGGCTGACTGGCTGCAAGCAGGTTTGTAGAAAAGGACATGGGGTCCTGAGCATAACAAATTGGACATGAGGCCACAGCGTACCCTTGTTGCAGAGAATGTCAACTGCATTTTGGGCTGTGGTAGAAGGAGTGTAGCCAGCACGTCATGGAAAGTTTTACGTGCTAAGAATGCATCTGGTGCTGTCTGTGGATTTGGGCCCTGCACACAAGCAAAACACTGACAAATCAAACTGAGTCCAATGTAGGGCTACCAAGGTTACCTGGGGGCCCAGCATAGCATACGAGGAGAGGCTGAGAGATCTGCATTTGTTGGGAGAAACTGGATCTCTACCACTGGAGATATTAAAAGCTCTAGCACTTTCTTCCAATCTACATTATTGTTTAATTCTATAATGGGTTATGAGGCAGTAATATATTCAGCCAATGCAGCAGTTTCAAAGAAATATTTGTTTGTATCTTCAACCAACTACATATTTTTACACTTATAACCAATTCAAGTCTGAAACATAAATTCTTTAGTTGCTTTAGTCCCTAATTACTTTTAAAAGCTTTGAATTTATCCTTCAGAAAGATAAATTCAGTTGGGAAATAGGGTTTAGGGTTTAAGTTACCTAGAGATTGGAATGGTGAAACAAACAAAATTAATGATTGGCATTTATTATTATTATTAATAATTTGCTATTATTATTAATTTACAAATCAGTGACTACCTTTTATGAGGATAAAATACAAGAAAAGCTGAGCAATTATTCTTTGCAGTGTGTATAATAATATATATATTGTATAATATTGTATATTATATATTGACATATTGTATGTCAATATTATCTTTGACTATTGTTTCTTTATTTCTGTAAACCTCAAAACACCAATAGGGTAGACAAACTACTATGATGTTATGACCTCTGTCACTTCTCAGTAAGCTCTGCCCTTTGAGCTTGAGGATGTACTTCTTGAGCAGCCCTGATGGATGGTGCATTTGACTAAGCCTCAGAATTTCTGGGTTGGATTTCTGCCTAAGCCATGAGTTTTGTACCTTCTTTTTATTACAAAATGAAGATTTAAAACAATGTCATGTGTTTCTGAAAATGAAGCCTTCAAAACAAATTAATAGCATGTAAGACTATGTATGTATAAATGTGTACATGTTTGTGTATAAATATGTAAAATCCACAGTGTGGAACACTAAAAGTAAAAGGGTCACAACAAGGGAGAAGGCTATCAGAAGTAGGGTGCATAACATTTTGCAGTAGATATCAAAAATGTCTCTTGACTGTATTCCATTTCCTTCTTCATGGGCAGACGTTGGTAATAGACTGTTTTAATACTTTTTCAAAAGCTGCCTAGGAAACCTAGCTACTAAGCCATAAAGGGAATGTGTAAGTCCCTAGAAGGCTTCCTTTCTTTTCTTTTATAAGTATGTAGGGGGAAAAGCAAGATAAAAAATACAACTTCAAAGATAGATGTAAAATAATTTTCCTTTATCTATTATCTTGTCTACTGCAATGCGCTAAAGCACTTTTCTGGATGTTATGGAATTTAACGTTAAACAAAAGCAACAAGAAACAAAAAATCTGTTCTAATTTCCATCTAATTACTTGCTCAGAACCAATCAAGATGCTAGTCTAGGGAATTGAAGACAGCACACAGATTCACATTTAACTTTTTGCTTTTACATACAAAATTTGGTTACTTTATTCCCAGAAGGGGAAAAAAATGTTGAATTTGGTTATAAATGTAGATAGTTGATTATTTCTTGAAATATTATTTTAATGATCTCATGGCAAGTTAGTCTTGAGATGCTCTTTTCAGCACTATTGGCTGAGGAAAGATTCTTCCCAACTCTCAGGGAGGATCTTCTACAGCTGCTGAAAAACACAAAAAAAATTAAAGTAACATTGTTTTAACTGGCACTTCAACTCAGTGTTCTCACCTCTGTTTTCAAATAATATAAGTATTATTAAATACATTTCTAAAGAACAGCAAAAGAAACAGTCAGAAACTAATTTCTTTTGCATGTGAGCTTTAGTAGTCTTGCACACATCACTAACAATCTCACCATTTTTTTTCCTCATGTAAATGAAAGGAAAGCACAGGCTTAAGGTTTTCAAAGTGTTACCTGTACCCATAGGAAAAGTACAATACATATTTGGATTATTGCATTTCTTTGTTATTGTATTTCTTTATGCTGGGTCTCAAGTGTTATCTACCACACTTAGGAAAGTATGTGATTTGTTTTCAGAGGAAACCATACTCCTAAATTCCCTTGAAAAATCTCTCTCACTGAATCTGTTATGGTCCTAATTTTTTCCAGAGATAACAAACAGCATGGGTCTTTTCTTTCTTTGTATGCTTAACAAAAATAGTTTGATTAATTCTAAACTGCAGACATGGAAAAAAGCACAGAATCACAGAATCACAGAATCGTCTAGGTTGGAAGAGACCTCCAAGATCATCTAGTTCAACCTCTGTCCTAACACTAACAAGTCCTCCACTAAACCATATCACTAAGGGCTACATCTAAACGTCTTTTAAAGACCTCCAGGGATGGTGACTCAACCACTTCCCTGGGCAGCCCATTCCAATGCCTAACAACCCTTTCAGTAAAGAAGTTCTTCACAATATCCAACCTAAACCTCCCCTGGCGCAACTTTAGGCCGTTCCCCCTTGTCCTGTCACCAGGCATGTGGGAGAATAGACCAACCCCCACCTCTCTACAGCCTCCTCTAAGGTACCTATAGAGAGCGATGAGGTCTCCCCTGAGCCTCCTCTTCTCCAGACTGAACAACCCCAGCTCCCTCAGCCGCTCCTTGTAAGACTTGTTCTCCAGACCCCTCACCAGCTTCGTTGCCCTTCTCTGGACTCTCTTGAGCACCTCCATGTCCTTCTTGTAGCGAGGGGCCCAAAACTGAACACAGTACTCGAGGTGTGGCCTCACCAGAGCCTAGTACAGGGGGACAATCACCTCCCTAGACCTGCTGGACACACTGCTTCTTATGCAAGCCAGGATGCTGTTGGCCTTCTTGGCCACCTGAGCACACTGCTGGCTCATATTCAGCCGACTATCAACCAATACTCCCAGGTCCTTCTCTGCCAGGCAGCTTTCCAACCACTCATCTCCCAGCCTGTAGCGCTGCTTGGGGTTGTTGCGCCCCAGGTGCAGGACCCGGCACTTGGCCTTGTTGAACTTCATACAGTTAACCTCAGCCCATCGGTCCAGCCTATCCAGATCCTCCTGCAGAGCCTTCCTACCCTCGAGCAGATCGACACACGCACCTAACTTGGTGTCATCTGCAAACATACTGAGGGTGCACTCGATCCCCTCATCCAGGTCATCGATAAAGATATTAAAGAGGACTGGCCCCAGTACTGAGCCCTGGGGGACTCCACTAGTAACTGGCCTCCAACTGGATTTGGCTCCATTCACCACAACTCTTTGGGCCCGGCCATCCAGCCAGTTTTTAACCCAACAAAGCATACGCCAGTCCAAGCCACAAGCAGCCAGTTTTTTGAGGAGAATGTTGTGGGAAACGGTGTCAAAAGCCTTACTGAAATCAAGGTAGATCACATCCACAGCCTTCCCCTCATCCACCAAGCGCGTCACTTGGTCATAGAAGGAGATCAGGTTCGTCAAGCAGGACCCACCTTTCATAAACCCATGCTGACTGGGCCTGATCGCCTGGTTGCCCTGCAAGTGCCGCATGATGACACTCAAGATAATCTGCTCCATGAGCTTCCCTGGCACCGAGGTCAAACTAACAGGCCTATAGTTCCCCGGGTCTACCCTCCGGCCCTTCTTGTAGATGGGCGTCACATTTGCTAGCCGCCAGTCGACTGGGACCTCCCCTGATAGCCAGGGCTGCCAATAAATGATGGAAAGCGGCTTGGTCAACTCCTCCACCAGTTCACTCAGTACCCTCGGGTGGATCCCATCCGGCCCCATCGACTTGCGTACATCCAAGTGCTGTAGCAGGTTGCCAACCATTTCCTCGTGGATAGTGAGGGCCACATCCTGTTCCCCATCCCCTTCCACCAGCTCAGGGTACCAGGTATCCAGAGAACAACTGGTCTCGCTGCTAAAGACTGAGGCAAAGAAGGCACTGAGTACCTCAGCCTTTTCCTCATCTTTTGTAACTAAGTTTCCCCCCACATCCAGTAAAGGATGGAGATTCTCCTTAGTCCTCCTTTTTGCGTTGATGTATTTGTAAAAACGTTTTTTGTTATCTTTAACGGCAGTAGCCAGACTGAGCTCCAGATGAGCTTTGGCCTTTCTAATTTTGTCCCTGCACAGCCTCGCAACATCTTTATAGTCCTCTTGAGTAGCCCGCCCTCTTTTCCAAAGATTATAAACCCTCCTTTTTCTCCTAAGCTCAAGCCACAACTCTCTGTTCAGCCAGGCCGGTCTTCTTCCGCGCCGGCTCGTCTTTGGGCACGTGGGGACAGACTGCTCCTGAGCCATTAAGATTTCCTTCTTGAAGAGTGCTCAGCCTTCCTGAACTCCTTTGCCCTTCAGAACCTCCTCCCAAGGGACTCTGCCAACCAGTGTCCTGAACAGCTCAAAGTCAGCCCTCCGGAAGTCCAAGACAGCGGTTTTACTGGTCCCCTTCCTGACTTTGCCAAGAATAGAGAACTGAATCATTTCATGGTCACTCTGCCCAAGACAGCTCTCGACCACCACATCTCCCACCAGTCCGTCACTGGTTGTGAACAGAAGGTCTAGCGGGGCACCTCCCCTGGTAGGCTCTCTAACCAGCTGCGTCAGGAAGCTATCTTCCACGCTCTCCAGAAACCTCTTAGACTGCTTTCTCTGGGCTGTGTTGTGCTTCCAGGATATGTCTGGGAAGTTGAAGTCCCCCACGAGAACAAGCGCTGACGATTTCGCGGCTTCTGCCAGCTGCCTGTAGAACTCCTCATCTGTCTCCTCATCCTGGTTCGGTGGTCTATAACAGACTCCCACCAGGATGCTTGCCTTGTTGGCCTTCCCTCTGATCCTAACCCATAGAGACTCAACCTTATCATTCCCAGCCTCAAGTTCCTCAACATCAAAACACTCTCTAATATAGAGAGCCACACCACCACCCCTTCTGTGCTGCCTGTCCCTTCTGAAGAGCCCATAGCCAGACATTGGAGCACTCCAGTCATGAGAGTGGTCCCACCACATTTCCGTGATGGCAACTAAGTCATAGCCTTCCCGCTGCACGATGGCTTCCAGCTCCTCTTGTTTGTTACCCATGCTGCGTGCATTAGTGTAGATGCACTTCAGTTGGGCCATTGCCTTCTTCCCCAGCTTTGCCATTGTTCCCCCGGTACAGCTCCAACAAGCCTAATTTCAGCCCCATCCCCCTTCTTTCCTAGTTTAAAGCCCTCTCAATGAGCCCTGCCAGCTCCTGGGCTAGGATCCGTTTTCCCCTTAGAGATAGGGACCCGTCTGCGGCCATCAGGCCGGGTGCCGAGTAAAGCGCCCCATGGTCAAAAACCCCAAATTTCTGTGTTGGCACCAGCCTCTGAGCCACGTGTTAATCAGGTGGGCTTTCCGTGTCCTCTCTGTACCCCTCCCTGCCCCTGTAGGGATAGACAAAAACACCACCTGTACTCCTGCTCCATCCACTAACCGTCCCAGTCCCTTAAAGTCCCGTTTGATAGCCTTCAGGCTTCTCTCTTCAGTATCATCACTGCCAGCCTGGACTATCAAAAGAGGGTAGTAGTCAGAGGGGCGAACCAGGTTGGGAAGCTTTCTGGCAACATCCCTGACCCTGGCCCCAGGGAGGCAGCAGACTTCCCTACGGGTAGGGTCAGGCTGACAAATAGGGCCCTCTGTTCCCCTGAGAAGGGAGTCGCCTACTACGATCACCCTTCTGTCTTTCTTGGTGGAGCAGTCTTGAGGCGTGGAGTCGGCTTCCTAGCCCTAGGCATCCTCCTGGTAGACTTTCTACCTCGTCCTCACCCACCGGTCTCTCAAGCTCCAGGGCCTCAAATCTGTTATGTAAGGGCACCTGGGAAGGTGGGGCCGGTAGTGGGGGGCATCGCCTGCGAGGTCGAGCAGGGACCTGTCTCCATTCCTCCTCAACTCCTAGGTCGCCTCCCTCTGCCCGACAGCGACAGGGCAGGGGGTCCACCCCCATTTGGGGTGTCTCACCCCGGTACCTCTCCTTCAGGCCCTGCAGGGAGTCGCTCCACCAGTCTATCTCCCCCTCACACTTCCTGATAGCCTTCAACCTCTCCACCTCCTCTTTGAGTTCTGCCACCAGGCGGACCAGGTCATCCACCTGCTCGCACCTCACACACATGGTGCCTCTGCCTCCCTCAGATGGCAGTAACAGGCTCAGCAGTTAAAATGAATTTGTAAGTGGGGAGAATTTTGCTTGTTATTTACTTATTTCCATGCAGCGTTATTAAAGTCAACAGCAGGTAAGAATGGAACAGGTTTGTATTTAGCTATCAGTCTGGAATATACAAGGGTCTTGCATTTTTTGCCTGGGGTGTTTATTTCTGAGTTTGTTACCTGTTTTTTCCATGCTGGAATATTTCTATAAAACACTGATAACAACATTTCTGAAGTTCTCAGAAACTAAGAAGTGGTATGGAAAGCAGTGCCTACATAAAACTTACCTTTTTGTGTAAATATTTGTGAAATGATGTGTTAATGATTTTGGCAACGTATAAGAACAGCAAACAAACAAACAAAAACTCCCAAACTTCAGTTTTAGCCTACTGCCACTCCTCCAAAGCTTCAAATATTATGTAGTAGTAAGGATGGTTTTAACTCACAGAAGGATACAGCTCTGGGGAGAAAGTGGACAGAGGGAAGGCCCTCTCCCATTCTACATGGGATAAATATTCATGTGGGCCCATGCCAAATACTTATTTCTTGGTTTTGATGTTCATACTTGTTGTATTGCTTATCTGTGTATAGCCTTTCTTCCTTGTCTATTACATATGAAGTTGAACTTAGTTAAACATTTTAAATCATCCTGTTCCAGTTCATGATTTTTTTTTTTTTTTTTTTCATGAAAAACTCATTTTTCTTGCTTACCACTTCTTTGGATGTGCTTATTTACCTCACTCAGTGTTGAGTTCTGCTTACTGACAGAATTACTGGAACATCTATAGAAAAGAGGCTTTCAAATGGCAGCGCAGAAATTCTCCTTGTGAATGTAAACATATTTGCATAAGCATGAGAGAGATTTCTGAATGCCTAAAAGGCAAAGCCTTGTTGTGCAGGCTCATCATTTGGACACAAACTTTATTTTTCTGCAGCATTATCTAGTTTTGTTCCACCACTGTAAACCCCTATTTTCCTTGTTTTCCTTGTCCTGAGTGAGAACTATAAATGTCACAGTATGCCGAGTTAATGAGGGAGCACCAGCCTGGGCTCTCTGCATGTCTTTGCTTTGTGGCTTCAAATCACAAAATCAAACCCTTAAATTTATCTGAACATAGCCTCTTTTTTGCCTGCGTGGTTTAATGTGGCTTAATTAACGAATGTCTGAAAGTGAGGACACAAGTACCCATGTAGATTAAATGAGCCAATTTGGGATCCTGTAGGAGCTGAGTCCCTCTGAAAATACATTACATCTTTTCTTCCACAAAGGAATACAGAAAACACTTAGAAGGTACGAAAGGAAAACAAAACAGATAAGGAGAGGAAACTCAGCTTTTTCTTCATTAGTGTTTTCTATATAAGGTCTCTGACAAGAGAACATTTTGATCTCATCCTCTGAACGCTTTGTCCTGGTATCCCCAAAAAATGAGACCACATGGTCAAGAGCACAGAGACCACAGTGCTCCTTATTTTTATTTAGATTAACCAATTTTATTCAGAGTTGCAGAAGATGCTGCTGTAGAGGCCTTAATTCTTCTCCTTGTCAGCAGCGGTGATCACAGGTGTCACCCACAACAACTGGTGCCCACTGAATGAAAGCACAGGTACACATTATCATCCTGCAAGTACGATTTTGGCATTACTGGTGTGTAGTCAGTTCCAGCGTGACCTGAGAGTGCTGGAACCATCTGGCCCAGGCTCTGTGCCGCTCTGGGCGGACAGGGCCGAGGGCAGGCTGCCCGCTGTGGTAAGGCAGCACAGGCCTGGCCCAGGCAGGCCTGAGCCCCACAAAGGGCCATGTGAGCACCCCGCTCCTTCTGGTGAGGGGCTGGGGCTGCTGCCAGCCGTCCTGTCTCCCCGTCTATCCTGTCCCCCCATCTATTCTTTACCCCCCCCGTGTCCTGTTGTTGCCTGGGGATCCAGCAGGGCCAGAGGTGTGAACAACGCAGCACAGAGCATGGGCAGAGGCTAGTGATGCTTGCGCTAATGATTTGAAGAGTGTTAACTAATTAGAGAGAAGCTTCATTAATGTCTAATATTAGGTACCACGGACTACTATGCTTTAAAACCTTTGTGGGCAGACAATAACTTTTTCGTTTCACGTGTCTGATTGGCATTCTCTTTTTGCCCACACGAAGGTTTTGAGTGTGACAGTGTGTTAAACTGGGCTGATCATTTAATTTTGCACACACCACCACAGCAGAGCTGCTGCTGCTGCCCCAAAGGCCCCACATTACTTGCAGATGTTATCAGATGCTGATCAGTGTTTATCACTGAAAGTTTCCAGTTATTTTCTAATATTCACTGATTTTTATATGGTTGAATATTCATCAGAACTGCAAAGCAATGTTGTAAGCTAGGAATCTAACTTTTCAATAAATGGATACTGTAGAGTAAAATCTAGAAAAGCTCTAGAGATCTACCTGTAAGTCAAAGGAAGTACATTATATTTGATTTCCACAGGGACATACCACACGAACATGAAGGGGAGAGACTAATGTACTTGTTAACACTTACCATAAAGGCTTAGAATACCGCTAGGTTTAGAATATTTAAATCTTTAGAATTAAAATACACAAAAGATTTTTCAGAATTTATTATCTGAGGTAATTCTAGTGTCGAAATAAAAAGTGTTGTGTTCAATGCACTAAACAGTAACAAGTTATTCAAAGTGCATCCTTTCTGTGAAAGAGCATTTATAAAAATGCACCAGCTCATCACACTTCGTGTAGATTCTTAGACAATTCATGGTGAAGACTTCTGGAAACAGGAATTAGATTTGTTAAGTAATCGCTAAGATGAACATTACAGAAATGCTGAGGTCCTGGTTTTTAGAAGTTAGCGAGGCTTCTAAATCTATCAGATACTCTTGATAGTGCTGCCATTTATTATCTCTCCGTAGCAATTTCAGTGTTTAACTGCACATTTTGGGCCTGATTAAAAAATAATAGTAATCTGAGCAGTTGGGATAGCCACAGAATTCAGTCAAACTGATTCTAGTTGCATTGTGATCAGACTCAAGATGTCAGTGATAAGTTTGCCAAGTGATATTTTAATATATAAATAACAATTAGAATATATTTTTGTGATTATTAGGGTTTGTTGTCTGAGTACTGGTCATCTTGATTCATTAGGAATGAACCATGCAAATGCAATGACTTGCACAGAAGGCTGATGGAGAACAGATGGGTAAAAGGGGTTCAGCACCAGTTCCTCTGAGGATGTCTGACTACCAGCCTGCTTGGTTTGATGCTGAGGGGCAGAAGATAGTGTTGCTCTGTGGTCGTTCTTTGTCTCAGATCCTGAATTTATTTCACTTGAGTTGACAGAGGAGATTGATGGTTTGTTTCTCAAATGCAGTTGCTGGCATTGGGATATAAATGGTTTACATTAGAGTTGGTTAGGAGCTTTTCTCTGATTAGACAATTTTGCTCCAGAAAAGCTCAGTTAGTGAAACTAACCCGCTATCAGGAATCGGCTATTGCAGAAGTGAATTTCTGGTCATGTGAGGAGGAAGCCTGGATTGTTAGCTGTTAGTCCCCTGGCTAGGAGCTCCTCTTGAAATGGGGAGAGACCTGGCTCCTGGACCTGGCCTGGCAATCACTGGTTGAATGCCTAGATGGGCTGCTCATTATTCCAATGTCGCATATGAAACCTTTCTCTTCCCTTATTAAAAGTCCTGCTTTCTTCCCGATGAGAAGTGGTAAAAGCATTTAAAATTTTAGGAATATTTATGATATAAGATGCTGTTTTGCTGCTCAGCTCCATTTACAGCTACAGGACAATAAAGGTTTTCACAGAGAACTGGTATCCTGTAAGTATTATTAGAAAAATATTTATCCAAACCTTTAATACAAATACTCAGCTTGCTTGGACATTTATTGTGAATGTTGCTGCATGCAGCTGTTTTTTATGAAGCTATTTGATGCTCCTGAATACCAAGCCCAAAAGAAAGGATCCTCATTTGTTAGTTTCAACTTATGAAAAAGACTTATACTTATTATTTATAACTTTGACGTAGAGCCATGGTTTTTGTCTTGATTGTTATGCCCTATTGGAGTAAAAATAGCATTATATACAGTTATACTAAAGCAACAACAGAGGAAAAAAATCCTGTGTTTTCAGTAGGTAGCTATTGCACTCTCTGTTTTACTGGGTTGGCTTACAAGAAAAAAATGTTCATTCTTTATGTGTGTGAACAGCCAACTGTAGCAGCACCAATGTCTGTAACTGGATTCATTATGGAAATTCAGCTAGAAAGGGCCACAGGCACAAAAATCCATTAAAATGTTTCTATTGCTTTATATATTCTTCTGTGATAAAAATAGCCCTATATTTGAATTTAAGAAGCTTTAGCCTAAAGGGTAGCAGATGGATATTAAGGAGATTATAATAAAGAAGGGTATTATCAAAAAAGAGGGGGAAAAAAAAGCAGATGGGGGAGTGCCATTCTTTCATATTTACGGAAAACATTTGTAAGAGCGAAAGGTATTCCAAAAATCTATCTCTTAGATAATCAATAATAACTTGTTGATTCTTTCTGTTACTACACAAAGGCCTGATCTATAAATGGGCTTGTTCTGTAAAAAATTGATACAACCAGCAGCTAAAAGTAATTGGGTAGATCTAGGACTTGCATTGTTGTCACTGTACCAATGTAAATGTGATGAGTAGCTGCCATCTGAGCGTATTTTGAAATAAACAGCAAATGCTGTTTGGCTTATTTAGAGTTTCAAAAAGCAGTCTTCACAAGTTTTTGAGAAGGTGCAGCCATTGCCAATTCTAGACCGTTTCCCCTGCTTATAAGGCTATTTTATAACCGGAATTTTTTCTGTCTTTGCAATTTGCCCTGACAGATTTAAAGGCTTTCTCAATCTTCTTGGAAATTTCTGGTCCCTAGGACTGCAGGCAGATCTTTTCCAGCAGCCAGATCAGAGTTTTTGTTTAAAACACAAAATAAGTTTCTTACTGCACAGATTGTTTGCATTGAATAGCTTACTATGTGTCTTACAAGTTGGGACAAATCAAGCTGATGTAGCTACATGAGGGTGTGCATTGGGTGAAGCATACAGCAGACTGTAACACATCTGGCAGTCCCCCAGAGTTGGTGGATTGAACCATGTTGGTGTACAGGGGCAGGGCTGCAACAAAGCCGCCCAGACCACATTGAATAGTAAAGAAATTACTTTATTGCTTTTCAGAGCTGGAAAACCATTCTGTGATTTGGCATGCATCCTGCATCCTCCAGACTCTGGGAAAGGGTGATTCTCACATTTCAAGAAGTCATCACATCCAGTGGAGGTCTGTGATGAAGGACAGAACAGCTGACAGGAGGAAACAAATAGCACATGTGGCTCATCTGAAGCTCTTTGGTGTGCTGGCTGTTGGTGGCCCATTTTAAGTCTGATGGGATTAGCTGGCTTCAGTTGTTTCGACATCTGTGTGAGTAAGGTTAGACTTTTCCTTCACTTTAGTGTCGTACCTATCTGGTCTGAATAACATTTCAATGATTCCACTCTCCTTCTTATACTTACCATTACTGGTTTAATATTGTGAACTGCGTTCATATTTTGAATTTTGAATAAGGAGGGATTGATAGTTATTGCTTGTGAGTGAGCCATGAGGACTTTTTCCAGTGCAAAAATAAAGGACGAAAGGGATGGAGGAGGAAAAGGAGGAAGAAAAAATAAAACAAACAATTGCACTAAAAAGAAGGGTAAACAAAGAGATGACTGCTGCAACGCCTAAATGTTTTTGGCATCCCTTTAATGTGAAACCTTTTTCATCTGAGTTATACCTTCAGAAGTCAGATCTCACTAGACTCCCTTTGAGTTTTGTGCTTCATTTCTGTCCTAATTACTTTTCTCAGAGTGAGATTGTTCTGTTTTAGCAGAGGGGGATTTTTAATGCAATAGTGTGTGTGTGTGTATATAAATATCTAGAGAAGGAGTCAGATTCAGGTCTTTGTTCTTAGCACTCACCATATGCTACTGTTTAATATTTAATCAGCCCCACCTCATCAGAAACACTGCTGGCCTCATTAGATAATTAATGGCTGCCTGAGTCTCATTTGCTTCAGTTGATACATCTGCAGCCAGTAATTAGAGCAGGAGTTTATTAGTTGCACTGGCTTAGTTTATTTGTGAAACAATCTCTCCTTTGATTGAAGCCTCTGGATTGGCATATGTGGACAGCCTGCCTCCCTGTTCAGTAGGGCTCTTTTGTTTACATTTTTGCTACAGTTTTGCAACACTGCACATCCTGGCAGTCCTAGTAACAGTTGGTGGTGAAGATTTGCCTTTTATAATTTAGAAGATAATTGGTAATTCAATGCAGTAATGCTACTGCAAAGCAATTCTGTAACTTTGGGGAAGGGGGAGGAGGAAAATCTGGTAGTCATTTTGTTCATTTATAGTTTTGTTTCCTTGCATGTGGTTTTTTTTGTTTAATTTTTCAAACATATTAATAAAAATCCTGTGGATTTGTGAAGGATATATGTGGAACCTGCAAAGCACAGTGTGTCAGCCAAGCTTTGAATTTGCAATTTTTATCTTGATATATTAGCTAAAATCAAGCGAGTATTCTCAAATGTTGGTGACTGATCACATGCCAGTAACCTGTCCTCCTTAATGAATTCCAGTGTTAAACCTCTCTCTTTAGTCTGTCTCCTCATTTGCAAACATATAAAATGTACTGTGATATTTTCTTCTGGCCCTGTGAATTTATGACAAGTGTCTCACTGAGTAGTCTAAAGGAAAACCTTTATGCAATTGACTATATTAAAATAATGAGATAAATTGCTCCTGCCTTTGAGAAAATGCAGAACCTCATATGGTCAGAATTTCAGTCTCTGAAAGATCATTTACTGTCTTTCTACATCCTCAGGTATGACAGCAATCCTGATTAAGTGGGTTGGTTTTCTTCTGAGAAGGGAAGTCTCATGGCTGTTTCTCCACCTCTTAAACAGGTTTCTGTACCGATGCTTACCAGCCCTCAGTGTTAGTTTCAATGAGGATTCACCCTACTATTCTGGTTAGGTCTTGTTCCGACATTAGCCTGTCAGATCTAACCATCCTTGCATGTGTGCAAGCATTCCTGTATTAAGCCTTATTCTTCTTATAGTACCTCTGTCTCTTCCAGCACGTGTGCTCCTGGAAAGCATAGTTGCTGTGCTCTGGGATGCCCTTTCTTCCTGCTTGGTTGTTCCTCGTATAGGTGAGGAAAGGTAGGGCGTTCTGTGTGCCGATGATCTTTGCCTTCAGCCTTGCTGCAGAAGGAGTCAGGTTCTAGCTAAAACTTAAGCTAGACCTTATTCAAATCCGTGTGCAAGCTAGGTAATTATTCCAGGGTGATAACACTCCAGAGGCTTGAGTGAGCTGGGTTAAAAGTCACCCTGGGCAGATTATTCAGTTAAAGACAAACTGTCTTTAACAAAAGACTTGGGGTTGCTAACTCCCTAGACTTGTCTTTTCAATCAGTAATAAAGTGCTACTGCAATATCCTTAGTGTCTTTCTGTTCAGCCTTCTTTCCACTATTCCATGTCTGTTGTGGTTTGTTTGCTTGTTTGTTTTTGGTCTTTTTTCCCTAGTTTGTGAGCCACATTTGTAGTGAGCTACCTACCTCTCTCTCATGGCTGATTTTTTCCTGATGATGTTTATAGAGATTTAACCCTGGAGACAAGATAGAATTCATGCAAACCATACCTTTGAAGAAATATCACTAAGCAATCTAGTTACACAATTAAAGGGCAACAGCAAGTTCTAGTACAGCTCCAAGCAATGGCTTCCTTATCAGCCTTCAAAACACTAAAAAAAAAAAAAAAAAATAAAATCTCCTATTGGATAATCCTTTATCATGTCTCTGTAGCCTCCACTAGCCTGCACTGGAAGATTCAGTGTGTTTTGAACAGTTCTGACCTGATGAAAAGCTTGTGCTATGTAATTGATTGTACCCATAAATGGACTCACGGACTCTATTTTGTTTTTGTTGTTCAGTGTGTCACTTGAGCTTTTAGTTTGTGTTTTCTGGTTCGATTTTCTCCACAGTGAGAAGGGCTTTGCAGAAACAAGTTTAGATTTTCATTCATAAGGTGTTGTTGGGCTGCCTCTGGAAGCAAGAGGAAAGAGAGACAGCCATCAAGCATTTTCTGAGCAGAGCATGAGTCTAATGATTGCATGCCTGCTCTCCGTGGGTATGAACAGGCTGCATGGATGTTGCTACCTGGAAATCTGGATCACACTGTTTGGTAACAAGCTCTCCTTCCTTCAGACTTCCCGTGATTGTTTCTGGCCAGTGATGATGTCCTGAGCCCTAGTAATGGTTAACTTTTGCTTACCCTGCTACTGGTATAGGGTTGTCTGCCAAGCATATTTTGGTTACATTTCTAACTGGCAATATAAGATCTGTTTACACAACTTATTTTAGTATTAGCTAGACTTGTAGGTATCTGTAAGTGCTGCCTGCACTGCTTTGTGCATTCTATATATTTGAATGGATCATGTATTTGCTAAACAATTCCAAAGCCAACTCTTATAGGAACCTTCTAATGTCATGAATGATGTTTTAAATGCCAGGTTTTTGAAGCCTAATTGTTCATTGTGTTACATTCCCAGACCTCCTATGTACTTAGAACATTTGGGTGTTTAACATCCTAAGTTGCCTTTTATAATCCTGGTTCTAATTTTGGAGTCTCAAACACTAAGCTTTGTTGATAGTTTGTGTGCACGATTACTCTTGTTCACTTACACATCTCCCATCATTGTGTACGTAATCAAGTTACAACTGCAACATTTTTCACCTTTGCATGGTAGAGTTGGTGGAGTCAAAGGCAAGGGCATATGCCAGCTGATTCTTCAAAGAGCCAATTTTTTCTTTCCACTACCTGCCATTTTGTTTGGCAACTTAACCCTTGTACACTATCTTTTCAGATTTGGAATTTGCCCATTTTATAAAACCCTAACAACAGAACGTACAAGGCTAGAAAACTATTCTTAACATTTCATTAGGAAATGAAAATTTTCCAGACTACTGCAGTATGTTAGAAACATTGTTTAAAGTAATACATAGATGAAGCATATTCCCAGAAGCTGAAATTTAAGAAAAATGTAGCTGACATATCATATAACAGTGAGAGAGAGACTAGAACATGCACTGCTTCGATTACAAAATGATGAAAGGTTACAATAACTCTCCGTATATGCTTTTTTTTTTTTTCCCCTTAAAACACTCCACTATCACCCTAGTCTAGTTTATATAGTCAGAGTCTATCTCCTATTCAGTAATCTCAGGCTCACCATTTTCTCCAAGGGAACGCAATTATGTTAGTTCCAAATAAGGGCTCTTTGACTCTTTTTTTTCCTCCTTTGTTTCCGCACAATGAAAGCAAGAAGAACTCAATTAAAGTGACTTAGTCTAGTCTCTTGACAGACGTTGTTACAAGTGAAGGGTTTGATTCTCTCAGTTAAACCAGTGTTTTGCCAGTGTAACTACACTGACACTATCAGAGCTGCATTGATGGAAAACTGGTATAATGGAAGAAAGGATCAATCCTGAAGTTTCTTCAGATAGGCTGTTTGAACGAACTACCACTTTCTTGTTCTCAGCTGAATTGAAAGCAATTTAATTGGCTTTCAAAGTAGGTTGTTCAGTGAAAGATTCCCAAACTGAAGGTGACCAACATAAACAAGATATATTTGTGACAAAGTTTTTGTTTGCATGAATATATTTTTAATCTTATAAAAGTAAACTTTAAAAGTAATGTGCCTGTGTTTGTCACTGCTGCCAGACTCTTAAAGCAGAAGCGTTACTCTTTTTTTTTTCCACAGTAAACTAATGTCTTTCTTACCAAGCACCAAGGTTAACAGCTGTTTTGTTCTTTTTTTTTTTTGAGCAAAGGCGTGGTTTTCAGCTAGTAATGCTCAGCTTTTATTTTCAATCCAGATAAGGTTCACCATTCTGAATGTTTTCTATGTGCTAAGTCAGTCTGTCTCTTTGTAAAATCCAAAGATTGTACTTGTTGTTGTCTGCTGTGGGACTGTGAACACCTGGTAATTACTCCAAAATAAAATAATTCTGTTGATAAAAATGAAAATTGGAAACTTTACTGCACTGCTCTCTAGAAAGTAAGATCAGGACACAAGGCCATCATTAGAAATTTAGAATGTTCCAGTGAAAATTAGATGCATAGGTTATTTACCCTTTGTGAAATACAGTAATGGGTCATTAATGCTTTATATAACTGCTGATTTTTGCATAACTTTTGGCTTTCACCTTTTAAAATGCTAATTTGGATATTTGTCAGAATATGGGTTATTGGGCTATATATTTGCATTTATATAGGCAACTTTGAAGGACTGAGAATTAACCTGATTGGTGAACTTAATTTTTTCCAACTTACTTTTGTTTGGGTTTGAGTTTTTTAGGGGCCTCCCTCCCCACCCCCCTTTCCATGTGCATGTGTTTTTATTTTTTTTCCAAATTTCTTTGGAAACTTTTATTTGTACATGCATAGAAAGGGAAACCTAATTATGCAGTGCTATCATATTTAAAAGAGCTCTGTTATTATTATAACAGGCATCAAATACTTCTTCATTTGATTTTCAGCCATCTTTTTCTTTATAAACTGAAGAGTTTGTCAGTCATTGGAGTCATCCCGTGCTCAGTTGCCTACAGAGGGGTGCACCAACCTTATGCATCCTGTAATGCTGTGTTGTGAAGTTTGTGGTCATTGTTTTCCAGCTTATTTAAAGTTTCTTGTCAGGCTTTATCTCAGAGATCGTTTGCTTTGGCTTTCTTTCTCTTCCCATCTCTAAGGATGCACTTATTCCCAGTGTGCAAACTGTTCAAAGCTGCTTTTTGCTGTTAGCCCTCAGAGGTACAACAAATATCATTCATATAATTAGGTTAGATAACGTCTCCCAAGAGGTTTCTCCTTTCAGGCTTCCCACTTCTCTCACCTGGATCTACTTCTCACGCCTGGGTTAACCCCCCTCCTTGCCAAACTTCAGCTAACTGGTAAATCTCATTATACTGCCTTTATAAGACTGCCTGTCTTGTCAAGAGTAAGGATAAATTTAATGATACACAATATTGTAGTAGTGGTGGACGTTGCCATCAGAAGATCTAAAAACTTTCTATTTTATTTTTTCTGAAATCATTCTTCTCCATTTCTCGTGCTTCTAAGCAGCAAAAATAAAGACAAGGTGCTTGCTACCCAGAAGATCAAAATTACATGTAAGCAACAGATGAATAAAGATCATAAGTATGGGAAGCATTTTACTTTCTTCTCTAACCTCATAGTCAATTTGGACCTGTCTAGAATGCATCTAATGATCTCTGGGATATGCGATCAATTCTGGGTTAAGCAAATTTTCTCCTTGGATTCAGAGGCAATTAAGTTGTTAGGGAATGCTTTAGACATTTTTAATTTTTTTGTTACTGCACACAATTTTTAATATCAAATAAGTCTGATAGTCTGAAACATTATGGTGAGAGACATTATTTAGATGATACAATAGGGAGATGGAAAAATCTGAGGCTCTCCAAAAGATATTTCACAGCAATGATCTGCAGCTGGATCTGGCTGTTCTATCATACTGTACCTCATAGGCTCAGAAAAAATATCTAAAGAAAACCTAGTATGCAAAAGTTCATGGAAAAAAACATTATATATATAAATTTTGACTGCCACATAACAAGACGATTAGATTTTTAATACTTGGCATAATGGAAACAGATCAGTCAATGCTATTTACCCTGTCTGTAATTGAAGAACAATAGGCCAGTGATTGAAATTAAAGGGTAGGAAATTTTATAAGGAAAAGAAATTCAAGGAGTATTGCTGTCTTATATGGCTTGTGACATTCATGATCCAGAATATCAGATATTAAAATACAGCTGTGACTGAAAATAAGGGTGCAGATAGCAGAGCTATTTGGGAACTTTTTGAATAAATATTAATTCTACAATGTGTTCAGTCACTGGATGAGTGTTGGGTGGAGGGGAACTTTCCTGTCATCTTGCCTGTGCTCTTGCTGGATTCACCTGTCCAGGCTTCCACATCCTTGACTTTAGGGCCAGATCACAAGTCACACCTTCAGGAAGGGCTCTTGGGAGCTAGATTTCCATTGTCTTGGCTAAGAATTTGTAACCCCAGCTTGGGCTGTGCTCTCTGCCTGCTCAGAACTCTGAGCTATTCAAAATGTTCCATTTGTATTTCTCTCAACTAAACATATCCATCTGTTGGATGATATTCCATATCATCCTTTTGGAAAAAAAAATCTATTGCAAATATTTTTCCATTGGGTGACAATCTTAATGTGAGTCTTCTAGGTGACTTGCTTACTGAGCTTTGACTGTTTAATTCATTAGTAAAATCCAGGAGGAGGGAATATTTCAGAATCTTGCATTTTAGGTAGGGCAGGAAAGTTACTTGCTTATAAAGATCTGAATCTGATCATCTGTAAGACTGGAGTGAAACATTAAGTCATTTTGCCTAGCAGATGCACTGCACTGTGCTTTCTAATTCTGATCCACTGATTTAAATGAAAATACCATCCTAGAAAAGATGATGAGGAAAAAGATGATTTACGGAATTCTGCATATGTTCCGCTGTATGCTAGCAAGATTGGGTTGGGGGGAAGCCAAGGCTGCCTTTTATACCCATCTAACTTTGCTTCTGTCCATTCACATGAGCAAGGTGTGTATTTGCTCTGTCCTTTCTTTTTACCTGCTATGCACAACATAAGTGCTGCTACAGCAGTAGTACAAATCCTTTTAGTATCGTGCAGCCCCTTGCATATGTTTGGGCCCTACAATACTAGTTTCATCTCCCACACTCCCCCCACCACCCAGCCCTTTGGCTTTACTATGCTCTCAAGAGGAGCTTTATACTGTGCTCAATGTGAAGGGGAATTGGGGGAGAGGGGGTCTAAATTCTGAGACAGCACTAACTCAGTTTGCTCTCTGTAGAAAGTGTGCCATTCACACTTATAGAGGAGATAGTTGTCTTTTCAGTATTAATTAAATGTTTTATCCTTATTTATATTATTTAAATTCAATTGTTCCAGAGTACTTTGAAAAGTAATCAGGTATGACAATGGTAGCGTTAATTAACAGTTGGTATGCTGCCAGCAGTTTCCCAATGATGTATTGATTATGATACTGATCTTATCTGATAGGCTTTTCTAGGAAAAA
The DNA here is from genome assembly GCF_009769625.2 of Cygnus olor. Taxonomy (NCBI): domain Eukaryota; kingdom Metazoa; phylum Chordata; class Aves; order Anseriformes; family Anatidae; genus Cygnus; species Cygnus olor. The sequence goes on from NC_049183.1 coordinate 3,311,185, forward strand.
GTCCTCTAGAAAGAAGACATTATGATATGAATGTGTAAGGACAGTAGGTGTCCTTCCTGCTGTTTTATGAACGTGTCTGAAGGATTTCCTTTGTGAGAAAGAACAGAAACTCGACCTAACCCTTATCTGTATTATACCACAAAAATCTATCTTCAAATGACATCAAACGCTTGTCTTAAAACCACAAAGCAAAGTAGAGAGTCTGAAAAGTTGTGTTACTGATTGCACTGAAGTTGCATCATTCATGTGATTTTTGAAGGTCACTTGCTAAGTGAAGACAGGAGTAGTTACAATCCACGGGCTATGGTCTTGCTATATTTCAAGTTTCCAGTTGTCAGCTACTCACATATACCTACATTAATGAGATAAATACTGAGGTCTTTGTTTTATGAATCTGGAAATTTTGAAATGTTTGTTCCAATTGCAGTAGTCTGAGAGGCATAAAGATATTCACACTTTACCACTTTCTGCTTTTACTGCTCAAAGGTTTTATTTTTTTTCTTGCCACAAACAAAAAAGAAATATGATGCTAAGAAAGAAGGAGAGAAATTAAAAAAAAAACACAAAGAAATCTAACAAATACCTCACCATGATAAGTGCTTGTGAAACCTTTGGGATAGAAAGGAAAAAACAATATCCCACGTGTGTTGGAAGAAACTAGGTATCCTGATTAAAAAAAAAAAAAAAGTCTTAAGAACCAGTGGTGATTAGATTTGCCAAAAATAATACATAGGCTGACATTCCTTTTACAGTGCTCAAACTTTCTCTGCAACATTCACCAGTTCTGTCTAACGCAAGCTTTCTGAAAATCCATATACCATGTAGCTACTAATGGTTTTTCATGTAGCCATCAATCAAATTAATGTACTGGGCTTATATGTATTTTCAAAAAAGAAAAAGACCAAACAAAACAAAAATACCAACCCTACCATCCACTCCATCTCTAAATAAAAACTGAAACACATCATTCTCGCTATGTGATTATGCCAACTGATGGAATTAATTACACAATTAATACTTCTCAGGAAATATCCAAAATTAACACTATCACTGCTAAAAACTGGACTGCAGGGAGGGGCAATGAGAAGAAGCCTTACTTTTTAAGTTTATTTTTTTAACATGTTAGTTTATAAGAACAGCAATTATAGCCTAGAGTGCAAGTTCCTGGCCTTGCTGTTTTGATTTTAGAAACTGACTTCCTTGAAACAGCTGGATAATCTTTGAATTTTTAGGGAGATGTTATACACATAACTTTTGATTGAACTTCATTGTGGTAAGTTAGTCAAAGAAAAAAATTCCTCTTTTTGACCCATTTCTTAAACTTCATTAGTAAGTCAAGTGTTTCTCTTTTTAATGCAAAACGTCCTCCGGTGCAAGGTCAGTAAGGAAGGAATTTGACAGGTTTTTGTAGCTTTTTTTTTTTGGGGGGGGGGGGGGGGGGGGGGGGGGGGGGGGGGGGAATATTTTAAAGACTAAACAGAGTTTTACTTTAACGATTAGTCAAGGGCAAGTGATAAACTGGCCAAATAGAAAGAATACTTCTGTCTTAACTTATATATATATATATATATAAAAAGTTTTCTGTATGATTTTTTGGACCCTAAATTTCTTGGAAGACCTCTTGGCAGCCATTACACTAGAGGTTGTTATTTCAGTGTTTCAGTCATTCAAAACTCAGAATGCTGTCAGGTAATTCAACATATTGATGACCTTGGCACTAACGTTAACGGGGGAGCAAAAGGAGGAGAGATGAGTATTCAGCACAGAGATGAATTAGATTTGAGTCAGGTTTTTAATATCTTATTTGAGCTGTTCTGTTTTGTGATATCAGTTTAGACCATCTGCATTTAGTTAGAATGAGCTACATAAAATAAACAAAAAATCTTGACGGCAAAATATATGTTGTAAATCCTTTTACAAAATTAGTATAAGGTAAATGTACTTCAGCTCTAAAGTAACCTTTCTTTTCTTTTAAAATGCCCCTTCCTCTAATTTTCTTAAGTGTAAGAAAATGAGCTCACTTTTTGCTCAAACATACGGTACTTTATCAAACTTGTATATAAATTACTTGATTCTTCATACTGCTGATATTCTTTCAATTGTTTTAATAGACCATTAAAATGGTAATACTGTGGTAAACCATTAAATGCTTAGCCATTTAGCCCAGCAGTATTCCTTGTTTAATAGTTTTACTCATTTAACACTTACGATTTGTAACAGAGTAAATCTAATTTTAAAGTAGGTTGAGGAAGTTAAACCACCTCTTGGGAATAAATCTACACTCCCTTACCTGGAGGGCAATACTAATTGCTATTCGGGCTCAGAACAGGTTCAAATGAAGTCAAGCTCCAAGGATTACTAATGAGTGAGGCTTACATTGTATGAGCTAAAAGTCTTTGAATGCTATTTTTTACTTGAGAAACTGGCTGAACAAAAGTCTGAGAAAATCCATGCAGTCAGTAGGCTGCTGGTGCTTTTAAGCATTAGTAATTATCAGCTTTCCTCCTTGGGATGTTAATGATAGTGGTTTGACCTTACCCCAGCATTCCTATCTAAATGTGTAACTTAGCCATCAGTTTGCTTTAAATCAAGTGTTAAACCTGTCTGAGTGCCATTTCATATGGATATTAAAAAAACTCATGGTCTACTTGGCTGCTTTTGTCAGCTGAATCTTGTGCAATTTTGTGAATAAATCAATGGATTAAACTGACCTTTTCTAAATTTTATTTTGAAAGTTTTGCATTACCTTAAGAGGAGGTCACCTCTGCATTTCAGTGCAGTGCTATTCCCAGATTGTTATTCTTATACTTATTACTATTAGATTGTTTTATTTTTGATTTACCTAGTCGTATCAGTGGCAAGGCAGGGAGCTGCTTTATGTGGAAATCTTCATCCTTTCAATCAGTTTTCTGCTTCTTTTATATAAATTTTGAGTTATTTCTGTTCTGAGGTGGTTTGGTGTTTTTCTTCCTTCACCTTCGCTTTAGGTCCGATTGTTCTTCTGCTATAAAGGAATGGAAGACTCAAAAATGTTTTAAAAGTTAGCAAGTTGCATTTAGACCTTTTCAAAATAAAATGTCCAAGTGTTTGTAATGAAGCTAGAAAAATATTAACACTGAATAAATTTTAATGTAAAACACTTTGCAGGCCATAAGAGAACAGGAGAAGAAAAGTTTAGGTGTCTGTTCCTCATTTAAATCCTGTTCTAGCCCAGAAGGTTTAATAGGTGCCCCAGAGAGTGCAATGGGAACTAACATGGTGCAAATACCTTCATCTGCCTTTCTGCAGCATCTGAATTTTGCCCCCAATGGCCAACCTCAGTAAAACCTAGCTATTTTCTTTGAATAATGAAGCTGTGGAAAATCCAGCAAGTACATGGAAATCAGAACTAGGAACAGGCCCTAGAGGATTTTTAACCTAAATAGAAGAGGCTGTATCTTCAGCTCTGAAAGCTGTTACTGTTTCACTATTCTTTCTTTTTTGCCTCTGGGATACTCCTGAAACGTGTGCATCTTCTGTTTTATGAGATGTACTTGGCTTCCTCAGATGTAGAGAGAAACAGGAGGAGGTGGACGATGGCATGGCCTCCAGCACTTTTGTTTATGAGAACATCCTTCTAGCAATTTTATGTCTGCATGAGGTAGAATTGTTTCCAGTCTGCCCTTGAGCTGTGGATCAAGCATTTTACTTCCTCTTACTCTTTTCCTTTAAAACTTTATATTCCTTTTCCACAGTCTTTAGACAGATGAGATTTTTGTCATTTGTAGCAGTGTTTGAAGTATTTTCAGCTTTCTTTATTCTAGCCATGTTTCACAGTTGATCAAGATAGTTTTGTGCATTTTTCTCTCTGCAAATAGCTAACCTGACACCAGGCCTAGCATGTTCTCTCTTTTTCATAATACTTGTAGGACAGTGATATGGCACAGTCATTGCCTCAAACTCCTTTTATTATAGCTTAGCTGAGTGAAAGGGGGCTGACTGTTCTTCTGTTAGCCAGAATTGTGTTCTCGGGCTACATACCAGGAGGTTTTGTACAGAAGGCCTGGAGAACTGAGCTGATCACTAGTTCCCTCCTGTCAAAAGCCTTATTTACCTGCTCGTTCTCTAGTCCTCCTGCTGCTAATAACTGAAAATTCCTCAGGTGCCCTAAAAACCAACTTTTCCCCCTCTCCCCCTCTCCCCCTCGTCAACAACCTGGCTAGCGATCATGGCACTGGTATCACTTGCTCTTGGACTCTCAAGCCTGAGGGAGGACAGCAGAACTTCTTGCGTGCAGAGCTCCATGTTTCTGCACTGATGTACAAGTACCACAGAGAAGTGTTGCGAAGGCCATTGGAAATAACTATTGGCCTTTGGAACGCTCACAGATTCATTCGTGAATAAAATGATCATGTTTTTGTCTTAGAAAACTCTTGCCTGCTATATCCGGTTTCCTAAGAGTGGGGACTATCTCAATCCTCTGAGTAACTACTGGTGTTGCTCTGCTGTATCTGTTGTTTGGGTGGTCAGTTGATGCAGGGTTTAATTCATATAATAAGGACAAGAAAATGTACTCAAGTAACAGTGTGTCATCTCCTGGCAATGCTGATTATTTAAAGGCGATGAATAAATAGAATGCGGTTTTGTTTATTGCATTGCTAATTTACAGAAATAAATTTCCTTATCCATTTAGCATCAAGCACATACGTGCAATTTAGTAGCTGTAAGTTGTGTTATAGCTCTTATTTGGCAAATTGTTGTGGAGGAATAAGTGCCTCAGCCACAATGACCTTATGTGATGTTTCTGAGTAAGATGTGCAACAATTTATTTCTTACTGTAGCTTTCATGTTTAAATTAACATAAATTCTTTAAAATAACCAGATTGGACTCCTACATTCAGTAAACTTAGAAATTGTTTGTTATTTTTACTTTCTTAATATTTTTTTTTCTTTTTGAAGATAACTAATGATTGATTAGGAGGTAAATAGCAGCTTTCATGAAGTGACTCTTTAGCATACAGCTTTCTTCTATAAGAATTGCTTTTAAACACCAGTGTCAGAGTGAAATTTATAATGAAGAATACTTCTCTAGAGTTTGTTTTTATAAAGCCTATCTGAAAATCTATGCAGATAAGCTATACATGCAAGGGTATACATGCCAGTCTTTGTTCCTTCGTACCAGTTATGATCTGCAAGTGTACCTTTCTTCCTATCCTATGTTAGTCTTCAGTGAGAGACTATAGCCAACTTTTTTTTGGGGGGTGGGGGTGGAGAGAGGGAAACAAGTGCATTGTGTATCAATTGGATCACCCTTTTACTGAGATCCAGGAGGCCCAGTTTCCCTCCAGAATGTTGACTCTTTCGGAAGTACTTAATGTTTAATCAATGAGGTAAAATATTTTAGATTTCTCTGGTCAGATACCCTGGTCCCCTGACACTGTGCTTATCTTCTTTAGTTCCAGTGGTATTAACACTAATTTTAAATTGTAGTTTACAAACCACAGTTTCATAATCACAGATTTCATATCCAGATTCCTTTAGAAACTCTAGGTGTATACCAGATGTTTCTATTCATTCTATCAATCTATCTAAAAGATTTTTATCTTTTATTGATAAGTCATTTGAGGCAGTATCTTCTACTTACCCTATATAGAGAATCTCTCCAAACTGGAAAAGTCTGGATGTGAACAGGGATGTGTAGGACTCATTCGTATTTCCTTCCTTGACTTCATACTTATTCATCAGCTTCGCATGCTCAGACAGGCTTGCTCTCATAGGTATATTTGATAATTTTCATTTTTATGTCTCTAGCAAGTTACTTCTTGAAATCTTTGGGGGTTTGTTTTCCTGATTCTGGTTTTATGTTAATCTTAACACATTTTGTTTTTTTTTTTTTCAGTTTTCTCAGGTAGATGCAAGTTCTGCTTTTTGAAGGATGTCCTCTTATGTCTAATAGCCTCTCTTACTCTGCTGTTTGAGCACACTAACTTTTTTTGGAAGCCCATTTAAAATCATTTTTCATAGGTAATATAGTTGTACTCTGAGCTTTTACGGTGGTGCTGTTAAAGAATCCCTGTGCTAGTCTATATATAAAAGAAAGCTTTAAAACATTTATACAAATATTTTAAAAATAGCTGGCTCTTTTTAATTTATTTTTAAATAGTTTCTTCATTTTTACATCATTCTTCTATTTCAACTTAAGCAAGCTAAAATTTCAAGTCAAAGCTCTCATGGGTTTCTTTTTGGGCTTCTTTTCAGCTTTCTTCACCTTTCTTACAAGGAATTTTCTATAGAACAATGTCTATTTCGGAGCATTTCTTGTATATGTTCATCTTCAATCTTGAGCCAATTCAGGAATTGCTTCTCCTCTAGTGAGTTTTGTCATTAGCTCCTCCTAAAAGCAAGGGTTTTTTTGCATCACTTAAAATTCTCTACCAAGCATGATATATAGCTAAACTATATTATAATCAGGATTAAATAAAATCTTTATTATTATTATTGTGTTTTGTGTCGTCACATCTCTTCAGACTCGCTGGCATTGCCATGCCCTGTTAGTCGAAGAAATATAGAAGGCATTTTCCTAATACTTGTAGAAATAATCAGATACTAACCCTTACGACATTCTTTCTGAAGCTTGAAGGGTATGTTTCATGAGAAAACATGCCCCTGGTTCTTTCATTCCATTCTTTCATTCCACATCTTTCCTTCCCCTGCCACCTTGAATGGCAATATCTGTTGAGTAATTGATTGAGTTGCATTTGTATTTTGTTGTAGTGGTACCTTTTTATCCCATGTTATATCAGTTATACGGTTGCTGGTTTATTCTGTATGCTAGTGCCAACTTTTAGATCATTCTATGATTCTGTAACAAATCATGAACCAACTGTTCTCTTTTTCCCCATGAAACAAGATCAGTGTTGATTTTGGGGACTGTTTCTCAAGGTGGAATACCATACAGTCTTCATGCATAATTATAATAAATTACAGAATATTATTTTGAGCCCTTCAATTTTCTTTTCTTCATTCTAGATATTTCCTATCCTTACACTTAATCAGTCAGTCCCTCATAGATTTTCATGCCATACCAAGCTCTTGTAATCTGTGGTGATTTCTTCTGTCAGCTTTCTTTTACTTTCTGGGCTACTTTAAATATCTTCTGTTTCCCCAGTAATTGTTTGTTTTCTCTCCTTAATCTGTTGAGTCATTTTCTCAACCCTACCAGGAGTTCACTCTTCATTTTCGATCCGTATGTTCGGCTCAAAAAAAAAAATCTTTCTAACTGCACTTGTTCTTGCTGAATTCTCTCACTTGCACTTGTTCTTGCTGAATTTCTCCTCAATTTCAGCTTTATATAGCAATTACTCTAACTCAAATACACTATGGACTCTATCACCTATTGTGTACATGACTCTTGACTAATTTGAGCTAATTGCAAGTTAATTACTATTTAACAGATTTGATTTCATCATTATTTGCTGAGCTACATTTTAAATTATGCTTCCTTTATGAAGAAATATCTTACTACAATTACAAATATGCCTTGCTCAAACTACTTGGCACTGTTGGATCTGGCCAGAACATCTTTCCTTATGTCATTACTTTTGTTTATTTGAAAACAAAATTCTGGAATATAGATTACTTTTTTTTACTCTTTCCTGTTGCTGCTGCAGTCTCTGGGACTACAAAAAGCTATCTTGCATGTCCAAGGCAATGTTTCTACAAACTTTGACACATGTACAAGTGTGAGAAAAGCCATAATGTTTTTTTTCTTCTGCATTCCTGTAGTGGCGTTATGTGCACTATGACCAAAAAACTTTACATTAAAGTTAAGCAAGATATGTATTTAAATAAGTGAGATTGGCAACATAGCGTACATAGCAAAGGTGAACAGAATACTGTTTTCTTTTTATAGGACATATGCTTGATTATATAGTTCCTGTAAAATTTGTCTTCACAGAAAACATTAAAAATAAAGATCTTTTTTTGAAATACATTTTACAACTGAAAGTGGTTTCTTATCTAAGTACACAGTGAGTATTAGGTTAATACTTTTAATTATTGCACGATGTAGAGAGTTTTTGATGGAAGAAATTTTAAACTGTTCGCAGAAGTGAAAGAAGTGTTTGCAGAAGTGCAGAGACCTCCACATCTGTAGATCATAAAAAAAAAAAAATTATCATCACTCCGAATTATTCCCTATTATGCCTCCTTAACAAAAAAAAAAAAAAAAAAAAAAAAAAAAAAAACTTTCACAAATCTTAGTTCTAACACACTATTTTGTGGCTTCTTTGTGATCCAAATCTCAAAGTCCTTTTTCAGGCTTCTCTCATGCTATTTTACCTTTAACTCACCATTCAAAATTACTGGGAGCTTATCAGAGTTTCAGTAGCAGGATTTGGCGCTGAATGGTCACTGCTCTTATAATGTGTGGTGCTTTTAATCAGGTGGGCAACTGAGTTCTACCACGGCCACTCTCTCACTCCCCCCTCTCAAAGAGGAAGGGAGAAAATATGACACAGAGCTCGAGGTTTGAGATCAGAATGATTGAACTAAAGGGAAAGGGAATAACAAAACAACAACAACAAAAAAACAACTTCCCATCAATGAGTGATGTTCGTCCACATCCTGGGAAGCAGGGCCTCAAAATGCATAATGGTTATTCGGGAGGACAGCCCCCTCCCCCATGAGAGCCCACCTTTTTATTGCTGAGTATGACATTGTATGGTATGGAATATCCCTTTGGTTGGTTTAGGTCAGCTACCCTGGTGATGTCCCCTCCCCATCACTTGCCCACCCCCAGCCTGCTGGCTCTGGGTGGCTTGGAGGGAGTCCTGATTCGGTGCTAGCATTGCTCAGCAGCAGACACAACACTGGTGTGATACCAGTGCTGCTGTAGTTACAAGTGCAGAGCACAGCACTGTGTGGGCTGCTGCAGGGAAAGTTAACTCCATCCCAGCCAGACTCAGGACATACCGTGATCAGAAAACAGTCCTGAAATGTTGTAATCTCAAGTTTAAAATGACTGTATGATTTCCTGGAATGATTTCATGTAGTTGCCGTCTTATTTGTTAAAGATAGTATTTATCTGCTAATTGCTGGGAGCTATGGTCCCTTGCAAATATGGTTCACACAGTGTTATTTTGTATAACGTAAGAAGGTTACAGTACTGTATGGTTCCTTGGCAACTTATAATAAACCAAAAATAATAAAGCAATATCCAAAGATTATATTTTTAGCAGTTGTTGCACAGGATTTTTAGCAGGACTTCTGTTGAAGGCAACAGCGTATGGCTGAGGTGGTGTGCAGCTGCTTAGAAGTATATGTGTGAGATGGATTATTGAAACTGTCATTAAAGATTAGCAGGACTTTTTTCTGAACAGTATGTGTGAACGTCAGGTATTATTTCAATATTCATAGGTAATCTGTATGAAATATTTGATAAAAGTATAGACACGGAGGAGGGGTAAAGTCATAAATCTGTATTATAAAATGCTCCAATCTCAAAAACTAGTGTGGTTTTTTTTTGGTGTGTTTGTTTGTTTGTTTCTGGAAGCTAAACATGCCTATTAACCTGGCCTACTTTCTGGTTTTCATTTAACTTGGGTAGGTGCTGTGGTGTTAACTATTCAACTGGATTTTTTTTTTTTGAATTGCAATGTTTTTGTTATACAAGATATATTTATGACCCTGGAAATGCAAGGATGTTTAGTTGCTTTTGTTTTGTCTTGTTTTTCCTATTCATCTCTGGAAAGAGGAGAAATTCAAATACCTTGCATCTTTACCACCACCACACCCTACTTGTAGTATGAGACTTTTTTTTCCATTTAATTTTTTTTGAAAACTTTATTAGTGGGCTTACCCATTTTGCTTTTAACACATGCGAATATGCTCTCATTTAGTGAGTCATATCTGCAGTTTATAAGCAGTTCTGAATTTTGTTATGCTTTTAATTACAAGATTTATCATGTGATTTTTAATTTTGGTCTGAAGAAGAGCTCATATATTTGTGTTTTTGATAGAACACAAATTTCTAAGACATTTGCTTTTTCACTGAGCCCTGTCCTGCTCTATTTAAGGCCTGAATGAAAACTGGGTATTCAAACTTTCTTAATTGTGGTATCACCTTCTGTTACTGAAATTAAAAATATGTAATAATTTTGGGAAAAAAAAAATTGCCTGAGGTGATGTGTAATTTTTAATTCCTTTTTTTTTTTTTTTAATTGTCATTTGTCTCCTGAAAAAGAGAAAGTAGATTTTTATATGCTGTGAGCTCTAATTGTAGACTTGATCTCTGTGTAAGAGAGGTAAAAGTTTGTGGTAAATGTTTTTCTTAATGAAGACCTGCCGTTCTGTATGAAATACTGTCATAAATAATAATAAATGGCACCAAGTTTCTGCAGCTGCAAGAGGAATAAAAAATGGCTAGTGAATCTCTCCTCCATAACTGTGTCTTATAAGGAACAGCAGGTCCTCATTACTGTCCACAGTAGCCGAAAACTGATTTATCTCATTATGGTCAGAATGCTGCCTAAGCTCGTTGTCTCTGTGGATTTTTTTTTTTTGAAAGGCTAAAATAAATATTTTCCTCATTCCCAAAACAATTTTATTGGAGCTCCCTGAAGTTGATTATGTTACTTTCAGTCCATTAGATTGCTAATGGACTTTCTGGAGACGGAGTCTGTGAGCTATAAGAATTGCAGATGCATGCAATTCAAACCAAGCTCCTGAACTGACATGTAATCATCTGATTAAGAAGTAGGAAATCAGATTGCGATTTCTTTCAAAGAGGATTTGCCTTGTTATTCCTGCTTTAGTAGTAAATGCATAAGTGCCTATCTCTGTGTGGAGGATATGAGAGGTTCTCTAGTGCTTTTATGTATGTTATCACATCCCTCAGTTTCTCCGTTTTGCTCTGTGCTGTTTCCCTCTGGAATGATCTTTGGTTCATCTGGGCTGCAGGAAGAAAGCAGAGGAAAAACAGTAGAAGAGTATTTGGCTTGAAAGCAAAGCCTGAATCAAAGTCTAAAGAGGGTAATCACTTCAGGAAGATTATCTTGGTAAGGGGAATAGACACACCAATTATTGAATGTTTGATTCAAGGAAGTCTAAAGGAACAGAGAAACTAGTTTGGAGGAGACTGGTTTTAATGTATCTTGCAGACTAGCATAGGAGCTCACAGGGCTTCCCAGTTATTGATGCTCTTATGATATCTTCCTCTTGATCTTCCCGTTCATGTGATGGCCCAGCCACTTTGGAGTAGCCTATTTTGCCGCCTTCTTCCTCCCCAGTCTGAGTAAGAGCTCTTCTGCGTTCTAAACAACCTGACTTTCTCATCCATTGTTTCATCTTGGTTACAGGGGGAACTTGCACTGCTACAGTCTGTTTCCCTGACCTAGCCTTGGGGCCCATCACAGGGTCTGGAGCGGCTGTAGGGCTGCAAGAGCTGCAAGAGACAACTTGAAACTAAACAGTTGAGCCTATACTTGTTGGCCTAAGGGGACTCCATGCTGACATGACAGGTCTGTGTGGAAAAGGCAATTCTGTACAACTTAGCTACAGATAGTTACTACGCGTTGTTTAAAGACCATGTCCAGACAAGCCTAGTTAGAGTTAAAAAAAATTAGAGTTAACACTTTTAAAGGTCCAAACTTCATAAATCTTAAAAGTTGTAAATATCCTGGCTCTTGGAGTTTCAATTTCAGGAACCTTACAGGAAAGTCTATCATTACAACAACTTTGAGTCCTGTAGTCCCATTTTCCAGCAAGGAAATTGAATTAGATGAGGGAGAAATAGATGAGAAACTGCTGTTTGGACTAATTGAGGGCTATGAAGATGGTGAAGGGCCTAGAGGGGAAGACATATGAGGCGACTGAGGTCACTTGGCCTGTGCAGCCTGGAAAAGAGGAGGCTGAGGGGAGACCTCATTGCGGTCTACAGCTTCCTCGCAAGGGGAGTGGAAGGGAAGGTGCCGATCTGTTCTCCTTAGTCACCAGTGATAGGACCCGCAGGAATGGTGTCAAGCTGAGGCAGGGGAGGTTTAGGCTAGACATCAGGAAGAGGTTCTTCACCAAGAGGGTTGTTGCACACTGGAACAGGCTCCCCAGGGAAGTAGTCATGGCACCAAGCCTGTTGGAGTTTAAGAAGCACTGTGCACTTAGTCACATAGTCTGAATTTTTGGGTAGACCTGTGTGGCACCAGGAGCTGGAGTCGATGATCCTTATGGGTCCCTTCTAACTTGGGATATTCTATGATTCTAATTAGAAGTATTTCTGGATAGGCTGAGTTAAGTGAGCAATCCACTAAAGCTATGCAATGCCACAGCTGTCCAGCTAACAGAAAGTTGAATGAGAAAGGAAGTGAGACTAACCCCTGCTTTTGGAAGAGAAGGGAAACTTCGTGACTGATGGAGTCTCTTTAGTGCAATTCCTTCCCTGAAAGGGGTTTTACCATTCTATGGTTCAAAACGACTGCTTCTCTGTAGTGAATCACTGAAGCAGCTGACAGTAAAGGGGGAATGAAGATCTAGTTCTGTGCTGGTTTGCCATAAGATTTGAGTTTAGTCTTATCTACCAACAAAACCAAACTGTGGCAGTGCCATATGCTAAAACGGACACAGACTTGGTAGTGGGAATGATAATTGTTTTATTTTTTATTTTTTAATTGACTTTCAGGGGGAGCAAAGAGCTTTTTGTGAAGATACCTTCATCTTTCTCCCTCCTCCTCATCTCAATTTATGCAGAAGGAAAACTTACTAGAGATACTGCTTAGGATACAAGCAACTGCAGGATTTCAAGGAACCTGTTTAAATGAGCACAGGCAATACGCACATCTGTATGCTTTTCTTCTGGGGTTAGTGTTCTGATCCAACTCTTGTGGCTGTACCTGATTATGTAAGGAAGGTAGTTAATATAATAGGCGTATCTTGCAAATGTTTCCTTTTAAGGTCCAAATCCATATTGTCCTACAAGGACAGGCTGAGGACACTTGGTTTGTCTAGTCTTGAGAAAAGGAGTCTGAGAGGCAGCCTCATGGCTCCACAATTCCCTGAGGAAGGGAAGCGCAGAGGGAGGTGCTGGTCTCTTCTCCCTGGGAATCAGTGATGGAATGCAGGGCAGGTCTGTGCCTGGGGAGGGTCAGAATGGATTTCAGGAAAAATTTCTTTGCTGTGATGGTGGTCAGACACTTCCTAGGGAGGTGGTTGATGCCCCACACCTGTCAGTGCTCAAGAGGCATCTGGATAATGCCCTCAATAATATTATTTAACTCTTGGTTAGGCCTGAAGTGGTCAGGCACTTGGGCTTGATGGTCTTTGTAGGTCCCTTCCAACTGAACTATTCCATTCTATTGGGCTTCCAGCTTATGTTGTTTGAGCAACCCGTACAAGATGCACTACCAAGATTGAAACACAGTCTAGAGTCTTCTGCATTGCTGCTGTTAGAGCAGGTTAATATAAGCATATTTTATACTGTTTTTCTACCTAAAACTTCAGCTTTGTCACCATATCATTAAAACATGTTGGCTTTTGCCAATTTTAAATGGTAATTGTTGAAACAAATTGGTCTTATTTCAATAACACTAAAACAAGATATTTCTAAATAAGAGTTTTTTATTTCAGCTTTATCATGTAGCCATTCAGTGTTCACTTCCTAGTGATATACAGATTTCATTAATGAACAATGTTTGATATGGATAAAATATCTTTAATGAGAGTATTAACCTATTTTACAAATTGAAGTAAAAGCTTTCTCTTAAAGACAAGTGAAATGACCGCCAGGCTTAGGAGGTTTTCCTGTCTTGATGATATTAAGGCCTACCTGCTAAAATGTCAGAAACTTCATACAGACACCCACTATTTTTCCAGTTAACAGGCAAAATGATGTATGTTCCAATTTTCAAAAATGGTAGCAGTCATTAGAGAATTTGGGGTATTTATTTTATCCTTAGAGAAAGGCAGAATCTGGGAAATATACGAGAACTAATCTTTTTTATTATCAGGTGGGACAGTGCAAAGGGAAGAAGCTGTTTTGTCTCTCTGCAGCATATTTTTCTTGGATAAAAGTGCTTGTTTTTTATCCTGATGTTTTATTTTGGTGTTTGGGGAAGTGGAGGAGGGAACAGTTTTTCTAAATGTCTTTTTATTCTGACGAGAATTCTTTGACAGTGTTATTCAGTACAGGAATTTTTACACAATATACTAAAAGTTAATAAGGTTCTTCCTTCATCTGTTCATGTCTAATGGTATCTTGATTTCTTAAAAGCGTCTCAGCTGAAAATTGAAACTGTCTTTATTTTTATGGGATTCGCGACAAAAGAATTATCTGATGGTAACTCAAACTTGCTGTGATTCCTATTGGTTATATTAATAGAGGCTTTAATATGATTATCTTAATCTTTTGGAAAATTTCTGTAAGCATGAAGTATTCAGATGAACTGAAATTCAGAAGAGCTTTTCGTAATTCTGTTACTGAATTTTTCAAGGTACTGGACTTCTATTGCTTAGCATTTCTACTTCAAACAAATGTACAGGTCTTGGTTCTCCAGAAGTATCACTTCAGTGGAATCTACTAGTTTTGAATATTCACGTCCAAGACGTACAAATTTGACTAGAGGTTTTATCATCTCTTAAGTCCAATTTTCACAAGGGAGACTACCTAAACTTTTCTGAAGTTTATCTTTTGCTGAAGTTAGGTGCCCCAAATAGTAATGTTTAGACCTGTTTCAGATAACAGATCTTGTGAACTTCCATGCTAAAGCTATTGCACAAATCTTCCTAGTTTTATGGGCATCACATTTACAGTCTGGGTTTCTCAAAGTATTGAAAATCTTAGTTTTCATAGAAGTTCTATTATGTTTATGGCACCGTTTACATATATGTTTTAGAGTGATTTTTGCTTCATTTCTTTTCAAAAATTTGCATCTAGGTCTTTGGAAAATTATTTCAGTCATGGGCAATTTGTTAGGTGTTTAGGTTTTAAGTTCTGGGAGCTGGAGCAGCTACTCAAGATGACCAGTGTTTTCGCTATTCTGCTATGGTTATCAGTAACTTACAAAGTGTATATACACACTTATGCTTATTTTTGTACAAACAACTGAGAAGTGTCAATTTTATCAAAAAAGGAAAGAAAAAAAAAGCATACAGCCTGGAAAATCCTGCCCTTTTGAGTGCCACATAGGTTTTCCAAATATCAATGGAGTAGGCTTTTATATTTTTATGAAATATTCCAATTACTGTCTTTGGAAGATCAAGTCCAATGGACAGTTTTCATGTGAAGGCTCATAGAGACTCTCATAAAAGTGACTGTAATTTGAATGTTTGTAGAAAAGGTCTTCAGAATTTGGAGACTTCCTTTCATAAGGTATCACAGAGAGCTTAAACTGTAAAGTCTTCTTTCCAGTACTGCACAGCTTTGAGCATTGGCTTAATTTCTCTGTAATGTTGTACTTCATTACATATTTTGGAGTTTTCATGTGTAACTGGTGATAGTTTAGAGGAAAAAAAAAATTATCTTAATCACCTAAAAACAGAGGGTCCATTTGGTTTGCAGTGTCAACTATAAAAAAAAGAATAAAAACGTAGCATACATAAACAAAAGTAATGCATAAAGTAAATGAAAAATCAAACATCAGTTGCTCTCTCAAATCCTCTGTTATAATAATGTTTTTAATACCTCAGAAAAAATATGATTCTTTATGTGATTTTTATCTTGACTCTGAACTTTTCTTCCATTAAAACACTAGTGTGTTTGAGAAAGTCTCCTTACAAATTATTTAATATCTTTATTAAAATGATAGTACATTCCACACGTTATTATAATAAAAGTTATGTTGGCTGGACTGTTCTTGTACAACATCCAATAAGTGTTTTTGCGTTTCTGCATTGGTGGTGTATGGGATTTACAGTAATGGATGTCATAACCCTCTGCTGAAGCTTTGGAAAGACTTGGCCATTAATTGCAATGTCTTTTCAATTGCAGTAAATGTGTTTTCTTCATTTATTAAGAAGCTGTTATGCTATCATTTAATAGCACAAGAGAAAGGGGAAAAAACCCTTTTAATGAGACTTTGTACACTCCTTTTTTTAATAACAAGGATTGTTTCATGTTAAATTTAAAGCATAAGGCATGTAAGTTCCTTAGCAAGTCATTTTTTTAGTTGGCTCATATAATCAAAGCAGTTCAACTGGAATATGAGCATTTGCTCTGATCCTAGTTTTAAAACACAGCAGAAACAACAAAAAATACATACTTTACATATATACTTTTATATGTACTTTTCCCTACCTTGAAAAGTCAAAACTTTTTTCGTCATGTAATGCCCTTGCAGATCTCATCAGTGATGGTTCACATGCTGTGTGCCATAGATCAGAGTTTGCAAAGCTTGCTTTCTGATGAGTAAGAGGTTCTCTAGCCATCATCTCCAAGCTAGCCTTGTTTCCTGGTTTGCTGTAACTCGTTTTATTGCTTTATCTTCTTTACTGATGCTTAGCTCACCAATTTAGGTTTTTGTACTGCCACATAGCACAGTAGGACGTAGGCATAGAACTTATTGCACAGCAGAAACAATACTGTTTGATATTTTTAAACCTCAGTCTAAAACCGCAGAGCTGAAATTATAAATCACAAAGTATGTTCATATCATTGCTAAAAAGTTCCTTCTCTTCTTATTTAGTCTTAAACTTGAAGAATTTGGTGCTCTGTGAAAATCATTAACTGCTAAGGCAAGTCAAAGGTATTTATCGTTTTAGCTACCAAAAAAAAAAAAAAAAAAAAAAAAAAAAAAAAAAAAACACAAACAACAACCAAAAAAAAAAAATGTGTAGCAAGAAATAGGAAAAATTATGCTTAGTCTGTCACATAATTGCTTCTTTTTAAGAGACTTTTCTTCTGAAAATAATGGGGAAAAAGATAGTGGCTAGTTTTTTAAGGGGTAGTTTTTTGTCATGAGTGCAGGTTTTCCTTGCCTTGTGATATAAAGGTAGCTATGGTAACTAAACATTTTAATCACTCCTTTACGGTGCATTTCTTAAGTAATGAGTAGGTAGAACCTGCATTTCATTGTTGACCTAATTAATTCTGCCCTTTTTCTAAATAACATTTCAAGATAACTGTTCTTATTTTAAAGTAAGTAATTAAAACAGAAACACTATATTTGTGAAGGAGATCAAAATTTTGCACTTGAAACTGCTGCTGAATCTGAATGAATGAATGACAGAGAATTTCTGTACTTACAAAATCCACAGCTTTCATGGACAAAAGGGAAATCCCATGACTCTAAGTACTCATATTTAATTATAAGTCAGCTGCAGTTCTGCAGGCACTTGGCCCATCAGTGGATGCAGCATCTCAGAGAATGTTAAAAGAGCACTTGAGATAGTGGCAACTGCTGTACCTCTGCACCAAGAAATGATGGACTTTGATCTCAGTGCCAAATGTTGAACTCTTTCCCTAATTTGTGAACCATTTTGGATTTCTATATTTATAGAATCATAGAATCAAAGAATATCCTGAGTTGGAAGGGACCCATAAGGATCATCGAGTCCAACTCCTGGCACTGCACAGGTCTACCCAAATTTTTAGACCATGTGACTAAGTGCACAGTCCAAACACTTCTTAAATTCAGACAGGCTTGGTGCAGCGACTACTTTCCTGGGGAGCCTGTTCCAGTGTGCGACCACCATTTCGGTGAAGAACCTCTTCCTGATGTCCAGCCTAAACCTCCCCTGCCTCAGCTTGACACCATTCCTGTGGGTCCTATCACCGGTGATTAAGGAGAATAGGTCGGCGCCTGCCCCTCCACTCCCCTCACGAGGAAGTTGTAGACTGCAATGAGCTCTCCCCCCTCCCCCCCCCCCCCCACTTTTATGTGGGAAACAAGTAGGCATCCATATCTGCAGTGTTGGTAGGGGACAGTCACAGTTTTGTTGTAGGGGAAGCTTGTCAAGACTGGAAATTAATATTTTTCCTTTCGGGTTTTGGATGTGTGAATGGTCCAAATGACTATAGAGTGAAAAGAGGGTTGATAACAGCCTTTTTTATTAAGTTGTATTTTGGGATTATACTTTCCATATGTGCTACTTGCCAGGTGATAACTTTTACATATGCATTAGAATACTACTATTGAAATTCACTACTATGAATATTTCACACAATCTGTGGTCCTCTAATCAGCTAAGTCAACTTCTCAGCAAACTTTTTGCCCAGAGGTATGTCCCATGTGCTCCACATTCTGTATCATAGAATCATAGAATCCCGAGTTGGAAGGGACCCATAAGGATCATCAAGTCCAACTCCTGTAACTGCATTGCACCAGCATCATTGCTTTCCTTATAAAGAACACGATTATTTTAGGCTAAGGTTTTAATTTGCACACCTTCTTTTTCTATGGTGGTCTTAAATCAAAATCCAAGAGCTACTGTTTTCAACAGCTAGGTAAAGATTTTGAGTTCTGCTCATCTTTGTGGACACTGAAGCTTACACGTACTCAACTGGCTGACAGAAGAGAATGAAGCAGTTTCTTTGTGTCAGAATTACATGTTTTCAGGACAGTTGTAAACCTCTTGTAATAAATCTCCTCAAGACTGTCAGGGACCTTCTTAAGTAGGAATTCTTCACCCTTGTCTTTTGGATTCCAGAAGAACTAATAAAATGACATTAGCATGGTAGGCTTTTACTTATGAAACAGTTGTAAAAGCAGTTATTTCACGGCCACTATTGAGATTTGACATTCTCAAAAAAATTAAACTCTGACTCATATCAATTGACTGAGGAAAAATGAATCATATTGCTAGTTGTATGGATGGAGCTTACTATATATGAGTTGCTTACTGACTAGTTCACTGAAGGTTTTTCTTTGTGGCCCATTTGTGCTTAGTTCATGTTTGACTCATGCTGGTAGATGTAGCTTGCCATATCTATGCTACAAGTGGAATTACCAGTTCACCTTCATGGGTCTTTCCAGCCTTCTCTGCTGCAGACTGTGCTTAAGCAAGAAAAAAGTGGGAATAAATCTCTCTCTCTGTGTTATTAGAGCTTATTATAGCATTGTGCTGCTTCCTTCTTACCCAGTGCTTTCTACTGCAGCTTTGAAGGAAGGTGTAGGAGGTAGAGGAAGAGTTAAGAGAATTTTATGAATTTTTATTCAAAGACACTTCCATTGGTTAATAATTTTGGCAGGGGGGTGCAGTGGCCTGTTGCAACTAGTACATACTTCACTAGAACATGTCCAGGGTTAAGCTAGGCTTTCGTATTTTGTTTTCAATATTTTGTGACCAATAAATAGCTTCCCTGCACAGCACCCTATCTTCTTATATTTGTGCTTTGAAATAGTCACTCAGTCATTCCCTAATTCATATGAGGGAAGTGGAACACAGATGTTGTTTCAATGTAAGCATTTTGGAAGCTGGGAAAGATCGTTCTGCTTGGCACTAAATGCATGGAGTTAGGGGAGCAAAATGCTGGGTGAGTATTTGAGTGTGAAGAATTGGGGGAAGAAAAGGCTTTGTGCACCTGGTATGTCTCTTTTAGAAACCAAAAGATATGCCTGGTCTCAAATGTGGGATGTCTGCATTTGTAGATGTTTCTTGTATCTTAATTGTCAGGGATGAAGCACAGTGCTCTGTCGGCAATTGCAGTTGTGCAAGGAAACATGAATTTAAGTTGGAGAGCAAACATAATTAGCATTGGTCTTTTCTTAAATTAGGAAAATATATTTGGTCCAAGCATTCTACAAGATTATGGAAAAAAAATGATCAGAAATTATTGTGAGTACTGTGTTGAGTGTCAGGCACCATGCTTTCTAAACTCACATAGCAGCTGATCAATTTGACTGTGCTTTTTGCAGGCTGGGATGTAGCCAAATTAGACAGTCAGTTTCTCAGTCTCGGTATGTAAATATAGGAGGGTTGTGTCCCTAAGTGTCTGCGCCTTTGACTAGAGGGAAAACAACTAAGAGGGGTTAATAAGAATGAATTCCCTAGGCCACAGTCCACTAGAAAGGGGAAAAAATATATATATTTTTTTTTTAAGTGGAGGGGGGCACTCATTACACTTAATGAAGTGGAGAAAAATCTGAGAGTCAAAGGCCCCTAATTAGGTTTTCACTTGGTACAAGTCTTTTTTGTCTGACAGATCACTTTGGCAGTGATGCAAAGCAGCTCTGATATATTTAGAGCAGTTTGTATTCAATATATGAACTCTTACCCACATCTCTAGGCAGAGTTCACACATTGAAATGAAAATTCACCTGCACTTCTGCAAGGTGAAGGGGTTAATCCCCAAATGGCTGCAAACTGTATGTGTGTGAGAACTTTGGATTGCAGAGCAAAGTGGCAAATGCTGAATGTGCAGAATGGCTTAATTTCCTGTGTGCAGGTCTGAGCAAGGTTATTAAGAAGCCCTTTCAAGTTGAAGATTTTCCCCAGGGAAGCTCCAGAAACACAGCAGCCTTAAAAAGAGGGTGGAGAAGAGGAGGAGGAATAAAAAGGGATCGAAATGTGCAGAGGCTGTCTGTGTGCTGCATAGAAGATGGAGGCGATATTTTTTATAAACCTGAGGTGAGGCAAGGTAGCAGCAGCATGAAAAGGAGGAGGGATTGGGCTTTCATCAGTGCTTGCTCTTGCTGCTGCTATCTCACTCAGATGTGTTGTAGGTGTAGAGAGCATGCTGACACCTGAGAGAATAAAACCTGTGGGTGCTGAGTGAGTGTTGAATCAACAACTATAACTGAAAAAAAAATAGAGGAAAAAAAGAAAAAAATGGATTTTTTTCTTAGTAGTACTGATTTGGTAAATCTTTATATGTGAAGTTTTGGTTTGCTGATGCTGCTGCATCTTTGGAAACATCAGTCTGAGTGGAATCCACTAGCTGCTATCCAGGCACAAAGCACCCAGTGCCTGTCTAGGCAATTAAAGGCATATTTTTCTGGAGGGAGAGAGGCATTTCTGGGGAAAGGAGCAGCCAAAGTCAAAGAAATGTGAGCTATAATTTGGGATAGTCATGTCCCTTAAAGGGATAAAGTTTCTGAGAGGCTTTCTAGAATTCTTCCAAAACATTGATCAAATTAATGAGAGAAACCTGAATGGCATGCATAAATTGAGGAGAAAGCCGCATATAGGTTATGTGTACTTTTTGAGCTGTCTGAAGTGAAGCAAATGGGTTCAGGAATGCTTTGCAGAGTTGAACATCAGCTTTTAGTAATGTCGTGTCCATAAATAAATTCCAGAGAGTCAAGAATATAGAACAACTGGAATCATCGCTAGTTTTAGAGTCAAATACTCATACAGTGACTTTTTTGAAGAGGTAACGGAAACAGCCTGCTCCTGAGCAGCTGCAACCAGACAGAAGCACAAACCTACTCAGATTTTAAAAGGCTGTGGCCATGTGATTCAGAGCATGGTTTGGGTTTGAGTATCCCTCAGGACTGAGAATCCTACCAGGGCATGATCACTGTAGCCCAGACTACCTTCAATCTTGACCTCCCTGATAAATTCCTCTGCATTGGTGAGGAACAGATCCAGAAATACCTCTTCTCTGGTTGGGCTCTTTGACCCCCATACTTTGGAAGTTGTTCTCAATGCACTCCAGTAGTTTCCTGGACTGCTTGCAGTTTGCTGTGCCACTTTTCCAGCAGATGTCAGTTTGGTTGAAATCACCTAGCAGGATCATGGCCTGTGAGCATGATGACTCCTGGAGTTGAAGGAAAAAAAAAAAAAAAAAAAAAACTCTTCATCAATATCCTGTCCCTGATCGGGTGGACGGTAGTACACACTATCAAGAAGTTGCCTCTGTTGGCTTGTTCTCTAATATTCACCCATAAACTTTTAAACCTGATATGGGTCTGGCATGCTGAAACCTGAACATAGCTGTTAAAACTTGCAGAGAAGATTGCCAGAAGCTATGTTACTTCTTCATAGCATTCGGCTCTTTAGGATTATTCTCTGTGTACATATGCATGTGCTTTCCCCTCTTACACTGTGTATGCGCTATGAAATTGGGAAAGGAGACCAGAAATTACTTTGTTGCTTAGAACTCTGAGATGATTAAATATCTTTCTAAATGTGTTTTCACTCATGACTGGGGAAAATGGCATAATGTGAAACTGAAAAATAAAATAAGTACTAGTATCTTCCTCTGCTCTACTTTCCACAGAGTAATAGATTGCCCATGTGTGCTGGCCATCCCTGTGCCCAAGTGCGGCAATCGCTCTGTGATTTGTCCCTTGGTTAGCTCTGGCAAGTCCCTCTCTCATTCCAGCATTTGGTGTATTGTCTCTATATGCACTAAAAAGGCAAGTATAAATAAAACAATGGTGAATTCATACAAAAGCCGGAAAGATTGTGAAACACAGTTTAAAGCTGTTTCCACCCTTGATGTGCTTTCCTAGTGCAGATGGTGTGCACGTACCAACAACTGCTAAGATGCAAGCAAGAATGATTCTCCTGGTTTTGTATCAGGACCTAAACATTAGCACACTCAAATCCCCCTGACATTTTTGACCAATGTGTGATGTTTTCCTGCCGTAGCAGGATGCTGCTGGAGGAAAATCTGTAGTATGAAGAATAGTTTAATCCAACTGTATTATGTCAGCATTATGTCTTAGCCAATTTAGTTCCTTGACCAAATTATTATTTTTGAAGAACACTGTGTAGTGTCACAGGCAACAGGATGTTCTAGAGACAGAATTGAAAAGAGAGATTAAAATAATTATAGCTACAGCGTTATCTCAGAAAATGACCCAATATAGGTAAATACCTGAGAGGCAAAGAATAGTAAAATAACTATAAAGGAATATAATGCACCCTATGAGTTTCAGCTTCTACAAGTGAATGACTCTATTTGGAAAGGTCAGGATCATTTTAGGTAAGACTTCTTTGCATTCTAGACGTGGAAAGTTTCAGGACACACTTTTTTTTTGAAACATTTTTCAAAAGGTATCATATCCTACTTTTTTTTGTTTGTTTTCCACTTCCTCTTGGTTTTCATATAAAGAGTATGGGGGGAAAGGTATCATAAAAAAAATCCCTTTTAAAGTGGCCTAATGAATATCAACGGACAAAGTCCTATTAAACAGCTCAAACCGACTGTTTATCACCACTGCACAAGTCTGCGTAACACATTTTTTTGGAAAGTTGCTAGAGGGGAAAAAAATGGATTCTTGGAAGAAATACATTTATACAAATGTCATGGGAAAAACCTGTGGGATTTGGTTGTAGGTTTGTTTGTTTGTTTAGAATAGGTCTACTTTTGAAGTGTTTTATGAAAAATCTGAAAATGTAGAGAAGAGAAACTGACAATATCACACTGCCTTTATGTATAGCAGAATTAGATAATTGTGTTAAGCAGAGTTTCTGCTGATTCCATATTTTAATGCTGACAGTGGAAGTTGACATCTTTAGTATAAAACCTTTTTCTTGATCACCTATATGCTTTATGAATCATATTTTTGGTGTCTAATGTACTTTGACGTGTTTTACTCGGCTTAGGTTTTATATATGTGAAATCTTTTTATTTCACCATTAGTATTCAGAGTAAATTTATTTTATTTAAACCATCTCTTTGCTGAATTCCTTAACCTCTTTAATTAGACAGATGGTCTAGAGCAGTGTTTTTCAGATTTCAGATGATACTTAAGCTAACATTTTAAAAACCACACAATAACTTTTGTACCTCATTTTTCAGGTACATACAAAAAAAAAATGTATATGCATTAAATATATGTAGGTGTATATAAATATACATAAAATACAAATAAGTACATATTCAATTAGCAATGTTGTGTAGCTACTGTGAGTACAGCCCATATAACCATGAGAATTGTTCCTTCCTCTATTCAAAACTCGTGCCTCATATTTCTGCATATCAAGGAAAGAGTTTTTTGACATCTAGCAAGAGTCTGATGAAGGAAAACTTGCTCATCAAAGCTTTATAACAGCATAGGGAAGAAGAAATTGCTTATATTGGTATTTGAAGATACAGAACACTTCTGCGCAAAGGGCAAGTTCTGTCATAGTGGGCTGCTCCATTGCATGTTGCCATACCTCAAGACAGACATGTAAAACTATACTGGAAAATTGCCAGTAGTTGCAAAAGCAGTCTTAATGGCAGAGATGCATATAAACAGGAGATGTGGTAGCATAAGTAGTTAGCTGCCATGAGTGACCTTGAGCTTAATGTAGGGTTGTCTGTATTGATTTTATCTTACAGCATGTTTTTCAACAGAAAAGCAAGAAGAGCCAAATCCTCCTTATTGTTCTTGAATGCTGCAAGACTCCTTATGCGTATAAGGGGACCAGGAGGTGACCCTATAAAAAGAATATTTAGCTGGGTTTTTAGATCATCTGCCTGATTCTAATTTTTGTAGGCATAGAAACAGTTTTTTTTTTTCTTTGACAGCCATGCATCTGAAATTAGAGTTTAACTCCTACAGTTGTCAAAATAGATTTTCTGTGGTGTCAGAGCTTTTTCTAGCATCAAAAGAATATTCAGTTTGTTTCATCCCTGTATTATGAAGACTTAGGTTAGATTTTTATATAGGCTTATTTCTCATCTTCAGTTGGAAGTCTAGGTGCATCTTTGTGTGCCCCCAATCGTTATAATTTCTTCTAAAGGAAACAGTTTAAAAACAGTTTAGATGATGTATGTCATTGGATATTATGCCTGTATACTTACCCAGTTTGTAATTTGTTTGTCAATCAATAGCTATTACTATAGGCATGTTTTTACCAAATTTCAGCCTAAGGACCACCAAGACAGTTGAAATCTCCTGGGCAAATGAAGAGCAAAGATTGTTATAAAAAGAGGACACCCTGCTCAGCCAGGAGGAGGAGTTTCTAGAATTGGTCCGGTGAGTTTATAATGTGAATATGTGTAAGGAAGGCTGTAAACCTTCTTTTCTAGTTTTTGAATGAATCTTATGAATCTTTTTTTTTTAAACTTCCCTTTTCCCAATTTTCTAACGAAATATAATTTTTATATGAAGCTGATAAAAATTGTTTTAATCAGCACAGCTAAAGTGACGCTAAACACTTAGCATAGGTTTTATCCCATGAAAAGAAAAAGCTGCAGCATCAAAAATTGCCACTTGGGACTATAGTATGAGTATGATGTTTTCGTACCTAGATAGATGATATAGAGAGGAAAGGTCATATAAAGATATTACAAGAAATAAATTTTCTTTCTGAAATTCAACTTTCTGACAACAATAGGCTTCTTCAAATATGAAGATGGAAACTACTACAAACAGTATACAACTGTGAGCATGAAAATTGTTTAGAAAAAGTAGCTAAAGGGATGGAGTATGTAGGAGGACCATACCTTTAATGCCCTTAACTGATCACTAGAAAATTATATCTTTCCATTTGTTTAAAATTTTCTAGACAGCTCATCTTTCCTGCGATGAAAGTTGGGGTGTTAGGATTTCCTAAATCCTTCACTGTAGGTAACGACATTTCTGCATCAAATTAAACTCGCCTCTCACAGTAGGAGTCTGTGCATTTGAGATCCTTCTCTAGTAAATGAGGTTTCTGCATTGGAGGAAGAAGAGCAGGGAGAGATCTTAGTCACCTTGTCTATCATCCTGCTTCAAGACAAGATCAACTGTACTTTTTCAACTTTGCCAGATGAATACATAACTGTTCTTAAAGATCTCCAGGGAAATCTATCCTGAGCTTTAGCATTCTTACAATTAGAAAGATTTTCCTAATATCTAACTTAAATCTCCTTAGTTGTGAGTTATGCTCATTAATTCTTATGGTATCATAAATAAAAACAGTGAACAGATACTTTCCTTCCTTTTCGTATATGAAGACTGTTATAAAATCTCCATTCAGTCTGCTCTTTTTCTTCTGTTTAATCTTTCCTTGTAGACAAATTTAAGACCTTTGATCTTATTTTTTTGTCTTTTTTCTTTATTTCTTTCTTTTTCAAGTTTTTCAAATTTTTCTTGAACAGCAGTGACCAAAAAATATATGCAATATTTCAGAAGATATCTAGATGAATTATTATTTCTGGAACATAGAATATTTTTTTTATGCCTTCTGGTATGTTGCTTCCTTTCTTTGTAAGTACATGACATTTACTGACTCATAAACAACTTATGATCAACTATAACCCTCTGATCAAGTCTTGAGGGTTTCTTGTTAGCTGACTATTCACTATCTCTGTCTCTCTAAATTTCTTTGTTCCTTTTGAACTGCATTCAATTTTCCAGATTGCTTCTCCAATTATTTTAGTTTTTTGGGGGACGTTTTGGTGGAATTTGTTTTGTTCCAACTATTTTTGCGTTCATGTACAACTCTCTGCACTCCTGTATCTTTTTAAAAGAAAATACATACTCTCTATTATCATGTTACTGAAAACATAGAACAGTATTGGAAGGACTCTGACTTGATGTCCCTTCTCTGACGGTGAATGCCTAACAGCTGTGGCAAATTTTTACTTTCAGTTCTGCATCAGCATTAATCTAGTTCATGTTTTTGTTTGTTTGTTTTAAGCTTGCCTGTAAGACTGTGTCAACAAACATATGTCAAACATATTTCTCCTTTCTGTTTTTTTAATAGATTTGTTGCATTGCCATAGAAATTCAATGTATTTCTCGTGACTACTTCTTGCTAAATCTGTGTGGACTGTTTCTTATTCTTTAGAAGCTTACAGCTAGTTTGATTACTTGTCCCTGTATTTTTCCTGGAAATTAAGCTGCTTCCTCTATAACTGTCTGACCCTTCTTCCCTGCCCCCTTTAAAAAACAAACACAACAACAACAAAAATGCAGGCACAACATTTTTCCTTTTTGTTTGTCCAATACTTTACCATTCTCATGAGTTAGAAATGATTCATTTTGACATTGCCTTTGTCAGTCTCTAAAAAACTGAACCCTAGCTGTTTTGAAAATATTTAACTTATCTAAATGTTCCTAAATTGTAATTTCTATATTTTGGAGAGATTTTTTTCCCTGAGTCATTGGTATTACTTGTACTAGCTACCTGTTTGCAGTTGATCTCACTAGTGCAGGTGGAAGCACAGACAATTAAACTTTTGGCCTTCACCACTTTCCTCTTTCTAGTTTTCTTCTCCATACAGTAGCAGACCAGTCACTTTTATTTTTATTTTTACTTTTTGATCTCCCTCATTACTAATATACTTTCAGAATGTTTTCAGGTAACTACCTGAAATCCCTTGTTAGCTGTTGCTGTGTGCTATTGGCTCTTCTATTGGTACGTGTGCCTACATAATTTTTGAAATTGTCCTTGGTAATTAAAAACATTTTCTAATTTCCGGCCTTTAGAAGTAAAAAGAAAAAAAAATAAATGTGATTTAGGGAAGTGATTTCTTGACTATTGTACACTTCTCACCTGCGCACTCAGATTTGTGTTTGCAGGTTTACTGTTCTCTTCAGTAAAGCAACTCCTCATTCTCTTTTATCTTTACATTAAAGGAATTCCTCTTTCTCCTTTCCCTTTACATTTTTCTCTCATTAACTGTAAACTGCTTGCTGGTGACCTGTCTGTTGGAGATCTGGCAATTCTTTAGGTTTATTCAAAGCAGATTAAATCTTGCTTTTGTGAGGTCTTTAGTTTTATTTAGTCATATTCCCTCTTTCCTTTCCATATGACTGTCAACTCTTATCTCATGGTGTAACTTATAGGTAAACAACAGAACAGTTACTATCACTGTGGTATGAGGATACTGAGGAAGTGATTTTCTCTATCACAGGAAACAGAAGGCAATCTGGATTTCAGAGAAATATAAGAGCTAAGTGTCTCTAGAAGAAATGTGAAAGGGTTTGAGAGAGAGATGAACCCTGCAGGTGAATTTGCACAACATATGTGATGTGACAGAGGTGAAACACTGTGATCTGTTTGTATCATCAATCTAAAAATATATAGAAGTTTTATTTGTGATTCTTTTGGGAGAGTCTTTTTTCATTCTTAGTAGCGTTTGGTGTTCTATCTGGGCCTGGTTTTCCTCTTGGGCTGTGGAACATGAGTCTTCTCAAGTGTTGGCTTTATATTATAAAGGAAACTTTGCAAAAGAAGAACGAAGGGAAAATACTGAAATAATATACTGGTCTATGAGGAAAAAAGTAGTGTGTGAGTGTTCCCAAGAATTATATTACTGATTTTCACAGGCAGTATGTTTTTTTTTAAGGTATTTTTGTATTGATTACTGGTACTTACGATCAAACATCAGATCTACTAGAATATAACATCATTGTTACAGAGAAACCTTTCTGAAAAGTCTGGATGCTAAATGCAGGACTGATATTCTTATTTTAAGAAGCTTTTCACTTCAGGACCTTGTTAAAAAGGTTATACAAATGGATTTTCCATTTACACTTGTGTATAATTCAAGTTTTCTTGCCTCAACCTTTCTATTCCCTTTCACAATTAAGCTTTTCTAAGACAATATTGAATTAGATGGGTAAATGAGTTGGGAAAATCAACACTGAAAGGCTACTGAGAACATTCCAATTTTGACCATTACTTAAAGTTTTTCAGTTTTAGAGAACACTGTAGATGCTGTCCATATGACCTCAAGATTTATCTCATAGGACTATGTGTTTGTTTTTTTTCTTCAGTGCTTTATGTGTATTACTCATTAAATGTATTTCTCATGAAATGCAAATCCAAAAGGTACCTGCTGGAGATTGTCTATTTGTTCCTTCTTTTTTCTTACCTGCATCTGCAAATGAATGTGTCATTATTTCAGTGCATGGAGAATTCCAGAAAGGACCAAGTCATACATTATTTTCTGAATCATTTCCATATGGTAAATACAATAAGCAGACTTGGTTTTGCAAGATATGGCAGGTACTGCATAGATTTTATTGCTTTACATAGGGATGAGGGAAATGACATGCAATTTTTTTCTTCTTATCTTCTCTGCATTGAAAAATTGAAAGAAATCTACTATTTTAATTCCACAGTGTTATCTAGCATGTAACGTTTTTCTGTGCACAATATATTGTATAATCTTAAGATCAATGAATTTTCTGTTTTGCACTAAAATGTTGTATGCCACAAAAATGGATTTTATGCATATTTTAGATGCCTGCTATACCTTTCATAGGGAACAAGATTGTCAGCATCTGAAATGAAAATGATGCTGAGCATAACTGGGAAGATCATATCTAATGGAAATGCATCATCTAGAGTAGCTTTATAGGCATAAAACATTAAGAAACAGTCTGTGTCAAATAATAAGTTAATAACACCTTTTGGTAAATGTTCTGACACTTTTGTCTGCTGATGCAACAACTTGTGCTTTATATAATGTAGTTTCAGTACAGATTTTAGTGCTTTGAAACTTGCATACAACATTCACAGTAAGAACTTTATACTTGTTTGTGGCAAGGTTAGGTTCCTCCAAAGGGAAGCTGATATGCATTAAGATAAACTTGCAGTGTATTCACCACACTATAGTGAATCCTTCTATCGATAGTACCTTATTCTGGTTTTGAAGAATAAGCAACCTTACACGTACTGTATGCTAAAAAAAATTAGTGCCGTAAGTACTTGCGAGCTTAGAAACTCCCAATAATGTGATGGAATTGTCCCCAGCTAATCATATTAAAAGTAATCTAGATCTAAAGTAACCATAATCAAAAATCATTTCTTAAAAATGAACAGAAACTAATTTGTAACATTTAAGGATACTGAAGTCACACATATGGATTGTTCTTAAGAAGCAACATAGACTGCACCTCTAAAGCCTTAGAAATTGTTAACCAACATGATAGTTCTGACACATTATTCTAGTGAGGCATGGCAAAGAAAGGAGATCGGGTAGTGAGAACTATGCAGAGCAAATCTCCAGGACAGAGCAATTGGTACTGAGGACCTGAAATTCACTCTCTAATTCTTTCTGAGATTTTATTTCAGACTAGTTATAGTCTGGTATCATGGACTTCATGCCCATGAGCCAGTGACCTACATTGAGTGCTGTCATAGAGCATGTCTCACCTGGTTGGAACCTAGTCCTTGAAGTCCAAAACTGCTCTACTGTGTGAGTAGAGGATGTACAGGCAATTGGGACACTTGCTTTAAAAATGAACTCCTGATAAAAACTGCAATGCTGATGTTCTCATTGCATGTGGTAAGGAGTCTGACCAACTATTACTTTGCTAGAATGGTTATATCGTACTTAACTTAGAAATTTAATTCAATTAGATTGTTATAATGATTTCCAGTTGGATGATCCTTTGTTAGGTGTCTGCTTTTCTGAAAGAGCTCTTTCATCTCTGTTCTCTCTAAGGATAAGCTTGCTCTCAGAGAATTTGAGGAGAGTCTTCCTGTTTTATGATGGTAAATTATAAAGAGGCAGCATATTAAAAAGTAAGAATTTACCTACCTTGATATACTTAAAAAACTGAAAGCACAATAAACTTTTATAAGAATTTGTGGTTTCATACACGGAAACTTATAAAGAAAACAAAACGGAAAATATGGTTTGATACTCTTCTGGAAAAATGGAGGCCAAGTTGCATATCTGGAACATAGTCTCAGCAAAACCTTCCTTTAAATTCTGAAAAAATCCTATGATTTAGTGTTCAGTTTTGCTAGCGATTCATTTGAGTTTGTCATAAATTTGAAAAAACTTAAGCTTGATATAAACCTACCTGAGATTCAAACTTAGATAGAAATCTGCAGGTGCTTTGTGTGGTATTGGTGCTCTGCTACAAGAAAGATACTGACAAATTAGTGAGTTCAGTGGAACACTGCTAAAGTGGCTGCAGCACATGACATATGAGGGGAGGATGAGGACCACTGTGTTTGTTCAGCCTGGAGAAGAGGGGTAAGGGAAGATCTTAGTGTTTACAGCTGCACAACCAGGCAAGGAGGCCTGTAGAGTCACGACTGAGCTGGACTCATCTCAAAGGTGTATGGCAATAGATCAAGAAGTCAGTAGGTTGGAACATGGGAAATTCCAACTTGATGTAAGAGAACTTTTTCACTGTATGAGTGGTAAATTGTTGGAATGAGGCCCAGAGAGGATCTTCATTTCTAGAGATTTCAAGACTCGACTGGGCATAGCCCCTGGCAACCTGCTTTAACTGAACTTGCTTTGCCTCAGGATTTGGACTAGAGACCCCTGGAGATCCCTTCTAACTTTCTGTGGCTCTGGAAATCATGATCCAAATAGAGTTCACTCAGCTTTATCACAGCTTTGCCTCCACAAATTAAACTGGAATTGAAAGGACTGACATATCTCAAAAGACCGATGAAACATTCAGGAAGGTTTCTCAGTCAAAAAGCTGGAGAAGTTCAGGTTAATATGCACACTTTTAGGTATTTCTAAAACTGAGACAAACATCAACTCCTAGACTTCTACAGTCTGTCCATGTGATTCTGAATTTATCTTTTAAATTTGCGAGCAATGTATTCAACAAATTTTGAAGGACATAACTGAATTCTAATCCAAGAAATACAAAATGAGCTAGACTGTTCTCATAATTGTATTAGTAAATGCATATGTGACATGATGAGTCCCAGGAGGAGTTTTATATTGAAAACTGGATTGTCTAGTCTTTGTATATCACCTCATCCTTGTATGTTTGATTAATATCTACACAGCCACTCTCTATATAGATGTATTTTTATTTTATTATTTATTTTGTAAAATGCTAAGTGTGTCAGTAACAGTATAATTTCTGCAAGGTTATATAACTTTCTATATATTTTTTCTATTCCATCATAGACACAAAATATTTGTTTTTTCTTCCCAAATTAAATAAACATTTAATTAAATAAAGATTCTCTCTTCAAAATGGAGTCTACAAATACCTAATCCCAAAGCTACAATTTCTCAACCTTCCTCCTCTTCTATGAGATGTTGCTATGGTTATTACCCTGCTGGGTAGTGAAATGCAGTAATTTGTTTAGCAATTCCTTTCTTCCACAATACTGTACACATATATTGGAGGCTTGCATTTGCTAAGTGTATCAGTGTGACAAGTATGCTGTTTTTCACAAATCCTCCTAATCTGAATCATGGTTTATAAAGCATATAGATATTGGGTTAGTAACTGAAATTGTTATCTAGTAAAATAAATGTCTCTTGTAGCAAAAGTAAGTTTAAAGAAAGCTGTTCCAAGTACTTCCTTCCATTTCCTCTATCTCCAGAAAATTTAATGACCCATTTCTTTGAAAGATGGAGCAGCACATATTATGTATGGTACCTTTTGTATTTGTAGGACATTATTAGTCAGATGGCAAAATAATCAGAAGCTTGAAAGATGGTTCTTCATGGGTCATAATAGAGGCTTGATTAGGAGCAAGAGAATGGAACTGAGATCTGTTTAAGAAAAATGGTGAAGATAATATTTCTGTGGCATCTGTCATGCTTCAGTATGATCTGACTTGCTTCAAATCTTAAAGCATGACTGTAATATAAATAGTAGGCAATAATGAGATTCACAAGGGTTTCTTTGAATAAGGCATGCATCTTCAAAATTGGACAATATTTGTAATCCAGTTAGTTTATAGGCTTACAATTCTTGAAATGGCTAGGCTGCATTGAATGTAAGAAAATAGTTGACAATTTAGAAGAAGGTTTTGTCATGGCAAATGGGATAAAAAGTTTGAATTTTACTTTATAGATTGTGGTGTTTTTATGGAATAAAACTGCAGAAGACCTGAATATGATCATTGTGTTAAGATGGTGCTGCATTGCAGAGGTAGATTTCAAGGCTTAAAAGGGCAAAGAGAAATGAATGCAAAATGATGCAAAGAAATAGGCTGTGGGTTAAACAACAGTGGATTTTATTTAGGTGAAAAACCCAGCAGATCAGTGTTTGGGAAGTGTAGCAGAAAAAATTGGTTATTACTCCTTTTGCTTTATTCAGAAATTCACAGAAAAACGTCAGGCTCAATATCATTTTATCAGCACCATGTATACAAGCAGATATACATTTTGCCACCATTTTTAAATACAGAGAACATATTTGCACTTGAAAAAAAGACATAAGGTAATTAGGCTTTTACTGGAGGGAAGTGGGAGAAGATTCCTGCCTCTGCCTGGTAGCAAGTTGGAAGGTGTTAAGAGCTTCTTTTTTTTTTATTCTCTCCAATGCATTTGGAGATTTAGCAAGATACCATGCTCTTGTGCAGTGATGCATCTTCTTCTCCATTATCTTGTTACTGCCACCGTTCCTTTTTGTATTACAGAAGTCATGTATTCTCTTGCCCAACCTACAGCTATAGGAACTGGCAGCCCTTTTCTTTAAATATGAAAATTTCATTTTTTGACAACTTTAATTTAGAAGATATCTACTAAATGTCTCCTATACCACTTTACCAAGTCACAAGCTGGTTATTCTGCTGTGGGTTCTCCTTAGTTTCATTGTCTTGTTATAACATTATAATGATTCAAGTGATAGAAATTCCTTCTCTTCCTTTGGGAAGGTATTTGTTCTGTGGCCTAATTAATCCCACAATCAGGTTGGTTTTTCATATTATTCAAACCAAATGTTCTTAATTAAATCCCAATCCTTCTTGCATTGCATGCTCAACAAAGCATATTAGAATTGATGGTCTATGGTCATTCTTACTGCTTTTTGTATATTACAGCAGCTAGCTCCTCAAATGATGCCAAGTGATGCACTGAAATAGATGTCTGAAAATTAACAACATTTCTAGGCTTAATGTAGGCATGATGCTCTACACAGAGTTTCTGACAGCCTATGGGCCAAGTCAACCAGGAAATTATCCATCATATAGCTGAATGTAGAGCCTTAGTTAAGCTAGTTCCATACGCTCCAGGAATAAACCCAGGAACAAGCAAATCTGAATGAGGTAATGTCCATGTCAGCCCATGCTCCCCTCACCCTGGAGTGTATGGTAGTAACAATAGAGAATCACTCCGCAGTGAATGAAGTAAAGGGACAAGAAATATAGATTGATCAAATCTTACTTCAGTGGAATGTCAGATAAAAAACACAAATAGTTTTTCATCCTTTTCCCCCTTTCAGATGTTTGCATGTTTTAGTGGAATCTTTCAGATATCTGTGTTGCTAAGGTTTCAACAAACTTGTCAGTTCATTTTCATAGGATGAAATACATTTTTATTGCAATTGTCTGGAATTTTCTTCATTCAGTCTTGAAGAAAATGTACATCTGTCAAATGCACCTGTCTTTCTGTACTGAATTGTCAAAAATGGATGCATTGCTCCCAAATGTATAGAGAGATGTTGTTCTCAGCACCTTACTTTTCCTTTCTAAACTGCCTAAGATTCTCCTAACCTTTTATTTACCTCACAATCATGTAGTAAATTCACAGTAGACTAACTTCTCACTTCTCACTCAGCCTTCCAGACTGTTTCCTCTATGGAGGTGTTTCTGTATTTCCACTTCATCTGCACTGGCTTAAGCCTGTAAGTTTGTTCCCCAGATCTGAGGAAACTTGGTCTAATGTGCAGTATATTGCAGAATGTGAAGTTTTGTGGAAGTCTGGCTTTCATTAATTTATATTATTTGATTTTTTTTGAAAGTTCTTTCATGACATCTTCCCTGCCTTCCCAGTCTCCTCCCTCATATTTCTGTAACCAGACAAGGTCATTGTAGCTCTAACATGGAAACTGATATTTTCAGAAAGACCTTGTGAAAGAATGTGTGCCCTTAAGGTTAAGGTGTTCAGGGAATAAGCTTAAGTGGATGGCAGAGTTAGAATATAACTACAACTTTTAAATTTTATGCAAAGTAGGAAATGTTTTCCTCCAAAATATTAGTAGCAAGACTAATACTGGAGAAAAACTCGACTGCAGTCAACAAATTATAATTATGTTGACATTATGATATATGTTGATGTTGAGATTACAATCATGTTGATGAAAAATCAACAAATTATAGTTGTTGTTTGTAAGTTGCATCGGGTTACTCATGTCCTTGCATACTTGAGCTTGAAATACCTCTAAGGGTGGAGATTCTGCCAAATTCTCTGGGACTCACTTCCAGTGTTTGAATACCCCCTCAATGTGGGGGGAAAATAATCTCATACAATTTGAATTACTATAACGTCTCCCTTGACTATTGTCCTTGCAATACTCACTTCAGTCTGGCTCTGTCTTCTCTACAATCCCTTGGTAGGCAGTTCTAGAAGGCAGTAATACCCTTTTCTGCTCCCTTCCTTCATCTTTGTCTTCTCCAGGCCAAAAAGAAAAAGACACACAAGGAGTGGCTGAGAGCTGTTGTGTGCTGGCCACCTTGGTAAATCTCTATTGGAGTCACTCCAGTTTGTCAATGTCTTTCTGGCACTCAGGGGCCCACAGAAAACCATACAATGCTTTAGATGCCCCAAACAGAGGGGAAAGATTGTTTCTCTGGGCTTGTTGGCTTCACTCCTACTAACAGAGCCCAGGACACTTTTGTTCTTCTCTGACGCAAGGGCACACTGCTGAGCTGCGCAAGGACCTTGCAAAGCTGCTTTCTAGCTTGTCAACCACGACCTCCCCAGTTGCACTGGTTAATCCAACCCATGGCCAGGGCTCTGTATTTGCCTTACATCTCCATGAATTTCCTGTCTGCCCATTTCTCCAACCGGGCAAGGTCCCTTTGAATGTCCTTCCCTCCAGGGCATCACAATGCCAAACATGGTTCTCTATGCTCTGCATGGGCTGAGTGGATTTGGCCTCAGAACAATGTAACTGGGAATAATAGCACAATATGATTTGCTTTCTGTGTGTAGATAGATTAGCTTCCAAGAGAGTGTGTCAGTCAACAAAGCCATGAGCAGTTCCTGCACCTACTGGTGCAGAGTAACCAGTGTATGCATTGATGAATGGGATCATGTCAGATAATACAGTAATGTAAGACTTGTGAACAAAATACAGAAAGATCTCTCTTATTTTTTCTAAAATGAATTTCATTTTAGCAGACTGCTACAAAAAAAAAAAAAAGAGATACAATACAGGTATACAGCTGTAAACCCTGGATACCGAGGTAGAATAACTCCTCTTATTCAGCAATAAAACACTAAAGCTTGTTTCATCTGTTCTTTTGACAACTGTATCTTAATGACCTGGAAAAGAGGTATCCAAGCAAAATATAGTAGGGCTTTAAAACCCTGAGGGAATACAGGCACTAAATTGTCTACAATTACTTGACACCCACACATGCTGGCTTAATGTATTACACTGAGCATGTTGACGAGTTTGCTGGCAGTTTCACATTAAAATCATTGAGCAAATCATTCCGTTTTTTTTCTTCACTCTTATATGTGGGGAAGCAAATTGAATAAATACTTTGTGAATATAATTTTTTGTGTTAACTATATTTACATTGTTGTATCATTTTAAAGGAAACTATTAAACTCAGCAGTAAGAAATGATAATGTGTATATAGTTATGCTACTTAAGTAGGGCCGTGAACAGACTTCTTCATCAAACTAAAGAGATACATAAATGGAGAGGAGATGCCAGTGCAATGTTTACTCTTCCAGTGTTCTAATTTTTCTTAAGAAGCACATCTGATTTATTTTTTTTCTCAGTTAAAAATAATGATAAATTTCTTTTTCCTGTTTAGTGTTAAGGGTTGAATACTTTAGCCTTAATTAAAATGATAATAGCTAATGGAAGAATGATATTTTGTAAATTTGTAAGTTACAGCAGATTTTAAACTGAGTTCTTTTTCCCTTAATAAAATCATTTAAAAAAAAAAAAAAAAAAGCTTAAAGATTAAGCAAACCTTGGTTAATGAAACATTACGTCCTTATTATATTCTTATAAATAAGAAAAGCTTTTAGACCAGAATAGAGGTAAAAATTATTGGAGAGAGGCTCCACATAGTATTTCTGACTTCTCAGCATTTCTAGAAATAAATAAAGAAAGGAAACCTCTCTTAGGTTTTCACAGACTTTCAGTACAGTAGTTCAGGAAACTCAAGTAAAAATGGGTAGGCCTTAAAAAACACAAACGTTATCAACACTGTGGAGAAGTATCAATTGCTTCAGGGGAAATCTTGCTGAATATCACAAAGCATACTGATATTGATTTAAATTTATTACTTTTTTTAAAACTTTGACTACCTTTATATATTAGAGGAATAGAATTCCAGTGGTTTGCAAAAAGTCCAAGATGTATTATATTTCTGCTAGTTGATGTTGGGCAATTTAATATCATGCCTCAGTTTCCCTGTCTATAAGTGGAGATAGTGATACTTACCTCTTGTAAATTGCTTCTTGTGATTATAAAAGGAACTTGTGATTATAAAAGTTGAATATGATTATTCATTATGTTTGCTTCCTACGAATATTCTAGTGAATGTGTTTCGCAAGGGGATGATTAATTTTCAACAAATATTGGAGACTTGAGAAAATGAGTTTATATACTCATAAATATAAATGTTCTGTTTCAGCTGTTGAGGAAATGTGACATTTGTATTCCATACAACTGTTGACAGTATTCTCAAATGATGAACACTGAGCCCACACGTGTTAATCACATGTTCTTCCATGCTGAGAGCTATCAAGGTTCCCTCTTTCCAAGATGGAATGATTCTGTGTGAGGAATGTATATATATATTTAGATGAAAGTGAGGAAGAGATTCAGATACATAACTTGTTATGGTTATTTCCACATGCTAAGGAGATGAAATATACTGGATGCTTATTCTGATGAGGTTTAAGTATACAAAGATCTATTGTATCCATCAGTTTGTGTCATGACTATCCTGTGGATGTTACAAATGACATTCTAATATAACTGTACAGAGAATATAATTTAATAAGTATAATTATTTAATATTTTGTATTTAAGTATTTATACTTTGTGTAGTATTTCTATTTATATTTGGTATTATTTTAAAAGTATTTAATATTTTGGAAAGGCCTTGAGTGTCAAGAAATAAGGAATCTGTGATTTTGCTTTATACATTTTCAGTGGCTAGCCACTCTCACTGTGAAAAATATTTGTCTCACAGTTGCCTTGCTTTTGTTTCTGTTTCGTCTCCATGAAACTGTTTAGATGGTACAGGCACATGACAGTAGACATTTCTTTTAGATAGGTTAAAGATATTGAATCTTTTCCTACCAGTAATAAGATGCGTTTTATAATTTGAATTCATATTTGTGATATACGTGCAATTTCTATCTAATTTCTCAGCTTTCTGAGATATACTCATATGGACTATAGCAACATCTTGTTCCCACTCTTTATTCTTTTTTCTTTGTCAGATAGTGGATTGGGGTTTATTTTTGTTTATTTTAACTGGCATAATGATAGAACATATGAATTACCTTTTCCACAATATTTCTACTTCCTTGTCAGAACTGCAGCTTTTTTTGGTTTCTATCTGTCATTTGCTAGGTAGGACCTGTACTTCTTGCTCCTAAGTCTATAATTCTGCTTTATATTTGTTTCAATGCAACTTTCTCAAGAAGTAAAGTTATTCTATATGGCTTTTGATAATACATCATCCACAGATTTTATTAGGAGTATTTGTATCAGCCTTCAACTTTGTGATGAAAGTGTCGTTTTGGTGATTCTTCTCATGTTTCTCCCCCTTTCCCCACAAATACACTGTGATCTACCATGAAGAATAATTACGTGCATGGGGAGATCTTCCACATTTAAAAAAGCATCTTGATGTAGGAGTGTTCTTATTAATAAGAAAAGACAGAAAAACAGTTCCTATTTGAAATATTCAATTAATAAAACCAGAAACCAAAGCATATGAGAACAGATATCAAAACTGTTACCTTCATCTTGCTATTGAAAAGCAATGTGTAGGCAATATCTATTTAATTGCTTGAGAATCATACTGGTGTGTGTTTAACACAATTGTATTCCACTTTGAGGAGCATGAGTTAAGAAGCAAGTTAGAGCAAGAGGGACTCATCTTTATTTGTGCATAAACCCAAAACCATTACAGTTTTTATTACAACTTAATTTCTACATTGGAGAGGAGCAGGAGCGAAATAGCAGGGCCAGCCAGAAGTAAGTTGCATTGGCAGAGACATTTTTGTGGTAACCATGAATTTAGTTGCTGATATTAGTAAATAGCTCTTTCCATCAGCAATGAAAATTCAACCCTCCCTAGAAAAACAAGTGTAAAGCAGTCTGTAACCCATGTAAGGATCAATCTCAATTTCTGGTGATGAAAAGCCAGAGGCAGCACTGATGTATGGGGAACAGGAGCCAAGATAGATTTCTCTAGTATATTTAACTTTTTTTTTTTTTTTTAAACTTACAGTAGGTTAATGAATATTTATTGCCCTGTGGGCAGGATACAGGTCAGCAAACATTTGCTCCAACACTCTCTAGCAAGCTGAAGATTAGTTGCAGGTATTTAAAAACAAAAACAAAAAAACAGCAACAACAAAAAAAACACAGCAAGAGCAAGCAAACAGGCCAACAAGCTTTATAATTTTGCCAAATCTTATTTTATTTTTCAGAGTTGTGAACAGATATTGAATTGTGCCTGAGTTTTGTCATTCCTTCTGCACCAAGGTTTTTTTTGTTTTTGTTTGTTTGTTTGTTTTCAGTTATCATTAAATAAAAACTGCCAGTGAAGAGTTGAGCTAGAGGAACATATTTGAAAGATTCCTGCACCAGTCAAACTTGCTTAGCCCCTTAATCCCTTACATTGGCAGTTGAATCCAAGAGACATGTAGTAGTGCACAGAGGAGCTATAAACAAACAAAGCTCGAAGCTCTTGGCACCTTGAAAAAATTGCTTGTTTCTTGTAAATACATTTCAATAAAACAATAGCTATTGAATGTTAGTGGAGAAAGAAATAAGCCATGAGAAATTTGAACTAGGTGGCCTTCCAACTGCTGGGAAAAACCACCAGGAAAGAAGTTGATACAAATCCTGCAAATACCATATAAGGTTTTTGAGTGCCTATTAATAAAACACACCGGTAGAACACACGCAGAAAAATAAACCAGTTGATCATTTGAACAATAAGCTATTTGTTTTATACACACAATCCTCTGTTATTTAAATTGTTTTATTTGA
The DNA here is from genome assembly GCF_009769625.2 of Cygnus olor. Lineage (NCBI taxonomy): Eukaryota > Metazoa > Chordata > Aves > Anseriformes > Anatidae > Cygnus > Cygnus olor. The sequence goes on from NC_049183.1 coordinate 3,351,111, forward strand.
TTATGCATTATACCACCACTGTCTTACCACCCTTTGGTAGCCCATAATTGCTCATATTCTGCTACCTTTTCCCAGAATTGGAAATAATTAAACAAAATTAGATATCACATCTTTAAAGTGCAGTGATGACAGCAAGAATTCATTCTCATAATTAAGAATGTTTCACTGCGAGTAGTTTGAGTATCCTGTTAAAAATGCAATGTGAAGAATTTTTGTGCTGACATAATGATGCATATACCTTAAGCTGGAAAAGCAGCATTTGAAATTAAGTTTTAGTGGATTGAAACTCTGCTACATTAAAAATGTTACACTCATGTAAAATGAAGCCTGAAATAAAAATACTATTTAAAATGGATAGCAAACAGACAAATGATAGTTCTTCAGTTGGTCCTTTGTATATGTGAAAGGTGTTTGCTGGTGGAAACAAGTATATCTTTCTATAACCATTTTTTTTTTTTAAGAAGGTGGGTAGACAGGTGAGGAATTAGAAGAAAATTGTAGAAGTAGAATAAAATAAGCTCTTAACAATGAATTATCTTGCTATAGTTTGTAGTATAATTTGCCTTGGTTTTGATTTAACATCCCATACATTTCTCTTTCTGCCATCTATGATCAAGGTCGAATCTCACAATGCTTTGAAATAATTTACTAAATCTTACATTGTTAAACTACTTAATACCAGTTGATGAACACATCTGAAAAGGAATTTATGAATCCTATCTGGCTGTGAAATCTAATTATGGATGCCTAAAATTGCCTGTCTGTCAGCCTAAAGCCTTCTTTATAATGGGAACTCTGGTTTGCCTTCTTTTTCTCCCACTTTAAGACTGGCATGGGTAGAGACAGGTGAAAACAAAGAGGGTAACATAGATGAAGAGCTGTGGTTTATCTGTGTCTTTTTAGTAAATAGACAGAAGGAACTTGCCTGAAGATGTAGACCAGATGTCATGTCAGAGAGGAGGACTCTTTCTCATCTTTTTAAGAAGCAGTAGAAGGAAAGGCTCTCAAGGATAAGGTGGATATATCTGTGAGCCTTGCAGGACTGTCTTGAACCTCATTTTAGTTTCCTGTGCTTAGTAAACACTGTGAGGGAAAATAAGGAAGAAAAAAAAAAAAAACACACACATCATTTGTTCATTTGTATAAAGCTACTTCTCCGAGTGGTTTCTGTAACGTGTGCTCATATGACTGGGAGGAGAGCATTGTAAAATCATACCCCTGTGCAAATGTGTACTGCACACAATCTTGTTAGTGGTGGAACTGATTCAGCCCCAAACCTCCAAGCTGCATGGGTTACCTTGCATCCCAAGTCGCACCATTTCCAGAGCCTATTTCTTCCTCCAGCAGGGGCTCTGCAGGAAAGGGAACAGGCTTCCTTGGTGCCTTCCTTCCTCCTCCTCCCTGCCTCTGGAGTACTGAGGGTGGTAGGGTGAGAACAAGGCAAATGCTGGACATTTGTCTCTGTTTACAAAGTGGCTCTGCTGAAGGAGGGATTAAGAATGTGGCATGCCTGAAGGTTTTGCTGATTTACTTAGGTCTGGTAAGAGCATAGCTGGCAGCATTATTGCTGAAGCTGTGTAACTCCATACTATGTGAACATGGCAGTAAGGTCTCTAACAGTCTTTGATACTTTGCACCATGAAGTGTCCTCGAGGTGCCCAGTACCTGATAATGCCGTTTGATGTCACCTCTCATATGATACAGGATTTAATTTTGTTGGTTTTGTTCTGAGAATGATCCCCGTGGAAGTCAGTACTGCAGGAGAGGTGTTAAGTAGCTACCACAAGAAACTGAAATCCTCTCCGGCAGCTCATGTGCAACACTGGCAACAGAATACAGATACAGCATAATGTGTGATTAATATACCATAATGTATTAATCATGTGCCTCACTGCAATCATCTCTGGAGAGCAGAGAAATTATGATTTGTTGTCTAAGTGTGAACTAAATAGATATTCCCTATTTATTTTGCAATACTCAGAAAGCCCTCAAGTTGAAATGATAATTTAATTGTATGTTTTCCATCTACATCCCAAGTTTTTTTTCTCACTGTTTCACATTCACTACGTCATAATTTTGTCCTAGAATTCATGTGGGACTTATTTTCACTTACATGAAGATCTCTTCATGCTGTTCTGTCAATGAAAAGGAGACTTGAAGTGGGAGTAAATTATACTAATATCCAGTGCTGTTATATTGTCAGAAAGATGTAAAGCAGTATTATTGTAGCTGAATATTATGTCCATATGCTCACTTTGGTTCTCAACAAAGAGAAATTATCTCCTCAGCTAAAAAGGATAGAGCAAGAAGTGATGAGCAAACTAACTTAGATTAATGGAAATGACAGTAGCCTTTTTGTTACATGCCTGACTAAAACCAGTAGAAAAGAACTGTGTAAGCTGTGTACTACCACCAGTTTTCTAAGCAATCGTGTCCCCTGGGATGGTTGTATTACTATCTCTGTTTAGGTAAAGTCTTAATGGGTAAAGGCTGTAGATGCTCTCCTCCGGAGTATTTTAGAAGAGTGAGCGTGTGTGTGTGAGTGCATCCATGTGCTGCTCCTAGCACTATGACAACAAATGATTTAGTACTGGTGAGCAACAATGGTTTCCTAAAAAGAAGTGCTTACTCTATTACAAAGGTTTTATCACAGTGCATTTCTGGTGGGTTTTCTTTAAAATGGGAGGGACTTGTAATGTGTTTAGAAAAAATGTAATTTGGTATTCAATCACTGTATGATAAGAGGAAAGCTTTTGAAATCCATTTTGGATCGTCTACCTGTTGAGTCTCATTTCAGAATTTGGTGCTATCAATAAAGGACAAGGAAACTATTCTTTCAGTCTTTCTGCATCAATTTTCATTGGATACTATGTTATCCTTCATGAAGGATTACTCTCTAAGGCTCTCTTAAAATTTCCAAAATTGATTTGGGGTAGTGCTGACTGATAACCAATATTTATTTTATGAATAACATCTTTTAGTATGAACATTTGAATGAAATTTAATATGAATTATTGTGGGTAATACATTTTTAGTATCAAAAGCAATCACCAATGCTGTAATGTTTTTTCTTTTCTTTACCACATTTAAGCCTTCTCTCTGCTTGTAGAGTTACATTATGTGTTTAAAAATGCAAATGTATTCATTATGGTTCCAAATACTTCCTTTTGTGTCCTTTGTCCTAAATTTAATTTCACAGGTTTATTGGAAAGAGACCATGTTATGGTTTTGAAAACTTCAAATAAAAGTCTTAGAGAAAGTGTGAGACTTAGTTGCCTTAGTGTTAGAAGTTTCAAAAGCTAAGTTCACCAATGAGTTTTACAAAAATTGTGTGAACATAAAAATCAGTGGTTTATGGTGACCAAGCCCTGGCACAGGTTGTCCACTGAGGCTATGGAGTCTCCTCTTTGAGGATTTCCCAAAGCCACTTGGACATGGGCCTGGGCCCCCTGCTCTGGGTGGCCCTGGTGGGGCAGGAGGGTTGATGACCTTCATAGGTCCAACCCCAACCATTTTGTGATTCTGTAAAGTTATGGTTGTTTAATGTGGAGTCCTAAATATTATCATAATATTGATAGTATACAGTCACTTAGTTTGAACACACATGTAACCTTTCTTAATAAATTAATTTTGTACAAAACATGGGCCCCAAACATAAATACAGGTCTATACCATTCTGTTTCTCTTCTGTGTCTAACAGGAGATTAAAAAACAAAAACAACAAAAAAAACTACTTCATTATATCTGACTCAAGAGAAAAATGCACAGTTTTGAGGGAGGGTCATTACTGCAATCCAAACTGTCTGTCTCTTTAAAGTGTAGCTTTAAATGCATCTAGGACAGACACTGCAGAAAAGATTCTCCTAGTACAAAGGAAGTGACAATTTGGGGGGCGGAAGTGACTATAACACTTTCTTCAATACAACTATTACTTGAGCCTGAAACACAAAGTGAGAATGTATTGGTGACAGTTACCTTTGGATCAAGCATAGATTTTGGAGACAGTTAATCTTATTTCAGAAATAAGTCATTGAATTCATGTACGCAGATGAAGGCATTAGTATGGATCTATAGACTTTCATGGAATTTCATTTTCAGAGTCAGATCGGCTACAGTTGTAAACCAATTGGGAAGGTTAAAATGTGGAGAGGCTTTCTTTCAAGTTGATAGTAAAGCAGACATCTGATGCTTCCTGGTGAAAAGATGGAACTGCTCTGGTAATTTTGGTGCGTGTGAAAAAGTATTAATGCCAATTACATGCCACTGTAACTTTATAGAACCAATAGAAACAGAAAACAGTAGCAATGAAAATGTTTCAGATTGTAGTGCTTTCTTGTAATCCAGTAGTGATCGTTAATGGATTTAAACCTGGCAAACATAGACAATGTTAGCTTAATGTGTCACCTGTAGCTTGTCACCTAGTCACCTTTTTTGGCTGGAAGACTCACAAAAGCTGAAGATTCAGCACTGGACGGCAAAGTCAGGCTGCAGATGAATGGCAAAACCAGAACAGTACAAAAGAAAGAAGTAAGGTGAAGGGGGGTAGGAGTGAGTAGGCTGGCCACATGAGCTCAGCTGGGTGTACTGTTCAGTACACGTGCTGAAGCACGTCCTGTCTATATCATTAGAGTCTCTGGTCTTCAGCTTTTCGTAACTGTGTCCAAATAGTAATAATTGTGAATTCACGGGTCCTACATGTGCAGCACAGCAGCTGTGACACTGCACTTTTTCCTTTCAGTCCACGCTGTTAGTGTCAATGTGAAATTAAGATCTCCAAACCAGCATACTGAAAGAATAAAGTGAGAGGGAAATAGCAATTCTTTTTATTATTGTATTCACTAATTGGGCTTAATTTCTAGCACTGCTGTTTTGGTTCATTAATTTCTGGCTTCATGCTCCCCTTGTTTAACAGAAATTATCTCAACACAGCTGTTTGGTTTTATGAGTAGGCATTTTTGTTTTGGACTAATTCAGTCTTTCTGTCTTCAGCTTTTGTTGACTTCAGTAAAATAGTTTTATGTATCATCCTGAACTTTTGTTCCCTTGGATAACCAAAGCAGATTTCTCAGTGGAATAGGATCTATAGAAAATGGTACCAGTGCTGTCTTTATTTCTCCATCATATACTTACTGTTTTAATTAGTTCTTTTTGCCTCTGATTTCTTAATAAGCTCTAAGAAACAGGAGCAAAAATTATAAATTTAAAAATAAATATAAAAAGTCAATTCAAGAACTTACGAACCTTACTTTATATTCCAACACAAATTTTAGCATTCTGCCTTAGCTTAAGAGAAAATGTGGAGGAAGATTAAACTTACAGCGTATACTTAAACACACTACCCTTTTTAACTGAAGCATTTGTGCTGAGAGCTTGGTTGTTTGCTAAGCAAGCATTTGCACTCCCATGAAGTGGGGGAAAAAAAAACAGCTAAAGTCTTAATCTGATATGCAGAAATGAAGAAGTGTAGTGAGAAGAGTGATAACTTTGTGCAGTTTAAAAGTAGTGAGGAGCTTAAACTCTAAATCAATACATTTCTCTTCTTGTCTAGAGATTTAAACTGTTTTTAATAGAAAGGATTGTGATATATTTACATGATTATCCATGCCATTGTAAGATAAAATTCAGTGGTCATTAAATTATAACATAAAATTCAATGGTGTTATGAAACAGCATAAAACCATTGTCCACAGATTCCAGATTTGAAGTTGTATGGAAAATACAGATCTCTACAAATCTGTGTTTTATCTTGTATAATGTTCACTAAAGCTTTACAGCAGGCTTAATCAGTTGAACATGAATTAATGATGGTTATCAAACAAAAAATAATGAATTCCAAATAAATACTTACTCCATAATTGAAGTTGCAAGAATATTCTATGAATAAAATATATTTATATTTACATTACATAAATTCAGTAGTGACAGTGTTGGCCATAAACAGCTTTCTGATGGAAGCATTGATGATCTGTATTAAATTAGTAATAGCTTGAATACATTTCTTAATTATGTTACCAACCTCATGTGCAGGAATGTTGTTTAAAAGAAATTGGGGGCCATTTGTTTTGTCTGCAATAGAAGAAGAAAATGTTGTTTAGTTTATATTTTTAAATATGAAATTTAAATTAAAGAGCCTCAGTTAATGACGGAATGATTTGGATTAGTTGTGTGTATATGGGGGGATATTAGGCAGTTTACTTCTGCTTTGCTGAAGACAATTCAGATAATTTTTTCATCGATGCAATAATTAGCATAGATTTACATGTGTTGCCAAAACCATAAATATGCTACTCTGGATATTCTTGAGGAGCAAGACTGATTATACAACAGTTGTATGCACATTGCAGTTTTCACAACAAATGTCTTTATGTTAAAAACAAACGAAAAAGACAAAAAAAAAAAAGCTAAAAGTATAATTTGGAGATGATCAGGGGTCTTTCTGGAGTGAACAGAGTCAGCTCGTGCAACTGAGACTGTCAGTTCTCCAGAAATTCTCAGCAGTAAGAGCAGGGAAGGCTGGGCAGAGTGGCAGCTTTGCTACGTACAGGTTTCTGTGAGGTTGTGTTACGTCACTTAGTGAGCACAGAGAGATATTATTTCCAGACCTAGCTGTACTTTGTGACTGACTTAGCATGTGACCTTTGTAAACCCCATCTTTTTGTAAATCAATTTCCTATTTATGAAATGGGAAAAATGCTTACCTACACAGCTGGGGCAGTGTGAAGTTTATATAATGCTTTTAATCTGAGCAGTCCTCAGTCACTGTAGTGTAGTTTTTGAAAAGCAATTTGAATGCTTCCAGTTGAAGCAGCATCACACATTTCAATAAAGAAATGGACAGAAAACGTGCTTTGTAATGTATGATGAGCATAACCCACATTCTGCTTTGGAAACTGTTATCACTACTACTGTCCTGATCTGAGAGTCCTTGTAATGGACCTTGGTAAAAGCTGTCCTACAAAGAGTTCTGAAAAAGAAACAATAGATGCATGCAAGAAAGGAAGGAAGTGCAAAAGCATGATGAGCAGAAGCCTTAACACATCAGCAGTCTTATTTTATTCATATTTTTCTCCTCAGCAAATGGGAACTTAAAGGCAGTAATTGTAGGAGAACAAATGATGAGCTTTGTTAGAAAGAGCTACACCCAAGTGTAGAGTACAAAATGGTAAGCAAAGATGGATGTTTGAAAATATTACTGAGGAAGATAAGAGAAGGCTGGAGGAGTAAGACAAAATGAGGGATGGGAAATAGGCTGGGATCTCTTGAGAAAGTGGCAGAGTTAGAGGAGAACTGCAAAGAAACAGTTGTATTTGAGACAGAAGAAAGTAGTGGGGTAACCAGTCTGAAGAATACAATTTAGATCTTAAGCTAAACTTCAACGGTATCAATTTGTGTGACAGTGGAGATATGCTTATGACTGTGTAAGCCCTGTGGAACTGGTTGTGTCCTGTCCATTCTAGCACAAGCAGATAAATGAGGCAAAACTTGATGTAATGATTCATTTTCCTTATTGCTCTCTTTGCACTCAAAGAATTTGTGAAGTATAAAAACAAGTTAGAAAAATACTTGGATGAATGAGTGAAGGGCAGAATGTAAAGAAGTGATCCTTGTACATAATCACTGTTTTCTAATCAAGGGTACGTTCACTTGTTGACTCATATCTGATGGTCCATTGGGCTGCATGCTCCTCTGAACAAGCTCAAGTCAATTCTCTGCACTTGCTCTAAAATCCATTAGCTGCAAGCAGAAATGGGCTCGCACTGGAAGAAGTACTTGTGATTTCTGACAATTGTGACCATTCCTGTTGAAAACTTTAAAGCAGTAGAGCACCCTCTGGAAAAGTGTTGAAATGCTTCAAGGCACAGTTCTGCCTTTGGATTATTAAGAAATTTCTAGATGTGGAATAAAACCTCTTGAGAAGTAACAAAAATCTTCATCTTGCAACTTTGAAGTTTACTAGGAAAAAATGTCTGAAACCTACAATGAAAGGGTATTGTGCAATCATAGCTGGTATCTCTACAGTTTTTCTGCCTTTTTTGGGTATTTCGAATGTTTTTCAAAGGCACAAATATAAATAATACACCTTACCTACTTCATCTTTACTTTATGTTCCTATAGCTAAGAGTTCACAAAAGATAAAGTTGAGAGTGGTTTTGGATTTTTGTTTGTTTGTTTTCCTGCTTGGAATAATGACAAACCAGAGCAAGGTTTCCAGTGCTGTTTAAACTTCTGATCCATCCAGTGTTGGATTCTGTTTCTGACAGAGTCCAGCACTAGATGCCTGAGAGGAAGAGCAGAGACCTTCCCACTCAGCAGTTCTAGTAAAATATGATTTCCAAATAAAAACTTGCAACAATTCTTATTGCCACTCTAGAGCCAACTAGCATTGAGAAACAGCTTCATTTTCATCATATGAATTGCAACATTTAGGTCATATTTAGACAGAGGACCATGAAACAGTAAGATTTTTTTACTTTATTGGCCCTTTTTCACCAATAGCAGGAATAAGTGAGAACAATCACAGGATGTCTCATAAAATCATCTGCTTCCTTACCCTGCAATCTGATTATTCCATATAACTTTCTAACTGAAACTGTAAAATCTACAATATTTATACTAAGACACAAAGCTGCATGAACCTCTCCATTCACTTATGCTATGTATGTCCACAAAAGAATTGATCTTTTGAGTTGTTTTGCTCTTTACAGTCTTTAAGAAAATGATAACAGAGACTTTAAAATACATTTGTGAGAAGTAATGTAGAATGTTATTTTAAAGTTACGTAATATTTTGGTTTAATACTCATATAAAAGAAACATTAAAATGAATCCCAGCTACTTCTGTTGGTTAGATTTTAAGCAGAAAAATGACATCACACAAATTATTCCTTAGAAGAACTTAGCGAGAACACCACTATTTTAGGATTTGGAAAGAGCAAACTTTTACGTCCTTGTGGCAGTGCCAGTTGTGTTCTGTTTTTCAAATGTTGTCAAAAATTATAAAGCATAAAAGCTTTCCAGCACTGAAGATTAATCCTCCCTCCCAGAAAGATATAGATTGTAGTCAAATTCTATAAACCTCATTTTGCTTCTAGCTACATATTTTTAAGTATAATTCTGAAGCAATATCAAAGCAGATGGTGCAACAGCAGCATTGAAAAAGCATTTGGTATATTGTAAGTGTCAGGTTAGAATTCACAACCTGATGAATTGCCTACAAGTTCAGTGCTAAAATGATGGCATTTCTGTTTTAAAATAACTAAGTTAGGAGCTATTTTCAGAAGTAGAATTAAAGTTTAAAAAAAAATAACCCATGCGTCCCTTTTTGTTTTTAAATATTTAAGTGTCAACAGGAATTGTGAAAGCAGTGTTTATGCTTTTTGTATTGTCATAAAGTTTTCCATTTGTTCAGAATTTTCATGCTGTGGGAACAGTGTTTTCAAAGACCTTTACAGCTGGTATTGTCAGCATATACAGTAGATTTGAGTTTTACATAATTCTTCAGGAGCAAACTCACTTGGCTTTGAAAGAAATTTTTAAAACAAAGTAGCAAATTCTCAACAACATCACTGGATGGAATTGGAGAAATCTTCATCAAGGGATGGATAAAAATTAGCCTTTCTAATGATGAGTGCTGAATCCATTGAAGTTCACTTTCCTCACAACTATAAGGCTAGGTAATGCTATTTTATATTTCTGTTATGGTATAGGTGTTAAAGAAAAACAAACAAACAAAGACTAGGATTTTTTTCATACTACAGGTAAGAGGTGTCAGCTCTTATTTAACTGGCAATTTCCACAAAGACATTTGAGGTTTTCTACCCATATTTCAGTACAGAGAGGACTATGAGAAACTCTGCAATACAAGATATTTTGAGAAAAATAAACCACTTATTTCAAAGTTTCTCCACTCTCCTTGTTATATGAAAATCCCCCCCAGCATATCCATGGCAGGGCATCTGTGCAAATTTGCCATCTAACAGCATTGGTTGCCCTGTCAATGATAATGCAACTAGGAAGAGTCTTTGGGAAGAGAACCAAACATTGCTTTGTTTCTGGAGCTATGTTGCTTCCTTGGTGGCCCTGTGGGCTTTGGGAAACTTGGAAATGCAAAGCATATCTTGCTTCCAAATGTGTTGCCATGCTGGAAAAGATGCTTTTTTTAATGTCAGCTGCTATGCTGTGACACTTATGTGTTCAACAGCAGTGTCTCCATGGGGTGGTGGTAAAAAAGCACATCGATCCTTAGGCTAGTTTTACTGAAGTACCTTGGTACTTCAGTTGTGCCTTTGTTTCTTCCCTGTATCAATATCTTTTGGGGGCTTAGCTGTAGGTTTTATCTTTGACTATTCAAGTTCTGACTTGCAGGTACACTTTTAGAAAGGAATGTATCTATCTCTGTTCCTTTGGATGCAGTTGTCGGCGGGCTGTGACATTGCTTACACAAAGCCGGTAGTTTTATTAAAACTTCCAAATCAATACTGTGAGTTTAGTGTACACCTTCAGTGTAAAGTGGGTGGCATTGCATGTCATCAGGCATATCTACAGGAACAGGTGATGAGACTAGTTCTTTCTGCTGAGAATATGAGAATCTGTAAGGTTTTCTGTGATTTTTAAATGTTGACCCATGGAAAAGTCAGCTGCTTCTCAAGAGACTTTAAAAATGAAATGCCTACCAAAAAGAGTTTCACCAAATGACAGGTTTATGGCTATAAACATAATGCATGGTGCATGTGGCTTGAAAGAGATCTGAAACTACTCTGAAAAAAATATCAAGGTCTGAAGCAAGGAAAAGGCAAAGGGGGGAGCCTTTGTACATGAGTGAGTTTGTTCCATCTACTGTGAAGCACAGCTTCATAGTTTTAATCAAAACTTCAGTGAATTTAATATACACTGTAGCTATTTTAGTAACTATAACCTTATTTCTTGCATGGTGTCTTGAAGGGAAAATAACCTCTTCTAGGATTTGCTTTTAATGAAATGTAGGTAATGCGTTTTCTGAGCTTATGAGTGCAATGCTGTGAGGCTGCTCTGGGAGGAGGTGTGGTGAGTTTTTTCGCATCCATCCTATAACGGTGCTGGCCCTGGGTATTCATTCTGCTATTATCTGTCTTCAGCTAGTCAGCCCTGTCCACTCTGCTGTGCTCCAAGGAAGGAGAGAGAGATGCTCTTGTGTTGGGACAGTGGCATGCAATAGTCTGTGTGTTGCCCTGCTTTTCATTCTCTTTCCTCTGGGATAAGACAGTGCTTTATTAATTAACAACTATAGTGTTAGTAGGAAACTTGAAAACTGTCTCTTTATTTACCCTCCTGAAAGCTTAGTATTTAAATTGCAATTAGTGCTAAATAGCTAATGAATCATATATTTGTAGATGTACATATTTGCACCTAAAACAAGGTAGATTTCTCAAATTCAAACTGGCACATAGATGTAGAGGGTCTGACTCATTTTAGCTCTAAATGGATTGAGCAAGATACACAGAACCAGTATCATAGGATTTGCAGTCCAAATCCTTTGTTTGGCTTCAGTACTTAAAGTACAAATGTGTATTGCTAACTAATGTGCAACTGTGAGCTGATGAGAGGTTCACATAGAATTGTTAAGGTTGGAAAAAAACTCCAAGATCATCTGGTCCAACCATCACCCTAGCACTGATATCACCCACTAAACCATGTCCCTAAGCACCATGTCCATCCTTTCCTTAAACACCCCCTTAAACACCCCACCACTTCCATGGGCAACCTGTTCCAATGTCTGACTGCCCTTTCTAAGAAGAAATGTCTCCTCATTTCCTACCTAAATCTCCCCAGGCTTAACTTGAGGCTGTTCTCTCTATCCTATCACTAGTCACCTGTGAGAAGAGGCCGACCCCCAGCTCCCCACACCTTCCTTTCAGGTACCTGTAGAGAGCAATGAGGCTTCCCATGAGCCTCCTCTTCCCCAGACTAAACAAGCCCAGTTCCCTCAGCTGCTCCTCACAGGACTTGTGTTCCAGGCCCTTCACCAGCTTCCTAGCCCTTCTCTGGACATGTTCCAGGGCCTTGATGTCCTTTTTGTACTGAGGGGCCCAGAACTGAACACAGTACTTGAGATGCAGCCTCACCAGAGCAGAGTACAAGGGGATGATCACCTCCCTGGTCCTGCTGGCTACACTATTCCTGATACAAGCCAGGGTGCCGTTGGCCTTCTTGGCCTCCTGGGCACACTGCTGGCTCATGTTCAGGTGAGCATCAATTAGCACCCCCAGGTCCTTTTCCTCTGCACAGCTTTCCAGTCACTCTGCCCCAAGTCTGTAGCATTGCATGAGGAACCTCATGCATGGGAACCTCCGTGTTGAACCTCATCCCATTGGCCTCTGCCCATCAATCCATCCTGTCCAGGTCCCTCTGCAGGGCCTTCCTACCCTCGTGGTGTTTTTTTGTTTGTTTGTTTGTTTGTCTGTTTTTTTCTCCAGTGAGACTAGAACTGGGACAACCAAGGAAGGTTATTCTTCAGGTCAATCCTAGGGACCTTTCTGAGACCGTCTAAGGATGAATGATCAAGTAGTATGTAGGATTTGTTTACTTTTAGCTTATATAGCAGTGACTTTTATAGAATTCTCTTGCTCTAACCCTTCCTGGCCTTCTGAGATTAATGTTGAAAAAAAATTCAACACTTAAAAAAAAGCATGAAAATTTTGAATTGAATGAAGTGATTCTTCAACTGATGTGGAAAGAAGTAATGGTTTAAGAAGGTATTTGGGGTCTACAGTTATTTTTCCCCCATATTTTTTAGGTATCTTTGTGGTGATGGAAAAGTTGTTGGCTGATGGCTGGTGCAGAACAAATGAGCAGAACTGACACCACATTCTAGAAAATGTGGCTGGTGTTAAATTGTCAGCAGCAGTGTGACCAGAATCAAACTGGAAAGGGAATAAACCAATTATCTTTGATACTACTCTGCTACATTACGGTCCTCGAATGGGACATAGCTGCTGGTTTCTCTGATTCATGTCTTGCAGCTGCCTTCTGATGAAAGAGGTGACTTTTTTTTTCAGTTGTTAAAAAAAAAAAAAAAAAAAGAAAAATTAGGATTGCGCCTTACTATTCTCATTTTTCTCATTTGTTACAGGCCATATTATTTCTTTGGATGACATTTACATAATAGGGGTTATCTAAATACAGGTTAATTCTGTGGTCCAAAATCCAGGAAAGACAGTGTTTCCTAATATGCAAGACCTAGCACAGAATGAAAATAATTGAGAAGGCTTCATTTAACTTCTATATGGCAGCTGTTTCATACTGCTCATGTACTCTGTTAGTTGCCTTGGAAACAAGTGGCTGTGCATATGCTGCACAAAAAGGGTCCCCAGTTTATGGACTCAGCCCTTGGGGGCCCCATTACAGAATTTCTTATGTTTAGAAATACTTTGTAACAAGGCCCCTGGTGTCATTTATTAGCAGTAAAGTGTACAGCAGCCTTCATCAGCATCAACTACCAATTTGTTTTTTATGGAAATGAATACATGTTGATGGTGCATAAGATTTTTTTTTGGAGATTTTATCAACAGAATTCTCACTTGCTCTTTTTATGCTGCCACTTGACACACGCTTCTCCAATTTGTGTGTTTCTCTACTCATGATATTGATTTCAGCCTTCTCGGTGAAATGAAGTAACATGTTGTGCGGGGGAGGTGGACAGAGACTGAAGAAATAAACTTGTATAGAAGCATTTTGTCTGGTCTATGATCTGCCTTAAATTCCAACATGGGAGTGAAGGAATTTTAACCTTCACTCTCTGGCTATTCTGCTTTCTTTCTTGGAAAAGTTTTGTGCCTTCATTGCCTTCATCTTTACTAAGATATTGGTTTAATTTCCTTTTGTTGTTTAACCCTAGTAGGCAGTTTAGCACCACCATGCTGCGTGTTCTTTTCCTGCAAATGGAATGGGGAAGAAAATCAGAAGGGTTAAAGTGAGAAAAACTTGTGGGTTGAGATAAAGACAGTTTACTAGGTAGAGCAAAAGCTGCACACACAAGCAAAGAAAAACAAGAAGGAGATCATTCACTACTTCCCATTGGCAGGCAGGTATTCAGCCATTTTCAGGAAAGCAGGGATTCAGTGTGTGTAACAGTTGCTGGGGAAGGCAAATGTCTTAGCACTGAATGTTCCCCCCTCCTTCTTTTTACTCAGACAATTCTTGCTGAGCATGACACCATATGGTATGAGATATGTTTGGTAAGTTGGGGTCAGCTGTCCTGGCCTTGTCCCCTCCAAAATTCTTGCGCACCCCCAGCCTACTCACTGGTAGAGCAGTGGGAAACAGAAAAATCCTTGACTCTATGTAAGCACTGCTTAGCAGCAGCTAAACATCAATGTGTTTTTAACACTTTTTTCATCACAAATCCAATACAGCACCGTATAAGCTACTATGAAGAAAATTAACTCTATCTCAGCTAAAACTAGTAGACCTTTAAAATGTAAGCTAAATTGATAAATTTTTAAGAGAATGCCATAGAAATAAATGTATGCCTATAACTGATATTTTTTTTCCTATTATCACCTAAGTAGTACAGATATGAGTAAGATATTTAAAAAGATATAAGTTAGCCATATACCCAATTTCAGTTGCAAGCAAGTTCTGGGCAAAATCTCAGGTTTAAGGGTGGGGGCAAACCTTTATTTTGGTTTGTGGAGTTTTGTGTTTGAAGGTGGTAGATTGGCTTATTCTGCTTTAATTATTGCTTCATTATTATGCAAATTTGTGATGATACTTGTAAGCTGTGCTGAAAAAATTGCTGAGACTAAATTGACAAATAAAAGGAAATAAATGAAAGGGAAATAAACACAAGCACTAGGATAATTCTCACTCCTATAAGAAAAGAAAAAAGCAGCAATTGAGAATCACTTCATGGAATCACTTGAAATCGGCGAAGAGAATGATCTCCATAGATAGGGGGACATCAGGTAAATCTTCTCTGATAGACAGCAGGCCTGTCAGGAGCTGGAGCATGCTGTGAACTGGAGATTCAGACTCATTGCAGTTCACCCGTCAGGCTCCAGACAGAAGCACGGGAGCTATCATTATTCAAGAATGGTTATGTCTTCCCAGAACCCAAACTGAGAGAACAGGAGCACACTTGGTGAAGGCAGTCCTCTCCCCATGGCTGTAGCATTTGATAATGGAGATAAAGTTGTTTTAGGTACCGCTGTAGTACCTTCCACTGTGGCTATATCTCTCTAAGGAGAGGGGTGTGAGAAACACTCTGTAGCCAATAACTTAGGCTCAGGCAAGGATCTCAGTGAAGTAGTAATTTATTCGTGATTGCAATGGCGGGCGTCCCACAAGCAGGAGCGCGCCTACTAGTCACACAGTACTGTTTATATACTTTATTTCTTGATGACCGGGACCCTCCCCTGTTTCCCCATTGACTGGGTAATCCAGGTTCACAACTATCCAATGCTTCACAGACAATACATGGCCTTCAGTTGCTGGCCTGTTAAATTTCAAATTTCTTTTGACTTTTTTACTCTTTGAAGTGGTAATGTTTCTTCACTTATCTGACTTGACACCGTGATTTTTACCTAATTGTTCTAAGGAGTCTGGTTGTCTGCATTTTACAAGGTCGCCTGCTAAGTTTTCTTATCACTGCAAGCATATCTCAATACCACATTCCTTACCTTTAAACAATGTAACTGCAAAAACAACATTTTTATTCCCACAATTCCCCCCTTTTCTTCTTTATATATTGTTGATTTTTGCAAAACTTTTCTCTAAGGTCTAATTTGGTAGATATCTTCCTCTTCTTCACTTTCTTTGCTTTCCATCTCCTCTAATATCATCCTCTTATCTGAGTAAGGTGGTGGCTCCATGGCCATTTGTTTCAACAGTGCAGTTTCAATTAACCACTGTACTAGTCCTCTCACACAGGGGATAGTGCAACAACCAATGGCTGTCAAAACTCCTGCTACTACGATCAAGGATGTAAATATGGACACTACCATCCTTTCCCTTTACCAAACCAAGATTCCAACCGTCTGGTGGTGGAAGTGTCTGTTCCTAAGTTTTCTGCCAATTCACTGGCAAGGGTGGTAAGCCCTTGCAATGCTCTAGTTACTGTGCCATCCGGGGCAGTATTGCTGGGTATAAAAGTGCAACAATGGTTGCCCAGTATCTCTCACACACACCTCCTTTCTCCGCAAGCATCATATCTAATGCTGTTCTGTTTTCCCAAGCCATTTTGCTGGTGACATCTAGTTGTTCAGTGATTCTTCTTATCACATCCCTTGTATAATTTATGAATCTCTACTGATTATAATAAATATAATTAATCCAATCCACATTCTTATTGATTGTTACCCACCAGAACAGTGACTCAAACCCTGCAGCAATTTGAGTCCTGGCTTTATGCTCATCAGGAACTCCTCTAGGCACCCCAATAGAACCTATGTATACTCTATCATAGGATGATACTCCTAAACTTCTTTTACTTCTTCTGGATACATGTGATGTTTCTCTTTCAAATGCCAGGGTGAAGGGTATAGTTAATTGAACAAGTGCACAAATGCCTCCCTAATTAGATGGTAGGGTGAACTGTAAGATCTTTCCTCCACAGTACCACCAGAGATCTTCCCTGGGGATCTCAAGTCTTGAGCAGTTTCCCATCAAGTCCTTGGTAGCATTCAAGGTCCTCGTGCACAAGGCAAATTCTCCCAGATGCAGGGTAGCACTCACACGCTGCCATGAGAGGCAAGCTGTATGATTACCTATAGCTGTAGAGAATGCAGAGGGAACCCTGATATTGCTATCATGCAAGGAAAGGAACAGCAAAGAGAGAGACTTACAGGCCTCATTTCCCCGGGCAGTCTTTTCTTGGTACAATGCAATCGTACATCGCATCCCCTGGGAGTCCTTGGTCCACTCCAATGTGAAGGGCATTATCTGGGCAATCGGTCATCCCGAGGCACAAGCATAGCAATTGCTATGGTTGAGACTCTGGACAGTATATTTGACCCATTCTATCCAGGCATTCACATCCCCATACCCTGTTTCAATCTCAAATGTTTGAACTGCCACATTTCAAAGAGGGCCTCCTGTTTTCTCTCCTGTTTTCTCCTTGAGTTACTCCCTTTCTCTGATGGCAATAGAGGACCGTTTCCATACAGCTATTCTCAATCTGGCTGTTGGGTCTCTCCCAGTTATTTGTTCTCTCTGCTCAATTGTCGTTGGGCATTTAAATCTCCACAAGCTAACACCTCACAAGCATCAAACATGATGGATTGTGGTACATAATCCTCTGTCACAGTCACCCATATTTTGATGGGGTATCCCGTCTTACTATTATCTGGTCATGCCTTTTCCAAGTTGCCAATTGACCAAGGCCTTCTCTGAGGCCTACAATCACTAGAAACAAAATTAATAGTTGATTTTTCCCTGTCATTATTTTTAACCCTTAGGTTTCCAAATAATTATCAATACAAAGAATAAGATATATGTACTACTAGAACAAAACCCCCTTGGGAGCACTTCAATTCGCTATAGGCCAGTCCTTTCTCTCACTCGCAAGCCACACTCATTAGTTACCTGTGAAAATAAAAGGTTAGTTTACAATTGTAAGCTTTTATCCCACTTAGAGTCCACTATGAGATTTTTCTCTTCGATTTCAACTTCCAGCAAGTCTTCTGTAGGAACAGCTTCACAGGTACTAGGGTCGACAGATGCCTTCACTCGAGTATAGTGAGTCCAACCTTTTTCCGCAGTTCCTACAGCTGTTTCAGTGGTTAGTAATGGTCCTTCCCATTCAGGCCGGAGTTCACTCTTTACAGGTCCAAATCAGGACCCAATTTCCTGGTTGATGGTGGTGGGGGTTTGAGCCAATAACCCATGGGTCCTGAGAGATGACAAAGAAGAGGACAACCCCAGAATACAGTTCTTAAGAAAACTCTCTTGTTTCGAATAGTGGTATCTCATCCCTTCTGCCCAGATAAGGTAATCATCTCATATGCACAAAGCATCTCATGTGGTGAAATTCCTATATCCTTTCTTGGTGCTGTTTGAACCTGGAGGAGTGCTAAAGGTAATCATTTTACCCAAGGAAGTTGGGTTTCTAACACTAATTTAGTTAATTGCTTCTTTAATATCTGGTTCATTCGCCCTACCTTCCCAGAAGAGGAGGGATGCCAGGGGGTGTGAAAATCCCACTCAATCTCTAAGGCCTGCATTAACCCTTGCAGTACTTGTGAAGTGAAATGACGATCTGAATCAATGTTTTCAACTATCCCATATCTAGGGACTATTTGCTCCAGTGATACCTTAGCCACTGTGTTCGCAGTGGCAGATACTGGTTGTCTGCATTTTACAAGGTCGCCTGCTAAGTTTTCTTATCACTGCAAGCATATCTCAATACCACATTCCTTACCTTTAAACAATGTAACTGCAAAAACAACATTTTTATTCCCACAGGGGGACATCTCAAGCAGTAGAATGGTACCAATGTGCCACCTAAAACCTCTTTGTTGTGTCATAAACTGAAGACCACAATGAACAAAGACTGTGGGTTCTCCACGGTATTTCAGTCCCAATCCCTCCCATTGTAGAAATGCATGAATTCCTCTCCAGTTCTGACATCTTGGAATGCCTGAGAAAGAAAAAGAGAGAAGGGCATTTGACTATTTATATTGAGTTGGGTGGTTTCTTTTGCTGACAGTTTTGAGATATTTGAAAGGAAAAGCTAAAGACTACTGGAAAAGCCAGAACAAATACGATAATTTAATTTTAAACCCAAAGATCTTTTGCTATTATCTTTTAATTAAAAATCAGAGAGAATACAAGCCGGAAAAACTGAAAGAAATGAGAAGCATATACTCAATAGATGGCCTTTTCAAGCAATCACTGTTCTGGGGTCTTTAAGAGTCTCTTTGCTTCAGGGTTGAATTCCTATAATCTAAGCTGTGCATACACTGCTATATTCCAAGATCTGTATCTTTTGAGTAAACTGCTTTCTTGTCATTAAGACTTGACATTTCTGTTCACTGTGGCTGCCTCACTGCAATAAACTTTCCCTGGAGGATATACAAACTCCATTTTCAGACATGGATATCATGAAGGGGCTGCATAGGAAATAGGAGAACTTGTTCACAGAAGATGACTGGAGAGGAATACCAGTTACTGACAGAAGCTACACATTTTCAGACAAGAGGGGATATAGAAATCAGAGAAACAAGATGAACTTTTAGGTCTTCAGTCTAGTATAATACTTCACTGATGTAGGATCATTTTCCTGTGTAAAATTCTTAGGTTTTGTACAGTTAAGTTTTAAATGTCTCAAGTAATAGGGCATTTGATGCTTTATTGTGAAATTGTACTATAGCCACTACATTTCACCAGTAGGTATTCTCCTAATACTCTGTCAAAAAAAAAAGAAATAAAAAAAAATACACCTTTCCCTATAGAGAAATACTAATGAAATACTGCCACTGCAGAAACTCTGTCTATAAAGAACCTGCAAGAGAAACAAATGGCAAAACTCTAGAGACAGAAGAAAGATTAAATTCAAAATGGCAAACAGTGGTAGAAGAGAGTCCTTCCTTCAATGAGAACAAATCTAAATTGTCTGAACTTCATTGTGTAAAAGGTCACCATTTATGAAACCTGTTTTGCTTCCACAATCTCTTAATTATAGTCAAAACATCCTTTGAATACTTGACATAATTTGTTGTGATTTCATTCATTGTTGCTCTTTACCCTCACCATTAAAATTGCCATTAAACATATGTGCTGCTTATATTTAAAAAACCTGTGAACTAAGAGCTTTAAGTTGTAAATTAATTCCTTTTTAGTTTCATTTGAATGAGAATATGCATAATTATCCCCCAAAATTCCACCTCTCTTCCCCCCAAAAAAGGAAAAGTCCACCACCAAGAAGAGTAGCCACCACTAACAAAAATCCTTTAAACTGCCTTTCTGGAAATGAAGAGTTAGGTAGGTCATCAGTGTGATTTCACACTGCCCTCTAAACTTTCCACATTTATTTTAATTCTCTCTAAGTTGTAGTTATGTTTTTATCTATACCCTATGGTTGTCAGGGTTGTTGAAAATATCTTTGCTTTCCCATGGCCATATCCTTTATCCTCGCTACGGGTGACAGAAAGTGCTTATTTTTTTCTCTGCCCAACAGAGATTACTTTCTCATGAGAAGAGGTAATATAATCAACTTTCATCCTTTTTAAGTTTTGATATTCCACATGGTATCTTAGGACATTCTCTTTACAAGTTATTTAGAAAGAAGCAAGCTGTTGCTAGTTCAGGAAAAACACTATAAACATTTTCCTTCTTATTTTTTTAAAAACTCTTGAAAGATCAGAGCTCTGATTATTTGTTTTCATATCATAATTTCAAAAAAATAATAATTTTGTTTAAGTTTGTATGGATGTTTAATAAAATAAGGAATAGCTGGAGAGATCAATCTCCAAATTATTCAAAATACCTTCTCAGCAAATCTTCATTACCTCAGAGTAACTCTTTGCAAAGGCAAAGTAAGAGAAATAGGCTTTGAAGAAGGCAAAGCTCAGAACTGGCGATAACTGCTCATGCTGTGGGTAATGTTCTTTCAATTAACAATTCTTCTTCTAAGTTTTCATCTAATATAGCATGTCATATTAATTGAGAGCACTGTTTCATGAACCACTTAGATATAGTAAAACTTAGATATTCTGCATTAAATGTTTCTCTCGGTATTGGCTGAAACTGGCTTGTTTAAAATCGTCAAAAAGAAAGGAAAAGAAAAAAAAAAAAGGAAAAAGCACTGTGGACTCACGTCAAAGTGGAAATCCTGAAATTTGCCATTGACTGCTGTCTGTCCAAACGTTTCCTTTTGTACACACACAAAGGCCTTCACAGGGCTGAGCATCTTAGAGACTAAGCAGCCTGACATTTCTCCAGTCCTCCCAAAGGACTCCTCTTCGGTGGTATCATCAGCGTCCCCACCCACTATCACCTACTTCTTAAAAAAATAAAAATGGATGCTATTTTCTTTAAAAACATAATAGGAAATGTGTTCTATAGCTCCTTTTTATGTGACAGCATTAGAACAAACTTACCCTAACTGAAGTATCTGAGAATTTGCATTTATGAAAACTCAGGCTTTTATAATAAGCATATTCTTCCAACCCAAAGCTGTCATTGGGCATCGAGAATCAAAGTGTATGTCGTGTCCTTATCAAGTGGATGATGGTGTCTAGCAAAATTAGAGCAATCATTCATCTCACTGTCAAACCTCTCTGGCTTCTGAAAGTGCAGTGAGATGAAAAGGATTTAGATACATTTGATAACAAACTCTTCCTGCAAATACATTTATATTAGCAGAGATGAAAAACAAGCAAACAACAACAGCAACAATAAAACTTTGAACACATTTCCACATACTTTAGACACCTGTGATGGAACTTAGAAGTCTCAGAAGGGATGCCTGAAACCAGGCAACTTGTGTGGTACAACTTAGTGTGGCCTGCCAGCTGGTAACTGAAGACTCTTCCATTTCACAGAATCACAGAATCACAGAATCGTCTAGGTTGGAAGAGACCTCCAAGATCATCTAGTCCAACCTCTGCCCTAACACTAACAAGTCCTCCACTAAACCATATCACTAAGGGCTACATCTAAACGTCTTTTAAAGACCTCCAGGGATGGCGACTCAACCACCTCCCTGGGCAGCCCATTCCAATGCCTAACAACCCTTTCGGTAAAGAAGTTCTTCCTAATATCCAACCTAAACCTCCCCTGGCGCAACTTTAGCCCATTCCCCCTCGTCCTGTCACCAGGCACATGGGAGAATAGACCAACCCCCACCTCGCTACAGCCTCCTTTAAGGTACCTATAGAGAGCGATGAGGTCTCCCCTGAGCCTCCTCTTCTCCAGGCTAAACAACCCCAGCTCCCTCAGCCGCTCCTCGTAAGACTTGTTCTCCAGACCCCTCACCAGCTTCGTTGCCCTTCTCTGGACTCTCTCGAGCACCTCCATGTCCTTCTTGTAGCGAGGGACCCAAAACTGAACACAGTACTCAAGGTGCGGCCTCACCAGAGCCGAGTACAGGGGGACAATCACCTCCTTAGACCTGCTGCACACACTGCTTCTTATGCAAGCCAGGATGCTGTTGGCCTTCTTGGCCACCTGAGCACACTGCTGGCTCATATTCAGCCGACTATCAACCAGTACTCCCAGGTCCTTCTCCGCCAGGCAGCTTTCCAACCACTCATCTCCCAGCCTGTAGCGCTGCTTGGGGTTGTTGCGCCCCAGGTGCAGGACCCGGCACTTGGCCTTGTTGAACTTCATGCAGTTGACCTCAGCCCATCGGTCCAGCCTATCCAGATCTTCCTGCAGAGCCTTCTTTCCCTCGAGCAGATCGACACACGCACCTAACTTGGTGTCATCTGCAAACTTACTGAGGGTGCACTCGATCCCCTCATCCAGGTCATCGATAAAGATATTAAAGAGGACCGGCCCCAGCACTGAGCCCTGGGGGACTCCACTAGTAACCGGCCTCCAACTGGATTTGTCCTGGTTTCAGCTGGCGTAGTCTGTTTTCATCCTAGTAGCTGGTATGGTGCTGGGTTTTGGATGTAGGACGGAAATAATGTTGATAACATACCAATGTTTTAGTTGTTGCTGAGCAGTGCTTTCACTAAGTCAAGGACTTTCCAACTCCTGACACTGCCTGGCCAGTGAGGAGGCCAGGGGTGCCCGAGGAGCTGGGGGGACATAGCCAGGCCAGCTGAGCTCCGCTGGCCCCAGGGATGTGCCATCCCTTGGGGTGCCGTGCTCAGCCATGGCACTTGGGCAGCTGGCCAGGGGCTGCTGCTGCTTGAGGACTGGCTGGGCATCATCATCAGTTGGTGGACAGTGAGTAATTGCACTGTGCATCACCTCTTTTTTTCTCTTCCATTTCCCTGCCCCTTTCTTATTAACCTGTAATTTCAACCCACATGAGTTCTCACACTTTTTTTTTTTTCAGTTCTCTCTCTCATCCCACTGTGGAGCTGGTGAATGAAGGGCTGTGTGGTGCTGAGCTGCCAGCCAGGTTAAACCACAATGAGTAAACCATTCTGTGGTTCTCATTCTCCCTCTCCTTTCATTCAGATTCTGCTCTGAGCCTGGTATGCCTGTTGATTGTACTGAGGTGCAGTGATCTCTTTCTGCCTGTAAATAATTCCTTCTTCTTTTCAAAGATGCTAAATTAACAAGCCAGTACTCAGGCACATGAAGGAGTCCAGTTATAAAAGCAGGGACAGATGCTTCAGCTGTAATACATCTGCTTGGTTAACAGCCTCCTTGGATGAGCACGCTGTCGTTCAAAATAAGCACAACCATCATTGCAGTTCTTCTAGACAATCTGTTGCCACCAGAGTCTTGACCCAGCTTTGTTACCTGGTGGGGGACAATGTGCTCTCAACACTGTCTTTGGTTATCTGCTGCTTCTGCTCATTGTCTCCTGAGGAGCCTCACCTGTCTGCAAAAAAAAGTTGTGCAGCATTTCTAATGCCAGTAAATTTGAAGATCTTTGCATAAATGATTCACTAGCTTCATTCCATGTAGCTCAAAATAGGTCTAAATCAAAGAGATGTTTGAATTGCCAGTGAGAGCCTGACTTTGCCCTGCCTTCAATGCTTCTAACATCAGTGAAGCTGAATCAGCGTTGGCAGTGGTGGGAAATGATGAAAAAAGTCCCCTGGTGACTTAAGTCTCTTGGGATAGCTCTTGCCCCAGGCAGAGCAGCTGCTTGTGCAATGTGCTCCCCTCCTGCACCTTGTTCCCTCCTGATTGTTAACGGCTGGAAGAATCAGGGCCAGGCCTTTCACAAGTGCTGCATGTGGGGGCTGATTTAAGCTTCTTTCAGGGAGAGATCATTAACTCCTTTCTGTCCCTTAAATTTGTGCTTTCTGATGCTGTACTGCCTAGTTGTTGCACTAGGGAAAATACTTTGCAATTGGCAAATTGGCATGTTTGGGTGATAACTGTCAGCTCAAATTAGCTACCATTCTTTTAATTATGAATACTAAAAAAAAAAAAAAAAGAAAAAAATCATTAAATAATTTGTTTTTCCTGTATATGTTAAAACACAAAATAGGTGGGGATAGGGGCTGGTTAAACAAGACTTTACTAAAGGTGAAGACTGTTGAAAAAGAACAAATCATGGTCACAAAATGAATATGGTAATGTATATTTCTAAAACAGGTAAGATTACTGTGATAATGTTATTTATCTGGATTCTTTGACCTTTGAAAGTGGTGCAGTGAAATGCCCTAAGGTAACTTTTTTTTTTTTTTTTTTTCCTTTTTAAATAGTTACTTTTCAGAGCCTTACAAAAATAGCAGTCTCCCCTTCAGAAAGGATTTGGTACAATCACAGAGTGTTTGCAATTACGATTAAGGCACATGTTGTACTTGCTGCCAATTAGTTCAATTGATTTGAAAGTCTGGGTATGTCTTAAGCAGACAGGGTTTACCTTCCTGAATCGAGTGTACTTTAAAGACCAGCAGGGACAGTGTGTGGGGGGGAGAAGGCAGCTGAGTTTGACAGAAAGTCTCGATCACTCATGGCACCTGAACCAGGACAGAAAAAGCTCAGAGCTGGGTCTTGGCAAAAAGCTGACAACAAACAGCTTCATCTTCCTGAACTCCTTGTGCGCTTTTTATTTTCTTAATCTAATCTGCTAATTTACCTCCCTTGTACACCTAATGGAAACAAGCTTTGCATCAGAATTCTGGGTCAAATGTTTAACCTTGGAGTGATTTCAACTGAATACAATCTGGGCTCTGATTCAGGGACCCTCTGTTTATTTTATGTCACTGCGATGTTATAGAAAGGAGAGCAAGGTGATACTTCTAGCCTGTTATGCAAGAGCTGCTGTTGTGATTGTCCAATTGTACTACTTTTTTTTTTTTTTTTTTTTTTCAGATATAAAGTTGCTGTGATATGATTCACTCCTATATGGCTGTTAACACAGCTGGCTTGGCTTCTAGATAGTTGAAGCTGCCAGTTTTGCTTTTCTTGATATAAAAGAAGGGTTGATTTTGATACATTTTTTTTTCCTCTCCAGCTTTTCTCAATAGTAAGCTGCATTCAGAGCTACATGTGCACACAGCTACTTTAGGCCCTGCTGTGTCAGGCTCTCAAGTACTTGTCCAAGTTGAGGAGAGGACTCACGCTGACAAGACTGACAGGCTGCAGCAAGGTGCCAGCTCTGCAGCTTGTACCCTCTCTGAGCAGGGCTCTGCAGAGCTGCACTGGCATCAGTGCTGAAGAGAACCTCTTAGCTTAAACTTTTGGCTAGGGCAAAGAATTTTTGCAGCAGCTGCCAAGCAAAGCAGAGGAAGATGAGAAGTTAGAAAATCATGACCAACAGATTGGGGAGGAGAATGGGGAATTTCACGCTCTGATGGCTCATTTGGCTCTCTTCATTTTGGGCTACTCTTTTGTACAGTGCTTGTATTTTCCTACTGCTGGCTTGAAGTGAAAATGCAATGTGAAATGCTTGCAATGCACTCCCCTTAAAAAAAAAAAAAAAAAAAGAGGGAGGGAGAGATGGGAGAAGGAAAGGGGAACAAAATTAATTTCTTTTAAGACGTTCAAAGATTTGAAACTGTGAAAAGCTGAACAGTGACTGAATGTTGATCCCTTTCATTATCAGATGATTTCTTTACACAGCGACATTTTAGATACCCTGTTTTTATTTTTATTTAGCTCACCTCCACTTAAAACTGTAACCCTTTAGGAATTCTGTCTAGGAAACTCCCATTCAAACCATTGGGGATTGCAACAATCTGTCAGCACAGTCTTTTACTGTTTCCTTGTTATTTATAGATTACATCTTGCATCACTGAAATATTTCTGCCATATTGTTCAAGATAAAGCCAGTAAATTCAATATGCCATTGTGTAGCTCCTGACTTGCCTCCAAGGCCTTGTTTTTCACAGAGTGAAAAAATACTTTATAGAAGAGTGGGAGCTGTCTGACTGCAAAATGGGCTTGAATAATAACACCAGGCTCTCAGCTGAAATTTTATACTCTAGATGAATCATCAAGTACTCATTAAACATCTATGTACTGTAAGAATAGATAACAAATCTTCCCCTAGATGTTACCCTTAGGATCTGGATAAAAATAATCTCATACTGGAATGTGAAAATGGCAAACTTGACCAAATCATCAGCAGTACTTTGGTTTCCACCTGATTCTAACCTTAGAAACACTTCCTTCTTGATGTTATAATAACACTAAGATAAGAGCACTCATCATCCTTAGAAGACCTGGTAGTGAAACAGGGAAAGGCCACATCCCATCCTCCTTGGGCAAACTGTATTCTGGTTTAGATATCAAATGAGCATCTCTTCACATCAAAAATTTAAAGGGTATTAGGGCACATCATGAAGCCAAAATAATCTCATTGTCTTTCAATCACATTTTATTTTAACCCAAGTTTTACTTGTTTTAAGGTTGTATGATGCTTAATATAATGACAACATCATGATTCATTCTAGCATGGGCATGAGTTTTGATACACATGAGCAAATGAACAGTAGTGTTGAGTATATTAATGCATGTTAAATAGGGTAAATTTCAAGCCACACATAACATTCATAAACTGTGAATTTTGTTTGCACAAATATTTGATATTTAATGTTTTCATAGCCTAGTTTAACTGCAGCCTCAGCAGAAAAAAAAAAAATCAGATCTACAAAATCATGTACCATAACCTCATGTGTAGTTCCCAAATGATTTGTTTCTCACTACCCATTTAAACAAGAATCCACCAGGAGCAGTTTTCAGCCTTCTCATTATGTAATCTTAATTGCAATATCTATGAGCTTGGATGATGTTAGTGCTTTAGTGATATGAGAGTCTGTAAATGGCTATTGTTCGTTAGCCATAAAAAAAAAAAAGCTGTGTGATTGGCTTTATATTTATTTATTTTACTTAATGTCAGTTTCAGTAGATGTAGAATAATGTAAGGATGAAGGGGGTAGAGATATTTTCATTTGGAACAAACTAAAATATCTACAAAATTATCTTAGTGGAATAATTTATTAATAGAGTTGCTCTGATAAATGTCCCTCAATTAAATCTGCTTTTACATTTCTTCAGCATTCTGTGATTAATAATTGGAAAGATGATCTTAGTGTAAGTTTCTTTGGCAGTTCATGTTTTGTTTATTGGACAAAACCTCATGCAAAGCCTGTATTTGTGTTCCTAAGGCTTACCGATCCTTTTTGGAGAACAAGTCAGATGCTGGATGGAAGAGGTGACCAGATGACATGTTAAGAAGTG
Organism: Cygnus olor; assembly: GCF_009769625.2. NCBI lineage: Eukaryota > Metazoa > Chordata > Aves > Anseriformes > Anatidae > Cygnus > Cygnus olor. The sequence goes on from NC_049183.1 coordinate 3,378,407, forward strand.
ACCCGCCCCGTGTTGCGTATGACAATTTGCAGTGTGGCATCTTTTCTGTGAAGGTGAAGTTCAGCTGGAGCAAAACAGGTATTAAAAGAATATGACTAGCAGAGGTGAAGAGAGCCAGGAGATGTGTGGGGGGGATTTCTTACATTTCTTACATTAATTTGGGAAAGATATTTTACACAGGACACGTTCGGGGAGAAGGATCAATGAAGGAATGGTTGGTATTACATGGCTGCAAATTCAAGCGTGTGACAAACCCCTTAACTTTTCACCAATTTGTAGGCTTCTCCACCAAAGACTATTTGAGTGTGATCTCCAGCTAGCATGACGTTACTTTCACCCTGAAAAAAAATTGATACATTAAACCAGAAAGTATCGGTAATCCTGAAACTTACTTAACATTGTAAAATATTTAAGACATGTGAGATCAAAATTGGGCAATAGACAAATTTTATTTAACTGTGTGGATTTCAAATAATTGATGAAAAGTTGTGCAACTTTGGATAGTGGATTGTATTGGATTACTCCCTGTATTTTATGAAAAAATACATTACATATAATTAATTCATCTATACAAGTGGCAAGGAAAATTTACTTGAGTTTTGGTAGTTTAACTGTCAAGTTTGAATGAGTTCATTTGTCCAAAAAAGTATTTGAGGCCTCTGTAATAAAGGCCAGTGGTAATGCTTAGTCTAACTGGACTGATAAATATGACAAGGCACAAGAAATTCTTCAACAAAGCTTAAAATGATTCTTTATACTAATTGGTGGACATTCTACAGGATGCTTGTTGAATAGCTTTCAAAAGATTCATCAAGAAAATTTGTGCAAATCATTAGGTTTCGTTCATGAGGAAGGTTATACAAAGTGAGATTGACATTTCACATTGTCCTTTATTTGTGATCTCCCTGAAAAACTGAGTACTGTTATATTCAGGCCTAGCATCTTAATTGATGCAACTTTCCTAATGCCTTTATAATAGATGGTAGGAAAGGAAACCCTATCAGTATAGAGCTCTTAATCACATGCATATATTATACTCTGCAGGATTTTTCCAGCTCATTTAATAGATTCCTGATGCCCTAGTAATTCTCTTTCAAATAGTGCTTATTTTAATCAGCTCTTAAGTAAAACTCCAAACATTTTTCAATCATTTCACATGAAATGTAAGTAAAGAAGTTAGAAAAACATGTGATTGGCAGCTGGTTAAAATATGAATGGTTTAAAACAACAAATTACCATGTTAATATGTAAAAGAGACAATAAATAATTCCATCCCCTTGCTACTGAAATAGTTTACAACAAATGCATACTATAGTTTTATGTCACAAATGAACCTTCTGTAATTAAACTTCTCTGAAAGAAGTTTAATAGTTTTCTTACTATTATATATACAACGATGTACAGGGGTAAGATTTGCTACTGGTTCAATCAAATAAAAATAAATATTTTGCTCTACCATATACCTTAGATATGTGTTTCAATCTCTTGAGTAAGAAGGACTATCAAGTCTTTGGCAGCATGGATTTTTCATGGTCAACATTTATTTTTAAAATATTTTGGCATGTGGATTTCCAGTTGCAGAAATATTGTTCAATTGTGCATCTTCATTCAAAGTCCACAGAGCCAGGAATACACTGGTGCTACCATCCGGGGATCTCTTCAGTTTGGTGATGGCATTTCAAGAGGTATGAAATGCTGTATCACTCCACAGGGAGAGAGATTAAACAAGTTAAATCCTAACTCAGTGATAGTGTGCAAAGAAACAAACATAACAGTTGCTGGGTGACAATGCAATTCCAACCACACCTATTAGCTGCTTCTTTTTGCTTTTAGCAGGAGAGAGGGTAATGTGAACTTTACTTTCATCCACCAGTGGGGCAAAAAAAAACCCACCCTATATTGTTGCTAAGACAAGTGATGTTAAGTGTTAGGGACTATTTTCATGTGTACTGTTGCCTTTCCCATGATTCCTTGAACAGTTATGAAAAAAAAATAAAAATAAAAAAGATTCTCAGTTCTCATTTTAGTAAACTGGAATATCCAGGATAGCAATGACTATGCACAAAACAGAACTGTTTGAATTTTTAAATCTGATTTCTTGTGTTGTCCTGATGAGAACTGTTAGAGTGGTGCTCTGCAGAATATCTGACTGTATGTAAATAGGTAGTAGTACAGCTGCCCAAGAGGTTGAAGTATCATCATCAGGTACTTTGGGCTAATTAAGTTGTCATGGAGTTGTTAAGGTCTCCCCATTTGTATCTGTTTATAATTGCTTTTATGCAAAACTTGTCTTTAATTTCTGCCAGCTTAACTTTACACTAGTGCTGTTGTGCTCCTTTGCCCCCCTCATCAAGCCTTAGATCGTGAGGGATCCATCTTTCCCTGATGTTCTCCTTAGACAGTCAGAGAAAATTTTTGCATGGATCTTTCAAGTCCTGATGTATTGGTGGGACTTCTAGCACATGTTTGTGTCTGTTGGCAGTGAGAGTTCCTCCCTTCCCTCACTTTCAGAGTTCTTGTTCTGGAGACTTGCTTTGCTCACAGCTCTTTCCTTTCCTATTAAATTACATGTAGATAAACAGAGACAATGAAACAGACTTGTGAATACAAATAATGGACCACCCATGCAGGCTGACAGCTGTCTTGTAAGGACAACACAACTTCAGAAAAACAATTGAGTAAATTACACGGATAACAAAAACAAAGCAGTTAATCACCTTCAGTGCGCCCTTCACTGCTGGCAAAAAGCTACCCTAATGTGGTTTAACATGCAAACCAACAAAACAAAAATCTAATTGTCTGAACTGAGTATTTCCAGTGCTACAGTCACAGGAATGTTCTGTTGAAGCAGTCTTTCCCCTGTCAGGTTCATTTGTCAAAACCACAATGTGTTGGAAAAGATCTTGATAAACTTCTGGTGAAACATGAATAGGTCTCTCAAAAATACATTCACCAGGTAACTGCTAAGGTGTTCTGGAGACATTGTACGTTAATATTGCTGGGCTATATAAGCCCAGGGAGTCAGAGTTGAGCATCTGGGAGTTCTCATTCCTAGGTCACAGTGGGCTAGGGGGTAGTTAAAGCACAAGTTGTAGATTGTCTGAAAGAGCAGATGAGATGCCTGGAAATAAATAGCTGGAAGCTTTTGGTTGACTTTGTGCCAAGCATTATGATAATTTTTAAGCAGTGTCAAACATAGTTTACAGAAAATTCTAAAATGTAATCCTTTGTCTTACAAAGCTCTGTTAAAAAATTAAAAAAAAATCAGCTTCTGAGAACTGGAAAAAACGTTTTCATGAACAGAGCTTTTTGTTGCAATATGTTGCTGAATTTAAGATGTATGAAATGATGTATTTTGGAGGAAATTCTCTGATCCAAAACACCTGTTTGTACCAGAATGTTTTGGTTTTCTTTTTCTGAACCATTCTGGCTTTTCAAAGATGAAAAGAGTGTCTGTGTGTATAATGCTTTGATTTATCAGAGGTAAGCCATGTTGTTAGCAGAGATAAAGGTCTTTGTTTACAAGGTGTCTATATCCTTAGAAAAAAAGGAGTTTCCAGTAATTGAGTAAGATGTCCTGAATGTATAGATTAAACTAGAAGGCCAACAGCAAACATGATGAACTTCAAAAGAACAGCTTCTCATCTCTCTGGGGACCTTCATTAATGAGTCACCAGATAGGCAATTACTGTACAGTTCTTGTAATGACCAGGATCAGACACAAGCAATCGGCACAGTAGGCAACAAGAAAGCAAGCAGGGAAAAAAAAAAAAAAAAGCCATTAAATCTTAATTATTCTTCAAAAGAAAACAAGCACAACTAGGGGGCAAGTAACTGTAAGGAATATACAGAACTGAATCAAAACCTGCTGGCTCAGGGCAATGATATTTAGCTATTAGCAGCATCGACGTTTATTTAAAGTTAAGCACTATGTTCACAGACCCTTCAGAGGAGTATTTTCCACCTGTTAAATGCCTGAGTAAGAGCTAGTCTTTGCTTCCACAGGATTGTTCCTCAAATTAAGAGCTCAATATTATTATTGTCTCTATTATAAGAGCCTCTAGAAGCCACACCAAAGACTGGGACCCCAACTGCACACATAAACAATGAAAGACAGCTTTTCCCAGAATTACTTAAATTGGCAAAGCAGGCAAGGTCATTATGGGAAGATAAGAGAGGTCATCAAGACTGTTTGGTGATGTCCCAGTCCAGTGTCCTTGCCACTTAAACATCCTACCAGTATTTGTATCCAGCATATTTAGTATCATAGGTACATAGGGTTTATTTACCAGTGAAGGCTTCCCAAAGCCTGAATCACAGAGGTATTTTTTTTTTTTTTGCAGTTAAGCAGTCCTGTTGATCTCAATGGAATTCCCTGGGGAAATTCTTTGATGATTATAGGAATATAAAGTTTCTTGATTAGGCTCAACCTTCTTTATAATTACGAACATATAAATAAGGTAGTGTCCATACACATATTGTTATTGGGGGAGGAGGATTGTTCAGAAAAAGTTAGCGTACAGTACCTCCTGAACTGGAAAGTTGCATGTCTTCCTTCTGCACTGAACTGCCTTTTACAAAGAACTGTTGTGCAGTGGGCTACAAAGATCGCTCTTCTATCTGCCTTGCAGCAAGCAATTTCATTTCTTTTCACTGTCCTCCAAATTGTCCTCATACAAGTAAACTCACTTTGATCTGTCTTAAAAGGCATGAATGCTCCAATATCACATGAATTGATTACATAACTATTTTCACACAATATGTGAGCCGTATGCGTTTTTTGTTGGTGGTCATGTTGGTTTATTTTGTTTGTTTTGTAAGTTATTTCCATCTTACAAAAACTGAAAGCTGTTCAGGATCAAGAGGACAAAGAAGCAATACTAAAATTCTTCCCACTGTTAGCAAATATTTCACCGTTTTGAAGTCCAGTGTTTTCTGGGTTTTGAAAGGTTGAGTTTTGGGAAACTGATTTGAACTCACTTCTATTTCTTACAAAGCAAATAAACAAGACTGCAGTCGGAGGCAAAAAACTAACAAAGGAATAACAGTATTTCCAATGCCTCTACAAAGTTAATCTGTTTATGCGGTAAGTGCTTGTAAATTCTATGAAATGTGCTCTCTGCCTCCACAACCAAGGAGATTTGACTTTAAAATTGATAGCTCACTTAGGATAACCTTCCTTCACAGAAGTATGCTGAGGAAGTCACTTATTTGCACAGTATTGTGGATTTGGCTCTAGAGTATTGTATGAGTAATTGTGTAATGACTTTTTCCCTAGTATGTTTTTCATGGTGCACTGTATTTCCCCTGAAGAAAGAATAATTATGTAAAGAACTATAATCAGAATATAGTGTGCAGCTAAAAAGTGCAAGATAAATTGTACGATCATATATTTGTATAACAGGTCTGGCTCTGTAAAAGATAAAATTGAATATTGAAACTATGATATTTTATATCTATTTCTGTTCATGTATCACTTAAGGTATTTTAACAACTTAAAGATTTGTTATATCTGATACAGGCTATTAAAATTGGGAAATCACCAAAGGAAATTTAGCATTCAAAGCTCCCAAATATGAGGGCTGAAATTGGTGATTCTTTTGATTTCAGTGTTGGCTGTCATCATGACATTCCCTTAATAAGTATTTCTTCAGTTCTCTTGGGAAATCAAACAAGCTAACAAGAATAATTAATCTGTTGTTCTTAGCATTACTGATCTCTAAAACAGTTTTAAAAAAATCCTAATCTTTCATCTTTTTGTATTCCAAATTGTTGTTTCACTTGGGACTTTAAAACAATATTTTACATATTGTTATAGAGTATGTGGTATGTCCTAATGTTAGTTTGGAGGAAGAAAGATGCATTTGCCAACATGCTGCTTTCAGCATCAACTGATAACAATAACAACAGATAATTTAGATAATGTGACATTAGACCAATTCATAAAACTGAAGTTTGTGCTAATATAACATACTTCAAAATACCTTGTTAGACATAAATCAAAGCTGTTCCTAAATAACTTAGATCAGCATGCTGTATTGGAGGAGTTTTAGGATTTCTGGGTTCATTTTCAGTAAAACTAGATTGCAAAATAAGAAATTCAGATTAATAACAATTCTTGTTACTTTTATCAGTTATTTTTAGCAACATTATTGAGCCAAGGATATATTGCGGAGTACATTTCAATTCTCAAAGGTAAATTTTCTAAATAGGAACTCATAGTAGTTTCCTGGATCACGAACTTTTATGACTTGACATTATTATTATGTAGTATGCACAGACCTTTATTCTACTTTTTTTCCCTTCCCCCAACACGTCTTTAAAATATCTCTTGCTACTCCTGCTTTCTCTACAGCAGCCAAAAGTGGCAGCTGAAACTAACCTGCATAATTCCCTGCTGATTGAAAATGAACCAGGTGATTGCAGTGTCCTATAAGCTACTTAACGAACAGTTTGTCATGCAGCCACGCCATGATCATGAGTCAGACTCTTGTGAGTTCTCATCTGGTTTTAGCATGAATTGCCGATTCTTCTTGAATCATTCTATCCATCTGAAAATAATAATATATATAAATACTTGATTGTTGTGTAATGCCTTTGAAATGGTTTGTAAACTGCACTTCTGCTGTAGTGGAAATAGGATAACTTGCATGCAACTTTCGAACATCATTCACAGTAAGCCTCATCAATTGTAAGCCCAAAATGCAACTTCTCTATGAAATTCTTCTCTACTAAACAAAACTTAATCAACAGATTTTCATTGTATTCTTCCCTTCCTTTGGCACATTCAATATTTTAATGAGTTATCCATGAAACTAACCTGAATTCATCAATATGAATAAACAGGTATTCATAGGACTGTTATACTGCTGATGGTAAAAAATAGAGCAAACTTGGTCAGTGGCCTCCTGTGACTATCAACCCTGCCACTTCACATAGCTCTTCATGTTACTCCACTTGGCTGTAGGAAAGATCTGAATCATGAAATACATGAGCCTATTTACCAAAATTACATCTGGAAAGCACATTGGGTATACAAACAGATGATGTCAGAAAAAATAGATTTGTAGCAGTTGTCGGTAGGCTGCTGCATATCCAAATCTGTAAATATTATTTCATATTCTGCGTGGGTCTAAGGAACAATGGAAGCAAGCAACTTGCCAAGGTCACCTAATAAACTCTCACAGTTGGTATTAACATTCAGGATCTCATGGCTCCCCGCATCTATATTCAGTTTATCATCAGTGGTATCCTTTAATCATTATACAATCTTTATTTTTGCATCAGTGTGCTCTATTTCAACAATTAATATTGACTATCCTTACTACTTTCATTTCTGTATGAGGTTAACAGATATTTATTAACAACTATCATGAGAATGTGACATGAGCTCATGACCTAAGCAAAGAGGTTCTTTATGGCAAGACATTTTCTTTCCAGGTCTTCCCTTTTGTTACTTTATATTTGTCCTTTGCTTTCCTTTTCACCCTTTCTTATTTTTCTTGACAACTTTGATGTCAATTGGGCTGACAGGTCAAAGTGAGCAATAGCCTTTCCTTGTGTTCAGATGAAGCAAGTTACCCATGTAATATTCTTAGATGGTGGTGTGACCTGGAGAAAATTTCAGTTCATTCCCAAATGCAGATCTATAGAATGGTTTTATTTGTTTCACTGTTAAAATCTTTCATTCTTAAAGTATTGGTTTTTTTTTCGCACATTTTTGTGTCAAACTCCCTTTTGAAGTTTTGCTCTCTGCTTATCCATCAGTCCCTGAGTTCTGACAAGTTTCATATGATGGTAGAGGGCTGGTTTTGTCGTTGTTGTTGAGTGAGGTTTTTTGACTGAACATTTTGTCCTGGACACTATTCATGATAAGGATATATTTTGCTGCAGCAGTCTGGCCATGCATGTATACTTATCAAAGCAATTGATCTATCATTTCAAAATATAAGTGAAATCTAATGGGGGGAAAGGAGGAAATATGCCATGTAACTGCATAACAGTGCTGTTTTGTTTATGAAATTAATGCAAATATAAAATTACTTTACTTCTTCAAACAGTTGTTCTCCAGATTGGTACCTACTAGAAGCCAGAGCCTCTAAAAATAGCTAGAAATTTTTTAATTATTCAACTTGAGATGTATGTGTTTGATTTCCACAGGGATATATTCTCAGCAATTCAAACCCTGAAAGACTTCTGACAACAAGGTTTGTAAGATTGAAAGTGCTGGTTAAAACAGGCTAAACCCATTTGATTCTTACAGAGACTAGTGCCTCTTGTGATAGCAATTCCCCATTAGGTGCCTCCTTCACTTCTTTTTAAACTTACTGGAAAGAAGCTCTTCATATGAGAGAGTTGAACATGTGTGCATTACATAACAATAAAACATGATATTTTCAATAAACTTATTGTATTATACATGTGAACTAATTATTAAATTATAAATTATACCTTTGCAGACTAGAAATTATACCAATTCTATTCTAAAATGAAAAATTCTATCAAGATACAAAGGATTTTGTGTTTTTCCCTTTAGTATTAAGAGCAGTTTATGTATGTGAATGGATACAGGGAAATATTTTATTTTATTTTTCTTGTGGTACTCTATTCAGATACAAAAGAACAGTACAATGTAATTTTTAAAAATCAGTTTTTCAACATAATTATTCTATTTCACCTACTTCTTATTGTCATACTGAGGTGTCATGATTCTTTCAATGACTTCCTCAGTTTTGTGCTCAGGCTTTCTAGGTTGAGCAGCTGTCTTGCCCCTGAACAGTATCTTGGCCTCAATACCTGGGTTAGCCAAGTTTACATGGTAGTGTATGTGTGTGCTGGATGTCTCCAAGTCTCTCTCCGGGAGCTGTCACCAGACAACTCTACTAATAGAAGGAACAGCAAAAATAAGAAATGCAAATAGAATGAAGAATAGGCTGCATGTTAAAATGATAACTCATTTTAGCTTGTCTTTTTTTTTTCTTTTTTTTTTTTTTTTTTCCTAGAAGTTCAAAAAGACTTAATGGCTGTGTATTTCATCTTGTGCATATGTGTTTTCTTTTAGGGATGCACCGAAGTCTGGGTTGGCTAACTCCTCAAAAGATTTTATAGATCATTTCCATCCACTGGACAGGAGGAGGGTTTTTACCTGTTTCTATTCTGCTCATTATCAGCCTCACAAAACACCATAACTTTACCATAACTAATGGTGCAGATATTTTTAACAACTTGTTTACCAGGAGATGTTTCATTTAGATTCGTATAAAGTGTTCTCTTTTAACTGCCTTTGCCCAAACAAACCTGTAGAGCAAATGAAGTTTTTTATTGTAAATATTCCCATGACCTGGTCTAGTCACAAAGTATTATTGGATTAATGAGGGTCATTGCCATGTCCTTCATTTCTGTTTACATCATTAGAAGTACATAAGTAGCAGATGATAAAGAAAAAAAAAATGGATTCTGTCTTAAAATATTTAAATTCAATTTAGAAGATTAAGCATACCTGTTTCAACAGCAGAAAGCATTTTTTAGTTCCTGATCGTTAGCAAAAGCTAAAGAAAGACCAAAGGAAACATTTTCACTCGATTCACCATGAATAATTTTGCCTTACTGCTAGTTTTCTTCTTGAAATATAAGCCAGATATATTTCATCATTAACCTTTTGAACAAGGCCAAGTATAATTGGCAATTCGTCTGCAAAATCCATTTGTCTGTATTATGCTATTCCTTTTATAGAAGAAATAATTGCCATTTTTTCTGTGTACTTTTTTTTTTCAGCCAACCTTTGTAAAAGATCAGAAATATTATAAAGCCCCCAAATGATATCCTATTTCAGCTAGGTTTGCCAAGCAACAATTTTTGATTGCATTTAGAAGTATTTCAATATGCTCAATGTCAAAGAGGAGTACAATTTAGAAATTTTGTAAAAATAAAGAGTTTTAGTACATTGAATTCTCACCCTTGTCTCCCCTTGTCTCTATTTAAGCCTGACAACAAGGTTCTTAGGGGTGCTCAAGCTCTCTCTTAACATACCATAACACACAACTGAGACTTGGAAGTTGTGCCATGGCATACACCTATCTTGTCTGAAATCACCTACTGTCAGTAATAATGCCCTTTGTTTACTGAAGAGCTAATCAAAAATTTGGCCAGCTGTAACTGGAATTGCCTTTTAATATCTTAGCTGTCAACCTGCAAGTATGCCTTTTTGACAGTATATTTGCAGGAATATATATGACATAGTAACAGATAACAGAACAGCCTTAACATCTGGAGAAGAGACTAGCTTCAATCAAAATGAAGGATGATATGTTTCAGTACTTTTATGACAAGTGGGAGAAGATTTCAGAGAAGGGCTGCACTAAGATTTTTAATGGTCCTTACTTATTGAATCACCATCTTTTGCATCTCCCCACCCCAATCCCCCATTGGTTGCTTGCTGATTGCTGAATATTTGCCCTTTGCCCCTTATCATTATTTAATACATTAAAAAAAAAAAAAAACACCATCAGGGACATAATTTTTATTTCACCTATTAGTTATTCTTCTGCTGAGTACACTGTTCACTAGTGGGTACTAGCATGCTGTTTTACAGTAGAAATGACACAAAAGGGGCACACATTTCCATTATAAATGCAATTATCAAGTCAGTGGTTGATGGTTTACTGCTCCTTTGGCCCCCCAAATAATATATTAGACAGAAGCTGCAGTAATATGTTTTGATACTTCTGTCTTATTACAGCAAACTTTTAAAGTCCATGGGAGTTCTGCCCTTGACCTCCTCCTGAGCTGAATATAGAGCACTTAGTTGGTGGAATATCGCTAGCACTTAGAGATCTACAGATAAAAGCCACAAGAGTGGAATTAGATATTATCACTTTTGGCATTGCTTTCAGTTCACCTCAAAATACTCTTTTGGTACTGTATTTGCCCATTTTTGGCTTCTTACATCTCTGAATGAAATCCAGGCTAAAGTGTAAGTCATGGAAAGCACTTGCTATAAAGGTGCTGTGTGAGTGGCCTCTGAATTTTACCACTTTTTCTTAAAAACCTAGAGTGAAGTGACTTAGTGGTCCATCAGTCTATCAGTTTGGGAACCCTAAATCTCTTTTAAGATTTCAGTTTATTTCCCCCAAAGAGTATACATGTACACAAAAGATAAAATGGTGTATCATCACAGCTGACTTGGATATCTTAATTGATTGCATCAACAGGCATCCATTGGATGGATCTGACACCTACTAGTTCTGGCTTTCACCCATTAGAAGCAATGCCGATTGAGGAGAAGCAAATCTCTGAAGTTTGGAGTGCCTTGCTGCTTCTGTCTCCTGGAGAAGAGGGAAGGTAGGGTTAACAGGAAACTTTTGTTTCCCTCAATTTTCATCATATGTTATTTGCTTAGTGTGGAAACAAAGTGTTCACAGATTGAATTAGCTCATCATTTACAATACATATGTTTAATCCAAAAGTATAGTTGGATGGTGGTATAACAATGAAGTAAGTTTGCTATTCAGTTATTTTGTTATATGGAAAAGAGAGAGTTTCATGAAGAAGCTATTAACTATCTGAACAAATCCAGGCTTGATGGGTGAATCCAGGTTGTTGGCTTTAGTATGCATCTGTCTTAAAAGGTTAGTGGGATGAGAAAACAAATACTTTCGTATCAATCCAATTATGCCTTTTTTTTTTTTTTTAAATCTGTAACTAGAAGCCATTAGGTATTAATTCCTGACACTAATAGGAATAGACTTGTAGCATTTTTACTACCCCCTATTTGGAGGGTTTTATGTTTTGGAAATAAATAAATAAATAAAATCAGATTACTACTGTCTAGTGTTATCAGGGAAAACAGAACATTAAGATTTCATATAATTTTAAAACCAATTAGATAAGGCATTTTAGATTCTTAACTTTCAATGCAAGAATTACAAGAATCTTCTTGATTGCAAGATACATCCATTCTCCTGCCACAGGGAATTCCCTTTAAAGGGTCTGAAATTAAACCTCTAGACACTAACACATTGGTGTGGCCAATTTTGCAATAGCAGGTCAATGGCAAAATTGAGAAGAAAAATTATAATCTTGTTTGTCTTCTTCAGACATCTTCGTCATTGTTTGAATGTATTTAGTGTTTCAAAAATATTTCGTCAAATTTCTAATATAGAGAAAATGAGAAAACAAGACATTATCTTAATACCCGCAAGTAAGGCTAGGAACACAGTCTATTTTTGGCTGAAATATGTCATTTTTATTATTTTTGAGTTTAGTTGTATTTGTACAAAAATGTTACGGATACATTAAGAACACTAATCCAATGTACATCATACTATACTACATCTGCAATCAATTCACGTTTTATGCGCATGTGAGTATGCAAGCACAAGAGGCAGAGATGCACACAGCTCAGTACTTAGGATAACGCTACACTCTTCAGCTGATACATACTACCTAAAATGATGTAACTTATGCTTGTGTTATTTCATAAAGGCAGAATTCTTTTAGAAAAGGCTTTAGAACGCCATTTCCAATATGCTTGGTTCTAAGACAGCATTAACTTCACTGAACAGTGAAAGTAAGAGGAATCACTCATCTTGCCTTAAGGTCATGATAAAACTATAATCTGTTTATTGATAATTCTGCAGCCTTGTGAAGCGTTCTTTTGTGCCATAAATTTTACTGAGGTGTATATATATTTGAATAACAGTATGTTAATTTCTCTGTTGTTTAAGCAGGGTATAAGAAGTTAAAATAGAAAGCCTAAATATAATAGCTTCTTACAGTATTGCACACCAGTTAAAGTAAACTGGAACTCAACAGATCAATAGTTAAATACCATTAAAAACTGTTTTGAGAAAAAAAATCATAACTTACTTTACCATATGTTTCATTCTCTTACTACACTATCTTCAGAGTGAAACACGATCACCGTTCAAAGGGAGTCTAATTGACTGTCAGTTAAGGCCTCAGTAATTGATTTCTTGACAGCTGGTAACACGTCCATTGCCAACTGCATTAAAATATATGCTTATCCATTGGAGAAAGATGGGAAGCAGAGCTCACATGCTCACCAAACACTACAAGTAGCAACAATTGCCTTCAAGATAGCTTTCTTGCACGTGTTGCTTCATTTTCAAATCTTCCTCTTCTCTGCCTACTTAAGTCTTGAACATTTCAAACCTCAAATGGTGAAAAGAGAGCTTTGGCTTTTACATTCTCTTTTTATTCTGTAGCTTTGACTTTTGTGTTCTCTCTGCAGTGAATATCTGAAACTATGTTTAGACAATCTTGTGATTTTTGCCTGAAAGTTTGTTGCAAACTTCTTGTGTAGCTCTGCTGAGAAATTATGAGTGTCTTGATTAAATTTTGAGTTTGTTAAAGTAAGGAACGAGGAATATATGGAGTGAGAGAAGATCTGACTTGAAAGCCCAGTAGTACACTGGTATCAGTTCTTCCAGGTTATAAAACTGGTCTAACCTCTCAGGTTTAGACCAAAAAGAAGCAATCGATTTCCCAGATGAGCTCTATTTCACCTCCTCAATTTGTTTCTCTCATGCTTTGATTTGCCATTAGGGCCAGTATACGCTGTTTTTAAACTTTAAAGCCTTTTGCAACGTAACTGCTGTAAGAACTACTTTGTATATGAAGATTAGAAAGTCAAAACTCATTTAACTAGTGAGTGACAGAGAGGGAGAACAGAAATATAATGAAAGAAGTTTTGCGGGTGCTCTTGAATATTAAATATACAGCAAGAACACTTGATTTCAGAGAACAGGAAGGACAAAATTTTGTTGCTTTAATTTTAACAAATAATTTTATATAATTAAAAGAATTAAACTTCATTGAGACAGAGAACAAGATAAAGGATGTTGATTCTGTAGGTCTTACCTAGCACAATTGTATGTTAATGACCCCAAAAATAAGGGAGTAAAAGTCTGTATGCATAGATAATGGAACCAGCAAGAACTGGCTTGACTGCTGAAGTCTGTCAAAGAAGGGAAAGGTCATAAGTTTAGCAATGAGGAAGACTTCTGGCCTTCATCAAAAGACAACCAGAGTAGGCCAGACAACCACCCAAGGACTCCAGTACACATGCAGATGGGGGAAGGAAACTATGTTAATGATTCTTCAGAGACCTGATGAATATGCAAGAGATTTATGGGAAATTAAATGAATATGCATATATTCCATTAATATAAGTACACTGCCAGCACCATTGGTGTGTGTTAGGTGGAGCGATCCCCCACACACCCAGTGCCGTAATAAAGAATGCCTACTCAGTAACTTTGGTTATTGAGTTTTCACTGCATCACCATGAAAGTTCTAAATGGTTCTACTGGACAATACCAGTCTTGGACTACTTTGTGGTGACTGGTTGTGTTGATTCCCACAGTAATGAATTATATCAATAAATACACGCTGCTGAAAGGTTTCTTAATTGTAACCATTTCAATCTTGCTTCCAACAGTTCATCACTGTGTGAGCTGAAGACCAATCTACTGCCCAATTCTGTAAAAGCTTAGTAGAAAATTTACCATTCTACTTCAAGCTCTGAAGAATGTGAATTTCTTTAAGCTCTAATTTGTCTTTTTATAAAATTTGTTCTAATATTTCACAGACATAATGTGAATTGAATTAGTTAAAAGTTGGAAAGTGTATTTGTGTTTCTGCATTAAAAGAGCATATCTATCTGTCTGTCTTGTTCTCCATCACAAAAGTATTTATGGCCTTTGGCATTATTATACACAAAGGAGGAAATTAAAATGTTTCTAGTGATTGTTCATCCTTGTTAGGCAACTACAACTACATTTTTCAGTACTTCTTGGTCAGTGATAAAGACTGCTGCATAGCTGTGAATCAATAGATGATTGGTGTAGCCTTTTCTTTTAATTGTCACCATCTCTACTACAGATAGATCAAATCTTTTTTCATTGGCTCTTAAGAAAGAAATTGCCATGATAACAGAGCAGTCTTTTTAGTTCTTTTTTTTTTTCTCATCACACCAGCATGCGCATCCATCTATCACTATTATAATGTGCTTTTGAGGTGTGAAAGGGTATTTAGTACACGTTCTCAGTAACTACTTCTGCATAATAGGAGCACCAGAATTGAGAGTACTTTTCATTCACTGAACAACTGGAATACTTAGTAGATGAATAAATGAGCTTTTTAAGCAAGAACATCAGAGAAGAGACAGATATTAAGAACCATAAAATAATTTTCTAAATAATCTCTTCATATTTATTTAATTAAACTATATGTTCTGATGACTCTAAATATTCAATATATTGTTAAATAGCTGCTTTCATTTTTTTCACAGACAGAAAACTTACATGCTTTACTTTTCTCTGTACCAACTGCAGTGCTGAATATGGAAGATTGTGATGATAGTAGCTATGTAACACCAACCATCTTAAAAGGTAATAGCAAAAAGAACTCTGTCAGTTAAGTACTGTCTTAACAATTTTGTCCTTAAGGCCCAAGGAGTTTTTAATTCCTCTGGAGCAGCATATGCTTCTGTCTAAGATCAAGTGGGTTATCTAATCTTCTCCTTGCCTTGTCTGATCCAAGACAAATTTTGCACTGTATCTAGATATTTTTGTGGAGTTCTCTGTGTGTTCAAAGAACTGATCTGTGATCTTTCTGTAAAAATTACAACCTATGAAATCAAATGTCTCTGGTAAAGATTTGAATCTTGTGCTCTGGGACAGGAGTAACATCTGTCACTCTGTCAGAATAAATGCCTACATTGCAATGATTGTGCTGACCTGTTACATAGATATATCTATGCCCTGAATGGCAGGCAGCTGTGCTCTTTGAATATAGTGCCAGAAGCAGTAGGAAAGGGAAAGAAGGGGCAGAAGATAGCCCTTCTATCGCACTGTGTACAAGATCTGAATATTTAGTATGTAATGTTTTGCTAAGTGAGCTGTTCCACCCTCTTCTTCCCTTAGGATCAATTTAAGGTGAATACTGTGTCTAGAAGGAAACACCTTTTATTCCAGGGAAAAGAAATGCAGCCTTACAGTAATATGTATTTTTCATTTTGCAAGTATAGTGCTATTTTTCAATATTTGGGATATAGCAGAGAGAAGTGCTGGGCAAAGAAAACCAATATTCTTTAAAATATACATTGCTGTGATCCCATTCTTTCATGACTGCATGTTTTCCCTTTCTAGCCAAAGTAATGTATTTTATTGTTTTGTATAATTCTATGATTCTACTGCCGTTTTATCAGAGCAACAATCACTTGCTGAGAGATGATACTTGCTCAGCTAAGAGGAGAGTCTATATGCATGTATTGGTATGCCCTACCCACCTGGGTGGCTATGAGTTGCACTCTCACGTGCTTTAGAAAGAAGAAGACCTATTTTACAGAAACTGGAGTTATCCAGATACATTGAAGAATTTAGTGCAGGATGAAATGACTGCTGCCTCTAAATCTAGTCATCTTGAAGTTCATTGGATCCTGCCACTTCACAGCTCTCAATCCAGTAACGGCACCTGGGTTTGTTTGTCTAGTCACAAAGGAAGTCTACTCTGCTTTGCTGTTTTACCCTTGCTTATTCCTACATGCATAAGTGTACAGAGGTTGAACCCATTTCCGTGAAAAACATACTGAGCTCAAGCTACACACTTGTGACTAGTGTTTCAGTTGTAATATCTTACATTTTATAAAAATTCTTTCATCTGGGAGGCTTTGGAAGCTGCTTACATCATGGAGGCTGCAAATTATTTGTAAACAAGGTCTTACTACTTGCAAACTTAGATGTTATTTTGTAAAGTAAGATAGATTGAATTATTACAGTCAAATCTTTAATGTTACTCTTGTTTACAGCACGCTTCCCTTAACAATAAATCTCCAAGCCCGTGGGCACTTTCAATTACTGCATCTTCCTTGCTTAGCAAAGGAACTCATAAACTTCTCTTTCTGTCAGACCATTTTGAAAGATCTTTGTGTGTAATGCAGACTGTGTTTCTGATGATGTTTATATAAGGAAAGACTTATTAAATGGCTATCATGTGGGGTTCACCCCTCCTTGCCTGTGACAACAGTAAAGAAGGGTTACACAGGCTTTGGAGACAGTTCTGAGTTTCCTTTGGTAGTCTTAATTAATACGTATGTTTAAAAAAAAAAAAAAAAATAGTATTCCTATGCAATGTGTAAAAGGGGTAGGAAATGCAACGGAACTCTTTAAAAATGGATCCTTAATGTTTATTTAAGACTTTCATGATGTATAAAAATGGCAATTATCCCCAGTATAAAGACTTTCAAATGTACAGCACCAAAATTCTCAGTATTTCAAGTTTTATGAATTTTAGAGAAACCCAAAGATGCAGCTGTAAAGGTATAGATATCTCTCCTGCAGAGGAACTTATGGCATTATTTGAAAAGGTGTCATGTTTATGTAAATAGTTTCTTGACCTACACAGGTGGCAGAGAAAGATTCATGCTCATTTAACAGATGTGAAAACAAGGTATGCACAGGAAATGAAATTCAAATTTCCCAAGTGTCCTTCTCTAAACACTTAGAAAAAACATGGAAGAGGTAGAAGTAACAGCTCACAACTCCTAATCGTTTGTCCTTCTAAACTGTACATATTTTTCACAGAATCACAGTTGGCCGAGGTTGGAAGGGACCTCTGAAGATCATCTAGTCCAGCCCCCCTGCTGAGAAGGGTCTTCTAGAGCACGTTGCGCAGGATTACATCCAGGTGGATTTTGAATATCTCCAGAGAAGGAGACTGCACAATCTCTCTGGGCAACCTGTCCCAGTGCTCTGTCACCCACCCAGTGAAGAAGTGCCCCCTCATATTGAGCCAGAACCTCCTGTGCCTATTGCCTCTCCTCCTGTCACTGGGCACAACTGAAAAGAGACAGGCTCCATCCTCTCAACACCCTCCCCTCAGATATTTATACACATTGATGAGGTCTCCCCTCAGTCTTCTCTCTTCCAGGCTAACCAGGCCTAGTTCTTTCAGCCTGTCCTGGTAGGACAGGTGCTCCAGTCCTCTGATCATCTTCATAGCTCTCCTCTGAACTTGCTCCAGTAGTTCTATGTCCCTCTGGTACTGGGAAGCCCAGAACTGGACACAATACTCCAGGTGTGGCCTCACCAGGGCTGAGCAGAGGGGGAGGATTACCTCCCCTGACCTGCTGGCAACACTCTTCTGAATGCACCTCAGGATACCGTTGGCCTTCTTGGCCACAAGGGCACATTGCTGACTCATGCTCGGCCTGCTGTCCACCAGGACTCCCAGGTCCCTCTCTGCAGAGCTGCACTCCAGCAGGTCAGCCCCCAGTCTGTACTGCTGCTTGGGGTTATTTCTCCCTAGGTGCAGGACCGTGCACTTGCCCTTGTTGAACTTCATGAAGTTCCTCTCGGCCCAACCCTCCAGCTTGTTGAGGTCCCTATGACTGGTAGCACAGCCCTCTGGGGCATCAGCCATGCCTCCCAGCTTTGTGTTGTTAGCAAAATGTATTGTAAGATTGCAAGAAGCATGGTGTGTTTTGAATAGAAACCATTACCAACTCACCTCCAGTGAGTCAACAGAAAAGATGAAAAAGAATACAAAGCCTATATAATGAGAAATACCATGACTCGTGTTTTCTGTTAGTTTCATAGCTAACTATCTTCAGAAATCTGTGCTTAGAAGCACCCATTGATACAGTAAGTAGAGTGACAAAGGAAACTGGAGATGTTCATCATTTCTTAAAATCAGTCCAACCTTACTTACTTAAATGTCTCTTAGAAAACTGTTTGTAGGAATGCTGGTTGGACATGTTGATGAATATTACCAGTGTCATGCGCAGCTGTTAAAGTAATGGCATATAATCTTTTATGCCTCTGTTCAAAAATATTCCTTAAAATAAATAACAATTTGTTGTGGTTTAGCCCGGCTGGCAGTCAAACACCACACAGCCGTTCGCTCACCCTCCCCCCTCCCTCTCCGGGATGGGGGAGAGAAACGGGAAAGCGAAGTCTGTGAGATGAGATAAAGACAGTTTATTAAGACAGGGAAAAGAATAACAACAATAATAATAATAATAATAGTATTAATAGTAATAATGTGTACGAAATAAGTGATGCACAATGCAATTGCTCACCACCCGTTGACCGATGCCCAGCCTATCCCCGAGCAGCCGGCCCCCTCCTCCACCCCGGCTAGCCACCCCTATATATTGTTCAGCATGACGTCAGATGGTATGGAATACCCCTTTGGCCAGTTTGGGTCAGCTGTCCTGGGTCTGTCCCCTCCCAGCTCCTGCTGCATCCCTAGCCTGCTCGTTAGCAGGACAGAGCGAGAAGCTGAAAAGTCCTTGGCTTGGTGTAAGCACTGCTCTACAACAATTAAAACATCAGCATGTTATCAGTGCTCTTCTCATTCTAATCCAAAACATAGCACCCTGCCAGCTACTAGGAGGAAAATTAACTCTGTCCTAACTGAAACCAGGACAGATATCCACCCCTTATTCCATACCATTTATGTCATGCTCAGGTTACACTTTTTCCAATACCTTCTAATTAATCACCATTTTCATCTATGATATACATAGCAACCATGGTAGCGATGACATACAGTGCTTTATGATAATTAACATACTATAATTCAACTCATGGGCTATTCTCACCCAGTATTAGGTCCCCTTGAGGTACACACCGGACCTCCCCATTCTCTTGCATTACCCACCAAGTGCATCCAGGTCCCTGAGCAAAAGCAATCCCACGAATGGGCTTGCCTTTTCCTGAGGCGGGAGTAGCCCAGACTGTCTTACCCAGCATGTTTCTTACGTGCACTACAGGAACTTTATCCCCTTCTACAGTGCGTAACAGGTTTGATTGGGCAGGTCCAGCTCGGTTGGCAGATCCTCTAGTATTGACTAACCAGGTGGCCTTTGCCAAATGTGTTTCCCAATTTTTGAATGTCCCAGCACCCATTGCTTTCAGTGTAGTCTTTAACAGTCCATTGTATCGTTCAACTTTCCCGGAGGCTGGTGCATGATAAGGGATGTGATACACCCACTCAATACCACGTTCTTTGGCCCAAGTGTCTATAAGGTTGTTTTGGAAATGAGTCCCATTGTCTGACTCAATTCTTTCTGGGGTGCCATGTCGCCATAGGACTTGCTTTTCAAGGCCCAGGATAGTGTTCCGGGCGGTGGCATGGGGCACAGGATATGTTTCCAGCCATCCGGTGGTTGCTTCCACCATTGTAAGTACATGGCGCTTGCCGTTGCGGGTTTGGGGGAGTGTGATGTAATCAATCTGCCAGGCCTCTCCATATTTGTATTTCAGCTATCGTCCTCCATACCAGAGAGGCTTTGACCGTTTGGCTTGTTTAATTGCAGCACATGTTTCACAATCATGAATAACCTGTGCTATAGTGTCCATGGTCAGGTCCACCCCTCGGTCACGAGCCCATCTGTATGTTGCATCTCTACCTTGATGGCCTGAGGTGTCATGGGCCCATCGGGCTATAAATAATTCACCTTTATGTTGCCAGTCCAGGTCCACCTGAGCCACTTCAATCTTAGCAGCCTGATCCACCTGCTGGTTGTTTTGATGTTCTTCAGTAGCCCGATTCTTGGGCACATGAGCATCTACATGGCGTACCTTTACAACCAGGTTCTCTACCCGGGCAGCAATATCTTGCCACAATGCAGTAGCCACCCCCACAGGGCATTTGCTACCATCCATGAATCAGTATAGAGATAGAGAACTGGCCACTTTTCTTGTTCAGCAATATCTAAGGCCAGCTGAACGGCTTTCACTTCTGCAAACTGACTCGATTCACCTTCTCCCTCAGCAGCTTCTGCAACTCGTCGTGTAGGACTCCATACAGCAGCTTTCCATCTCCGATGCTTTCCCACAATACGACAGGACCCATCAGTGAACAGGGCATATTTCTTCTCATTTTCTGGTAGCTTGTTGTACAGTGGGGCTTCTTCAGCACGGACCACCTCCTCCTCTGATGATATCCCAAAGTACTTGCCTTCTGGCCAGTCCATAATCACTTCCAGGATTCCTGGGCGACTGGGGTTTCCTATTCGAGCCCGCTGAGTAATCAGTGCAACCCACTTGCTCCATGTAGCATCAGTTGCATGATGCGTAGAGGGGACCCTTCCTTTGAACATCCAACCCAGTACCGGCAGTCGGGTTGCCAGGAGGAGCTGCGCTTCAGTACCAACCACTTCCGAAGCAGATCGAACTCCCTCATATGCTGCCAATATCTCCTTTTCGGTTGGAGTATAGCGGGCCTCAGATCCTCCGTATCCCAGACTCCAAAACCCCAGGGGTCGACCTCGAGTTTCCCCAGGTTCTTTCTGCCAGAGGCTCCAGGTGGGACCATTCTCCCCGGCTGCGGTGTAGAGCACATTCTTTACATCTGGTCCTGTTCAGACTGGCCCAAGGGCTACTGCATGAACTATTTCCTGTTTAATTTGTTCAAAGGCTTGTCGTTGCTCAGGGCCCCATTCAAAAGCATTCTTCTTATGAGTTACTTGGTAGAGCGGGTTTACAATCAGACTGTAATTTGGAATATGCATTCTCCAAAACCCCACGACACCTAGGAAAGTTTGTGTTTCCTTCTTGCTAGTTGGTGGAGACATAGCTGTTATTTTGTTGATCACATCCATTGGGATTTGACGACGTCCATCTTGCCATTTATTCCTAAAAACTGGATCTCTCGTGCAGGTCCTTTAACTTTATTTTGTTTTATGGCAAAACCGGCCTTCAGAAGGATTTGGACTATTTTCTTCCCTTTCTCGAAAACTTCCTCTGCAGTGTCACCCCACACAATGATGTCATCGATGTACTGCAGGTGTTCAGGAGCCTCCCCCTGCTCCAGCGCAGACTGGATCAGTCCATGGCAAATGGTAGGGCTATGTTTCCACCCCTGGGGCAGCCGATTCCAAGTATATTGGACTCCCCTCCAAGTGAAAGCAAACTGTGGCCTGCACTCTGCTGCTAGAGGGATGGAGAAAAATGCATTAGCAATATCAATTGTGGCATACCACTTGGCTGCCTTTGATTCCAGTTCGTACTGGAGTTCTAGCATGTCCGGCACTGCAGCACTCAGTGGTGGCGTGACTTCGTTCAGGCCACGATAGTCCACTGTTAGTCTCCACTCACCATTAGACTTTCGCACTGGCCATATGGGACTATTAGAAGGTGAATGGGTCTTGCTGATCACTCCTTGGCTCTCCAGTTGACGAATTAGCTCATGGATGGGAATCAGGGAGTCTCGGTTGGTGCGATATTGCCGCCGGTGCACAGTTGTGGTAGCGATTGGCACTTGCCGTTCTTCAACCCTCAGCAACCCCACAACAGAAGGGTCCTCTGAGAGACCGGGCAAGGTAGACAACTGTTTAATGTCCTCTGTCTCTAAGGCAGCTATGCCAAAAGCCCAGCAGAACCCTTTTGGGTCCTTGAAATATCCTCTTCTAAGATAGTCTATGCCAAGGATGCACGGAGCATCCGGGCCAGTCACAATACGGTGCTTTTGCCACTCATTTCCGGTTAGACTCACTTCAGCTTCCAATACAGTTAACTGCTGGGATCCCCCTGTCACGCCAGAAATACAGATGGGCTCTGGCCCTTTACAGCTTGATGGCATTAGAGTACATTGTGCACCGGTGTCTACTAGAGCCTTATACTTCTGTGCGTCAGACATGCCAGGCCATCGAATCCACACAGTCCAATAAACTCGGTTGTCCCTTTCCTCCCCCTGGCTGGAGGCAGGGCCCCTCTAGTCCTGGTCAGAATCTTCATTTCTGTGTTTAAAAGACTGCCTGCTAGAAGTTGGAGCAGCAAACTTTTCAGAGAACCCCTTTCTCCCAATTGTTTTCTTTTGCAACTCACGTACCCGTGCCTCTAGGGTCTCAGTAGATTTTCCATCCCATTTTCTCATGTCCTCTCCATGGTCACGTAGGTAAAACCACAGGGTGGTGCGGGGTGTGTACCCACCATATTGTCTTCTTTGCACGGATGCACGTTTACCCCTAATAGCCGAGACGCTGGTTTGTACAGGTGGGGAAGAAAATACACTCTCTTTAAGTTGCTGGACCTCTTCAAAAAGTTTCTCCAAGTATTCTCTTTTAGTAGGTGGCCACTGGTTCGTTCAGGTGGGGGGAAATATAAATTCTCTTTAAGTTGGTGGACCTCTTCAAAAAGTTTCTCCAAAGTATTCTCTTTTAGTTGGTGGCCACTGGTTTGTTCAGGTGGGGGGGAAGATAAATTCTCTTTAAGTTGGTGGAACTCTTCAGAGAGTTTCTCCACAGCCGAGACGCAGGCCTGTAGGGAAGAGGAGAGATTTCCTTCGTACTCCCGGAGTTGTTTAGCCATGTCACCCACTGTGGGTGAGAGAGAGGCTGAAAAGTCCTTGGCTTGGTGTAAGCACTGCTCTACAACAATTAAAACATCAGCATGTTATCAGCGCTCTTCTCATTCTAATCCAAAACATAGCACCCTGCCAGCTACTAGGAGGAAAATTAACTCTGTCCTAACTGAAACCAGGACACAATTGAAATATATGAAGGATACAACTCTATCACAAAATAACTCCAATCCCATTTTGTAACAGTAATGGGTAGATTGCAGCAGGCTTCACAGATTAAAAACATTTTTTGCTGAATTGGTTTCCTATTCATTAAACAGGATGCAAAGTACAGGCTACCTTTCTATATGTGGTATATTAAGGTATAAGCTCTACTTCTGGTAAGCAGTCCACGTTCCTTTATCATTTTGAGTGTCAAATTTAAATGTCTCCATGTACATTTTATATACTGACCCCTATAACTCTGCAGGTATTTAGTTTCATAATGTGATATTTGACACCTAAATTTCAAATGTAGAAAGAAATTATATGTTAGAATAAAGAGTTATAGCACTCTGCCATCCCTGAGAAAGGTATATTAGCATCCATGAGAAAAGAATATTCTTGATTTGCTAAAGTTTAAATATAGATAAGTTCATATTAAAAATAAAAATCTGGAATCTACGAAAACAGTAATGGTAATGGTTACATCAGCAGTAATACATATGTGCTTCTGACGTGGAAATATTAGACTTTTGTGCACAAGTAATGTCTATAGTTTGCTTTTAAAGATTTGATTTGATAAGAGTGCTTCCTTTTCCAGTTCTTTCTTACATTCTTAGCAATTGAATTATGTGGGCAGACAAGCCTGTCCTACAATATATAGGTTTGATACCTCAGACCTGGCAATCTGAGTCAGATACTGCAAATAAACTCTTGAAATTGAAAAACTGCCATTGGTTCATATCCTCAGACCTATTTATGAAGTGTTCTGAGGATGTGGAGGGGACAATTCAACAAGAATTGTGACTCCAAGGGCAGAGAATTTAAAGAAAGAAGAGGGCAGGTCCTGCAATTAATTGTGTTTGAAAGTGTTGATGCTGGAAACAAAAGCTTTTGTAAATACGAGAACTAAAGGAAGGTGAAGGCCTGAAAAGAGCTGTTCTTTCAAAGAACACTATTCTTTGTATAATTGGGTTGACTTTGGTTAGTTCATCACAGGTGCTGCAGTGTATATGGCCAATTTATATTCTTTCCCTACCTTGCTCTGCTCTTCTGATACACTCTTCAGGCTTCCTAACAATGATAGCCTAACACCAAGATGACCTCTGAAAGTATTGGGCCCCAGTCCTTTTGTCAGTTATTCTTTATACTAAAGTTCCAATGAACTGAACTTAAGAAAACGGACCTTCTAAGCCTGTATGAATGAAACCTGTTAGGCATTTGGTGAGCTCCTAGTTATGGCACTAACTGGATCCTGATAGAACTTAACACGCCAGAGCTCCTCTTCCTGCTTGAAGACCCTTCGTCCCAAATGACTGAATGGGTCACAAAAGTCTCAGCCACAGTGGTCAATATAATTTATCCAGTGCTTTAAAATCAGCATTTTGACTGTAGGCAAGGGAAATTTGAGCACTGTTCCTTGTTCCTTCCCTTTTTTAATCACAAAACTGGTAAAAACAGTTTATTTCTATTAAACACTTCAGTTTCAATGAAGTAGCATATTTTGGCAAAAGTTAACGTTGCTGAAATTTAACCAATTTATGCAGATTGACAGTTCCAGTTACTAAAAGGGGACCACAAGTGAGAGTAAGGGGTACAAGATTTGAATAATGAGTCCTTGCAATGAACATTCCTTCTATGCAGAGACATTGCCTGGAAGGCTGTCTGACCTCTAAAATACATTAATTGTCTGTCTTTGATGTAAATCCATTTCAGAGGGAAAACATTCACACATTCACTGTTGCCTTTCACGCAATACATACAGAAAGGCAATGATAAATTTTGTTCTTTTCTGCTTATTTAAGAAAATTAATTTTGTATGTAAGTAAAGGTGTTTTATAGAATTATTCTTTGTCAACAGAATGTACGGGATATCATTTGAGGTATATATACCTGTGATTTTGAGGGTGACACCTGCTAAAAATGACCTCCATCTAAAAAATTAAATTTTGGATACAAAACTAATATTTTTCTAAAGCCAGCTGTTTGAGTGACAGTACAAAATTAATCTTAACAAGCAGATCACTTCATAACTGTTGAGAGCATTTGGCAACATTTTAAATTGAGCGTTAGAAGAATTAAAATTCCTTTGGCATAATTTTGATAATATGGATTAGTAGTCAGATCTATCACCCATTCTAGGAAAAACTACAGCACTTTCCAAATAAATTGAAGAAGGGAGGGTGTCACTCAGTATTACAAAAATAACATTGTATTGCACTTGATTTAAGAGAAATCTTAAATTCATAAACTGGACAATAGCAAAAAAAAAAAAAAGCTAAATGTGTTTTAATCAGATAAATTAAAATGCTGATAATCTTGACAAAAAGCATTATCCAGATATCCTTCAAGTTTCATGTTCTTATTTAACCACAGCTAGCAGTGACAACAACTGAGTGACATAAGATGACATTTCCAGCTGTAAAAAGACAAAGTTAGCCCTTCATGAAATCAAATCTTATCCATTTCTTCTCCTTAATATCCTTGTAAGGAACAGCAAGATATTTGCCTCTTTAAATAACTCTGAAATCCAATTATTTAATAGTAAGAGATGACAAATGACATTAAACAATTCTAGTAACTGCCAAAATAATGCAATTTCCTACTCCTACTTTTGGTAGCTCAAGACAAGCTAAAGAGTTAAATAGCTGCATAACCTAAGGAGAATGAAAAACAGTATGCAAAAACACCCTGTAGAGAAAATGTCTCCCACCAATATCAGATGTAAAAATTAGGAATCAAAAATGAGGGAAAGAATTTAAAATACAGTCCAATTAATTCATATTAGGAAGTTAAATGTTCTTGGATTTCAGGGCTTAAGAATACCTGAGTGCATGAGTGGTCAAAAGCAATTTGCTGTTGACATTACAGGATAAAGGCAATTTTGAAGTCACATTGCATTTTTTTTTCCTTCCTGTTTTAGATATTCCTCTAATGATCAACTATAAAGAACACTGGACTTAGTTCAATTTCTGATTAGGCATAAAGAAGTCAACCTGACTCTGATATGCTGTGTTGCACCTGGAAGGCTTAAACAGCCATAATTTGATTTAAACAGTGAAATGAGCAAGCCTGTCATGGTAAAGGGAAGAAACTAAAGAAATTATACACTAGTTTGACAGCTTTTTTTTTTTTCTTTTTTTTTTTTTTTCTAGAGAAGCTTTGCAAAATAATATCATAGTTTGGTCACTTTGAGATTCACGCTCTTATTGACCGCCTTCCTCAATCTTTGTAGCTGTAGGTTGCAATTTTTTTCCCCGCATAATCTGTTAGTCTCTGAAAATGTAATAGCTTGATATAATTTCTGAAATGAAAACAAAATCTTTCCAATTTCTAAAAGTCAGTATCTTATCTGTCATGACTCATCAGCAATTGCTGAGTTAAAGAGGTAACTACATAGAACTTAATCGTTATTGCAGTGTTCCAGATAATGTTTTCTTCGATTCCCTGAAGTTTATTGGTATTTAAAATATGTTACAAAATGCAGGATATGGGGTGTTCTGTTCTAAATTTCTAATAAGCTGTGAAAAAACAACATTAAATACCTGCTTCTGTCTCCAAAGAATGGATGCAGCATGGACAAATCAGCAAAATCTGAAATACAACCTCTCTTTCTGTAGAAAATTCTAAGTTATGTTATAAGCAGTAAAACATGAGTAGTACACAAAAATACCATTTAAAGTATGTGCAACGAGTAAAATCAGTTTGTTTTTTTTTTTTTTTTTTTTCTCCTGAGCTGGGCTAACTCTGTTACGCAGAAGAGTTAAATTTTTTTTGTATGCATTCAGTCCATTTGTTTTCTTGTGATAGGGTACCAATACAAAAGGATATTAATATTATTATGCCAGGTAAAAGTTTCATTGGATTAAGTGTATTTTGAGACTTATCAGTAAACAGTGCAGTAAATATAATAATAATCATAAAGCATTCCACAGACTCACAAGCATATAATGAACTTAATTAGTATTAAATCAAAGCTAAAGCTCACCAGACTACTCATCCAGCAACAAAACCATTTCCATGGGCAGTAAAATACAGATGATTAACTTTTTGATATTCATTAGATAAAGGATCTGTTTTCATTCTGGACCTTAAGCATCCAGTTAGCTTTATCACAGAGGCATACCTGAGGAAGTAAGAGGGTTTTCTGGGCTAACAGACTTGTCCCACATAATCTCCACGGCAGGATGTTATCTCAAATAGTTCTTGGTAGTGTAGAATCTGCATGTGGTGTGTATTTTGCTGGTCCTGGTATCATGTTCCAAGAAATATACCATCTCCCAGTATCAGCAATGTCTTAGGATGCCTGATCTGAAGACCTGAGTACTACAGCAAGTTCTGAGCACAAACGATTTTTGAATGTAAGCACACAAGCTGCTGTCTAGGTATACTTCATGTACTCTCTTAAAATCTCTTCCTAAGATCAGCCCTGTGTTGGACAGACGAAATACTGCTTACAATAGAAGTTCCACTTGTTCAAGTGGCATGAGTGTTTCTGAGAAGCTTGACCTTAGTACTCTAGCTTCCAAGATGTTTAAATTTCTTGACATTGTGTCTCTATATAGAGATATTCATCACCAGTAGGAGTTCAGGACTGCAGTGTGCTATGCTGGCATGGGTGCAAAGGCAGGCATCAATATGGCGATCCCAAGGGGCTCAGGGTTGCCTAAGGAAGTAGGAATTAGTCCAGGCTGGAATCGGAACAAAAGAAGACAAAAGCTAAAACACTTCTCCCCTCTCCCCATTTTTCCATGCTCGACTTCATTCCCAGCTCTTCCACCTCCCCTCAACCCTGAGCAGCAGAGATCAGATGGGGAATGGGGTCTGTGGTCAGTCCATAACAGAACCTCTATGTTGCATCCTCCCCTCATGCTTTTCCCTACTCCAGGACGGGTCCTCTCTGCACCTGGAGCACCAGCATCCTCGGCTGTTCACTGGGCTGTTCCTCATCCTTTCCCATCCCTGCCAGGCCCACTCTGCCCAGGCTGAAATCTGTGTCCCCACAGTGGCACCAGTGGCACTGAGGGGCTCAGGTGTGCCTGGCTGTGTCCCGCACAGGGCAGCCCCGGCCTCTCCTTACACAGGCCCTGCAGCCCTGCTGCTGCCAAATCTTCATGCCTACACCCAATAAAAAAGATAATCTCCATCTGTGGACTGAAAGCGAGAAACTAAATTAGGTACTATTTATCACTTACTCTTTCTCTCTACTGTTAACTGTAAAGCAAGACAAGGGAAACTGGGCAGCAGAACTGGGCACATTGAGTACCTCTGACTTACAAATTCACACTGAGCTCAAACATGGCTAATAACTAATAGATTAGTGTTCTCCTCTTGGTTGTCAATTTGCATATTCAAATAAAAAAAAAAGAGGCAACTCATAGAAAGGAAACAGAAAATCAAATAATTTATATACTGACTTAGTGGGTTGCACAGAAGCCTATCATCTGTTTTTAACCAAATTAAAAAAAAAAGCTGTAAGACCATTTGATGTCTGGGTTCCTTTGGGTACATCTGAACTCCCTTTGGGAGCCTTTATGCAAGGCCACACACAACAGGACTCTGCACCTTCTCTCTTTCCAAACAACCCTAAATGTGACGCTAACAGTAACACTAAGCCTAGCCCTTATTAGGACCCTAAAAAACATGTACGGCGCCAGTTTCTCCCATCAAAAAGCGCTCCCAACAGAAGCCTTTGGGTACACCTGAACTCCTTTTGGGAGCCTTTATGCAACTCCACACACAACAGGACTCTGCGCCTTCTCTCTTTCCAAACAATCCTAAATGTAACCCTAACCCTAATTAGTACCCTAAAAAACACTTATGGCGCCAGTTTCTCCCATCAAAGTTGTGCGTTATCCCTAGGCAAAGTATCACGCGTACATTCAATTAGCTTTTGCAGCACGCTAATTTGAGTTTATGAAGCATATTGTCCCCACAGCAAAAAAAGTGCTGCGGGGCTGTTGTAGAGTAGCATGCAACTCAGCCTTACATGATTAATGAGATTTTGTTGTTATTGCTAGCCTATACAAGCAGATTTGCAAGTTACCCCAATTCAAGTTCTTGGTGGCAAGTTCTTTCTGTGCTTTATGTCAACACTTGAACTTTTCTTTATCTGAAAAGTGAAGTTTATTTCAAGAGAAACATTTAGCATTTTGGGACAAAGACACAAAAGAGCATGGTGTAAAACTTGGGAATGGATAATATGTTTTGTAGAAAGGCATTATAAAAAGTGTAGCTTTTGAATTAGGAGGGAAAATGTAGTATCTGTATCATCATATTATGATGATAAATATAATATGATTCGGTATGATCACGTTAATCATGGGGAAGAAAGCTCAAGGTTTTCTATGTTTATTTTAAAGTTAATCTTACTGTTAAATTGGTGTTGGATTTTTTTTAAGCATTTCATATTCACTAAAGCTGTATTAGCAAACCTTCTCCCTAGAAAAAACAAGAAATGCTCCTTGCTTACACACGAGTGACACAAAATTTAGATTTTGCTCTGGCCCATATTATGCAACTTTAAGTAAAAGATAATATTAAGTATTAAAGTATAATTAAAATAGAAGCATTAGTTAACTTTGACAGTTAAAGAAATATGCAAAGTGTTTTAAGAAAATATATTTTTCTGCAGATAGGCCAAGTATGGCAGAAACCCAAAAATTAACTCCAGAAGGAGGCTATCAAACTGTGCGGTCACATTGTCATTACTCAAAATCTAGTCTTGGCTTTTGTTTTTCTCTCATTGCCTTCTCTTAAATATTGTTGCTAAACTGAATAAAGACAGGGAGCAGAGTTAAATATTGTTAAATATGTAAATACAGATTATAAGTAATAAAAGTATAATATGTAAATGTTATGCTAAATATAGTTAACATGTAAGCAAGGTCGAGGTGTACAAGGGGATAAAGCCCTATATTGTTCCAAGCAAATCAGTAACAAAGTGGTTTTGGTCCCTACCCAGGCTGGGCCAACAGGAGGCACCTGCCTGGGAATATAACTATACCCCCCACCCCACCACCACCAGGTGTTAGTAAATCGCTCGTAAAATAATTTAGAGCATTTCAGAGATTTGTTTCCTTCAATGAAAAGTTCTAAAACACCTAAAAGCCTGATCCTTTATCTTCTAAAATTTTGTCATTGATTTCAGACAGAGCAGTATAAGGTCTTCAGCAGACATTTAACTGACATAGCTGCTCTCTCTTTTATTTCTTCTGGCTACACTTCAAAGCTAAGTAAAAGCCATTCTTAAACACAAAAGGAAAAGCAGGAAGAGAATGATAAAGTCTCTGTGATTCAGAGAAGATGTGCTTCTGCCTTTGAGGCTGAGCCACTTTGACAAGAGAATAAAAGCAAAGGACTTGCTCGTGTTTACAGGACGTTTATCCCAGAATGCACTTTGCATCCCGGCTACACAAAGAAACAGCTCATCAGCAAAAAGATTTCTAATACATCTATAAAGACCTCTCAGCCCCTTCTATTTTGTTTCAGTTATTTTTTTCAAGCCATGGGAATTGTCTTAAACCTTTACACCCTCCACACCTTCCTTGTAAAGCAATGGTCAATGTGTAGCATGGGAGAATGCAGTTTGTTTTCCACTGTATTCACTGATTAGCCTATAAAGAATTCCTTCTTTATTTGTCCCAAATGAACATCAGTTGCTAGGAGAGTCTGTCTAATTCACACCTTGAATTAGGTAATTTAGTT
Source organism: Cygnus olor (assembly GCF_009769625.2). Lineage (NCBI taxonomy): Eukaryota > Metazoa > Chordata > Aves > Anseriformes > Anatidae > Cygnus > Cygnus olor. Next base: position 3,409,646 of record NC_049183.1, read on the forward strand.
TCAGAACATTTTGTCCTCTCTTACAGCCTTATTCTTCCTCGTATGGAGACTATTGTCCCCTCCTCTTTCCCCCATTCCTCAAATCTTTCACATTTAACTGGATACACAGCTAGGAATATAACACTTCAAAGATATAAATAATAATGAGCTCCTTTAATAAAATCAGACATAAGTTATGCAGCAGATGTCAATTATAATGGATTTTAAAGGTTTTGATCTAGAACCTGGGTGGCATTACATTTAGACTAATAACTGTAACTATGATTTATGTGTTTGCAACTGAAATGGTTTCAGTGCTTCGATATACGTCCAAAGTAAAATTTATAGTCTGCTACAGAATGTATAAATAATGAACAGCCATATGTCATATTGCATTTAAAAATTTGACTTCTTCCACAGCCAGCATAAGGTAAAATGAATTAAAATTTTAAGTTCATTGGGGATCAAGTTACACGTTAATACCTTAAAGGAGCTCCACAAATACAAAACTGATTTAATTACTTTTTCCCCAGTAAAAGATGTTTTTAAGTTTGCAATTGTATTTAAATTAAACCACAGCAAAGAGCAAAACATATGCTGATAAATATATATATATTCACTTTTCTCTTAAAAATAATTGTCAATTTTTCCACAAATAGCAAAACTAGAGTAACTATTGACAAATAAATGGTGAAAAAAAAATGGAAAGAAGAACACACAGTATAATTTTCAAATGACCCCCCACCTCAAGTGCACATTTAATCTTGGAAAAAAAATGTAATCTATATTTGGTAACATGGCCTGCATGTGACTATATGAATACACATGGCAATATTCCAGTTGGTCATTTGAAAATTAAAAATGCACCAGACTGATGTTTGTGGTCCATTTGCAGTACAAGCACTGTTAGAGCAGACATTGTTTTTCAGAAACCTTTTCTAAATCTTGGTTTATGCTTTTTAAATCTCATAGACCAAACTATTCCTGTTTTTTCCTCTTTCAGTTATTTTTAAATTTTATTGCTATTCTGTTCAGAGATGTGGATGCATTCTAAGAGGTTGATGCATTTTGTATAAACAAAATAGTAAAATAGAAATGCTATAAACTAACGTCGGGGTAGGTTGTATTTACAGTGTGTGTATAAGACCTAAAAAGTTGCTATCACTTTAGTAATGGTGAGCAGTTAAAGATAAGGGCAGACCACAGACATTTAAGGCAAGCAGAAAGTTCAGAACCTCCAGGCGCCCGTTGTTGTGAGGGGCCTACGCAGTGACTGCAGCGTCAGGACTGATGGTGTGGCCAGTGCTAGTAAGTGATGGTGGGGTCTCCTCCAAGAGGGGTGTGCTGGGCCATTTGAGGGGTAAGTCACTGTTTGGCTGATATAAGATGAACCTGGCAGCTTACATTAGGTTCTTTAATATAGCAGTCCTTTATTTTAAAAGGAGATTTTCAGTCAGTAAAGAGCAGACAGACGGTGAATTCAGCATGTAGAGTGAACGCTGTTGCAGATGATAATTCAAATGATATAGAGATGGACTTGAGCTCATTCCAATCTGTGAAAGCTGGTGGTGGGTGTATTTCTTTTTAGTAAGAGTCTGTCGGTGTGGGTATTCCTGAAAGCTCTGACACATTGTTCTTAGCATGACTGGCTAGTAAACGCGATTATGCCACTGCCAGTGAATGACCTCTGTCAGAGCAACCCAGGACCCCCCTGGGCCAGCAGTGGCTGGTTTTAACACATACACTGGGGTGAGGCCTGCTCCCCTGAGCTGTCTGAAGCTCTGGGAGGGCCCTGAGAGGAACAGGAGTGGCAGGATGCAGCAGGAGCTGGGCAGCACCAGAAATAAGCGCTTAACTTGGCCAGTGCCTGGGCCAGGGCCCGCCTCTGTGCAGCTCCAGGTGGGCAGGGCCGAGGGCCCGAGGGCAGGTGGCCCTGCTGTGGTAAAGCAGCACAGGCCCAGCATAGGCAGGCCCCTGCCCCTCAAAGGGCTGTGTGAGCACCCCACTCCTTCTGGTGTGGGACTGGGGCTGCACATCCTGTCCCCCTGTGCATCCTGTCCCCCTGTCCACCCTGTCTGCCCATTCCTGCGTCCTGTTGTTGCCTGGGGAGCCAGCAGGGCCAAAGGTGTGAGCAGCACAGCACAGAGCATGGACAGAGTCTAGTTATGTTTGTGCATAATGATTTGAAGAGTGTTATCAGTGATTCTCATCTGTAGTAATTTGGACAGTACACATCAAGATAATTCTAATTTGATTAACGAAAACTGCTTTATTATTAGCAGCTTATAAGGTGTTTTCCATTTTGCCCATAACAAGAGATGAGGCATAACAGGATTTTGATCCTATGGGAAACAGGTTGTGCTAACATTTGATTCTGGAAGCCTGTTCTTCTTTCTTCTTCAGATCAATTTTTCACCGGTAAATGTTTCTCAAAAAAATTAGGTAGCACTTCTGGTATTTACTGAAAGCAAAGCACTGAGTGTTCAGCATTGCTCATAGCTTGAAGCTTCCTGTGTCCTGTTATAGTGGAATACTATTTTCTTTTATTTCCTTGAGCATGTTATCAGGGCCAAACTTAGTGAGCTCTTCAAGAAACAGAAATAAATAAATGAAATATTTGTAGTGAAGCCATCAGCAGAGATAACATGTATTCCTCAGCAGACCCTTCTTTTGTATTATTGGGAAGTTATCTAGCTTCTCATAGAAAATGCTATTGATTTTTAGCTTGTTTTGTCAACTAGTCAATAGCCACACACAGAGGCTACTTGTGATAAGTTACTTTTTTTTTTTTCTTTCTTTCTTTTTTTTTTTTTTCCCTGTTAGAATAAGTGCAACTGTATGTTGTGCCTCTAACATGGCAAGCTTGGTGTTTTTTTTTCTCTTGAACTTTAGGTATTAATACATATCCTTGGTTTATAAATTTTGAAATCTATTTTATCATCCCTCTAAAAAGGTGTCTTAGCTGAGATAAATGCTTTTGCTAAGAAATAGTACTGGTATCTTAGAGCTAACATGCCTTTGAGCTTTGACAGATATTTGGCAGCAGATTGAAACTGGGTGCCTGAAATTGTTACTGCTCTCACCTTGTCTATCACAGATTTAGTTTGTCTTGCTACACTCGGCTGAAAACTGTAGCAGTCAAGGAGTTGGTTTATGAGTACCTCAGACACCCCCTTTTCTCAGAAATGGCAACATCTGTCAAAGAAGAAGGGCAGAAAAGTGGGATGGGAAACGAGGAATGACAGTGGTTTGAAAATTCTAGATGAATTTTTAATAGAGTTTTGAATAATGCAGTTGGGCAAGCTAAAACGTTAACAGAAAGATAAGTGGTTCAAATTAGCATCATTTTTATTATTTTTTTTTCCATGGGATTTAAGTTTTGTCATTTTTATTTTTTTGAAAAGGGGGGAAGAAAAGAGAAATATTTTATGTCCGTCCAACACGTTTTACCTGAAATAATGTATTTTAGAGAACCAAGGTGCTTTGACCTGAAACAAAATAATGTGCATCTTCCTTTACAGCCTGGGTGTCTTTTTTATTTGTGTATTTTTAAAGTTTGATGTCTAGGCGAAAACATCCTTTATAACAAAGGATGCTTGATTACTTTTTTCAATCATTTTCACCTTTTAATGGCCGAATTATTCGTTGCATTTGCAAGTAGGTACTTTAAACTACATTTTTGATACACATTGTAGTTTAAACAAATATTTCCCCCAGATCTAATTTTAATTTATTTCCTGACTGAGGGAATTTCCATTTGGTGAATCATTTTGCTGTGTATAGATGTAGATGCAGCTAGTCCTCGGGAGAGAGGCCTATAGAAGATAGGCCCAGAGCACAGTTCCACCAGAGCAGCTAACAGGGGCAGCCAACCAGTGCAGCAGTTTGCACAGAAGGGCATAAATAAAGGGTTCAGCCTAAACCATCTCATGCACGGTAAGTGCAAATTATGGGGCATGGAGTCTGGTGGCTGACACCAAGATGAAGGCTCCAGCCACACCCCAAAGTTTGCAACTACAGAATAAATTCACTGACCTCAAAGGTGAGGGCACACCAAAAGTACTTTCAAGTGAAACATCTGGGCAACTGGTCCCTAATCACACAAGACCACCAGGAGAAAGCAGTGACTGATGACTGTGGGTAACTCCCCACTGCGAGATGCACAGGTACCCACCTGCCAGCCTGATCTGTTGTCTAGAGAAATTTGCTGCTTGCTGGTGGCCTGGGTCTGTGATGTTGTGGAGAGACTGCCAAAGCTTGGCTGATCCTCTGATTATTGCCCCTCGTCTGTTCTTGCCGGTGGGCACCAGTGATACTGCCAGGGGCAACCTGAGGAGTATCGGAAGTGGCTACAGAGCTCTGGAGGTGATGGTCAGGGATATGGGGATCCAAGTGGCATTCTCCTGCTAGTGAGGAGAAGGGGTGTAAGGTGAAGGGCTCTGATAGAAGAATTGGTTGCAGGTGTGGTGTTGGTGACAGGATTTTTATTTCTCTGATCATGGGATCCTATTTGAGGAGTAACAGTCTACTTGTGAGAGATGGGATCCACTTCTTTCAGAAGGGGAAGGGTATCTTTGTCAGTGGAATGGCTGACCAGGTAAGGAGGGCTTTAAAACAGGAATGACTGGGGGAAGGCAAGAGTTATCAGCACCCCTGCAAGGCACAGATGGACAGGGCTGACAAGTAAAGGACCTATGGTGATGTGAATCTTCAAACTGCTAGCTCCTCCATGATTTGGTAGGTACTTTTCCTCTCCTCTCCTTACATAACTGCAGCAGGTAGGAAGCTGATGTTGCGGGTGAATACTAGCACTGTAACTTCCAGTTAGAGCCCTCTAAACTTTGGCTTTTGATGTTGTCTCAGACCATCTGTCTTTGATTTAAACTGAATAAATAAAAGTCCATGAAGTTACTCTTCGGAAAGTCTCTTCTTTACCCTTACCTCCTTCCCCCCCCCTTTTTTTTTTTTTAATTTAGCATCAGCTTGGGTTTTTCTAAATAGCAGTAAATTCATTCATGAAATTCTTAGCATTGTTATTTTTTCATTAACTTTAACCTACTACTCTTTTTTCTTGATATTCTTGATATTTTCTCAGCTTTAGAATTCTGGACTTATGGTACTTTTGTCCGAATCACATACAATCATGAGTTCATCAGTTCATGGCTCACAAAAGGGACTTTCATCTTTTTTTTTCTTTTTTTTTTTTATTATTATTTTTACTTTTTTTATAAAAGCACTTCTTATTAAAAATGGCATCAAATCTTTTTCTGAGATAATTTCAAATAAATCCACAACTCCAAGTAAACAGCTCTTTTTGAACATCAAAGCATCAGTTCACCTCCAGTTATCATGGGAGTTTAGTCTTGGGCATCATAATATATCATTTAGCGATCAGTTTGCTTATTGCTATTGAATATCAGGTAAAAAGATGGGTTTGTGGTTTTAATTTGAGCAGTTTGATTCAGTTTCTAAGAGCTTTAAGAGATGAGTGTTTCGATGCTGGATGAAGTTCTGGGGTGTGATCTGGTAAATGGATACTCCTCTCAATGGATAAGTAAATTAAATGATGATGAGTTAAATTTGAAAATATGTTTCCAAAATTGGGAAAACACTGAAAAATTAGAGATGCAAATTTATAAAAAAATATGGAATTCTTGCATCACTTTGAAAGGCTGAGGTCTGCATATATCCACTCTCTTTCTTGAGTTTTACAGTCCAATTCTTTTCTGCCCTATTTTTTCAACAACATTATGTTGTATTTTTCTTGGTCTTTGGCAAAGTCCTAGTGGAAAAGATAACCCAAGTATCAAAACTTAGTGGTAACTTGTAGATCTCTGTGTGGGCACCTGTTACTGGTGATATCCAGTAACCCAATGTTGCCAGTTTTGTGTCTACAGGAACAAAGGTTTCGGAAGAGATTATAGTCACAGACAGACAAGTATGCATCCCTGTGTACTTTATCAAGAGAGGCTGCTGCCATTTTCTGATGTTACTCAAGAGTACCCTGTCTCAGTAGGAACTTATTTCTCTCCAGATCACTTTAAACTGTTTCTAAAGCTTTTCAGAGAAATGGTTACTTTTAACTTTTTAGTTTGTGTGTGTTTTTAGTGCTTTTTTTTTTTTTTTTGGGGGGGGTTGTTATTGGAAATTAATTTTAACAGAAGAGTATTTATGAAGTAAAGAAAAGCTCAGGAGACCTTCAGAGCACTGAAGACTTGGGGAAATTCAGTACCAGATGGATCTGCTCTCAAAATTTTATCAGCTTAATGGAAATATAAATAGCTGGAATTGTCTCCTTTAATGCACATACTTAATGTCCTAAAAGTAAACTGGCATGTATTTTTTGAAAAGGTGTAGCTCTTCCTTTCTTTATATGGTATCATGCCCACAAATAAATATGGCACCCATGTAAAGAAAACTGTCTGTAAATAGTACTTACAGTATTAGAAACAATCCATACAAAATTTTTTGTTTCAGATTTACATACAATTTTCAACCTATTTAGGTTTATTTTTGTTCAGTAGCTTCACCTTGAAAAACAGCTGTCATTACTGAATTGAACTTACACATTCTACAGGTCTATAGCTTCAATCATGTCATTCTACAGTTGCACAGTACTTCTTTTGGTGCTTAGGAGGGAGATAGAAAAACTATCTGCAGCTATTCATGTCATTTATAGATAAAACATTACTCTCTTTTCACCTTTTGTCACTATTCCAACTGTGCAGCAATTTTTAAAGTTGTTCTGTTTCACATGATATATCCTTACAAGTTCATATATTTATTGATTTGTGACTCATGATCAGTTAAAATACTTTTTTTTCTTGTTAAAACTGTGATGATATCAAGAAAATTATTCCACCATCATACCATTCCATTATACCACCATCACCACCCCTGCCAAATTACCATTCAAACTCTTTGAATGGTTTTGTTTTATTTTTCCTTCCTGTTAGCAAGTCTGTAAATACTCACTAGGTAAGGGTCTTCAGCCCATACATATCTTTGAAGTTGCTTTTCAGATTTTTGACTGTTATCTGGACTCAGGAGACAGCTTCTGACTCTGGATTGGAGTTGCTGGTTTGTATCATGACCTTGTGAGGCTGGTACTGAAAGCAGCAAGATGAACATCGAATTATTTTTCTCAGATCAATGAATTTTTGAATAGATCAGTGAATTTTATATGTTAAAAAGAAGCTTTCTATATTATCAGATACTTAAAGAAAGTAAGAAAACAATACTTTATGGAAGTCAGCTTTTAAAATGGCCACAACTATTTTGACTATATCGTCATCAATTGTTACTATTGTATTACTTAAACTGCAGGCGTCAAAATTCAGGAAGAAATCAGTTTTCACGTTGACATACTTCTAACTAAAAGAGAATAAAGAGGGAGAATAAGCTTTCAAGGGTCTTACTGTTGTATAGTAGGGGGAGAAAATGAGTCTGCAAAGCAGATGCAGTAGTGATAAAAAAGATCACACATTCTGGTTATAGTTCAAGGCCTCAATTAAAGTTGCTTGTGAGAATGTTATTTACATGACAAATTTATGCCATGTTCAGACAAAGGTAGAGAAGAAAACTGACATAAACATTGGTTTATTTATTTCAATTTGTGTTTTCATAATTTCCCCTCTTGATCAATGTTGCTTACAGTTATTTTCTTTGGGGCAATTATCATCGTCTTATTTTTTCTTAAAGTTTATTTTATCCTTTCCATAGTGCTTTGGGGAACCAAACAAACAGTATCTTTCTCTTATTCTTATATTCCCATAAGTTTTCTTCTCATAATATACTATAGCCACTTCCAAAGGATTTGTGATCTCCTGTGATCTGATACTTCTGTTGTTCAATACATGTGAAGACAGAAAGATTCTGGGGGTGTGGAGCTTAAGCTGCTTAGAATTCAGCTAATTATATGCAGTGTTTCCAAGAACCTGATGATTTCACAAATGTGTGAATCCAAATCAAAGCTCCAACTAAGTTGCAGATTTTAAGAACAGTAATTTTTATTCAGGCTTATCGCTGTTCCTGAGATCTGCGTTTGCAAGACAGGGGAGAAGGGGAACTGTTGACTTCTTTTGTTCCTTTGTAATATTGTAGATACAAGGACTATCTGGAAGGTTTTTCTTTTTTCTGTGTTTTGTTTATGAACTGTATTTATCCTTGAAATAAAACAATCTTGTTAAAGTGAGAAGGATACTGTCCATTAAGATTAAAAAAAAATCAGAACCTTTCTTGATTTTTATTTTTTCTTAATCGATCTTTTTAAAATGAGATGCTATAGAGTTACTTTGGAGAATGTAGGCTATTCTATGCTATTTTAAAATTTGATAAAGCATCATCTCAATCTCCACGGTGTCCTCAGCAAAACCGTGAAAAAATACATAATGCACTTGGTGTTTCTGAAGGTATGGACATGTGCCTACATACAGTGCTAGAAAGTTTCTTTAGGCCTTCTTTGAAGTCCAAAGAAAAGATGACTGAAACTTTCATTCAACTTCTCAAGTCAATTTAAATTAACTTTTGGTAAGTCTGAATAAGAAATTCAAAATAAAGTGTATTTAGTGCCCCAACTTCCCCACGTACATGCCTCAATGAGACAAAGGTTAAAAATTCACCCACAGAGACAGGTTTCCAAAGGCATAGAAGCAATTTAGGTCAAATTCAAGTAAAATATGATCATTCTGGCTGTAACAGCCTTGCCTCTCTAGGAGCCGACTTGGCATTAGGCATACAGGGGAAAAAAAAATGAGTTTAATCAGCATTTTCAGTTCCTATGCTGAAGGGCTAACGTCATCCTGGTGGTGTAATTGCCTCAGATAAGCCTGACGCCATGTGGAAGGCCTCACCAGTATTTCCAGGCCTTAGTGCAACAGGTTTTAATGTGTCTGTTTTACGGTCTGTAACTTTATATTTCATACTTGGGCCACATCCCTACACAGTGATTCCCAGGTCTTGTTAGGGTGAACCATTGGCTTCAGTAAGATTATTAGCAATAATGAAAATATGCCAGGAACTACAGCATCTTTGCTAATATTTTTTTTTTTTTTTTGCCGTGGAATTATTATGAATTCATTTTACTAAATTGAAATAAATATCTTAATGAAATTGTGAGTAGTTTTCAAGTGTAGTTCATTAAGTTAATTTGCTTTAAAATTAAATGGTATTAAAATGGTATTAATCTAGTATTAGTGGAATATATGAAACTGGATTTTGCCAAAATGAATAGAAAATAAATGCTTTTAAAAGTATCCATATTATAAAATATATGACAGCATGAATTATGTTGTATTTACCGATAATCGTTCTGGATCCAGTCATGAATTCATCTATAAAGTAAACAGGAGTAACATGTTTGACTTTATACAGAATTGTTTATTGGTGCTGGTCATCACAGTCAATGAAAGTCACATAGTGACTGAGTATACCCGAGTGCATAACCCTGTAGCATTTGTCAAGTGCACTCTCATCAAACACAAAATTTTCATCAGTTTAATTTTACTCTGATTTGTAGTATGATCATCATGAGAAACTCACGAATTGAGAGATGACATTGGATTGTGGCTGAACATCTATTTTACCACTGCACATTTGTTCATTGAGCAGTATCCCCTTGCAGGCTTGGTGCAGTACTGCAAAACTGAGAGTTTCTTGGTCATGTTATGTGTGGCTTGAACTGGGAGATCCTTCCAGCACAGTGCTAAAAGATTGTATGTTGATTTAATAAGCAAGAGACTTCAAGGCACAGATTCATTTTACCACCCGGGATTTTTACTTCTATAGCCTCCTTTAAACTTGGAAGTTTTTTCCCACATTTGATGTGAACCACAGAATACAGCAAATTATATGCTACTGCTATCTCATCTTTCAGCAGGGTGACTTGAACTCTCTACTAGTATATGCGATTTGTGTGTGTGTCCTGGTTTCACCTAGGATAGAGTAAATTTTCCTTCTAGTAGCTGGTAGGGTGCTGTGTTTGGGATTTAGGATGAGAATAATGTTGATACCATGCTGATATTTTAGTTTTTGCAGAGCAGTGCTTACACCAAGCCAAGGACTTCTCAGCTTCTTGCTCTGTCCTGCCAGCGGGCAGGCTGGGGGTGCAGCAGGAGCTGGGAGGGGACAGACCCAAGACAGCTGACCCAAACTGGCTAAAGGACCCGAACTATTCCATCCCATCTGGCATCATACTGAATGATTAATATGGGGGGGCTGGCCGGAGTGGGGGACTGGCTGCTCAGCGATAGTCTGGGCATTGGTCAGCGGGTGGTGAGCATCGTGCATCACTTGTTTTGTACACACTATTAGTAGTAGTACTATTATCATTATTATTATTATAATCATCCTTTTTTTTTTCTGTCCTGCTGGCCACGTCAAACCACAACAGGGTGTTATAAACTTGGTCTGTCTGAAGGATATAGGCAGGCAATATAATACTTCTTGCAAATGAAAACTGCTTCAAATGTAACTGCGGGTTATTCTTTTCCCTCTTTAAAAGTTCTTCTTAAAAGACATTAGAATTATATGCTGATGGTAGATAATCAAGAAAATCCACAGGTTAGGGAAAACATGCCATATGTCTTCTAATTCCAGGACACAATAGGGTATCTCTTTAATGACTTCCTCAGTGCCCCCAATTGTATCTCGGTGTTAGAAGACATATGGAGCTTTTTCCCCTTAACTGTGAATTTCCTTTCTGACACTGTTTTTTCTTACAACCTTAATCTGCTTTTAATGTACTGCAGTTGTCTTTTCCTGTCAATAATACTTTATCCCTTGTTAGGCAACTTCATTACAAATGACAGAACTACAACTTTTACATTTGGAGTGAGATGAATGCTTAAAATCAACTATATTTTTCAGTAATTGAGCAACAGGAGAGTTTTGAATTAAATTTGGTATTTTATGTTAGACTTCACATTGTAAAACCTGTGCATATGGGGCTGCTGGTGGCATAAATGTTTGCTGGTATTTGCTGTTCTGTAGTCTATGTGTGCATGTATGTATAAAAGTTTCTAATGTGGTGACAGTTTTTGGTTTGGAACATTTTATGAGACACTGGATATCAAAATAGACTTGTTTTGAAAGCTAAGAAGTTTTGATTATTTAACTATCACAGTGCAATTTGGATCTGGTTATATAAGGAATAACATTAAGAACTGTAGTCACAGTTTACAGGCTATCTGTGTCTTTTCTTTTAAATCTTTTATATTTTAAATTAGTGATGTACAGATTCCTTGCTGAATATGGCTATGACATACTACTATGCAGAAGTTACAGAAAGATCAGAAAAGAATTTGCACACATTTTTTTTTCAAATTAAGAAGAACAAGATTCAAATTTTACTATAATAAATTTATGAATAGCTAGTCTTACTGATTTATGCTATTTCAAAGATTTTAGACAGAAATAATTATAATTGGAAATGCCCTTACTTGATTCAAACCCTGAAGAGATCAACAAGACTTTTTATAAGGCTGTGAAGATGGACTTAAAATGCCATGCATGAAAGAAAAGATGATATGAAGATGATTTACATTGTGATACTGAGATTTTTTTGTGATACATCAGGGCCAGAGTGGCAGCGCAGCTTTTTGCTATCCAGAATTCCTGCATTTAGGCAGAAACCAGTGTCCTTTCTACCAGACGGGAGAGGCTTGACCCTGAATTTCACTCAAAGCAGATGCTTTATTAAATGAGGGTGATCTGAAAAGCAGCATGTATCAGAAGTAGAGCTGGCTTAGTTTGCTCGTCTCCTACCTAGAACAAAGCTGGAGATAAAATTCGGGCACTGATTCACTGTCCATTTGATAGTCAGCTCCTAGGGCAAAGCAGATCTTCATGTTTCTCAGTGGTGATGCCAGACCAACACTTTAGCTCTTAAAATTCACAGAAATATTTTTGATTAAACAGGAGAATATTGTAGGAGTATATTATAGTTCAAGGTTTTTACTGCTTAGAAGGAAGTGTCTTGCAAGAAAATGTGCAGTAAGATTTTTAACCTAAATTTGAAGATTTCAGTTGCAGTCAGAATTTATTATAAGCAAATTTAAGAATCACTGTTAATGGAGTTGGTAGAAAAAAAAATATGATCACCTAATTTTTATAATTTATCTATGATGGATGGACACTTGTTGTGAGCCTGTAATGGTAGACTACACTGAGGAACACTTCACTTGGAGTAATGGACTGTCTGTAACCGTAGGACTGATCTGGGGCTTGAAAGCTATTTTTTTCAGTCAGTGAAATTCTTGCCAAAGAGAATACGTCCTTTGCGTTTTGCATAGGGTTGTCCGATTTCTAGCCACACCACAGAAATTCCCAGTCTCCTGAGCTGTGTGATATTGGTTATTATCCAATTGTGGAGTTTGGAAAGCTTCCTAGTGGTCTGCCGATTGAAATGGTTTTAGATCAAAGCTGGGGAGGGTTTGGGAGGGTTTGGCAGGGATGATGGTTCATGAAAGTGGCAAGCAGGACTGTCTCATAACCTTCCCTCCTGTTGCCAGTAGACTATTTGGATGAAAACAAAGAACTGAACAAATTCTACAGATGCTTGAGTAAAACCTTCCTAAAAATGTCTCATTTATGAGAGCTCATAAATGGGAGCTTGGGTTTATCATATCCTTAGTGCAGGAAAATATTTCTTTTGTGTATGTGTGTTAAGAAAGACTCTGTAGGTTGTTTTTTCTTTTTCTTTTTCTTTTTCTTTTTCTTTTTCTTTTTCTTTTTTTTTCTTTTTCTTTTTCTTTTTTTTTCTTTTTCTTCTTTTTTTTAATATGTTTCTTTAGAATGGGGGGAATCAGTTGCTTATTGTTCACTGGAGTACCATTTAGTGAAGAAAATACATTTCCCTCCCCTCCCCTCATGGTTACTGGCTGGTCATCACAATTACCAGATGCCAAGCTGTAGAACACAGTTTTCCAGAAAGTGGCATCTGGCTTCCTGGCAGAGTCAACAGCCACTTGTGTTGATGGTTTTGGAGCTGCAGCTGGGCCTGGGTGGCTGCTGAGGGAGTATATGGGCCACACTGTCATTCTAGATGCTATTTACCTTTGGCTCACCTTTGATTCAGAATCATTTAAGCATTTGTGCCTTTTTATAATGCTGTCAAACATCAGTCTTTCAAATGGCTTTATGTAGATCCATTTGCCATCAGGAAGAAGAAAGCCATTTCACATGCACTTACGTTCTCCGTGTGTGTATGAACTAGAAAGCTGCTTGTACGCTAGCAGGCGGTTTATTTATCCACCAGGATGCAAAGTACAAGCACGCGTATTAAGCCATTAATTTAAAAAGGGAAAAAGAAGAGAGGTAATCTGCTAATCTTTCGGTGAATGCAAACATGTAATCATACTTGATTATGTTCCACAGTTAAAAGATGCAGAAGGCTGGACTGCTGTGTTAATGTTATGCGGCACAGAGGCACAGTCCTCCGCAGCACCTGCACCACACCAGGGCGGGATGAGGGCTGTGCCCAGGATTTCCCTGGGATGCTCAGTTCCCTCCAGAATGCTCCAAAACATGAGCATTTCCCTAGGATGCAATAAAACCTGAGTTCCCTAATCCAGCTACCAATCTCTTGTGACTTCTTGAGGGGAGGAATAATCATCTTATCTCACAGTGTTTTACTTCCCTGTTTGTACGCTTCTTACCATGCTTCTTGGGTGTACCTGAAAGTGGTAGTGGTCGGCACCGCAGGGAGTGTTGGCAGTATTTGTACTCAGCAGACTCAACTTCTGCAGGCTGTCCCTGTTTACAGGGGAATCTCTTTCGGTGCTGAAATACTAGCAGTTTATCTCTGCCGTGATGGTGTTGGAGAAAAGCTGAGCTGAGTACAACTGACAGCACTTTGCCCTTCTTTTCTTTTTCAGACTTTAGACTATCCATTTTCGACTCCAAAGCATTGCTGCTTTCATTTTATCCACAGTATTAGTACCAAGATGGCAAACATCAACCAAGATGGTGATGTTGCTGTATGAAAATATGCAAACGGTCCTTGTTCTGATTTTAGGAATAGCATCTCAGATGCAGAATTATTGCTATTATATCTAATTGCTAGTCCACACAGTGGTATTTAAAATAGAGTGGTGGCAAGGATTCAGTGTAGGTCTATTTATTTATAACTGAGTGACCTTCTGTTCAGTGATATTATGGATTCTAGCTAGGCATAGGGATTGGGCTTCCCCGTGAATGTCCGGCTGTGGCTCAGTAATGACTAGAATATGGGTTTTGTTCCCCTGCAAGTAGTGACGAAGCCTTTGACAGCATCCCGTGGAAGACAGAGCATACCTGAATTCAATTTGCTTGATGTTCTTTGAGCAAGCTGCAATTCACTGACTTGGTATAATTTTTGATAAGCAATGGCTAGGGATAAAATCCCATATGGCCTTTTATATCATTCTACTTGGTACCTGGGAATACAGAAGACTCTATCAGTAAAAGAATCTACAATGTTCTGAAGAGCATGAAAAACACTAGAAATGCTGCACAGTGAGAAACCTTGCAGTGAACTTAATATTGCATTCAATTTTATTTTTCTTTTTCATACACACATGACCTTATTAAGTTTCTAAACATAAACATATTCTTTTTAAAATATATCTTCAAAATATACTTGAATTCTAGCCCTATAGGGACTTGACATATCAAAAGAAATCTGCTGACATAAACTGGTATGTAGAGCTTGATCTATTCTAATATATGATTTTAATGTTTCTCATTTTCTTGCCTTGCCAAGTCACATCTATCACACACTGTCACATTTAAGTTTCCTAAATTACTGCTTTTAACTTTTTGTCACTTATTCAGCATAGAGATATATTCTAAAGCTCGGGTTTTTTTCTTTTTTCTTTTTTTTTTTTTCCGTGTGATTGTATCTTAATATTAATAGTTTGAGGGGGAAATGGAAGTTTCTGCTCAGTTAAGGAGACAGCACTTTTTGATAGATTTGGGATTCAATATTGTCCTGGTTTCAAATTCAAGACCTGATTTAATTTCCAAGCAAAGCATAGAATTCAATGAAGCAAATGGAATAATGGCATGTGCAAATGGGGAGGATATTCTGAGCATTGTAATTATGAGCAAGACAAAATGTGTCTTCTCTGCAACTGTTTACCAGTGATGGATAGATAGATTCATTTCCTATTGTTTGTACTACATGTATTGATGACAAAGTGCTCTGATAAATTATATTATTTGGAGGATAAGAGGAAATAATAATTGCACTCTTTAATCAAACTACTTTGACCTCAAGCTGAAAATTCCAAAGTTGCTTCTTTCTATGTGTCGGGCTGATCCTAGGCACCTCAACATTTTAACCAATAAGCGTATTTTAACAGCTATGCACCTTTCAGGATTAGGGAAATATGAAAGTATCTCCAGACATGCCAAATTTTGTGCTGCATTATTTCTTTAAACCCAGTTTCACTTTTAATATTGCTCTTAATTTCAAGCTTGCTTCTCATTTAAATAATGTTATCTTCTGGTTTCTTATGATACCAGAGACTTTAGCGTCACTTCTCCTATGAGCTGACTTTCTTCTGTTAATCATTGCTTAGAGCTTATCATACTGTAAACATGAAGCTGACATTCAGCATTATAAAATGTACAAAATAGTATTACAAGAAAATAAAATGATTTTTTTTCTTTTGTAGGGTCTCAGAAGCTCTCAGAGGCTGTTTAATTAAACCTCCATATCTTCATATGAACTTTCAGAATAATGAATTTAATGAATTTAGTTAGAGCTCTGACACAGCTTGGTCAAAGAGACCAACCCAATCACTGCTAAGGCAAGCTTTTAGTTTTGCTTGAAGTGTTGGCATATTTTCTAGAAAGATACCCAGATTTGATTTAAAAAAAAACATTAAATGATAAAGAAACTATCCCTAATAGCCTGTGCCAGTTATTGGTTATTTGGTAGGTAGAAAATGCATGACATCTTACTCCTCTGAATTACTCATATTTAACTTGTGAGCAATGAAAATCGTTGTGCCTCTCTGCACTAGTTTAAGAACTGGTATTATAAATAATTTCCACAGTCAATTGCAAACCATGATCAGCTCAACCCTTAACTTTCCCTTAGCTATGCTGGGAGAATTTGGTTTTTAATCCTTTGACCATCATATATTGATTCCAGACCTGATGATTGCATTCTAATTGCAGCCTTCAGTTTAGCACCAATTTAGGCAAAGAGTCAGCCCAATAAATGCTTATTTTCAGTTTGAGTGGAAGCTTAGTATTGCCTAGGCTCTTTTTTTAGATGGTGGGAAGGTGATGAATTCATAGAACCATTGAATGGCTGAAGTTTAACAGGACCTCTGGAAATCATCTGGTCCAACCCCCCTGCTCAAGCAGGGACACCTACAGTCTTGCCCAGGGCCATATCTAGATGGCTTTTGGAGATCTCCAAGAAGAAGACTCCACAACCACTGTGGGCAACCTGTGCCAGGGCTCCGACAACCACAGAGCACAGAAGTGCCTCCTGGTGCTCAGAGGGAGCCTCCACTGCTCCAGTTTGTGCCCACTGCCTCTGGGCCTGGCCCTGGGCACCGCTGAGCAGAGCCTGGCTCCATCTTCTTTGCACCCTCCCTTACAAAGTAATGCAGGTTTGCTATGTGTCTAACTGGTGGAAGGCCAAACTGGTTTGTAGGCTCTGTGGCTAGAATATTTAAGGGAATATTTGCAAAGAGGAGAAGGAGGCATTTTTATGAATATTTGTGAGAAGATTTTTGGTGTTGGAGCAACACGCAATTTGTCAGGAATGCACAATAGACCCATCAGGATTATATTTCTTATTGTTAACTTCGCTTGCATCCCTGTCTGTATTAATGCACAAGAATTATAATAGCATTATTAGCAACGCATGTACAAGAGTTTGCCTATTTTTCTTGGTAGCATATATATAGATGTCAGAGGCCTATCGTTCGTAATCAATTTTACACTGGCAAAATGGAAAATGTATCTGTGATGGACAGGAAATACATTAGCGAAACTAACACCTGAGCTTCTGAAAAATTCTTTGTCATAAAAGGTGAGAAAATGCCATGTTAAAATTGTGGCAGATGATAGCTTGGTTTCCTTTTCAAAGTGAAGTTTTTTGCTGCCAAGCAACTGTTCTTTTATGTGTATTTAGATGAAACAACACTTAACATTCAGTATACTTAGTTATGTTCGATATCCTCTGCTGCAGTTTTCTTTTTCAAGGGTATCATTCTGTCACCCAGAATGTGAAGTGTTTGTACTTCTGTTCTTTAAGCAGAGCAGCACATTTATATTACATGGAAGTTGCACTTCAGTGATTTATTTTCCTCTGCAGAAGTGTGTATGCAGCACCAGATTAGTTTGCAATAGGATAGTCTCATCTTCCTCTGGTCACATAGGGCAAACGCATATGCATTTGCTAGAAGAGGAATAAAAATTGTAATATAACTAATCTGCATTTAATCAAACTGTCCATCTGGGCAGCAGAGCTGGTGAGGGGTCTGAGCAGTGATACGGAGCTACTATCAGTGAGGACCTGTGAGAGTGGGGCTGGAGGACCCAAAAATGATTAGAGGACTGGAATATTTCTCCTATAAAGAAAGCCCGAGTGAGTTGGGGTTGTTCAGCCTAGAGAAGAGAAGGCTCTGGATAGATTTTATTGGGGCTTTTCAATATATAAAGGGGCTTATAAGAAAGACTGAGAGAGACTTTTTATCAGGCCCTGTTGAGATGGGACAAGAGGAAATGGTTTTAAGCTAAAAGAAGGTAGATTTAGATTAGATATTAGGAAGAAGTGTTTCACTCAGAGGGTAGTGAGGCCCTGGCCAAGGCTGCCCAGAGGAGCTGTGGGTACCCCAGGCAGGGCCCAAGGCCAGGCTGGGTGGGATTTGGGACCCCTGGGCTGGGTGAGGTGTCCCTGCCCATGGCAGGGCTTGGAACTAGATGATCGTTAAGGCTCCTTCCAACCCAAACCATTCTATCATTTTATGATAAACAATTCTATGGATTTGTACCTGGTCCTTAAGTGCACAATGCTGGGAGAGTCATCTCTTTTTATATCATGCCATTAAGCACAGAGAATCAAGCTGTCAAGACTTGAAGGTGATGCTGTTTGTTGGCCACCATTATAGTAAGGTATAGATGAAAAATATGTAAGATGCTTGCTGGGTCCTGTGCTCCTGTCACATGATTCATTATATTTTTTGGAAATTAAACACAAAACTTGATTTAATTATAGCATTGGCCTATGTGTAATTATCCATGACAGATATTTCTTAGTTTTGTGGAAATGCAAAAACCTGAAGAGCACTATCACCAGGGACAGCTGAGAATTCCAGTATATTTGTTTTATACTAACAGGTAGAAAACGACTAGACCTACTATATGAACTGCCCTGTAGAAATGCAGTGAGTCTTTGTATTTAATATCCTAAACCCTTTCTCTGAGCCTATTTAATCTAGTAAATTTTGTACTGCTATTTTAATTATCAGATAACCACAATTGCATCAACCATGAATTAAATTCTAAATATTCCTGTCACATGAACTTTATTATGCCTTCTGTGGTTAAAAAACTCTACTTCTTATTAGACTTTTCTTCGTCTTCACTACAATGTGACATAATATGGGTAAAGTTTATTCATTCAGTCCAGAGTTCCATGAAGTATTTTATAAAACATGCTATGAAGTAATTCATTTTTAACTTTTCTTTCAACAGCTAATTTAATTTTGACTTAATTAATATGATGCATTTAATTAATATAAAATTGTAATGGAAAAGTGCAAATTAATAACTAATCCATCACTTGAAAGTTTGTCTTAATTAGTAATGCATTTACAGACAGTTTCAAGGAGATTGAATGATGGCGGACTTCTTAGCAGGAAACCTCTTTGAGAGGAATTTTCTGCAAATCCAGGATGTTGAAAAAACATAAAACTTACACCAATAAGCACAGAAAGCTATTTTCATTTTTCTGTGCTAAAGTAGAGCTTTACTTTTTGTGAACACAGAGCTGTACATAACAAAGACTTCAAATTTAATGTTGGTTATCTGGTAATGCAGCAAACAAAACACTTTATTTTCAGTTAAGTGAAGTGGTCTGTGTTGCCTAGTGATAACAGTTGCACCAGTGGCTAGCATGCTTTATAGAGGCCTGAGAGTTTTTGCAATGCAATTGTTTTACCTGGACTTGGGGACAAAGTGAGGGGGGAATAAAATAGTATGTTGCAGCACCCCTATGTTCCAAGTTGGAACATTTTTCTTGAGTTCAGTAGACATCATGGCCTTCCAATAGGAAGGAGACTGATAGAAAACAAAGGCATCCTGCCCCTTTATTTTCTAATTTGGATAGATTTATATAAGAGAATTACAGTTGACACTTGACAAAGGAGTGATTCCTAATTGTTGCCATTGGAGGCTTGTTTGTTTTTAACCCTAAGAAGAGAGCACTTTTTCTCTAATAATGAATCTGATCTTCCATGAGCTTAAAAAATATATATTCCCTGGCTAAAATTTTGCAGTATTAGTCCTCAAATGTTGAAGGTTGTGGAGAGCAAAATCCATAAAGCTTGCCTGAGGTAGTTACCCAAGTCTTAGATGAGTTTTCTAAGATGCTTTCATCAATGTTCCTTCCCTTTATTAATTTCACTACATCTTTTGAAGGTAATTACAGACCTGTTAATGAAATAATAAAATCATCGTGAAAATTTTCTTGCGTGACAGACTAAATGCTATGACCCTCTTTTGCATTCAGCTTTCTGAACCAATTCTCTGACCAGTTATACAGTCAAACATACCTGTACAGTAGTCCAGGTAATGGTTTCAGTGAATACTCCTTCAAACTGTGATTTAAACTTTCCATAATTATTTAAAATGCATACAGCTCTGTCAAAATTTCTCACAATTTCTTTTCCTTCCGTGTCTTTTCAGCTATAGACATACCTTTATTTACCTAAAGCTACTGCCTTTGAAAAATAGACCTGTCATCTTTGTAGATTTAAGAACAGCACTAATTAAGGTGATGTGTGTTCCCTGCTGATTCCCTTCTGCAAAGAGATGCATAAGAAAACAGAGGTAAACTCTGAGACATCAGTTGAGCAGATTCCTTTGAGTTTATTTTGTTTAGGATATCTTTGTGGTTTTACATGCTGGACTTTAAAAGACCTTGGGTACTTTGACTGAGATGTGTGTAATAGCACTGTTGCAACATTGTTCATTTGGTATCTGAGCAAATGCGGTTAACTGATTTTTTTTTCTTAATTTTAATTTTTTTTTCCAGGGTTGGTAGCCTGTTTTAACTAGTTGGCTCGAAAGATAAGGTAGGCAATATGTTTTGATACATGGAGTGATACTTCCATTTTTTAATTAAATGAATCTAAGTTGTGATTGAGTTGTGAAAATATTATTCAGATGAGGATTCAACAGATGAAGTAAAATAAAGCTGAAGTATGGTGCAAGATGAGATACAGCAGCATGTTTTTCCTCTCTCCACCTGGAATCGTAAATGACCCCTTTGTCTATAAATGTATGTATGGATTTGGGGATACTAGAAAAAAAGATGTGGTAGTACTGCCTCGCTGATAACAGATTTTGAATCAAGCTGGTTTTGCTGCCTGGGGAATGTCAGCAGAAGGGAAAAGGCACATATTCCCCTTAAGCATCCTGTCCTTCTAAGCCAATGTTTGAATGCTTTCTTCTTCTCTTATCAGTAGAGTTGCAGTCCAGAAACTGAGTGTAATTTTTCTTTAGTTAATGATATTTCCCCAATATCAGCATTGCTCGAGGCTAAATGATTCATTTTAGTAATGTCAGTAACTATTTGAGATTAAATTATGTGGCTAATTTTTCAGAACTTTGCTCTTTTAAAAAAATCTTTTTACTTACACAGTAGAAAGGGATGTTTCACTTACCAGTTTTTACTTGTGAAGTGTTTTGTAACTGTAAGCAGCTCCTCTCAACATCAGTTTATCAAAGCAGATGACATGAAGCTATTTTCGAATTTGTGATCATCTCCATGCAAATGGAAGTGGTATTGTACTTGGGTGTTTTGAAAACAAAAGCCATTAAAGGTTCATTGCACCTCTACTGCGTAGTTCATCACTCTGAGTAAAAGGGTAGCAGTATGAGTGTGCTTTTAGTATAGATGTAGCACAAACAAATACTGTAGATTTAGATCCTCAGTGTTCAAAGATCTGGACAACTTCTGTACCTCATTCATGCAAAAAGATAACTTTGAGACTTGAGTAGTTCGGGCGCTATTGATTTAACTGTCAACAGAGCAGCCAGAAAAAAAAAAAGTATACTAGATGAACACATCTCAGACTGTAATAGTAGATACTCAAAATTATGTTGTCATATAATTTGACATAATGTAAGGAGTAAAAATGTAAAGAGTAAAAAAATGGTATCTTGAAATGTAATGTAGACTGAAAAAAAAAAAGTATTTTAGACTGTTCTAGAAAACATAGACAGAGAATGGCCACATATCATTGTCTAATGATAAAGATTCAGGTAGGGGACTGGAAAAAAAACATGGCTTTCTGTCGTTTTTCAGACCTGGCCTGAGGGCAGTTCAGGCTGTGCTGGTAAGTGCTTCTCTAAACGATGCTTAGCTGCCTGCCTTGTAAAGGATCTCTGCAGTCTGGAGATGGTGGTGCTGCAGCTGCCTTAGATCTAACCTTTCCAGGTGCATCACAAGCATTCCTGTTGTGAATCAAATCAGCTTTTGGAAATTGGTACTAGATAATGAATGGATTTATTTGTATCACCTCAAGATAACCACCTGCTACGATTTTATTTTTAAGGAAGAGGTAAAGATAGAACAGACAGTGAAATAAAGAGCATTCATAAAAATATAAAGTTCTGTAAGAAAATAAAACCGTTACTTTGGAATAGCTGCCTTCTACCCTTTAAAAGAGGACTTAGGCCACTCTAGGAACATACCTTAGATTACTGTTGGAAAGCACCCACCTATGAGATGCACACTGAAGTTTTATAGCTATTTCTTTATAGATTCTATTTCTACTTCTATTAACTGGACAGTTAAAAACTGTTTAGCAGTTTCAGCTTAATCAAGAATTATGTATTTTTTGCCCTTTCGAGATGGCTTATAGTTTAACAGAAAGTAAAACTGCCATCTCAGCACTAGTGTTAGATAATTCTGTCATAAGAATCAGAAATTTACATCTCTGAATTGCAGTGTGGTGTATATATATAGCTGAAATGTTCTCTTGAACAGCATCACTTTTTAGATATGGACTTTAAAGAGATACCTTTTGTTACATGAGCAAATCTAATAAGATATAAAGGCCACTATAGAAATATTTCAGGATATGTACTGAGAGCTCTGATATTCCAACATTTCATATGAATACAAAACATTTGTTATCAGTGGAACTCTCTCTCTGCATCTGCAGAACTTAATGGCAAAACTTTAATTGGACAGGATAAGGCCAAGTTTCCTCCTATCTCCAGCTATTCTGCTATCTGATACAATACAAAGTGGAAACAAGGGTTCTCCTAATTTCTAGGAGTGTTATGGAGACTGTGGCTTAAAATTACGATTTCTGTATTGCTGGAAACTCTACTAACAGCATGAATAATAACACTATGACATCATTATTTTTCACTTTCAAAACTTCATGAAAGATAGCAGAATATTGAAGACAGGAATCTCAGGTACTTTTAGGAAATAGAGAACTCCAGACACATCGATGCACAAGACTTTATTTTGTGTGGCCACCTATACATGCCAAGAGCCAAGAATATCTCATTCCTTTTAGGTTTAGGTGTTTGAAAATTGGCTAACAAGTGAGGTGACCACAAATAAGAAAGTCATTGTTTACATTTTGTTGTAAGTCAGAAACCCAATCCTTACAAATAGAAAATTGATAATTCTGATCTGATCCCAGGCTGCTTGCCAAAGATTTCCATGATTTATTTACTATGCTACAAACATAATGTTTCTTGTACTACCTTGCAACACAAATTGAGTTTCAAAGCAGTCCTTGCCACCGGGAATGCCTACATGTAAGTGAGGTCTTCCCTTATTGACAGTGGCTATTCTAACTCCTGGGCTAATTCAAAATTTTTGCAAGGGAAGGATGGCAATTCTGTCTTAAAATCAACGGGTAAATTTTGTAGTAGCTCCAGCCACAGGTACGACGTAAAGTGGAATTCTCAGGGAATAAATATTTCATCCCAGGATGAGTTTTGTAACAGACTGCAGATGAACAGGTCTTTCTGGGTGTGACCCTTGCAGTTTGGTTCCTCTAAGCTGGCAGCTCTCACCTTGGCTATTGCACTAGGGTATGGCACATTACAAAAACAGGAAAGGGCAGCTAATAAAAGATTTGTGGCAAGATAGCTGAAAGGTAGATTTCTTTATTCTGGATGATAAAAGATTATTCAGAAGGGAAAAAGAGGTATCCCTCTCCCGTGTTTTTGTCTGGAAATGGAAAGACTTTCCTGGGGGGGGGGGGGGGGGGGGGGGGGGCGGGGGGGGAAGCTGCATCTTCTGTTTATCAGCAGAACCATGTCAATAGGCTGATATGGCCCATGTTCTACCAGAAAACCAAGATACCATCCTGACCATTAAGAAAAATTGCAGCAATAGGTCTCATTGCTGTGCTGTATAGATCCCCTTGTGGGTTCCTTCCAGCTCAGGGTATTCTACAATTCTATGGTCCCCATGTCTTACCTCTTGTTGACTTGTATTCTGCCCTGTGCAATTTTCCAGTGACTTCTGTGGGAGAATTAAAACACAAGAAAATGATAACATGGTGGCTTTAGAAAATGCTCTTCAGGTTTTTCTATAGGCTTCTGGAAGCAATGCAGTATAAGACAGACTACCTGTAGCTACCTAAAGTATTGTAGTGATTTTAAGTCCTGTTTTATGTTTACCAAATTGCACTGTCAACTGTGGACAGTTTGAAATGTTTCCCATTGATTGGGTGGTGTTACTACCTTCTGAAAAACATGAAGGCAGAGACATGATCTTGCATAAGTTAACCATGAACTAAATATGGTAGAGCAGACAATTTACAAAACCACAACACAGAAAGGAGCCCCTTTTTCTTATTAGCCACTACGATGCCGTAGGTAACCATTTTGTTTGAGTAATAGATGAGATTATTACAAGATTATGCAGTCACTCAGTTTTAATCAGCTGAGTGGGAAATCTCTGTGTTTTCTTATCAAAGGGCAGTAGATGAAAAGCGACATCTCCACAGATCATTACAAATGTAGCCTTGTATGAAGGGACCACTCATCTCCTCTCTTTCTAACTAGAACTGCTACTGAGGGATTTATGTACTGGGTGAAAATGCCTTGATTAAAACAGACTGAAATCTAAACACAATTAGACTGAGCGGATTCAGAAATGTTTTATATTCATTGAGTATCATAACAAGTGCATAAAGTGAAACAAAAACAGTAGGAAAAAGCTCAATTTCCTGAGGAATTGTCCAAAATGACAAATTAAAAACAAATCTATTCTTAGAGGCATTTAATAGAAATTTTGGGAATGTCCATATAGTCCATGCAATAACAACAACAAAAGCATTTAGTTCCATCTGAGCACTTACTCGTTCTAGTAAGGATTTTTTCCTCCCTTTCTTACAAGGAGATCAAATACTTAATTGATGGGGCAGAAAGAAATATGTCTTCTCATAGGCACAAACTATACTGTAGAGTTACTGCATATGGCTATTCTGTTCCAACACAAATCAGAACGTTTGCATTACAATTTTCCCTTAGAATTGGACAGTAAGACCTAAGTACTTAACTTAGGGTTCTGCAATTCATCCAATGTTGGATCAAAGCATTTATTTAGAAAAGAGACAACATTTCAGAAAATATCAGCCAGAGTATGTGTATTTTCCCACTACCATTTGGGGAGGGGGAAATGGGGGAGAACATAAGCCTAAATCATATAAATTTAATGGTTTTAAGCCCACCTCTGGCAGCTTTCTAAACTATATAATGTCAATTTTTCTGTAATACTGAACTACTTTCATGTTTTCTTGTTTCTTCATTTTATTTTGGATATAACAGCCAAATTCCATTCTCAATGATAGCTGACTATTACAATAAACTCACTGTAGTTGTTTTTCAAATTAGCACCTCTTCAAGTGAAACCACCAATTTGATTGAGTGTCTTTTTATTTTGGTCCTGGATTGCTTATCTAGTTGGCTTCTCTATCTAGTTAGTTGACTACTTTATATTATCTACTGCCACTTTCTAAATGCCTTGTAGAAGATTTTTGTTGAGCAAAGCAGCAAAACCCTTCCACAGCAAGAGTCGCCAGGCTGCAGTACGGTGTGCTGTTTTATGGTGGCAGTGCATCCCTTGCACCAGACGTGTCAGGCAGAGGTGGATTGCTGGGTTCTGCAGCTCTGATTCTAGTCCTGCGCCCCACTAGGTTGTGCTGTGGAAGGATCACATTATTTTTTCCTGCTCTCCTCCAGTGAATCATCACCTGCCATCTGGGGGTGATAAACAATACCCTGTGTACAGTCAGAATTTAACTTAGTGTGATAGTCACTTGGAAGCACTTATGTTTGTGTTTTACTTGCCGAAGGACTAAGAGTATTTGTACTGAAGATTTAGGTCAGGCCAAATTTTTCTCAACAAACATGAGAAGGCAAAAAAAAAAATAAATCAGGACAGAGATGTGTTTCTTACTTTTCCAGTTCTTGATCAGTGTTCTCCATGCAGCCCCTGTGTATAATCATGATAACATTTCCTCTCTGAAAACTAGGCTCTGCAGATAGGTCCTCAGTCAAGACAATCTGATTAGAAGATAAGTCTGGAATATGTCCAGAAAAATATTTATTCTAAATCCTCAGTCTTACTGTAATAAGCAATAATTTATTATAAGCAATAATTATTATTTCTGTCTAGGCCTCTCTTGATAGCGACATTTACAATTGTTCCCCAAAGGCCTAGCAACATCCTCCACTTTTCACTAAATTGCACTAACTTCTCTTGGAATCTCTGAAGCTGACTGTTGACTGGGAACTGTTATGGAGTCAGGAAAAGCATGGGTTTTGGAAATGTGAGCCCTTTCTGTTTCACTTTTCTTGTAGTATTTTTAGTAAAACCATCCATTCTACCTTCTATTTCACACCCTCACACAGACCAGGGATTCCTATTTTTTAATCTGTACTCCCTTCTGGACAAAACTTATAAAAACATGTGGGTGGAGGGAGCAGTGCAAAGGCACTTTATTTAAACTGTGCAGTTAAACAAGAATGTTATTTACATGGTGTGCACTGCAGTGGGGCCTGGAGCCATCTTGGACCAGCTGTGTCCAGCACAGGGCAGCCCGGCCTCTCATTGCACACAGGTTCCACCACCCCTGGACATGTAAACCCAATGCAGTTATTAAGCCATAGTTGTATCTTGAAATTCCCATCTGTCCTTGGCAGCCATACAACAGGCAGTTCATTTGGCAGGCGTAAACCTTCACTTCATCTGGCTACTTCAATATTAAAAGTTTACAGTTTGCCCAGGGTGCATCTGTTGTGTGGGGGGTTCCTTGTAAGCAAAATCTTTTGATTAGGATTTAAGGCTTTACAGATTTAGTTTTGATGTATTATTTAAATAACTTACCCTATAGGATTTCTGAAGAGCTGCCCTTTGAGCAATTGCAACCAAGGAAGTTTTGCTCTGTTTCTGTGACAGCGTCTTATTCGAGGGCTCCAGAGCTGGGAAGACAGACTTGTATACGAGATAATGTTTCTTTTCACAGCTTCCATAGCTTGTATTGTTAGTTCTTCATAATGTAGGATGTGCTGTACCAGCCTACAGCTAATGAGTTATGCACTGCAAACTGTGAATCTGTATCGACTTGCAAAGCATAAAACAGTGTGTCATTATAAATGCTTACGTATATCTTTTTGTATCTTCCACAGAGACTGTAAACAAGCTGTGGGGATATGTTCCTGAATGGTGCTAAATGCCAGAGAAGGAATCATTAGCTCTATAGCAGTCTACCATCTTTGAAAATGGATTTTGAAATCACATATGCTTGTCTGGCTTCACTTTGCACTGCCTTTCATGGGTTTTACAGCTGCAAAGATGCTTATTTTTGCTTGCCCATTGAAATAGCTACAGCACGTTAAAACAAATGACAGAATGACAGAAATAACTATTTCAGACATTAATTTGGTAAATTAAGAAAGAAATTAAAAATTTCTATAATCCAGGCAAAGACCAGCCTGCAGTGGAACTGATACAGTCCAGCCTCACAAAGGGCTGCAGGATTTGAGGTATCTTTGTTTCTGATGCATTCCTGCTGCATGTTTATGGGCTTCTGATTCATAGCAATGTCTTGATGTAGAAGCATTTCACTAAATAGGTAGAGATGGATCACAGACTTTTGGGACCAGGGTAGGAGATTATTACTATGTAGTTTACAAACTGATGTTCCCTTCTTAGTAGTGATAACTGGTGACTGTTTCTGCAATATTAATCAGTAGTCATTCTGCAACTACAATAGGGTGTCACTTTACTGTAAGTGGCAGGGTGAATCACAGTAAGTACAGCATATCCAGCAGAACAAGTAATTTGCTGAGTTAGTACTGTCTCATGACATGCAGGCAACTAAAGCAGTCTTCCTAGAACAAGGATTAAAAAGTTAAAATTGCTGTTTCTTTATTCCCTTCCTCTCTCATCTCCACTCCCATCCCCCCATGATGATTAGAAGAAAGCCAACCAAAGACAAGAAAAATAATAATTTCTGGTACACTTAGTACTGTCTGAGTCATCAATCCTTCACATAGGCCTATGGCCCATTTCCTTTTCATTTTATTCCTTTGGCTTATAGATTTATAAAGTTGTTAGGAAAAAAGAGATTCGGCCTCTTGGTCTATAAGAACCTGTTTAAACATAAAGAGGCATTTACTTACAAATGGCAATGTATTGCCTATGCATTTATCTTGACAGTCCAGTTTAATTTATAAAGCATAATGTGCTTGTAAGTCAGCCTGAGAAATGTAGTTTAGCAAGCAATATTGACTTAGTAAATCTTCCTTCTCTCTCTTATGGCAAATCTGATAAACCTAAAACAGCATTCTGGGTGCTAGAGAATCTAAATATTAAAGCAGGGTTCTTCAAGATGATCTTGATAGTGCTTCACTTAAAACTGCAAGTTGAAGCAATAGTTTATCCTATTGTGAAGTGGTTTAATCTTTCCTCAATCATTTCTCAAAGATGTGGATGTGCTGTACAGTAAAATTGCCAGATTTGTGCTGAACAGCAGCTTTAGAATGCATTATTCTGAAAAGGTTACCTAAATTGAATGGCTTTAAGATGACTTGTAAAGTCATTAGGAGACTTCTAGGCCTTTATGTATTTGACCACACAACCTGATGTGATTCATACATACTCTGAGATGCAAGCTTTAAATCTGTTTGGTCACTAAGATGCAAAATGGAAGTGTATGTTTTCCCATTTCTGACAAAGGAAGTGCAAGATTTTATTTTAACTTGCTGCTTATATACAGATCAGTTATGTAAATCCCATAACACTGATTTATTTGCCATATAAATAGTGGCAGGAAGATAGAACGTTGTAGTTGAATCATAGGTTATGAACACAGGCTTCATGCTTTGAACGCCTGAATCTTCTCACCCTAATGCTTCAATTACCTTTCAATTCCCAGAGAAATTTTAAGTTCCAAGTTTCAAAAAGATCTCATTTAAAAAAAAAAAAAATGTGTATTCTTTATATTTCTTATTTCTTGAGGCAGCTTAACACCTTTAAGCATAGAGTTATATATATACTTTTTTCACAGAATCACAGAGTTGAAGGGGTTGGAAGGGACCTCGAAAGATCATCGAGTCCAACCCCTCTGCCAAAGCAGGTTCCTTAGAGCAAGCTGCCCAGATAGGCGTCCAGACGGGCCTTGAATATCTCCATAGAAGGAGACTCCACAACCCCCCTGGGCAGCCTGTTCCAGTGCTCCATCACCCTCACCGTGAAGAAGTTCTTTCTAATGTTGGTGCAGAACTTCCTGTGCTCCATCTTATGGCCATTACCCCTTGTCCTGTCCCCAAAAACCACTGAAAAGAGGTTGGCCAAATCCCTCTGTCTCCCACACCTCAGGCATTTATACACATTGATGAGATCTCTTCTCAGTCGTCTTTTCTCCAGGCTGAACAGACCCAGGTCCCTCAGCCTCTCCTCATAGGGGAGATGCTCCAGGCCCTCTATCATCTTTGTGGCCCTCCGCTGGACTCTTTCCAGGAGATCCCTGTCTTTTTTTGTACCGGGGAGCCCAGAACTGGACACAGTATGCTTTGAAGTAGTTCAAAACTTATGCCTTTTCTTACTGTGCTTTCTGATGTGACAACTACTAATGAAAGTTGTTTTTTTTTTTTTTTTTTTAATGAGTGATTCTGGCAAATGCTTTACTCAGCTTTTCTTACTAGCTGTTATTATGTACACTTTGATAACTTTTCAAAATACTTAAATATGTTTTCATTTAAAGTTTGTTGAATCTTTTACCTATTGGCCAACTGGTTTGAGTTGCTGTACTTTTTCTGTGGTGTTCAAAGAGAATTTTCCAGCTGTACAGTTAATATGAATATGTTTTCCCTCTCTGAGTATGCCAGAGTTCTGGGAGGCACTGTTTGTATCTGTCTTTGTATTCTTAGCATCATAATATTCTCTCCTCTGTCTTCTCTATTAAGGTTTTCTTTTAATATCTTTCTTCAACATGACTTTTATATCCCATTCTTTCAGTCAGTTTTTCATTACCAACCTTGATCTAGCAAGATGTTGCAAAGAGATTATTTCAGCACTAATGGGAGAGGATGCTATCTGTTCATGGACAGATGGCTGAACAGTTCCCTGCACTAAATAATCCTGAGTCCCAAGTCTCTCCTTTCTCCAACTGTGCACCTTCCACTAGAACAAAGGATGAATTTATTTATTATTTCTGTTTGTTGTGGCAATATCTTCTTCATATTCAGGTAAATATTTTTACCAGCACTGTGAACATGGAGAGAAATGCCCTCAATGTTGAGCACAATTTTTATTCAAACTGAGGACCCTCCAACATGAAAATGAAAAAGTGAACAGTCTACCATGATCTACCATGATTTTCTGGTGTTGTTCTTGTTTAGAATGATGTAAATTCTGAAGGACTTGGAAGATCTTAAATGTGTTACTCACATTTATACCAACAACAGAGTGTGAGGATGGGCCTTGTATACCTGACCAAGAAAGCAAGCCAGATTCTTATCTCTGCTGTTAATTTCAAGCACATAGTTCTTGCCTAATTTATAAATATTTTTTTCAAGAGACCTTGCAAGTCAGCAATTTCCTTCCTGAATCAGGTAAACACTAGTCCAATTCTCACATAAATCCTATTCGTTAAAGAAGTATAAAAAAAAAAATCACATGAAATTCAACTTTATTGATTGCCCTATTACTTTTAAGGGGAATTGCAGACAGAATTTTTGTGTTGACTTTACTGTAAGAAATCCTCTGAAGTAAAGAAAGGGTATTTGCAGATAGTGAGAATGTGCAGATTTCTGTGACAAATGATAAATCCAGA
The DNA here is from genome assembly GCF_009769625.2 of Cygnus olor. NCBI lineage: Eukaryota > Metazoa > Chordata > Aves > Anseriformes > Anatidae > Cygnus > Cygnus olor. Next base: position 3,440,173 of record NC_049183.1, read on the forward strand.
GGTGTCTAAAGCTTCAAAGAAAACTCTGTAACAGTGGTTTGTCATCTACTGCTCAAGGCATTGATAGTGATTTGTAATCTCAGTATGGAAATGAACACTTTTTGTTTTTGTCTTAAAGCTGATATAGCAGAGAACGCAAGGTAAAAAAGAACTGATTATTAAATTAAAATTTGTCTTTGTCAAGGACAAAATATCAACACTTTGACAAGATTTGTAAGTTCTGAATTAAAGTCAATAAAGTCTTAGACAACTTCAGGCAAGTAAGGTTAAATGATTAGAAAAAAAAATTAAAACCAAATTGCTTGCAAAGTAGATAGTAACTTGCTTTGCATACAAGATACCCTAAAGAGTTCACTGAGGCAGACAGTTGCAGTGGGCTAAATTGTGACTTGGAGAGCACCCCAGCTAAAGAAAAATTCTTCCTTGCCTCCCTTGTTTTCATGAACATGTCTTTTCCTCTCCAACCAGCAATAAAAAAAAATATCTTGAGAAGAGAATATGAATATTGATTTTAGGCTAGTTGCAGATTAATTAGTGACCTTCCCATACCAAAATTTATGGTACTTCATAGTTCATATCCTTCCTGGTACATTGGCTCCATTGTATTCTCTCAACTCGCTCTTTGGTGAAAAGAAATAAACTCCGAGATATAAACATAATGTTATAATAATCCAATTCATGTACACATCAGGCATCTGGTGATCTTTACTGGCTGTAGCTAGAAGCAGAACAAAGATGAATTTCTGACTAGATATTTATACAAGGGCTAGCCCCCAGAGGCTGTAATTAAGCAACGCAAACTGGACAGGCTTTCGAAAGCAATCATCTGGTGCTTGGAGGATTTGCACATGGAGCAGAGATAAGACTGACCAGTTAGCTCTCAATAAACTAGTTCAGGTGCTAGGAGCATGAGGACTACATTAGTGCCCAGCTTTGTATGGGCTAATTGAATGTGCTAAAAAGCTATTGCTTGCTGAGCCCATCACAGCTCAGGTAAAGCTGCATGGCACCATACCCTGCAGATACCTAAATGAAATGAATGCATTTCCAAGAGAGCTCAGTAGTGAGGCCAGCAAGAGCTGCTGAGTGCTGAGCACTTAGGGAAATTTGGTCATTTTATTTTAATGTGATTTATTGGACTTAGCATCAAGATATAAAATAAATCACTTTTATATTTCCTTAGCGATACAGCTGGAATCTACTTGTGCATGTTATCCATGGCTGCTTTCTGACGTCTGCATGTTTATTATGCACAGCAATTAAACACCCCTTTTTTCCTAGACAAATTAGAGCTGTGCGAGTTTGTGATTCTGCTGGCAGGCTTACAAATCTTGCTGTGCAGAGCTCAGAGTGTTTTCTAATTTTTCTGTGTCATGATGTATCTTGTATGACTAGAGTTGTTTCATTTTCATAGCAAAGCTGTAATGATTTCTTACTGATTAAGTGGAAATAATGCCAACTTCTGTAGCTTCTTTACTTTACACCCTTTGCTTAGTTTTCAGAAAACAGCACCAAAAATACCTCCTGTTATGTGAGAGAGGATGAAATGTGTTCCCCAAACTTATATGCATGCATATTGGTATATATTTTGAGTACAAATTTTCATGTATATATGCAAGCTGTAATACATAGGTAATTGCTACTGGCTGTTAATGGTAATTTGTGTTCACATCCCTTTTGCAGCTTAACTTCATGCTGCAGTCCCTTGCTGTGTAACCTGTATGCTTCTCAGCACAGCTACATAAGGAGCTGCCTGGAGGAGGGCAAGAAATGTCTCGGTGTCTTATATGTCCAAATATGGAACAGTGCTTTTTCTTGCCTTATGGATAAGGAGTACAGTGTTGTTTGATCCCTACATACAGGGTTTGGGATACGCAGGAGCTGTACCCTGGAAGGCCACCAGGTAGACAGCTGTTGGACTTAACAGACAGTGAGGCTGACAGTACATCAGATAGGTTTCTTCTGAAAATCTGCCCAGTTCCTATTTAAAAAAAAAAAAAAAATAGTCAAAATCAACACATTCCTGCAAAATATTTTGATTTTTACATTTGGAGTGTTTTTCCATCAAAAAAAATCCATTAGAAGTGTTCCAGTAATTTATTTTTCCCCCAGTTAGATTTCCTAGAAGCGCTGAAGTGAAAGCAATCATCATTTAGTGAGCATTTTCTGTGATAAAGTGTGAGGTGCCTCGGAGGGAAATGCCGTGTGTTGCAGAACAACGCTACTACTTGGTATCAATGATAATCCTGTTGCAAGCTTTCGGTATCTCTTACTGGCCATTTTGCATGCCTGGTTCCAGAACTTTATTCCCATAACTGGAGAAATCTTTGCTGGTAAAGCTGTACATTCATATCATGTTGCATAGGTGACTTACAATTTCGACTTATGTGTCGCGATAAGAAATGAGGTCCTTCAAACCAAAGGATAAATTTAGCACACCACAAAATATTTTCAGAAGCTAAATTTTGCTAGTGAGATGTCTATTTTTATGGGGGCTGTCTTCATCTTATGGGATTTGTATGAGAGAGGAAGACTGGAAGAAAAAAAAAAAAGCAGCAGATGAGTTATTGCAGAGTCAGGGAAGTGGAGAGAAAAAAGACATTTTTCAAGAATAGAGAAAGTCTGAATTCATGTATCTCCTTGCCCCGATTTCAGGTGGACTCAGTTAGAAAGTAATACTTTTGCAGAGGGATGAGCGTAAAGGATAGGGATTTTTGCAAGCTGAAAACGAGTGAGAAAAGGGAAGGTGAAAAGGGTCAGGAACAGTACCACCACCAGCAGCTACATCCATGAAACTTTGTTCAGATTAGTTTAAAATACCAGAAGCAAATCAGAAGGGAGTGGGCAATGGAAGCAGTTCTGGAGGGCCAGAGCTTGTGTGGGCAATTGTGAGGAGCACCACAGTCTGCTAAAGCATCAGCAGTTTCTCCTTTTTCTCCGTTCTCAAAAAAATAAAAGCCAGCAGTAGAGGGGGCAGATAATCTTCTCCAAGCTTAATGCTCTGGAGGAAAATATTATTTTCCTTTCTTTAATGCACCAGCTAAAAAGCTGCTTTTCTTCTCCGAGTTGTAATTATTTATGCCAGTGTAATAGAAAATACTGGAGCTTGACTGAAATGTTTTGGCAGTGCGTGTCGTGACAAGATGTCAGTTCAGCAGGCTCTGCTCTCAGCATGCCAGACTAGGGCCAGGTGTGTGGGGCTGGAAGACTCTCCTGGGCAGGCAAGGTGATGCTTGGGTGTGATGACCTGCCTCTGCAGCATTTAGTCAGTGCATGACAGGGAACCTTGGGTGTTGAAGCTAAGATATGCTGATGCATAACAGATGCTTGCCCAAGGAGCTGTGGGAAGGGAAAGGACATACCCAGTCTGCTCAGGAAAGAAATACCTCATGGGCGCCAGTTCCTGCCAGAGAAGTGAAAAGCACAGAGCAGAGGCCTTTGCTCTGCATGCAGAAAAGAACTTTGCTTTCTCCTGGAAGCTCAGCCCTTGGCAGGAGCTGGCTGAACCAAAACTCCCTTCTGCTCTGCCTTGCCTTTATTACTGATGCCAAAACCACAGAAGAAATGCCATGGAAAGGGCAGGAATTGCTTTGGAAAACCTTTTATCATCACCTTCATTGAAACTTCTGGGTTAGCTGGAGAGTTAGAGGAAGTTCTGCTGATACTACCAACACGTACTGGAACCATTCTTATGTCTCCTGTTAATAGTAACCATCACAGCAGTGGCATTACAAGTGGACTTCATGGACCGATTCACATCTGTAATGGCATAGGAAAGCCTTTACAAGTGGTAGAATGAGGTCTGAAGCATCAAAGGAAAACTTTTTCTTCAACTTACATTGTTCTCTAACTTGGAAGAAATCTTTTAGTGCTCTTCCTCAGTGGTGAAGAAGCTTTTTGACAAAGAAAAAGGAGTGGTGTTACTTTTCCAGAGAGGCAAGACAAAAACTGTCACTTATATTGACATGGGTATTGTCAATTCAGATACCCTGAAATCTGCAAACATCTAAACCAGACATTTCTGGTTTGCAACTCTGCAGTGAGATGAAAGTAACCTGCAGTGGGTGTAAAAGTCCAGACCAGAAATATTTTGATTGTGAATTCACTGAGTGTGAGGCTCAAGTCAAACACAGAATGTTTTTACCTTTTACTTGCTCCCAGTGTTCTTGTTTTGGGATTTGGCTTTTTTGTTTGCAGATTTTCCAGAAAGACAGGGAAAAAAAAAAAAAAAAAAAGACCTTTTTTCCCTTCTTGGAGAAAGTATTCTCTTTCAAAAGAAACATTTAAACTTCCAGCTAATTCCCAGGGATACGGAAGGATGTTCTGCAATAAGGTTCCCTCTGAAAACAGGTTGGCTGCTGCCCTGATATTACGAACAGCAGGATTCCTTGGCTGTGGGGAAAATGAGATGGTCCAGCTGATTGAAGTTATGACTGAGCCAAGATGAGTCAATTACCTCGATGTGCTGAGCAGCCATCCAGAGTATGGCAGAGAGGAGAAATGCCAGGGCTTGTACTTTCCACTCTGACAACAAACAGCTGCAGAGCTGTGATGAGGGAGAGGAGCTGCGATCATCATCAGTCTGGGCGAGTGGTAACTTTGGTTTGTTTTATTTTTCTGTAGTTGGTGCCATTGGAGCTGTTTTATTTTCAGGTCTGGTAATAAAAATTTGGAGGAGACATTTGAAATGCATTTTCACACTGTGCTTTTTCAAACGTTTGTCAGGCTATGCAGAAATTGCCAGTCATTTGCTGACATAAGGATATGACACAGACGCAGAAGGCCTTTGGCATTCATCTGAGTCAGAAAACTCAAAGCACTAAGACAGCTTCACACCAAACATTTAATTTTTTATTTTTTATTTTTTGTACAAAAGAGGGTGTTTAACAGACTCATCTTTGGTGGGCATTGTATCTCTTTGTGGTAGGGACTTGAGGCAGGCTGTACAATCACCATTTTGACTCACATCTGTGGGATTCAAGGCCCACTCATAGCCATCTGCTGCCTCCTGTTTGTAATTATACCACTCTCTGTAGACCCCTACTTCCTTTGGTTTGTTTTTGAGAATACACAGGGTTTTACATTACATTTTATCACTGTGTGCTCACCCTCATAGTCATTAACAACCAGTCCTTTATGACTTCTTGTACAACCTAGGCCTTTTGCATCTTTGTCTTGTAACTTCAGCAGAAAAAAAACATTTCTTCTCTGTGCATAGTTCTTGGCTAAAAAGTATTTTTGGCTGATTACTTTAAAAGAAAAATAAAAAATGGGTGATTACTGATACCTCTTAGCACAACTGCATAAAAGTCTTTTTTTTTTATTTTTACCTTTAGTATTCAATAAAAACTGATTGCATAACTGTAAAGCCATCAGATCTGTCTTATGATGAAAAATTGCTTAACAGAACTCTGGAATTAAAAAGGAAAGAAATCATAATCTTGCAGCTCCATTTTACTTTCATGGGAATTTTGATTTTTACCTTCCCTTTAAAACTAATTCAGAATTACAGATGGAAAAAGTTGAGAATAAGACATACAAAACTTTGAAAATAGGAATTAAGTTAACACTTAATACTTGAAATGATTAAAAAAAATTAATTTCAGTATAACTAAATTGTATATGGGTACCTTTTTTTTTTTTTTAACCAGCTTATACTTTCTTGTCACTCTTGGAAATAGTTTACATTTCAAAGTGTATGCTAATTTCCCTTTATTACTTTTCTATTTCTCCAGAAAATCCTGAGCAACAATCTATAACTTGGACTATTTATTGGTCAAAAAGAAAAGGGCTTTGACTTCCACTGCATCTGATGGTAAACTAATACTTCTGTTTTCTGGTTGCTAGTCCATCAATTTAGCCCAGCTGCCATTACCTTCTTCCTTAATTTCTTATACTCAAAGCACCACCAAAATCTTTAATAAGTGAGGTTTTTCTAAGACCCAAGAATCCTTTCCTGTGCCAGATCAGCTTCCCAAGTAGATCTTTCATAGACCAAGCTGAAAAGATCATAGATAAGATGATAATAGCTTTCAGTTTTGCTTTTGGTGGGCTGCCAAACCTGAAAGATGCTACTTTGTTGGCTGGATGAACTTCTGTATGTCACTGCAAATGATTTCAGAGGCATGGTCTTCCAATGGCTTTAGGGTAGTATCTGTCTGTACAGCCTCTAACTTACTTCCTTAGTCAACAGATGCCAAGTTTAGCAGCAAGTTGTATTTGTCTCTACATTCTCATTGCTGTGATGGAAGTTATATAGGCATATTTATGCAGTTCTTTTGATCTTGTTTTTGTAGTGGTTTGTAGAGTATGGTATCATTACTCTAGTCTTTCTTGTAGATACCTTTGCCCAGATAAACACTGGCCTTAATCCTGAGCACAAACATCTTTTTCAGCTGTCACTGTGTTCCTTTTGCATACAAGGTTATTGAGCAATTTTGCAGGCCTGCCTTTGTATCTTAGGAATGTAGCACACAAATCCTAACTGACAGAGCTGTTTCAAAAAAAAACCTTTGTGCAGCTTTAGGAATGGCAAAGTGCTTTTCATTTTCCTCTCTGCTGGCATGGCCTGCGTCTTCAGAAGTGTCTACTAGTTTAACTTTTTGCTGTCTAACATAAATATGTCAAGGTATGTGTTGAGGTCTTTATTCCATATCAAACCGTGAGTGATATTATGCATTCATAATTGACAAATCTTAGGAATGCATTTGCATCACCTGATACTTTTCTGCTAGTCAAAGAGTAAATAGCCTTAGTAAAGAGACAAAAGGATTAGTATAAAAACCTACATTAACCTGTGTTCACTCTGGTTTGACAAGATTCAGAGTCTTCTTCATGACAGGGATAAAATCAATATTTATTAAAATTCTATACCTATACAATTAGACATTTTCAATCCATGGAGCATCAGCAGGAAGTAGACACATGCAAGTTTTTCTTTTCATTGTTACAGAGCTGCCAGATTATGCAGGGGAAAGAGCTGTCTTTCAATAATGCATGAAAGAGCCTAGTCTGCTTGAGGTTAAAAGATGACTAGGACATGAACAACAGTGAGCTCACTGACATTAGTCCTTGGTGGAACCAGGCAAAAACCCATTTCATGCTTTACTTGGAGGTTTAGGTTACATTGTTACGTTGCTCTGATGGAAGTTGCTTTTGGCTGTATTTTGACCTGAAAAGTTGACAAAAATCCCTTTCGCTACAATAATGTTAAATATTAAGAGAACCAAAATGCTCCGGATAGCCAGTTCCATGTTTCGCTGCAATCTGTTCCATCTTTATTTATTTATCTATCTATCTATCTAATCTGGACCATTTTCTTGGCTATAAAGTAGAACAATTTTTAAGGAGTCATTTTCCAACAATCTTATTTCCAAATAAAAATATTAATTATTAAAAATCAGTTCTGAAATTGAAGAGATACTTGTCTGACAGATATTTATATATATGATTACAGTTGTGCATGTAAACATCACCACTGGGACTGTATACTTAGATTAAATTATACATAAATATTTGCAACATTAGTTTGTGCAGTAAAGGATGACTTCATAGCCAGTTTCAGACATTCAAACACTCAAAAAAAACATTATATAGGTACAAAGATCAGTGAAAAAACAAGCATGGAGATATTTTGCTTGCTGTATGTTTTTAGTGGTTTTTTTATTATTATTATTTTTAAGCATATGTGAATATTTTCTTGTTCTTTGTGACTTAACTCTTTTTGATGAAAGTTCAAAATTTTACAGAATCTACCTTTCAAGTGAAACAAAAGTGTTGTGGCAGTTGCCACAAGAAGAGAAGATATGACAAATTTGGATATGCTACATCTCATACATTCTATCTTAAGCATTTTTATTTAAATTGTGGTATTAAAGGTAGGAGAATGAATAATTGTCTATTACTTTAGTACTTCATATTTTTAAGTGAAAATAATAAAAGATGAATGATCACACCACTTAGTAATAAACAATATCTATATCTGATTGGGGAAAAAAACAAATCCTCTGTGAAATCCAAAGGTAGAGATAGTAAAGGTCTTTTATTCACTTTAAAACTTGAGAATTTCCTACCTTCTGTCCATAGGTGGTAATAATCTCATGTCTTTCCAGTGTAGTTATGAATAGTGCTGGCTGAAGAGCAGGTAAATTGTGTTTATTTTTTTTTAATTAATTTGACTCTGCTGCATCCTCAACAAAAGCACAGCATAGCTGACTGCAATGGCTACATCTGCTGACAGTACAGTGCTGTGAAATGCTACCCATGGTGCTTTCAGGTTCGTTAGCACTACACTGGTTCACTGCAGCAAGATGCACCAATATCCTTTAGATTCTTACAGCAATATAGCTTCAGCATAGCACCATTGCACCCCATGTTAATCATCTTCTCTTGGGAAAACTATTAAGTCCTTGCTTGATGTAAAGCTCCATATTCATGCTGCTTCTTGTTCTAAATGGTTGTATTTTGGTGCTCTCTTTGCTCTGCTCCATTGTACCGAGTAGAAATGTCGAAAAAATTCAGGACCATGGTACTTGGAAATGGGGGGAAGTGGGGGGAATTAGTCTCTAAACTGCAGCCCTGTGGCAACCCTTCAAACACCTCTCAGTGTAATCAGTGACCAACCATGAAAAGCGTTAAAATTTACTTATTGATTCTTCACTGGCTCTTATCTGGTAAAGACTGAAATATGACTACTGGGGGGGGGGGGGGGGGAAGTGTTTGGAAAATGTTTGCTAAGCTTCATTTGGAATAGTGCACAGTTAAGACAATAATGTGGTGTAAACTTGGGCTTTATATAAATGTCCCTCTGTGACAAAGTAAAAACAGACACAATTTCCTTTAAATCTGTGCTATACAAACATGAAACACGCTGCCTACTTTACTAGAGTCTCAGTAAGCAGATGGTGCAAGCCTGCCAGTGAGTACTATACCTCCCAGGTGATATTTCAGCAAGAAAGATCTGTTAGTCAAGAACATTCTCTTTCCAGTCTGTGGGGAAGAAATTTATAGAGCAATGTGTTATGGGACTGCTGATTTCTGAAACAGAAGATGGCCTTTTTATTTATTCGTTTGGGATTCTGGTTTTATAGCTTTGCTCACTGGTTCATCTTGGTATCTTTGAGAGGAGCTGAGTCTCTGGAAGAGATATGCTTTCTGAATAGGATTGTAAGATTAATTTATTTTTATTTTTAATACTAATGATGACACTGAGATTTCTCTTCTCAGAAAAACATACTTACTCCTTTCTGCTGATTTATTTCTGATTTGTGCTGCCATAAGGATTCTCCCAAGATAGTTGTTGTTCACTCAGTAATTTAAACTTTGTGAATTGCTTTAAACTTTGTTTAAGTTAAATCCCAGTGTATTTTCATCTGAATAATTTTTTGCACTCAATCCCTGAAAATGGTTTGTGAGTGATTTTTTATTTATTTACTGTGATCTTTTTAGTTCCACTGACGGTTTTCCACCTCTTGCTAACAGCCCTCTGGTCAAGCATCCTTGGAGAAAAGCAGACAAAATATTCTGCACTAGAATATTTTTGAATTTGGAAGTGCACTAATAGATTCAAAAATTTAGCATTCTAGGGAATTACTACTGCAAAAGTTGTTTGAACATGTACTGTTTTCAGTACTGTTTTCCCAATCCTTGATTCTGCAGTCTCCATTTAGTGTACCTACACCTGTGGGAAATACTGTATGAATATTTTGTTAGCATTTTGGTCATGTAAGTGAAAAACAAGTTGAAAGCATGAGGAAAGTTTCAGTGGAGAATGAGCTCCTCTAACGGATTTCATACTTGAAACACAGCAGTCAGGACAGGTCCATTCTTTCTTCTGTACAATACCTAAAATTATGTAAATTTTTGAGCCATATTCTGCTTTGATGTAGAGATGCCAACAGTGACCTTAAACCAAATCTTAAGACATGTATTAGAAAAATTTCTTAATAAGCACATTTTCCTATTAAATTATGTTATAGTTACTAAAATCTGGAGCCAGTGTTGCACAGACAGATGTGTTTTGAAGTTAAGAGGAGCGCTCCAAATTAACCTTGTTCATTTAGCTCACTTGAGGAAGAGTGAAGGAAGCTCACTCTTCGTATTTTTCTCTGAATTTGAGGATTCAGGGGTGGAGAGGCAGCTCCCTGCCATGCTCCCTCTCAGCCCTCCCCAGTCAGCACAACGTGACGCTGCAGCACACACCACTGGGTTCCTATCCTTCTGTCTGTCACAGAATTTGGTGTAAATGCATGTTAAATCTTACACTATTTGGTATCTTGGATGGAACCACTACAAGCAAAACAAATGGGAGAAAAATTTTTGTAGAAATTAGTAAAGGTTGTGAAACCCACTTGCCCTCTTATCCTTACAGTTCTATCACAGATGTATCCTCTGTAGCTTTAACCCAAGATCTCCTTTAGTAGTCTCCATCGATTGGGACCTGGGTGGTGAAAATGTTTGCCTAAAGCTTGGCAGGGCCAAGAAAGTTATGAACAACCTTAAAGATAGGGACATTTGTGCTTTCTGTGCTGAACAGAGCCCGTTGATGTGGTCAAAGCAGCTAAATGTAGTGATAGTTTTACACTGTGCTTGTGTAACTTGGGTACAATAAAAATACAGAATATACACAGCAGGAGCTAACAGTAACTGAGATGTGAGATAAAAAGTCTTTTGAATAAGAACATATTGGGTTTAGTTTTTTTCAGGTTTGTTTTGGGTCTTTGTTTTTATTTTGCTTGGTTAGTTTGCTTTTTTTTATTTGTTTTTTCTGTGTACAAAGGAAGCTGAAGACTAGATATTAGATCTTTTAGGAAACCAGGAATGAGACATGATTGGGTTTGGGTGTCTCAGATCCTGCAAGATGCTAACTTTGTAAATGAAATGGTTAGGATTTTTTAGTAATAAGAAAAAAGGCTTTGCAGGAGATAACATGAAATCTTTAGATAAAGCAATTTTCAGAAACTCAACCTTTTGATATAATTGCCAATATATGTTAAAACAGACATATGATTTAACCTTAACATTTAAGCATATCCACACAATTGAAAAGCTACCCAGGACTGCTCGGCTTATCTTTTCTTTTTGTGATCTTAAGTGAAATGCCTGGCTCCTTACTGATTTTGTGAACCAGATGTACTGAAATATATAAAATCGCTATCCTTATTATAGAAGCCAAACAGGCTTCATTATATAGATATACAATGGTGCTGCTGGGCAGATGTGTCGTTTAGATTCACCCTAAAATACAGCATGGTCTCCAGGATCATAAATGCTAGCATAATCAAAAATGAAAACACATGTTCCCAGAGTGCATGGCTGTGGTTGGAAACCAGCAGTGCATCCCTGTGAGCTGCAGACCTTTTCCTTTAGCAAGTGCTATGGTGGGGTTTGTGTCTCCAAAATTAGAGTTGTCAAGTCTACAGTTACCAGAAAGATGGGTTTGACATAAACTGAGATCACTATCTGACCCTTTCCATCAGTAGAAGGCACCAAACCATGATCCACAACTAAATTTTTCACAAGTCTTCTTTTCTTTGCCATCTGTGCTACCAACTGCTCTTCTACTGTATATCGTCTGCCTGAAGACGTGCTAAGCAGGTGTGGCACATGCTTGGCTCATTCCTGCTTTGCATGTGTAATGTAATTATGTTTGACAGACTTGGTTTGATTGAGAGAAAACTATGAATTGGATTAAATGTTTTTTGTTTAGACTTTATTAGCTAAAGATGCCATTGCATAATTAATTTGTGAATAAGCAGCAATCTTGCAAATGAGGCAGTGAATCAAAAGCACAGGAAGACATTATAGCCTCTTCTCATGATGAGTTTACACATTTCTTATTTGTAGTATTCATTAAAAATACATAAAGGAAGGTTAACGAAACATTGCAACAAAGAACCACAAAAACCAACCAGCCACAGAAGCCTTCATATATGCATAAGTCAAGAAACTGAAAGCAAGCTAACTCAAAACAGGAGCCTGTGCTAGACAGTAAAATCATTTGCTAGACAATAAAATCATTAACAATATTTAAGTTCTATTCCTGGAAACTTTCTATTCGACGCCAAAGCTTTGGAGCAAGAATGTTGGTAGAACCATACACTCCCAGATTCAGTGCAGACAATTAAGAATATTTTTTAAATGTAGGGAAAGTTTTACTTTGAGGTTTTTTAATTTTTACTTGGAAAAGATGCTACTATTTACATTTCTGGGATGGAAACAGGCTGTCTTAATTCCTATCCTTCAAAATGTTTTCAGTTGCATCTGTTTCCACTTGCCGAGGCGATCGGCTCCGGGGCAGACGCGTTCTGCAGCGGAGCGGGGGATCGGGACAGGCAGGGCTTTTTTTCCGACATTGAGGCCGCTCGAGGGAGCCGCCAGGACCCGGCAGCCCCCGAGAGGGAGGCTGACGAGGCGTAGCCGGAGCCAGCAGCGCCCCCTCCCCGGCCGTTCAAAAGCAGCCCCTAGGGAGCGCGAGCGACCAGGAGCGCGGCGACCAGGGCGGGCAAACAGGGCATGGCACGTCAGAAGGGTGGGCGCGGCAGTTCGCGCACGCAGGGCGAGCAGGAAGGGCGGAGAGGGCAGAGTTTCCCCCCGCCCATAAGAACAACATCTTCAACGGCTGTCGACTGCTAACGGGATTGCGATGGTCTTCACTAGGCAGAGCACTCTCACTAGAAAGTCTGTGGCCACCCAGACTGGCCGCCTGCTCAACAATGCGGCAGTTCAATTCTCTGGGTGCAGGGACTGCCTGAGCCTGTTGCTGCCATCTGAGGGAGGCAGAGGCGCCGTGTGTGTGAGGTGCGAGCAGGTGGATGACCTGGTCCGCCTGGTGGCAGAACTCAAAGAGGAGGTGGAGAGGTTGAGGGCTATCAGGGAGTGTGAGGGGGAGATAGACTGGTGGAGTGACTCCCTGCAGGGCCTGAAGGAGAGGTACCGGGGTGAGACACCCCAAATGGGGATGGACCCCCTGCCCTGTCACTGTCGGGCAGAGGGTGGCGACCTAGGAGTTGAGGAGGGATGGAGACAGGTCCCTGCTCGACCTTTCAGGCAACGCCCCCCCCACCGGCCCCACCTTCCCAGGTCCCCTTACGCAACAGATTTGAGGCCCTGGAGCTTGAGAGACCGGTGGGTGAGGACGAGGTAGAAAGTCTACCCAGGAGGATGCCTAGGGCGAGGAGGCCGACTCCACGCCTCAAGACTGCCTCCACCAAGAAAGACAGAAGGGCGATCGTAGTAGGCGACTCCCTTCTCAGGGGAATGGAGGGCCCTATTTGTCAGCCTGACCCTACCCGTAGGGAAGTCTGCTGCCTTCCTGGGGCCAGGGTCAGGGATGTTGCCAGAAAGCTTCCCAACCTGGTCCGCCCCTCTGACTACTACCCTCTTTTGATAGTCCAGGCTGGCAGTGACGATATTGATGAGAGAAGCCTGAAGGCTATCAAACGGGACTTTAGGGGACTGGGACGGTTAGTGGCTGGAGCGGGAATACAGGTGGTGTTTTCATCTATCCCTGCAGTAGCAGGGAGGGGTGCCGAGAGGACACGGAAAGCCCACCTGATTAACACGTGGCTCAGAGGCTGGTGCCAACACAGAAATTTGGGGTTTTTTGACCATGGGGCGCTTTACTCGGCACCCGGCCTGATGGCCGCAGACGGGTCCCTATCTCTAAGGGGAAAACGGATCCTAGCCCAGGAGCTGGCAGGGCTCATTGAGAGGGCTTTAAACTAGGAAAGAAGGGGGATGGGGCTGAAAGAAGGCCTGTTGGAGCTGTGCCAGGGTGAACAATGGCAGAGCCGGGGAAGATGGCAATGGCCCAACTGAAGTGCATCTACACTAATACACGCAGCATGGGCAACAAACAGGACGAGCTGGAAGCCATCGTGCAGCGGGAAGGCTATGACTTGGTTGCCATCACGGAAACATGGTGGGACCACTCTCATGACTGGAGTGCTGCAATGTCTGGCTATAGGCTCTTCAGAAGGGACAGGCAGCACAGAAGGGGTGGTGGTGTGGCACTCTATATTAGAGAGTGTTTAGATGTTGAGGAACTTGAGGCTGGGAATGATAAGGTTGAGTCCCTGTGGGTTGGGATCAGAGGGAAGGCCAACAAGGCAAGCATCCTGGTGGGGGTCTGTTATAGACCGCCGAACCAGGATGAGGAGACAGATGAGGAGTTCTACAGGCAGCTGGCAGAAGCCGCGAAATCATCAGCGCTTGTTCTCGTGGGGGACTTCAACTTCCCAGACATATCCTGGAAGCACAACACAGCCCGGAGAAAGCAGTCTAAGAGGTTTCTGGAGAGCGTGGAAGATAGCTTCCTGACGCAGCTGGTTAGAGAGCCTACCAGGGGAGGTGCCCCGCTAGACCTTCTGTTCACAAACAGTGACGGTCTGGTGGGAGATGTGGTGGTTGGGAGCTGTCTTGGGCAGAGTGACCACGAAATGATTCAGTTCTCTATTCTTGGCGAAGTCAGGAAGGGGACCAGTAAAACCGCTGTCTTGGACTTCCGGAGGGCTGACTTTAAACTGTTCAGGTCACTGGTTGGCAGAGTCCCTTGGGAGGAGGTTCTGAAGGGCAAAGGAGTCCAGGAAGGCTGGGCGCTCCTCAACAAGGAAATCTTAACGGCTCAGGAGCGGTCTGTCCCCACGTGCCCAAAGACGAGCCAACGCGGAACTAGACCGGCCTGGCTGAGCAGAGAGTTGTGGCTCGAGCTTAGGAGAAAAAGGAGGGTTTATAATCTTTGGAAAAGAGGGCGGGCTACTCAGGAGGACTATAAGGATGTTGCGAGGCTGTGCAGGGACAAAATTAGAAGGGCCAAAACTCATCTGGAGCTCAATCTGGCTACTGCCGTTAAAGATAACAAAAAACGTTTTTACAAATACATCAACGCAAAAAGGAGGACTAAGGAGAATCTCCATCCTTTACTGGATGCGGGGGGAAACTTAGTTACAAAAGATGAGGAAAAAATTGAGGTGCTCAATGCTTTCTTTGCCTCAGTCTTTACTGGCAAGACCAGTTGTTCTCTGGATACCGGGTACCCTGAGCTGGTGGAAGGGGATGGGGAACAGGATGTGGCCCTCGCTATCCATGAAGAAATGGTTGGCGACCTGCTACGACACTTGGATGTGCGCAAGTCGATGGGGCCGGATGGGATCCACCCGAGGGTACTGAGAGAACTGGCGGAGGAGCTGGCCAAGCCGCTTTCCATTATTTATCGGCAGTCCTGGCTATCAAGGGAGGTTCCAGTTGACTGGCGGCTAGCAAACGTGACGCCCATCTACAAGAAGGGCCGGAGGGTAGACCCGGGGAACTATAGGCCTGTTAGTTTGACCTCGGTGCCAGGGAAGCTCATGGAGAAGATTATCTTGAGTGTCATCATGCGGCACTTGCAGGGCAACCAGGCGATCAGGCCCAGTCAGCATGGGTTTATGAAAGGTAGGTCCTGCTTGACGAACCTGATCTCCTTCTATGACCAAGTGACGCGCTTGGTGGATGAGGGGAAGGCTGTGGATGTGGTCTACCTTGACTTCAGTAAGGCTTTTGACACCGTTTCCCACAACATTCTCCTCAAAAAACTGGCTGCTCGTGGCTTGGACTGGCGTACGCTTTGTTGGGTTAAAAACTGGCTGGATGGCCGGGCCCAAAGAGTTGTGGTGAATGGAGCCAAATCCAGTTGGAGGCCGGTTACTAGTGGAGTCCCCCAGGGCTCAGTGCTGGGGCCGGTCCTCTTTAGTATCTTTATCGATGATCTGGATGAGGGGATCGAGTGCACCCTCAGTAAGTTTGCAGATGACACCAAGTTAGGTGCGTGTGTCGATCTGCTCGAGGGAAAGAAGGCTCTGCAGGAAGATCTGGATAGGCTGGACCGATGGGCTGAGGTCAACTGCATGAAGTTCAACAAGGCCAAGTGCCGGGTCCTGCACCTGGGGCGCAACAACCCCAAGCAGTGCTACAGGCTGGGAGATGAGTGGCTGGAAAGCTGCCTGACGGAGAAGGACCTGGGAGTACTGGTTGATAGTCAGCTGAATATGAGCCAGCAGTGTGCTCAGGTGGCCAAGAAGGCCAACAGCATCCTGGCTTGCATACAAAGCAGTGTGGCCAGCAGGTCTAAGGAGGTGATTGTCCCCCTGTACTCGGCTCTGGTGAGGCCGCACCTTGAGTACTGTGTTCAGTTTTGGGTCCCTCGCTACAAGAAGGACATGGAGGTGCTCGAGAGAGTCCAGAGAAGGGCAACGAAGCTGGTGAGGGGTCTGGAGAACAAGTCTTACAAGGAGCAGCTGAGGGAGCTGGGGTTGTTTAGCCTGGAGAAGAGGAGGCTCAGGGGAGACCTCATCGCTCTCTATAGGTACCTTAAAGGAGGCTGTAGAGAGGTGGGGGTTGGTCTATTCTCCCACGTGCCTGGTGACAGGACGAGGGGGAATGGGCTAAAGTTGCGCCAGGGGAGGTTTAGGTTGGATATTAGGAAGAACTTCTTTACCGAAAGGGTTGTTAGGCATTGGAATGGGCTGCCCAGGGAGGTGGTTGAGTCGCCATCCCTGGAGGTCTTTAAAAGACGTTTAGATGTAGCCCTTAGTGATATGGTTTAGTGGAGGACTTGTTAGTGTTAGGGCAGAGGTTGGACTAGATGATCTTGGAGGTCTCTTCCAACCTAGACGATTCTGTGATTCTGTGATTCTGTTTCTACTTTATGTTTAGGTCATATAAATTCTGCAGCCGTACAAACCATATCACTCTGGTAGAAAGTGAAGAAAATTGTCACAGAGGTTTAGTTTATAGCACATTTTTTTGTGAGTTAGTTCTCTTGTTGTAAGCCTTCTATACCAAAGCTCAGGCAAGGCCTGATCTTGTCTGCTCCCCTGGGCCCATGGGTAGCTTGCGGCTGGAGGTTCTGGTGAGACCGTCACGGGCAGCGAGGTCTCTTGTTGCCCTCAGAACCCTGACACCTGATCAGATGATTTGAGATAAATCTATTATATTTCATATCAGTTTGTCTCCCTGATTTCCTGTTAGCTAATTTTCATCTTATAGCACGTCTTCTCCTGGACACGCATTGTTCCAGTCAATCTTCTTTGTCAGCACTGTCACTATCATGCATACTTCATACATTCACTTTGGGTGCAATATTCTGGCTTTTCTCAATTCAGCAGAAACAAATATTTCTAGCTCAGAGATGCAAGGACATTTTCACTCCAGGGTATCAAAGATGTAGGTTTTACTTGAACCAATGACAGCAAATGAAAGTGAAGGTGTCCTAAGGTGATCCTTGAAACTGAGAGTCTGGATTATAATGTTCCTCATTTCCTTTTTCTTTTCTTTTCCTTTCTGTTTCTTAGTAGTAACAGGCAATCTCTTATCACAGGAATTTGTCATTTATTTGTTTATTGTATTGTAACTGTATAATGATTGAGGATGATAAGTAATGTGGAGGTACTAACTTCCACATTAGCAATAGCAATACGTATTAGGAAAAGCTCTTAGCCCAAACAACAATCTTTGAATGCAGCCATAAGGGAAATATAAAAATAGGTCTTCTGAAAGTGCAGTTTAGGAATTAAATTAGTTTGCCAGTAAGAACTTACCAGCTGTATAATGAATGATGCAAATTAACCTTCACATTATTTTAGGTGAATTTATTCCTTTACACCACCATGTGAGTGAAACCACCAATACTCCACACTGGATGAGAGGACAAATAGCTTTTTTCTTTTTCCCCCTAAGAACTATCACACTCATATACATCTCCCTTGGAAAAGTTATAAAACAAAGAGATTAGAGAGGTTTTTTAATATGTTTAGCCATCTAACATCCTCCTGCTGCCTGTCTTTCACTTCTACGTGAAAGAATGTTCTGCTTCTGCTTCCCAGCAGTGTTGCATTTTTTCTCTTGAGCGCTAATCTCAATCTGGTGGGAAAGAAGATTGAAGTGTGGTCATTTAATATTTTTTTCTTCCTTCTAAAGTCTTTGCCAAAGGTTTATGGAGTGGTAAGATGTCTGATCTCCATTTTTATTCTAATTCTTTGGCCATTGCTCAAACCCTGGTTTCAATCACGTTCTATATATTATGATTATTATATTCTTCTTGTGCAATGTTTTGAGCCTTCAACATTCATACAGATGTACTGCCCTTGCTACTCTATCACCAGATAATGAATTTTTCTTCATTACCTGTACTTAAGATTTTTCCATGAATTTCCAGTTGTGTTGGCACTTCCCATGGAGATGCTCAGAACAGTAAGTACTATGGCAGTGCTGTTGATTTTTTCTAAAGACTCTAATCTTCTTTCAGAAGCTGTATGATGTTTAAACACAGTTTTCTCTCTGTTGTGATTTTTATTACAGAATTCCTGTCTTTGTTGTTTGAGTTTCAATTGACTCCATTGCTTTTCAAATCCCTCCAGCCTTCCCTCAATTTTATTTACCTTAGTCTCAAAGGAGGCTGTGGAAGCTTGAAGGTTATCGATTTTTAAATGAAGAGATTGAAGAAGTTCTTTTACTAAGTTGTCTTGTAAAGTGTTTGAAGGTGGAGAGGCTGTGCTAGGCATGGAAGACGATGTCTGCAGGGTGGGCTCACTTGACCCATCATGCAACAGGTTTTATTTTATCTGCGTGCTTCTTTCAAACAACTTCTGGCACATTATTGTTTAGTTGTCTGTCTCAAACAATGTCAAAACACTTGAGGAGACTTATTAGGGTTTCAAAGACAGTGGTGGGTTTTTAGGCTTGTGAATATGTAATAGGAGCTATAACCTCTGCAGCAAACCCATCAAATGATCCATGTTGTTAGAGTACTACACGAAGCCATTCTCATCGTCAAGTTCTTTGTGTCAGGGTGAATTTGCACAGCCTTCTTTTGTCTGTCTGGGGTCTTAATGAGACACTGGGCAAATAAGATCTCAACCCCTCCACTCTTTCAGAATGAGAGTGGGAAAAGGAATGGAAACAAAATAGTATATGGGAGTATAGCGAACGGAAAAGAAATGCCTTTGTTAATAAGTAGTTTCACAACAAATAAACTTGAAGCAGGTGAAGTTGCTCCTCTTTGCCAAATTGAAAAAGTGTGATAGAAACATAGCCCATTCGCTTAAAAGCAAGCCATTATTTTCCTCCCTTTACTTCTTCCTGTTTGTCAGATTTGGGGTTTGAATCAGGATCCTCTAGGTCAAAGCCCCTCTTCAACTAACGATTGGCTCCGAAAGAGGGAATGAAGAATTTCAAGGAGAGTATCTGAACAGAAATCCTGAACACCATAGGTACTAGGGAGATTTAGTTTGGGGAGCAAATATTATGATATAGGATTAATATTATTTATTTTGAATATATTGGTGATAAACTAAGATTGTTTGGAGAATTCTTTTTTCACTATAAAGCCCTGAATGTTCTCTGAAACACAAAGGAGAACAAAATTCAGCACATTTCAGGTTCAACTTTGACACTTTAGAAGGTAATAGTGATTGTTTTGTCATAATACAAACACTTTATAAGAGAAAATAATACTTTAATTTTTAGTTTTATTTTCATCCAACGTTGAATACGTTTTAGCTTCAAAATAATGTTTTAAAGTTTCCTTAAAAGAAAAATGCTGATTCTGCAGCAGAGCTTTATTGAAATTATTGCTTATAATCTCTGTAATGCCTTAAATAATTCTACCTACTTTTTCTCCCAATAAAATATTTTAGATCAAAGTAGAATTAATAACTGCTAATAACAGGATGAGCAAAGTTAGTCATCTGTCTGTAAGGGTCTTTGATTCTGTAAGGTTTTTTTTTGCCACTGAAGACTGCAAAAATGTCTCTTCCACCTGGCACAACATGCAAATAGCTCCACTGAGTTCAATATGCAGCATTTACCTCTCTGTATATCATGTTATCAAGCTTTTGACCATGGTGATTATTTGAGTAGTAAATGCAACACTTGTGACTTACAATATTACATGTAACAACAACATTCTCAGCTATGAAATTAAATGCCTTGTTTCATTACTGAGAACAGCAATGCTGGAAGCTTTCTGAAGCTCTTAAAATGGTAGAGGATGAGGATGTTTTTACTCTGAAGTAACTGATTCAAAGCACACTTGTAATGCTGTAAGCTGGAACTTTGTCCTGGTTTCAGTTAGGACAGAGTTAATTTTCCTCCTAGTAGCTGGCAGGGTGCTATGTTTTGGATTAGAATGAGAAGAGCGCTGATAACATGCTGATGTTTTAATTGTTGTAGAGCAGTGCTTACACCAAGCCAAGGACTTTTCAGCCTCTCTCTGTCCTGCTAGCGAGCAGGCTAGGGATGCAGCAGGAGCTGGGAGGGGACAGACCCAGGACAGCTGACCCAAACTGGCCAAAGGGGTATTCCATACCATCTGACGTCATGCTGAACAATATATAGGGGTGGCTAGCCGGGGTGGAGGGGGGGGCCGGCTGCTCGGGGATAGGCTGGGCATCGGTCAACGGGTGGTGAGCAGTTGCATTGTGCATCACTTATTTCGTACACATTATTACTATTAATACTATTATTATTATTATTATTATTGTTATTCTTTTCCCTGTCTAAATAAACTGTCTTTATCTCAACTCACAGACTTCGCTTTCCCGTTTCTCTCCCCCATCCCGGAGAGGGAGGGGGGAGGGTGAGCGAACGGCTGTGTGGTGTTTGACTGCCAGCCGGGCTAAACCACAACAAACTTTCAAAGCAGAATGGTGAAGTTAGATGCCAGACTCTCATTGGGTTTCAGTAGGGTTATCTGGAGAACTGGATTTAAGAATATCCCTGGAGAAAAGAAATTCAGTAGGTTTACACAGAATCAGCCTGACAGTTTCTGAACTTCCTTTTAACATGGAAGGAGAAATTTATTAACACTTGTTCTTACATATAAAGTACACTAACTGCATTTTTTATTTCCACTACATCTTATCCATCTCTTATTCTAGAGAAGGTGACTTAAAGCATCAGTTTGATTCTGGAAGTAATATAGTCCCTTAGAATAATCTAGGTTGGAAAAGATCTTCAAGATCACCAAGTCTAACTACCCACCTGATCTACCCAGTTCCATCACTAAGCCATGTCCCTTAGTGCCACATCCATGCATCTCTTCAATACCTCCAGGTATGGGGACTCCTCCACCTCTTCGGACAGCCTGTTCTGATGCTTGACCACCCTCTCCATAAACAAAATTCTTTCTGATATCCAATCTAAACCTTCCTTGATGCGACTTGAGTCCATTTCCTCATGTACTGTCACTTGTCACCTGAGAATAGAGACAGATACTCCTCACTGCAACCTTTTTTCAGGTAATTGTAGAAAGCAAGGAGGTCTCCCCTCAGCCTCCTTTTGTCCAGACTACACAACCGCAGATCCCTCAGCTGTTCCCCATAAGTCTTGTTTTCCAGTCCCTTCACCAGCTTCCTTGATCTTCTCTACACATGCTCGAGCAAGTCACTAACCTTCTTGTAGTGCGGGGCCTACAACTCAACCCTGTATTCAAGGTGCCATCTCACCAGTGCTGCATACAAGCGGACAGCCACTCCTCTGGTCCTGCTGGCCACACTATTTCTGACGCAGGCCAGGATGCCATTGCTCTTCTTGGCCACCTGGGCACACCGCTGGCTCACGTTCAGCCAGCTGTCTACCAGCACCCCCAGGTCCCTTTCTGCCGGGCAGCTGTCCAGCTGCTCTTCCCCCAGCCTGTACCCACTACGTGGGGTGGTTGTGACCCAAGTGCAGCACCTGGCACTTACTCTTCTTGAATATGATGTGACTGGCCTCAGCCCATTGAGCCAGCCTGTCTGGATCTGCAAAACCTTCCTACCCTCAAGCAGATCAACAGCCCTGCTTAATTTAGAATCACCTGCAAATTTACTGAGGGTGCACTTGATTCCCTCATCTATTTCAAAGTCCTCTACCTATTAGAAGAATTGTGTGTATAAATACGTGTGTGTGTGTATGTATATGTGAGTAGGATAAATGTTGTCTTCTTAACAGATCTTTCTCTTTATGCAGCCAATTTTGTCCCATTCTGTTGCACCGCATAAATACAATATGTCAGATTCTGCAGTCTGTATTGTTTTCCTGGATAGACTGGAGATTGTGTTCCATGGCTTTTTTTGCTGTGCCTGAATAAAAGCCAGGATGTTATTGCATCACTTCATTTTATATCAAATTATGTTGTCATATAATGATATAATTGCCAAACACAAGCAGATGCAATGGTTATAGTACAATAAAATGTCACAACTGAGAACACTTTGTGTTTTCATTTAGAAGTTTGTTTTTCAATATGAAAGTTTCTAACACAGTTGGGATGTGCATTTCAACATGTCTATATTTGTTTTCTACTAATGTGGCTTTATTTAGGTTTCAGAAGTAAGAAAAAAAAAAAACAGTATCCAAATTGTAGAAAGTACATAAGTTGTGCTAAGGTCTGCCCTATTCAGCAAGCACTTCAATAGTGAAAGTACTCAGTGAGTACTGGCTGGGGGAGATGCTGGCATGAGTTACTTACAGACATACTTTGTGTAAAGCTAATCACACTCTGCACTCTAAACTACATTTTCATTAGTCAAGTTGATCTTTATTGACAAAGAAATATGTGGTGCATTACAACAAATTAAACTATATGAAATGCAAAACTATAATGAGAATTTATTTATTTTTTAAGTGTATGGAAAGAAAATTGCAAAAGCAAATGTCAGGTAAAAATAGAGGTTCACAAATTCCTCTATACAGTTATTATTTAAGTATAAGGCTTAAATTCATATTTCCTTTTAATTGGCTTTCTAATTATTTATTTTCTTTCAATTGATGCCACTGTGAGTGAAAAAATTTTGAATTTACAGACATTTTAGTTGATATGATCTCTTTAAAAAAATTTCTCCCCCGTCCTGGCTACATTCATTACAGGCAAATCAATGAAAATTGATAAACCCATGATGGAAAAAAAGAATGTATTTGTATTCATTACAGAGGATTGGAGATAATAAAATGAAATGTTGTTATAGTGAGATATAAACCCAACCTCAGGAATTGTTCAATATGTGAATAGCTAGATACATTTCATTACTGTGATATGGAGCAGCTTGATAGTGGAAGCCAATAATTTAAAAAGTCTTGAGCACAGGGTTATGCTGACTATACAGTTCAATACGTTAATTGACAATAAATCCTGCTTGCCTATAAAAAGCACTTCACTAGTCATTTTCAAGATGGTCATGATTTTTTATGATGCGGAACTTTTAATTTACAGGGATGATAAAAATAGATTTACTTTCAGCCACTTGTATTTGATTTAATTACCTAATCAACTATAAATCATCTACTATTGAAAAAGTAATTTAACGGAGATGATATTTTGTCGTCTTTTTTTTTTTTTCTAAAGTAGAAAAGGGTCTTTTGTAAAGGAAGCTGAGATAGGGTTTAGAGGAATTAAAAATTCTATCCTTTTGAAGAAGGGGTTAGCAGTTCAAAGCCAAGATGCTTGGTTTTACCGAATAAAGGCCTCAATTTTTTGAAAGACTTGTTTATGGTT
Organism: Cygnus olor; assembly: GCF_009769625.2. Classification (NCBI taxonomy): domain Eukaryota; kingdom Metazoa; phylum Chordata; class Aves; order Anseriformes; family Anatidae; genus Cygnus; species Cygnus olor. Next base: position 3,463,682 of record NC_049183.1, read on the forward strand.
ATTTAATCTCCTGTTAGGAAAGCACATAGTAAAGGAGCTGTACAGCAAAAGACTAGCTATGGATGTTAGTGATCTGAAACAGGCATTGTATGATAGAACTTTTCTCTGTCGGAGATCTGTTTGAGCTAATACCACACCATATGTCTAGTGGCCAATGAACATATAGCATGACTGAACAAAGAAACGACCGTGCCATCTCCACGCAAGGAAGAGAGAAACCAGTGTGATTTTAAGTCAGAATCAGAGTGGCTTGATAGAGGATTTGAGGTTTTATTTTGTGAATTATACTGTAATTTTTAGTTCCTTACACTGTAATTTTTAGTTCCTAGATGAAAACAGGATAAGTTTTCCTATATTTTAATGGCTATCTAACAAAAAAAAAGTAATATGTAAAAAAAAAATCCTAAAGAAATAGAAAAAAAATGTAGATTTAAAAAAAAAATGCTTTGAAGGAAGAAGGATGAGATTTTATAAATGGAAGGTGAGAATATTTAGTAGTTTCTATGTACAGTCTTATTAAAGAGGCAAACTGTATACTGGGAATGAAAATAATTCATCCTATAATACATAGGCTCCCAATGTCTCTCTTGAAAAACATTATTTATTTCTTAAATTCCATTAACAAGTGTGGGTATAACATCCCCCAGACTATATTTACATGAGGCTGATAGTACTCTATACAGAAGATGGTCCAGGTGAAGAGCTTGTGAAATCTTTTCAGAGAGGAATTTTGGTCAGCTGGATTACAGTTGTTGAAAGGATTACAGAACAAGAATTGATTTTAAATGTTTGTTGCTTGGTATTCTTGTTTGACATTACTTAAAAAACAGATTTAAAAAAAAAAAAAAAGCCCACCCAGCCAACAAATTCATCAGACATATCTCCTGTTGTCTGAGTAGAGGGAAAATAAAAGAAAAAAAAATGAAATACAGTATCTTTAGAAGAAAGAAAAAAAAAAGAAAGATATGTGGTCTAGATTAGAAAAAAAAGTGTGTTACTGTTGGATTATGAAAATAATAAAAGCTAAGAAAGTACATAAAGTAAATATAGGAATAGTCATGCCATTAACATTATGAATGAAGAAAAATCAATGCTAGAAAATATCTCCTTGCACATTCACGTCACTTTATGAGTTGGGAATAAAGCCAGCTTCTGTAATAAGGGTAAAAGAATCATGTGAAATAATGAAAACTGGACTGGAAAGTGGAGATTTGAGACTAAATTACCTTGATAACTAGAAAGCTTCATTAAATTTAAGGAAAAAAAAAAGTAAAGTATGTGGTTAATAAAAATTTGCATTTTTCTTACGTTTTTTGACAACAGCTTTTAAAAAAACTGAAGAAATGGATATTTTGCATCCTATAACTCTTTTCATAGAAGACTTAGGAACTTTGCATTTTAATTTCCATAATCAAAGGTTTTTATTCTCATAAGTCCACTGTGTAATTTACAACCAACATGAAATTACATCCACCCTCATAAAATTCCTCAGAATTACCATAGGTAAATGAAAGTTGCCATACTGAGTTACACCGGTATCCCATTGTCAGATGAGGCTGGGATGAGGTACCTGGAAGACAGTGTAAGAAAGCTTAAATGGGATAATTAGGATATAGCTTACCCACACAAAAATGTTACTTTCTCCTACTCAGTGAGAGGTTGGATTACACATTATTCTTGGAGACATGGAGATTATGTTCTCCCCAGCTGTTTGCAGCTTCTTTTTAACCCCTAGCAAATGAGTATTAGAACTTATGGGATTTTAGCACAATTATTTAGTACAGCTACTCATATATGGCTTCTATTAGGGATGAGTTTTTGTATTACCAACCTTGTTGCAGCTCTTATTGACTGTCTTATTGACTTATTTCAGGCTTGGCTCTGGATCTTAATTTTCTAAGTATAGATTTATGTCTTAACAGGATTCGTTCATTGGCTGGGTTTTACTTCTGTATGGCTTTCCATGGTATAAGAAATTCTAAACTGAAGCTGTCCTGATGGTATGTTTTGTGTCTGCTGACTTGGAGATGGACATAGCCCCCGTCTAAAAACAAGTGAGGGCACAAATTGCACAGTCACATCAGGCACCCCAGTATTTCCATTGAGTATAGGTGTGGATGGTGACTTAAATGGCTGGGACATGAATGGGAAGTGGCTCGTCTGGATGTGTCAGACTTACTGCACATGGGCTTATGTATACATAGCTGATCTACAGTGACAATATGCATTCTGTTGCTGGAAACTTGGCATGATAGAAACATACATACTTGATGTAAAATTGTTACACTGGATAATGCTAATGGGAAAGTGAAAACGTGCAGAATCTAGAGAGTATTTTTCTCTTCTTTCTCTTATAATTGTGTGTAGATACTATTCCTGTAGTTGTTTTATTCTTCTGTGAGTCAGGAATAATTCTGGTATTGGTTTGCTCCAGGGAAACTCAAGATTACGAGCTGAGGTCCATTTGACAAGCATATGAACCAGTAATTAAGTTCCTGAGTATTTCCTAGGGGAAAAAGAATGAGTCTCCAAGACCATTCTCTTAAGTGGTGGTTCAAATACCTTTTGGCCTAGAATGTCACCTAGATAAGAGAAGTCAAGTACAAACGACACAAGTATTTTTAGAAATGACAGAGCCTACTTTAAAATTACTGGCAGAAAGGAAGAGACAATGTCACCTCTTTTGTAGGTTCAGACAAAGTTATCTGTATTAATTTTTCTGGTTTATCTGTTAGGTCCCTGGGAGCTCTTGTCCAAAAGCAGATCACTGCCAAGTAGGTTATCTTAGACAAACCACCTTTCTTAACATACAGTAACTTTTGTATTAACTAGCATACAGTCTCTGAAAGGTAAAGGATACAGAGATATAGTCAATCAAAAGTAGTAGAAAAGGAGATGCAATAAGAGGAGAGCATATATTTTTGATGTTCAGACTACCCAGAATCTGAGAGAGTTTATGACATGCTCTCCTGGGTCCATTTTAACCAGCAACCGTTTCAATTTCTCTATATGAATATTTCTGTAAGATTTAACATGTTTCCCTTTACCTGACTTCACAGTGCAGGGCAACTGCTTGCCCTTCCAGGAAGCGAAGGCAAAGTGTGCGGCCTGTGAATTGTGGCTATATAGTTCTCATAGCATTGGTAACTTCATGAACAACTTCAGAACTTTCTTCACCTGTCAGTGCTTATTTTCTACTTGCATGCTTTATCAGGTTAAATGTTTTATAGACAAAATTCTGATAAAATATATCCTGCTCAAATAACTCAAGAAAGTAAGAATAGCAGGGAACAGCAGAAGGAGAAGAGAACATGGAATCTGCAATTACTTTGACTTTTGATGTACCAAGAGGCAATTTTTTTTTTAAACACTTCTCTTCCTACATATGCTATGATAAACCTCATTGAAGTCAGTAGTTGTATTGTCTATAAAACTGATGTTGGTGGAAAAAAAAAAAAAAAAAAAGCATAATATGTAACAAGGTATAACCAAGTCCTCAGATGTTAAGATCTGTGCATTAGGAAATCAACCCTTCTTCCCCTGCGTTCAAAGACCACTACTCATAGTTATATCAAAGGTATGACAGACATTTACATTTACCTTTATTTCTACCCTTCTTCCCATCAGAAACTTACCAAACATATCACATGTTCTTAGGCAGAAGTATCACAGATGGACTCGAGGAACTTCCTTGAATAAGTGTAGGTCCCAACATCTTTTTAACTGTATGTTTCTAGGTATTCTGTCCTTAAAAGGCACTCTGATCCCTGGACTGTGAATAATGGGACTGTGAATAATGTTGAGCTTCTGCTGCTTCCACAGAATTAAGGCAGAATTTTGCCATGAATTTTGCTGAGGACTGAGTGCATTCTGACCACAGGATTTTTTTTTTAGGTATAATTAATGGATAATTGGCATTTGTTCTGACATAATAAATAACAAAGCTTCAAACAAAGAAGAAACTGTAAGAATTACTTAGGAGCTGTTGATACTAACAGCAGGAAAGAAAGATCCTCTTCATTACTATAAGAAGCTATTGATAGACTTCAAATAAAGTCAGTAATTCCTGAAGGCACTAAGTAAAAGCTGTAACTTCCTTCTGTTATTACTGCAAATCCAAGTATAAATTGGGAATTGACCCAGACAGCTGTTGTTTTAACCTCTCCATCTCTAAAAGGTGTAACTTTTTCTTCACTCAACATTTGCTAAAAATGGTGATTTATTTTTGTTTTATATAATGATCAGGATAGTCTCTGAACAATCATTTAAATTGTTTTCAGGTTTCTGATGTCGTTCTCTGGTACAGATTCTTTAATTCCCTCTCCCAGAGCAGGTTTGCGTGTGTCACATCTGTAGTGTTCCTAATGAGTTGCTAATGAGGCTTTGTAAATGTGGAGGCACAGCCGATGAGGTGGTGGTGCTGGGAGGCTGATGCACTATCTAGAGCTTTTTTGGAGGTACCATCTGTGAGAGTCTCCCTGCACTTAACAAGCATGTTTTCCTATGTAACTCTAAAGCCCTGAGCTTTGAGAGAGGTAAGAAAGATTCCTGGCTCTACTTGGATGCTTTGTTTATTAAGAAATTTCTATAATTGATTATTACTGCTTTGTGTAACCTACTTAGACTAGGAGTCTTCAATTTTGCATTTCTAAGTTCCTTAGCTGAAAAGGGGAAAAAAAAAATCGTCACCCAACAGTAAAAGAATGGCTGATATACCAAAATTAGTCTCACATTCAAAATTGATGAGGATCACATTTTGAATTGGTAACAGATGGAGAAATGCCGAGTTTTGCCTTAGTGTCTATAATGCTTCTTATGCTGGAATGTGTTTTTATTTCTTGCATAGTTCACTTGAGTCTTATAATTCTAGCAAGATCCACCATAAACAAAACAAGGCACTTTTAAAGTCTATATTGTCTATATTGTTTCTTCCTTCCAAAAAACAGTGAGTCTGACTTTGACAAGTGAGTTTGACATGAATTGTGAGCTAATTAAGGTGAAAGCATTCCATGCATTTCATCACTTATTCTGATTAGTCAAATTATATTAATATAGTCCACTTAGTCTGAGGTACCTTTTTTAACTAAAAATAGTAAAAAGAATGCTACTGAAGAGAGTAGTTAGTGAACTCTCTACTACTCAAGAAAATTAGTAAGACTGAAAGGCTAAAGAAGTAAATAGTTGTTGCACTTGTGTTGATTACTTTTACCATTTTGGATAAAATTAACATTTTGGTATGTATCTCATATGGAAAACGTGGGAAGCTACATTGCTCTGAGAACAGTGTATGGTAAGTTGTCATTACAGAACGTGGCCATGGACCATCGTTCAACATTTCTGCAAGTTAAGAAATAATTTTAATATGCTTTTCTTTACTGCTTAAGCTGCTTACTTACCAAGTCCAATCTTCTTTCTAAAAGAGACTCTTTATTTGTGAAAGTATTTATACAAAGAATATCAGCATTATTTTATTAGTGACTTTCTAAAGAACCGGACAAGTCTATTTGAAGCTTTTCTTTGGTATTAACTTGATATTTTATCATAAGTGAGCAAGGTGTTTCTGGTTCTCTAGTCTTTATTGCTTTCTTGAATGCATTTCAACCTCATTCACAGTTCAAGTCTATATAATCCTTATGCTTTTCATACTTTTAAATCCTTCACAGTGTTTTCTGTATATCTGACTCTGCTAATATCCACAGAACTTGGGTCTTAAAGCACAATCCTGAGTTAGCATAATTCTGCACTGAGAGTAAAATACACATTTTCAACAATCCCTTTACTGCTCAAAAACAAGGGCAATGTTATCTTTAATGCCAACATCCCCCAACCTCAATTTTCCCTTTTGGAGCCCCAGATCTTGTCCTTACAATGAAAATATGAACTATAGCTTGTTCATTCATTTATTATTGCTCTGAACACCAGTTATGAATCTGCTGTTCAATTGTGTCACCCATTCTTCGATTTGAGTATGCTGTCAGTATGCCTTTATGGCTCTTGCTTGATATTACTTTAATCCCCCTCCCACACACATTTTCTTCTTGAATTTTACATGAAACATTAAAAGATAATTGGTCTTGTGCAAATATGCAACCAAACTTAATTGAAAAAGAAAAAAAAGAAAAAAAAAAAGTAGCTTATAACTACTTTCCTGAATTGGTGAAGTTTGTCTATTATCATTGCAAAACAATTTTATTTATATTAAACAGCCAAGCTATTCATAAAAAACAGGGTGGTATGGTTTTTTTGTTTGTTTTGTTTTAAAAATTTAAGACAGTGTAAAAGATTTGGTTTGAGCTACTGCAGAGTAGTCTTGTTTTTGTGTGACTCTTGATTTGCAGTCATTACAAATGAGAATGTGAGTTCAAGATGAACTGCTGTGGGTTGCTAAAGTAATTGCAGAACAAAGGCATGTTCTCTGCTCAGTTCTTACAACTTGAGGTGTCTGTTCATCTGTGAGTTCTCTTTCCTTGGTTCACCATTTGTTTATATAGAAGCCCATTCAGTGTCATGGAGCGTAATCAGAAAGTAGATGGGTCTTCTCTTTTGCTACACAAGATGTTTGGCAAATCATTCACCCACCATCCCTCACCCAATCGACAAATTCCCTATTTAAGGTCAAAACATTGTGTGAAAGTGGGAAAACCTACTAGATTGACTTATAAAGCTAAAAAGAAGAGGTTTTCTGACTAGACTGAGCAACAGCTGTGTCCCTCAGGCTATGCTATTTCCATCCGGAAAGCACAGGGAGTTTCTGTTTAGACCCATAAAAATTCTTTCAGGAGCAGTATCTACACATTTCCTTCCCACCCAAGGAATTTTAGTATTTTAGTATGCTGCAGTGGCCTTTATTGTTTAAAAATCTTTTTTTTTTTTTTTTTGTGATATTTATCCTCCCAATTATGGTATTTCTTCTGGGGGCTTCGGTATGGCATTGACTATGTTGATGGACCTGTCTTTTAATACCTAATAACCTGTTCTTTCTCATTCCTCTCTCTTTGAAAATTCCTTGGTTTAAAGGATAGTATAGTTTCAGGTCCATCAGAGTTCAAAGTGTGCTGTAGCTCTTTTTGTCAAGCTTCACTCAACAAAGGGTGAAGGCACACAAGCTTAACAGGTTGTTGGTTTTGTGGTATCATATGGTTTTCATGTTGGAAAATTACATTTCATAGTCTTAATTGTTACCAAGAGTGAGATCATGTGGTCTGCTAATTACAAAGAGTAAGAAATATTTGAGTAAATGTGGGTTTTGAAATTCTCACACTGCATGGGTAAGATGGCAGGGCCTTGCTTTCTGTAGACATCAGACTTTGGTTTGGTCTGTATTTGATTTCACGGTAGGTAGGCCCTTTTAGCCATGAATACTCTGAGATGCTTTAAGGGAACACGAGCTAGAAAAACGTGACTAGATATATAATGCCACAGTGTTTGTGAGGGTAGAATCTACTTAGAAAGTCAACGCTGTTTACTCATCTATTATGGTATAGATTTTGCCATCACTTTTCTGTCCCTGTCTTCAAGTCTTTGTCAAAATGAAGGAGCTGTTTACTGGAAATATATTCATATATCATATTAGGGAGAAATAGATATTCCATAGCAAGAGTGGAAAAAGGCAGAAAAGTCAGGCAGTTGTTTAAAGGTTGCCAAAGACATTTTTCTATGATTTTTCTGAAGTACTTTAACAACAACAACAAAAATCTTTTCTGGACTGTAACTAGTAAATGAAAGCAGTAACCAGTAAATAAAACTATTGGGGGGGGGGGGGGGGGGGGGGGGAGGAGGAGGAGGATGGTTCTCCTTTCTAACACAGCAACTGAAATCAATATGAAAGTTATAGATCAAACAGCCTATTCCCATTCTCCTTCTTATCCTCAGTGCTTCAACCTTTTCTGTAATGTACCTGTACTAAGCAGACTGAAAGATAAGAGGTATTTTGAATAACCAGAGAATGAAATCCATGTCATGCTTGTCTTTTTCTCCTGTGTGTTCCTACGTATGAAGTGGTAATATTTTTATATTTACTTACATGAAGATTACTGACTGCTGCACTACCCTTTCAGTGAAAATTGAAATATTGGAATTGGTTATTGTTAGTTAAAGAAAACTTTAGTTCATTTTTCAGATCACTTAAGGGTATCATTGAAGAAGAGCCTACCTTTCTTCAGTCAAATTTTTTTTGTAGATTTAATTCCAATATGGTTACAAAGTTACAAAGAAGTGCATGCAATAAAATATCTTAATTGTTCCACATTTTCAGGCAGTAGGATTGATCATGTGTTTGTGTATCACCTGCTCTCCTTAATAGTCACTAGCTGGAGGAGAGACATGCATGTTTTATAAGCCACCTGTACAAACGCAAGGCTATCAAATTGCCTTCTGTTGAGACTATGTCACATTTAGATTCAAAAAACAAAGAGTATAGTTTGAAATGGATTCTTTATCCATCCAATGGTACACTTCTGCCTTTTTACAACAGCACGTAAAGTTTTCACAACAACCCCCCACACTACAAGCATGAGTGCAGAAGCTCTTCAGCTTTGTGTCTTGGCTCTGGAGCCCAGGAGGGCTTGGGCAGGACTGGATTTTTGGGTAGAACCACGTGGTGGGAGGCGGAGAGAAGGCAGCATTCTCTTTTATCATTTCTCTGTTTTGCAGGAGGAAGAATGTAGGAGAAAATCACCTTCCTATGACCCACAGGAATTCACACTGTGTAGTTCAGCAACAAAGCCTGGTCCTAAAATTAAAAGTAGATATGTCTATGGATCTGGCTAGAATTCTATTAATTTTGCTAAAAGTCACTGGTGGTGTGTGGGTCCAGCTATCTGTCCAATCCTTTAAATGCAACAGTGAAGCATTTGGCTTTTCCTTAAAATATCTCAAGATGGTGTTTTCATTATTGATTACATGAATTAGCAGTTAGCATTCTCCTGTGGTCTAGCAAATCCTGAGTCTGCTGTTCTGTATCATAAAGTAATGCAGAAAATCTGGGAAGATGAGTAGATTTTACTCTTAGAGAAATAATGTATTTTTTTCTTAAGTCTTTTTTTTCCTGTATGTACTATTATTTGCAATTATATACATAATGAATGATATGAAGAAATTTAAGTATGGAGCACTTTCCTTTATGGTTATTACAGTAATATTTTCTGCTGAAAAAGTAATCTATAGTGCAATGCAAAAGGATTTGCAAGACTTACCATTGTGAATTCATGAAGAGGGAAAAAAATATATCATTGAATGATTTGAATTGACCAGCTTTCTGTGCTTTCCAGCCTTCCACCAGTAAGGTGCTGATCTAACTAGTGGCTCAGGTGGTGACCACGAGACAAGTGGGGTGAGAAATATTTTCAGTGACGTAATTGGCTTTGCACTGACTGGCTAACATTGGATTTTATGTATAGTCTGACATGAAACACAGATTCAGAGAAGTTACAGAGGCAGTGAGTTCAAGGAGTAGAACATGCTGAATTCTAGATCACTGCAAAACAGTTCATAAAGAATTTAGGAAGCCAAAACAAATCAAGTACATTAAAGTAGTTCAACAAAGAAGTAACAAGTGTCAGTCAAGATTTCAGCATCCTTCTTGAATAAGACAGGGTGAACTTAATGAGTGAGTTCAAGGGGTGATATGATCGTTACATCCTGAAAGTGAATAGTTTTGCCCGATGGAGATTAATTCAGAATCTGGAATTACACCAGAGTTCTAGGAATTAACAATTAGCTGTGTAAAAAGATTCATCTGCCTTAGATGAAGAAATCATTAGTTCTTTGAAATGTCTTGTGTCTAAGATGACTGTTAATAAGGAGACCTTAATGGAAGAGAAATTAGTTTTTCTGAGAACAGCAGAAGATGAACTCTGGTTTCCTACACTTTTTTGCATCTTAAGTACCCTGCGTGCCTCTACTTCAGACCCATTTTATGTGTGCATTCTTGTATTACAAGCTCATCTTCCAGTTCCCTCCAACACCTTCCCCGCAGCTCCCTCAGGGACCTGCTCACATCCTCAGTGTTCCCCCTGCCAAGTCTCTGCCTCTCCTCTGTGCTCTGACAGCACCCTGACTCAGTCCCTGCTCCTCTGCAGCATTGCAGTCAGCCACTGGTGTGAAAAGCAACATGTGCTTTGGCTAATCTGGGACTTCGCAGGCATCAACTGGCAAGCCAGCTACTGCCGACACAGATGAACTCTGTCTTTCCTTTGACAGGATGTAGCAAATCGTCTTTCCTTTACCCAAACATCAAGCTTGGTAAAAAGTGATCAGGGAGGTACTGAAAATATAGTATCTGAGGAAAAAACATAGCTCAAGAACATATGGTGTCACTGTACCAAATACTGGCCTGTTCCTTTTGCTAGAGGAAACTCAGGTCCACCTTGCTGGGTCTCAGCAGCTTGATGAAGGCCCACCAACAGACTAAAAGAGTGAGCAAGTCCTGGCTGCAGCAACATTACACTTGGCACCCTCTGTCACCAGTACCACAGTGCTACCAGCTTCCTGGGACCCAAGAAATAACAATAAATATTTAGGTTCACAGTCCTATTGTAGTGCCTGACAGTGGAAAAACTGTTATAAACTCAAAAACACATCTGTATAACCACTTTATGTTGAAGCGGCCTTTGGTAAGAGTACAAGACTACATATCCTCTGCTTTCCCTGAATTAGGCTGTTTCATGGGTATAGACTAGCTGCTCTGATGAAAGGATTATGATTATATATATATATATACACCTACCTTTTTTGAGAGCTCAATATTTTTCCCCATGATTCCAAATCAGGCAAATGTGTGGGAGATTGTGTGAATTTCTGGTGTAGTACATGCTCTTCACAACAGCAACACCGGACCTGTTGTACATGCACCCGATGCCTAAGTATGTCCATAGATGTCAGCAGCAAACACGATAAGGCTCGTTTGAGCAATGTAACAAATCTGAATTTACAAAAACTTTGTCAGCAGAGGTGCTTTAAAGACTGTCAAGTTTCTTCTAATAACTGGTTAAAAAAAGTAGAAATAAAGGATAGGCATAAATGCTAAAGTTTCATGCTGGAAGGAGGTTATTAATGAGGTCTCACAGGGCTTTGTGCTAAACTTTGTGCTGTGTATTTAGAGAGAGTTTCTCTGACAAGTCTGGTTGATGTAAATTTATGCAGGGGAACTTAATCGATAGCAGACCTGGAAAAGTTATAGGAGGACCACTTAATTCTGAGTTACTGGGCAATTAATTCAAAGTAATCTTTATGGAGAAGAAAGTAATTCTAACTTTATTTATGTCATTAAGGGCTCCAAATTAAATATTTCCACTCACGAAAAACATCTTAAAGTTGATATAAATTGTTCTCCTAGGACATGAAGTTAGTGCCAATTTGATGCCAAAACAATAAGTAGAACATTAGGAATCACTGGAAAATCAACAGAGAACTCAACAGAAAATACCCATATGAGGAAAGTCTAAATAAACAAGGACAGCTATAAAACTTTGAGAAGTTAACTAGGGAAAAAATAATCTATATTGGATATCATCAATGTTCTGATCTAGGGTTTTTATACATTTTCTGTAATCAGACCAGAGTCTTGAAATTTTCCCTTAAATAAAAATGCTCAGATAAATCAAAGGTGGGAGGACAAGGCAAGAAACACACAAGAAAATCTTATCCCTATTCAGCTGTCAGCTGATGTTGGGGTTTGTGTGAATGGTTAAAGACTTCTTTTTAGTTTCTGAAGTGAACCTAGACCTCTGACAGCCAACACTTCCAGTCCTCAGTCTACGAAACTAGACCTGCTATCCTCTGAGAGCCAAATTTACGTGTTTGTTTTCCAAATGTTGGTTTAAATTTGTATATCTTTTCTGCCTCTAAGTGCTGCAACATGTTAAAATTTGATATCACAAGCACATGAATACTGTGTTCTGTCCCTCCTAAGAAATTAAATTCTTTTTCTAAATATGGGAAAAAAATGATTTTTTTTCTCTATGGGAACTATTATATTTATTTTTATGAACTGAGTCTAGAAAGTCATGGTATGCCACTGTACAGAGTTAAATAATGAGAAGAGATACAGAATTTCAAACATAGAGACTTTGACCCGCTTACTTCCATGGCAAACAATCACCTCTAAAAATATTTCTAACCCTTCTTTATAGGTGCAGGAAAAAAGGATAAGTGGTTAAAAGCATTTGAAGTATAAAGTAAAGCATTCAATGTAGCAATATCCCTTATTCCCTTTCCCTTTCAGCAGCATTAAAACAAAACAAAAACAAAACCACAACATACATTTTTACTCATATTTTGATGAATCAGTGATGGTATTATTTGCTCTTTCCTGGGGAAAGAGCAAGAATAAGTTGATAGAGGCTCACATATGCTGCTTCTGTTAGAACTCAGTGTTCTTTCCTTGAAGAGATGAGACAAATGCTTGCAAAAGAGGAGAAAAGAGCAGCACAGATTGTAAATACAACTTCTGTTTGTGATCTGGATGTTTGCTTGCAGCTGTACTGGTGGGACTGACAAGCAAAGGGCATGCTCTCATCTGCCATTGCGGGACCCGGCTGGGAGGGCTGCGGAATGAGGAAGCCAAGAGACATTCTATTTGTCAGGAAGAAATCCTTCCTGACACTGATGTGGCCTCTCTTGTATTTTTTTTTTTTTTTTCAGCACAAGCCATGCGCTTATGCTGTCAACTTTCTCTGACATTGCAAGCACATGAAAACTTTGCTCTTTACCTCTTATTGTGCTAGTGAATGTAGTTATACTGCAAAATGTCACCATTACCAGTTTGTGTTACTTGCAGGGTGGTTTTATGCTCCATCTTCATTTGGAAAATGCTTTGCTGGCAGATATGTATTTCTCTCCATAAAACATTCCTAGCAATCTGAAAAATAGCAGCCTGATCCATAGTGCCGTGTCTAGCTGACAGTGCAAAGAGGAGATTCTTGCATGTGTTCATGCACTATGCATGAAATGCAATTACTCAACCCCAAATGTGATCAGGGCATTAGGCTCCTTGTATGAAAAATTTCCTTGTATCCTTAGTGATCCTTAGGGTCTTGTTTGATGACTTAGAAAGTAAGATGAGGGGAGTAGAGTGTCTTTAAATAGGTTTGTCAGGGTAAAACAAGGAGAAAGCTGATTTGCTAGGCTGGAAATGGGTGAAGGGACTTACAATAACATTTAAAGGCATCTAAGAAAACATAGACAAATGCAAAATCATGTAAAACCAGAATAACCCTAGAGGAATAATGATATTCAGAAAGCCACAGTGAGTAGAAAATACTGGTCTGGGTTTTTGTTTTTGTTGTTTTTCCATTTGAAAGCCAACAAAACTGGATGTGAGTGAGGTACACCAAAGGCTTATTTCTACTGCATTAAGCACTCGGATAAAAATTTTAAAAAATAAAACACCTTGCCATCCACACATAAGAGCTCACTATTCAATAACAACACCAACAAAACCTAAAGGGCGTCGGGTCTCATTTATGGATCTGTTGAGCCTGTGATTTCAGATTAATGGAATGAGCACAAAGCGCATACAGAACCCCTGGCTTCATACAGACTCTATTCTGTTTCATCTTGTCATGCTGACACCCTGAACTCCTCACTAACATCAACTCAGTAATTGCCTCTTTGACTACTGAATGGTCATTATGTCACATGGATCATAGCTTCTCTATCAGCATATCTTTGAGATTTTTTAGAAACAGATAAATTTAAAAGGAAGCTGTTATTCCAGCATCATAACACAGTTTGATCCTTTAATAAATACAAAGTTCAGCTAAATAGATATGAAGAAATAGATTAAAATACTACTTTCAATGATTCTGAAATAAAACTAGAAAGAAACACCTTTTTTCTGTGCCAGGTAGTTTAAAATGTCCGTGCCAAATGTGATGCTTAATACCGCAGTCAGATTATGCAGATGGCTGAAGCAAATTATGGCAAACCCAAGTAAATTGTGCTATTTTAAACTTCCCTCTCAGATTCCAGGCACTAGGAAAATTTAATTCTAGCAATATTATAAACAGAGAATTCAGGTTTAAGAAGAAATATGCCAGTAGTTTATTGTCATTTTTAATGTTAACTGATAGTTTTTTTCACATCCAGATTCATAAATGAATTGTAATAAAACTAGCATGTGCACATCAGTTGTAGCACAGAAGGTAGTAACTGCAAATCCTTGAAAACAATGCTTGCCTAACCAAAATATTATCAACACTTCAATGTCAGTAATATGACATATCGAAATATTATCCATCATATTCAAATAACAACAACAGCAATAAAAATATTAATACACATGGGTTTTAACCACATTTATATTTGGTAACATATTGGATTTATATTGGTTGGGTTGACTTCAGTGAACATTCGAACAAGTAATGGTGCCGCAACAGTAAGTTTTAAGTGACATTAGAGGATGTTCATGAGAAGGTTAATGCAGAACTCAGAAGCCTGAGTTGTCACAGTGGAAGTCAGATGCCAAGAACAATTCACACACAGAGGAGAATCAGAAACAACAGGATGAATATCCAATGCTCATAAGGCACACTGTTGGTGTCCAATTAATAGACTATAAATTGGAAAGAGTTTGGCAGATAATGCAGGGATGAATAAATTACAGGATTGTAACCTGTCAACAGACAAAATGGTAAATTTGTTAAATATTTCTCCTACTCCAAAACACTCACACAGCATTTTTAAGTAAACAGTTGCTTACCAAGGCATCTCACATCCCAGAGAGACAGCCTTTCCAACTGCAGATTTAGCAACTGCAACCAATCTAGCCCTAAAGCTGAACTTCATTTTAAGCCAATTTATTTCCAAAGGCACTTAACTGGACCCAGAATCTCCTATCTGTAAAATTAAGTTTTGAGGGTCATAGTGCTTTTGGTCAAGTTCTTGGAGGACAGTTGTCAGCCCTCCCGTGGCCAGTACCACAAGTAGCTTTCACTGTTATTCGTGTGTGGCAGTCTCAGCAAAAGAGCTTATTGAATATGCAGACAGAAGGCCTCCATTAATTGTGATTCTTGAGATGCATTTGCAATAAGGTAGTGTAGCAAGGGTTCTCGCTGCTGGTCTCTTACCTTTTCTTTATGTTTGCAATGGAAATTTTCCTCTCTACACTTCTTAATCTGTAAAACTCTAAATCCCCTCCCTATGCTGCAGTTTGCTTGCTTGCACATGCACTACCTTCCTGTGCAAATACAGAGCCTGTGGGGCTCTGAGCTCCAGCACAGGACTTGTTAAATTTGGCAAATACAAACCTGCTGCATTTGGGAATAGGAAATACCGCTAATCTGGGATTCCAGAAACTGTGTCAGTTTTCTGTTTCATTATGGATACACCGTTCTGAAATCAATGAATGTACTTAAGGTCTATGAAGACAGGTACATAAATAATTTTGAGGATGTGGTCCATAGTGTTTCTCTCTGCCATTCCCATATGTAATAGAGTGCAAGGGCATGGCCTTACCTCACGCTAGTACTGCAAGATACTTACTCTCCCAGTAGCCGCATGAATATCAAAGGATTATTGTTGAGGATATGTGGTAGAATGTCCATGGAGGAAGTACATAAATAGAAAAAGTAAATCATGTCTTTTGTTGTGGGAATGAAAAGCCAGGTTTATATATGTGCGAGTATTTATTTTTGAAAAGCAATGAAGAAAACTACCAGAGTGTTTGAAAGAGTAATTCCAAGCAGAGTAGCTAGTACACATAGTTATTCAAACTGAAGTTTAGATAGAACATGCAACTAAATGTTTCCAAATGTGCCAAAAGCACAGGGTAATCTTCAATAAGCACTTATGGTCAGAACCTTGACTTATATCTATTCCATAAGAGAGTTACCAACATACTGTTGATGCTGACTGTAAAGTAGTGTAAGGGAGAAGTGTGGACTGAAAACAAAAGGGTACTTCATTCTGTAGTATGAAAATTGCTGTGCAGTCTGGGATTCATAACCAAAAAAGCTATAAAGGGTTTTCACTGTATTTCAAGGGGTCAGTAATCATACCTTCTCTCTTTTTAATGCAATCTGTAAATGGCTCCATCTACTACTGCTGACATGCCGCTTGTACCTGCAGCACTAATTGCTGCCATGATAATAGTTCAAATTTTCTGGAAGTGGCCTTAACTCTCAGTGACAGACAGGAGCTGCTGAGTTCCAGGAAGGCCGGTTTAGCCTGGAAAGATGTAGAAAGAAACAAATGTTAGAGAAAACTCTTGAAAGAATGCAAAAATATGAAATTAAGGAAAAGATCCTCTGCTGGTCAAATCTGTCTCATGTAAAATCCAACTGAAATCCAGCTGAAGGGATTCCTGTCACTCTCATTCAAAGTTAACAGACAAAGTTAACAGACTGATGAAACCCATGGAATCTCTCCAGCCATGTAATGTGCCTATCTGCAATATACTGAGATAGATCTTACTTCTGAAAGTAAAAACATCTTCCAGGAAGTTAAAGATACCTAAAAGGAAATTGAATGTTGGTATTTATAGGCTGAGGACTAAATACACTAGCAGCATGTCATACCTACTGGATATTCAATCCTCAAAATGCTAATGATCACAGGCGAGGTAAGGCAAGGCAGGATCAGTCATAAATGATTTAGACTCTAAAGCTGGTTCAATTCATGTCAGTAGGAAAACTGCACGTTTCAAACTGAGCTTCAGACATCTTACTCGATTTTATATTCACCAGTTGTAAAATTCTCTTTCATCTATCAGAATTTCTGGGTATCTATATTTTAAGATTCTGTATCTGTGATATTTTTGGTTTTGTCAGGGTAATCTTAATTTGCTAAGATTAGATTTAGATCAAGTGATGTTTATTAATCTGATCTATTTAATAAATGCATGTATACATATATATAAGCAGATTTATGAATGAGGGCAAGGACAGAGTTCAGGAAAAGTGAAGAAACTGGACCCATGCACTCTGTACGCAGAGAGATTGTACATATGCAACGTGACACATCCAAGAGAGGTATCTTCTCTGGAAAATTATAATGATAGGTTAGGTCTAGACTGTTTATGAGCTTCTTGTGGATCACATGAATTTGTTACTTTTGTCAATACTCCTAATAGTTGTACACTGGCTCTCAGTACCGTGTGCTACAGCTACACAGAATGGTTAATAGGGCAGCTGTTATTTAAAGGCCACTGTTGTTTTTCTGAGAACCATTGTGCTACTTTCCCACTTGTCTGCTATGCTTAATTGTC
Source organism: Cygnus olor (assembly GCF_009769625.2). Lineage (NCBI taxonomy): Eukaryota > Metazoa > Chordata > Aves > Anseriformes > Anatidae > Cygnus > Cygnus olor. Next base: position 3,480,888 of record NC_049183.1, read on the forward strand.
TGTTACTCAGAGGGACACTTCTATCTGACTCAGGCAGTAAACATTTTAATATGCTGAAGGTTACCACTGAAAAAGTTAAGGTTCTTTTTTAATGAAAAAGGAAAACCCATATCTGTTCCTCAGGAGGGCTTCCTCTCCAACAGCCAACACGTATTAGCAATTATCCTTTAGAGGGAAAAGCTGTCTAATTACTCTATTACCTCAAGTGCAGAGCACTCACCTGGGAAGCCACTAGATCAAGGTTTGGGTCCCATCACTGACTTTAACGTTAATTTATGACTTGGCATGTGTGTCTGATAATCAAATAATGATCTACTTTAAAGATGTAAGATGGCTGTAGTTGGCATTGTAGCTTTTCAGGAGACTGCTCTCCTTCATAAACAAGGTTTCACATCATTCCAAACTATTTTTTAGGGTATAAGGTGGCAAAAGATATTATTTGAGTACTCCAGTGATGGTAAGTGTAATTAATTTTAGAAAATAAGAAAGAAAAAACTTGGATTTTCCTCTTTTCTTCTTTCCAAGTTGAATATAGATACCTACCAATTAGACAAAAGTGTCTTGGAAGTTTGTGGGTTATTTTACTTAACCAATCTCTATCTTATTAAAACTAGTCCCTTCTTCCTGCTCCCTTTATGCGGAAAGCTGGCATTAGTTGTTTGTAAATGGTCTCTGCCGTACCTGAAGATCTGGTGCTTACAAATTTCTCACAGCTATGTTAGCTTGTGTACAGACAACCTTGTTGCATAAACATTTTGTTTCCAAAAGATTAACTAGCCCTTGAAGTCTTGTTCTGCCTATTGGTTACAGATATTCTTTTGAATGTCATGCAAATGTCTTTCTTTAGAGAGAAATAGGTATGTCTTCACAGAGTGAGTCACGGCCAGTGATTTCACATCTTCTGCTGTTACTGTGTTCATCTGTTAACTTCACGTTCATATAACTGAGTTGCCATTCAGATTCTGGGGTGTGATGTGTATGTGGAAAGAAAATGGGGCGGGGAGGAGAGAAGGGTCAGGGTCCATTTGCTTAGAAATGTTCTTAAAAACATTAATTTCTACAGTTAACCATGAGAAAACTTGAAGAACGTGCAATCTGAAGATTTTAGTTTCAGTCCTTGGCAGCAGGACTTTGTGGCAATTTTTGGTGTTAGTGTTGTTCTTATATGGATCAATGAGTCTCCTCGGCACTCAACACAATATAAGTGAAATTAGTAATCCTGATGGAGTAACTCTTGTATGAAGAGTTAGATTTACAGCTGGATATCCTGTACAAGCTATTATGCACATAAGTTAAGGTAGAAGAATAAGCTGCATTGGTGATATCCAAAGATTGATATTTCTAAAGCAGTTCAGACAATGTAGCTACCATCATCTTATATGAACATATGTTCACAGAATGCTTGACAACTCACGTATTGAAAGGCAAATTTTCTGTTTAGTCGCCTGTGGTTAAATATCACAACCAATATTCTCTTTCTTATTATAGCTACAATATTTAATAATTAAAAAGGAATTTCAATAAGTTTGCTTATTAAAAGAAGGTCAGTTATTAAAAAGAATTATGTCTATGCAAAACTGTAAGTTATTTTGTTATTTATACAGTCATTAATATTACTGAACAGAACTGTTCTGCTAATGATTAGATAGACAAGCAAATTCTTCCTGCTGCAGTAGCATTTAAGCTACTGACTACTCTAAGCTAAAACAGACCTGCTCAAGTCAAGGCTTGAAATGGCTTATTTGTGATTTAGGCTTGAAAAACACCTACTTCAGCTGTGCAGCTGAGGTGATGTAATAACTGAAACAGACGGATGAGTAACAAACAGAATTTTTCTGATCTTTCATTATTGATAGAGACTGAAGTATGAATATATGCCTAATTAACAGGTATTAGTAACTATGCAGTCAAGAAGTATAAGAAAACCTTATATTTGAAAGAAAAAAAGTCTTAACTGGTAGGAGACTATGCAAGATGACATGTAGTGAATTGAGTAACTGCGTGTAGAGTAACATCATGAACCATAACCTTTAGACTAAGGTTACTGAAGATAGGTATCTCTCTTTGGCTGAAAGGTACCTCTGGAAAATTCAGTTGAGGCCACCAGGCTTTGGACTACCCTTACTACTCTACTAATCTGTTAATATAGGAACACTGGAAGAAACTCATCTGCACATCAAAGTGCTGCAGTAATGCTCCCTTATGTAATTTTGGTTCTTTGTTGCATCTAGATTTCAAAATATTTGTTTACAGTTGAGAACTTTGCAGCTTACAAAAATGAAATTCAAAGTTTTCATTACCTTCCTAAACCATATGGGAGTACCAAATTGCATGTATGTTTAAAAAAAAAAAAAGTAAACAGGAAAAGAATCCAAACCCCAGAAATTAAAATAATGCATTCAGTAAATCTTTATCTAATTACTTTCTTCTACTGAGTGGTAAAAGTTTGATCTTCTCAAAGGAGATCTGCAGTATCTGATGTATATTACACCCAAGTCTATGGAGACTATTAACCAATTTTGCCAGAGACTACATAAGCATAATTTAGTATCTTACAGGAGATGGAGCAAATCCTCAGTTACTTTCAAGAAGAGAAATGACATTTCTTTATAATTCTGATGAAACTACTTTTAAATCAGGGCTTTCTATAAAAATCAATATTTAAATGAACATTGTTCATCCAGAAGTGATTTCTGCTTTGCTGACACTCCTGTACAGGAGTGTCAAACCAGATACGTCAGTCTCTCACATGCTCAAACCACAGAAGATAATGTGTTGTAAAAAGAACATGGATCTTGATTGCCCTGCCCTCTTCCTTGCATTTAACTTCAGATTTCCCCCAGGCTCAAGAGAGAGCTTAAATCAAAAGAAGCAAAAAGGTGGGGCACAGAGATTCTTTCGACTAACTTCAGCCTCCTCCCCAAGAAAACCACATTTTTTCCCCTGAAGTCAGATTGAATTACCGATTACTTTTCAGAAGAGAAGTTAATTATTCTCTTACTTCAGATTTATCTTGTTCCCCAGAAAGTTTAGCGGTGGGTTCTGTTAGAAGCCACAAGGTATTTTATTCTCATCTTCTGTCTTGTTCCAGCTCAATCAGGTGCTCACAACAGACTGCCTGCTCCTCCAGCTAATCCCATCCTGGGTCAGCTCTTCTACTTTATTAACGCTGTTGATCTGTAAAGCCACTCCTCTGTTGTGCCTTCAAGAATCCTTCTGGGTCAGCTTCTTTTATTTCACAATGTGTTTGACAAGGCAAGTTTATTTAAGGGGTCTTTTCCAGTACTAAGCACACAGCTAAGGTTAAATCCAGCTTCTCACCAGTGTGTTTTACACCTTTAGAAGTAGTTATACTTCTGCTGCTATCTTAAAGCTTTTTATTCAGCCTAACCATGGTTTTTGAATTTTTGTCTCAGGAATAGCTGAAAATACTGACTGCTTTGATAACTCTTTCATCTTAGTGATCTAAGTGGTGCTTACCTGAGGATCATGACTGCATTCTAGCAATGCAGTAGTGAAGTTTCCAGTACCACCAGTGTTAGGCTTCCACAGCAGGCTGGCAATGGTTGTTCTGACCATTGCAGCATAATTTCAGTTAACTGGCACGTAATGTGTTCCATGAACTCTGCGCTTTTCACAGCTTTTACTTTCAGAATGACAGGATCATCCAGGGTCAAACTGATTTATCAAATCTGACCAGACTGCTGATCCATTGCTGTGCTTTGTTTATTGGTGGGAAATCTCGCTTTGCAGACACGAATGACAAATGTACAGCACAATAAGGGTCTCAGTTTCTGGCAATGCACCTGCAAAATACAGTTTTGATACTCAGCTGTTAAACAGCATTGTAAGTTTAGGGAAATTTTTGTACTCCCAGTTGCACCTCTTTAGCTTTCTGGTTTGTAGCTTAGGTGCAAATTGCAGAAGCAGACTTGTTGTAGCTTCACATGGATGGCAAGCTGAAATATTTAGCCACTGCTATGTTCATTATCTTTACACACTTAGGTGAATATGCTTGAAACCCATACTGTGGCACACCTCCTGTTGCTGTGTTGATAATAATTGGCTGATTGCATATACACTCTCTTAAATGCTCCCGTGTTAATTCTATCCTGCTAATTGCTAATTAATTGAACTTTAAATAGCTCATAGGTTGGTTTAGGTTTGGCAAAGTTCCCAAAAGATTGCCTGTAAAGTTTATTTGAACTAAAAATAAAATAAAATAAAATCACTTGCTGATAAAGTCAGTTAAGCAGACACCCTTGGCATAATACATGTTCTTCCTGCAGGAAGAACAGAAATGGCAGGAACCAGAAATGTCATGAATAGATTTTTTTTTTCATATTACAGATTTTCATTTCTTACACATAGTCCACCCTGAAGCTGAAGAGAATGTTATTAAATTTAAATGCTTTCCTTCTTGTCTCGGATGCTGACTTGACAGCAGTGGAAAATAATTTTGTCTATTTATCCACATAAGTACTGCGTCCACTCAGAGCAAACACAGGGGATCAGCGTCAGAGTCAAGAAGATACTTGCCCTCCATTTCCAATTTGTCTTTTGTATATTGCAGAGTGCAGCTGCAAGGTGCTGGCATGTACTTATCTAATACCTTAAGAGACAAATGAAGGACCATTACATTTTAAACATGGGATGGATTTGAAGAGGATATACAGAATTAATGCTGTTGTGGGGGCTCAGAGCAGCCTGCAAGGCCCAACATTCATTCTCTAATCTGATATTAGCTTCCCCATTTCTTAGCAGGCCCCAAGAGCAACTGCCAATGGATCAGAAGAGGCTAGACATTCAGAGCTTCTCAAATCATTTTAAATAGCCTTGCCTGAGTTTCATGGAGACAGCAAGCCAGTGGAATTTTCCATTTTCTTTCTAGCTTTCCAAATAAGAACAGCCCTACTTTTGACTGTGGTTTTATATAACCAAAAAAAATGACAGATAGCCTTGAATTTGGAAGATTACATTGGCCTGTTCTCAGCTGAAATGTTCTGTCGTCATTGACGTATGTGTTTAAATGAGCACTGAAGTGTGAATGGCCATCTGTCTGGGAAGTACGAGGGATCCTGATTACTAAAATGAAACCACAAAAAAGCCTAGTGCTTAGCAGCAGCAGCAGTGAATGCAGAGGGGAGAGAGCTCTTTTCACACTGCAGATATTTATAGTAGATAGATGATTATAACTCAGCAATTGCCTGGACTTCCTGACCCATATTTTCTAAATGTTCAGTCCCAGTTTTTTGAAAACATCGAGCTTTCAATATTTGCATCTTTTGTAAAAACAAACAAAAAGAAGCAATATTTTCCCTGTCAAATGAGAACTGAGGGGATGTTCTTTGTTTTCTCGTGAAGAGATGTGCTCTGCTTTATAAAGCTTTCAGCCAGAACGTGCTCTACTAACTTCGAATGAAGTTTTGAACCTCCATTCCCACATGATTGCTATACAGCAAGGCTGAAGGCTATTCCTGGGTGCATCTCTTCCTCTGCAGACCTGAAAAGCTTCCTAAGGAAAGGCTTTTGAAAAATCTATAGAGACTCCGATCTTTAGAAGATTGCCGCATCTGATTCAGTCTGACTTTTGGCTTTGAGTGACAAAGGTTTCAGCAACATAGCACTGGAATTGGGCTAGGACTTCATGATAATTTTAGTGTTAGTAAAAGCTCCTTACAGAAGATATTCTGAAAATTGCAGCTTTTGATATGAAACCACTGTATACCAAACAATAGTTTTGGGGACAAAAAAGTAATATTTAAAAGTTCATGACTGTATTGACTGCTCTTTAAGGTTTTGTGGTGCTGAAGTCACTTGTTCAAGCATCAGCCGGATATCCTTCTTGAATGTTCACCTACGTTGCTGATTGAGTCAAAGCAATTTTTGACTTTCTGCATTTGCATCTTTCCTTGCTTCTTGTAATTACTTTTCCACATGCATATAGTTATCGGGATATGTGAGAGGTGAGGTCAGGTTTTAAACCGATGTCTAAGCTGTTGACTTCCTGAGACTACCCACACAGTTTCTCTGTGTTAAATTTAACAAAATACAAGCATGTAAATCAGCAGATGGAGATATGTGATGCTTGTAGGTAAGCCTCTACAAAATTTTCACTTTCATTAAATGTGTTTCCTCATAGCAGGGTTCTCTGTAAGTCACTAAGTCTCTGTGGAAAACTGAGGAGATAATTAGACAGCAGAATATAACTGCAATTTATTTTATTTTTGATTTTGTGGTTAAAAAAGCACCTAAGACAGAAAAGTATGTAGGAAGCCAATTAAAAAGGGCATTTTTTTTCCTCCTTTTTGTTTGGTGGATGGTTCGGAGAACACAGCAGCTTTGTGTTCCTATTTTTATTTATTTTGAGTGTAATCTGAGGAAATGAACCATGAAACGCAATTAATGAAATAGCTGTGCTGAATCACATAAACTGGTGTCTGCACAGCTGCCACTCATGTCACAAATGCATCTCTCACCTAATGTCCACCAGGAGAGTCATTAGCCAGCCGCCTTTGTGGAGGGCCTCCTGTGCTTTAATTTCAGGATATAATAGAGTGGGGAGCTGAGTAGCCTTACGATGTTTTTTTCCAGCAAAGATAATGTGAAAGAGAAATAGCTGTTACAGGAAGAATGTGTTGAGATGGGGGTGGGTGTATAGGCAGGGTTCAGTTGCTAGAAGAAAATAAGATATCCCTCTGAGTAGAAAATATCAAGCTCTGTGGGGACTGTTCAACCTGAAATGTAAAATGACTGCCTCTAGGTTCTTCATACTGGGTGGCACGTCTAACTAAGGATTTTGCTTCTGTGCGTATCATTGCATTGTTTTATTTAAGTTAACGTGTATGTATTCCATGCCAGCAACAGAGAGCATCGTGAAGGAAAAGCCAGATGCGCTGCAGGGTCTGGTCTTGGGAGGCTGCCCCAGGTCAGCTTTACTGAAGTGGCACAATGGAAAAAGCCACCAGAGCTGCAGGACCCAAAATCTTCCCTTAGCTTGCGGAGGAATTAAGGGGTGGGAGAGGTTAAAGGACACCTTCTCTGAGCAGTTGCCAAAATAGCTGAATGCTTTCAGTGCTGTATACTGTGTCGCCACTGATAGCGTTTTTATCAAGATAAATCTAGTCTTGCTCAGGAGGATATTAATAAATTATCTGGTAATGAAAAATGTGAGAGGAACCATACTCTTACATCAAGGCCTGATGATTACTTTGATAGATGCAGTGGCAAGATTTTCCTGACAAGGCAGAAATGAAAAACATGACACAAGAACCTTTAAGGGTGACCTCAGAGGAAAACGCAAGTTGCTGAATGATACGAAAATAGAACAGGAAAACAGAAGCTTGAAGGGGCTCAATGTCAACAGTCAGACAGATAGGCTAGACTGATCAACTGATCATTGAGTTTAGTGTCAAAAGCAGAGCAGAGAGAGAGAGAGCCTTACGCTTGTCAGGACAATAAATGTAACAGAGGCAGCTTTGAAGTGTTAAGAATTTTAAGAATAAGGGGGGGGGGGGGGGGGGGGGGGGGGGGGGGGGGGGGGGGGGGGGGGGGGGGGGGGGGGGGGGGGGGGGGGGGGGGGGGGGGGGTGGGGGGGGGGGGGGGGGGGGGGGGGGGGGGGGGGGGGGGGTGGGGGGGGGGGGGGGGGGACCCTGATAACGTGGGTTAATCAGGAAATAAGCCCAGAGAGTGTCATCAATAAATCTCCCACTTCTTTTGCAGGTATTTAAAAGCAATGCTGATAAAAAGTAATGAATGTATTGAAAATGCCCCTTCACTGGTTTGAGGTTTGCATAGGGGGATGAGATAAGGTGAGACACAAATTGCTAGGAATAAGACGAGGCAAGCACAGGCATCAATGTAAACTTGTAGAAGTAGGTGATGATGGGTGTGATACTTGGCTTTGAGAGATTTATCTAGTGTCTGGCTCTGCCAGAATCCCTGTGAAAATGTGCACAAGATGCTTTTTTTCTTTATCATGGTATAGGTGTTATTGATACTGTCTATAATGATACTATCTGACATTCAAATGGACCAGTGTAAACTGGAAAGCAATGCACTTCAAAAACATCGAACTTTATGTAAATACAACTGAGGAAATATAGTGGCAATGTGGAGCAAGCTTTCCCATACCGGTTCTTCTAACGGTCATACATGACTTATTTCCATAAAAATGTGTCTTTACAAGCATCTACTTGGTCTAACGAAGATAGAATTTGAAGTCCAGATGTCCTAACTCCTATATGTTTGACAGGTCTATTTGGACTTTTATTTTAGAAAAGGTAGTATGAGTAATCTCTGTTTTAGAGAAAAGCCCACCTTTTCAAATAAGTGACCCCCAAGATCACAAGCAACCGACAAATCGATTGCAGCGGGGAGAGAAAGGTGAAGGTGCTGATGTGATCTTTTAAGTGCAAGGATAGATTAGAAGACATTTGGAAATCCCTTTTGAAAGGTAAAGACTTGCTGTGTGTGTGGGTGCACGTGCACATGTGTGGTAGGGAGGCGTTCAGGTTTCTTTCATTTTGTATTGTTGTAACCACAGGGCAATCACTTGCCAGATGTCAGCAAGGTCCGGCATCTGATCTTGAAGTGGAACATAATAGATGATCTACCAGTGGGTTCAGCAAACATCACATATAGCTTTAAACTGTCATTACAGAAAAAAAACTAGGAAGGTGACATTTGGTGACATACTGGGTGACATTTGAAATGACAGCACTTTCTTTCACATGTAGCATTCTCTCCTGTTGCGAACCAAGGGAATCTGTACTGTGGCTATGGCTTGTTTTATCAATGACCCTAACGCCCGCAAATTCAGGCGAGGTGACTGCAAGTGGTCCTGTGTAAGGTGTCAAGTGAGAACTGGTGTGGTAGGAAGGGCAACCAGGGAGCATTTACTGGCCGTGGCATGATCTTCATGACAGATCAGCAAAGGAGTTATAAGTTCTACCTGCTTCTTAGAAAGAGTTTAACGGGGAATGAACCAAGAGCAGCACCAAAAAAAAAAAAAAAAAATTGGAGGAAGGTACCTGCTTTACTCCAGAGACTTCTTGGGATTGGAAAGTTTCACAAGTAATAAAAAGAGCAGTTCAGTGCTTCAGTTTTGCCAACCTCCCACTGCTCTCAAGAGTCATCAATAAGTGTTCACCTTCTAACACATGTAAATGAACTGAATGCTTACTTCTGAAAGCTCTCAGAGCTATGGGAAAAATCTGGCTAATTAGCGGCTACCTGAGTTCTTGTTGACTGCTTCCTTGTCTTGTTGATACCGTGAGCAGTTTCTTTGATTGTTCCTTACTTTCGCTGATAAGGGTTAAAAGGACTCCTTGCAGTACTGTGATCGCTAGAATGAGACAGTTTTTGGATATGTTTGGACTGGAAACTACTGAAAAATGTTGTAAACATGAAAAAATTGTGGATTATGGGGTCAGTTTTGGTTTTTCCTTTTGTATTCTTAGAATTACAAGAAAAAAATGGAGATTTTAGATATTGTTTAAATCTCTTTACCAGTTTTATATGATGAAGTTTACTTTCTTGAATTTCTGTATAACATTAAAGAAAACTCCAATGTAGTGCGTGCATAAAATCATCAACATATGGGATGTATTATTCCCAGCGTATTATATCATTATTCAAGCCACACTTTGAAACAATTTTATGAATCAGAATTAGTCTTCTGGGAAGGCATTCTGTCGTTTGTTATCAGTATTATTTTAGATGCTATTAACTAGCAATGAAATTTGGTTGCAAGTTATTTTAATTGTTTAGTGTTATATTAACACATAATGCTCTAATCTTAAATATTTTTTTCTCATGCTTAAATGAAACTGCTGTATTTTAACAATTTTGCCATGTTCATGAAACAAAGGTATTTGCTTTGCAGTCTCTGAGGTAGAGGAAGGAACATGAGGAAATGGTGAGGGCTATTACTGTACCCCTTAGAATGCCAAATGATGGACCTAAACTTCATTTTTAAAACTCGTGTTAGGAGAAAGCATAGTTTAAAAAAACCTACCAGACCACCTTGTAAGTATAACAAGCATGTTATTTTTCTTTCTTTCTTCTGTTAACCTGCTTCAATTTCTATTTAATGACTGAGCAGAATCCTGAAGCTCCTGCTCACAAAAATATGAATGGGTTAAATACATACCTATGCAGCACAGCAACTGTAGGGCTTAGAAGTGGCACAAAAGCCTTATATTGGTTCTCTCCACAGGGAGTGAATTTTAGCTTCATGAGTGTGACTTTCCAAGAATTGGTGTCCATGAGGAATACAAGAATCATTTTAACAGATTAGCCAGTAGTCTATCTAATTTAGTGTTCCATTTCTCAAGGCTTATATAACAATAATTTTGGTTTATGAAGCAGGTGAAGAGAGAGTAGATATTGGTTGTGGGGGGAAGGGAGGAACGATGTAACTACCAACCCCAGTAGTTAGGACATTTGGATGGAAAGCTGGAAATCTACATATCCTAATATTGCTTGGATAAGGCCCTAAAAGGCAAGCTTGCACAGGGCCTTTCTCTACTTCCCTCATCTACCTCATCAATTCTGTGTTAGGAAGCTTCTTACAATGAGAAAAGGCAAAAAAAAATCCTATCTGTGAACCATTTTGTTTTCAACAAATTTCTCTCTCTGAAGAGAACCCCAGGTAGTTACAATGAAAACTTCTTATATATATAATATATATATATATATATATATGTATATAATTTTTTTCTAAGCTTGTGTGATGTCTTCCAAAGCTTTCTCTGGTACTTCCATCTTCCTCATACAAACTCTGGAAGGCCTTGCTAGTGTTAACATGACAAACTTCCTTAGGTCTACTGTAGCTCGTAGCCTCAATAACATTTCAAGTCAAAGAATTACAGGGCTTGTTAGAGCTTAGAGTTTACTACTGAATGTAAACAGTCATTCATGAACTGGCTGAAAGCTGTCTGAATTCTTTTGACCTTAAGTAACCGCAGGACATTTCTGTCAAATATTTGTTATTTTTATTCCTCCTGAAAGGCAGCCTTTCTCTTTTCTTCAGAAGTCTTGGCCTCTAATTGTGTGCCTACAATAAATTAAATAGAGCAGTTGCTGTTCTTTTGCTTCTCTCTGAAGATGCATCCTGGCTAGCAAATAATAGAGTTAATTCTCTAGAGAACTTGTGAGCATTATCACACATGACCACTGTTTGTGCTAGTTGTTCTCCAGTTGTTCTGATATTTTCAGCTGGCAAGGTAAGATTGAGGCCTAATTATGATTGAGCAATGCATCAGAAGCATTCTGTTCATTTTTATTAAAAAAGTGTATCAGGTGTCCTCAATTACAGATTCACTAACTGACCTACCATTTTGTCTGTCTAATACTAATGCTATTTAATTTTTTTAATCATGATCTGGAGGATTGTGGCTTATGAAACTCAGATGTTACTGAGCTAGGAAAAAACTGTATGCTGGACAGCAGGAGAGCAAGTCTGATGATTATGTATATGGTACTGTTATAGATATGTAGCTCTGTTATTGCAGGATGATATTTAACAGAGACAAGAGCAATATAGTAGGTTACATGGGAATAATCAGTTGCCTAAACACAGCATAGGAAATGGCTGGATAGGTGGAAATTCAGTGGGAAAGGAACTCCGGCTGGTGCTCTTGAAATGTTTCTCTTGGCAGCTGCAACGTCAGGAGCTGTTTCCACCCACTGATGGACCTGACCAACTACTGCCTTGCAGCCATTGGTCTGCTTCAAAAGTACCCTTTTTTTCCCCCATTTTTCCATTTTCAGCTGGATCAACAGCTCAGCCTGCAGAGGCCAAATCATTGGAGCCATCAATGGGATGTGCAGACACAACAGGGATGCGCAGTCAGATTTGCTGGGGCCATACCTTTTGACAAAAACATCATCGTGGATAAGCTTAAAATTATGTGAAACTGCACAGTTCTCCAGGTTGATGGCAATTGAGATGAGAGGAAATTCTAACTAAAGAAATTAAACTTTAGGTTAGATATTAGTAAAAGCTTTTCTTTGATCAAGAAATGTTGGAGTGGACTGGCTAGAGAGGCTGCAGAGACCTTGTCTGCAGGTCTTTAATAACCTCAGATAGACACCCATCTGCTGGGAAACCTCATGTATGATTTTGCTGCCTGCAAGCAGAGAAACATATTTAGCTGATCTCTTGAGGTCACTTCCAGCCCTCTGATTCATATCCCCTAATTATTTGTAGTGCAAAATGAGTAAAATGAAAGGTTTTCCTCAAGGTACAAAGACTGAATTTTGCAGAAATCACCCGTCTCTTTTTTATTCCTTTTATTGTTAATTGCTTCACTGTAGGCAACTGGATTAGCTTTCTACTGTTTGATCAGTGTGAGGAAAAAGGAGGAAGAAAGAACATTAATCATATCAAATTTCTCTCTCAGCATTTTGACAATAAGATAGCATTTACGAAGAACTAGGGTCATACAATATATCCATCTGTCATTAAAAGAACCACTCTCCAAGCAGTTTTATTAATCATAGAGCGTCAGAGTGACTCCACCTATGATATTAATTCTATAAAGATATTCTTGATGGATATCTTTATCTGGATTCCTCCCACTAGAAGATGCCAGCTTTGAATGAACATCCCAGTCTATTTCAATAGAAGTGTAAGATTGCTTCTGTGCTTTTTAGTATTTCATGAGCATGGTGCTGTTTTGTACAGGATTATACCTAACTGTTCATTTTAATGTCTGGATTGACTACTGATAGAGAAGAGCATGGAGAAATTTGACTCTCTTGAACATTTCATACAAACCCAGTTGCTGTTCTCATTTAAATATTACATTTTATCATAAAAAATATTAATTGCAAATACTTGTCTTTAGTCAAAATACCTGCTCAATCTTTGAAACTTTGTTGTTTCATTTTGAGACTGCTAGAGTTTTCCTCAGTCCTCTTTGCTCTGCAACTTCATTTTTTAAAGCTCCGAAGTGACACTAAAATTGCCTATCTTTTTTGTCTTCATTTGAATAAAGAACTGAGGGAGGTGTAAGACAGTAGTTGGGGATCCTGATGTGTATAAGCAATTGTATTTTTCTTTTTTTTAATTTAGCACAGATGTGCATTCCTCAGATTTGAAGTTAGAAGTACAGCCCAATACTGGTTGACCCAGCACCAAGATCATAAGTGCTTGCTAGGAGAAGTCTTGCTCTTAGCAGGAATAATTTGCTTGTTTAACTCTTTGAATTCCATGGAGATCAATGCCTGGCTAGAATACAGAGGCAAAATGATGTCACAAAAAGCTTTATAGACTGTTTATTCCTTTTTCAGACAGAATCGATAATTACTGTTCCCAGTACTGTAGCACATCACTCTCCCTTTCATTCTTCGGGGGGGGGGGGGGAGTTTACATCTTTTTCTTTTTTCTAATGAATGAACAAATGTGTTTTCTCTAGGTCATGGCAGTTTTAATTCATGACAACTTGTCTTTGCACCTCCTGAAACAGGTTGAACTGTGCACTCAGCACACAACAGACTCAGACTTTTTGATCATTTTCTGATAGAGTCTGAGGGATGGACAAACTCAGACTATCAGAAGGAGATGGTTGGTATGAAATTCCAGAGAGGCTGCAATGTCTTGCATAATAGTTACAGTAGCTCTTTGAAAAGGCAATAGTGTGTAGCTGATAGCAAATAGATCCCTCAATCTATGAATTTTAAAATGAAATATGCAATGTAGGACAATATAAATCCAGGAAGACTGCAATTCATCTGTACTTTGTTGCCTCAACTCATGCAAAGACAGCGGTATTGTGTCATATAAGGGGGAAAACTTGATTTAGTATTTTCTTCCCTGAAAACTCAGACCGAGGCAAACATCTTAATGATTATAGTCCATGTAATTTTATTATCTGTACTTAATAAAGAAATAAATAAGGTAAGGAAATATATCTGTAAGATTATTGAAGTTTTATAAATGTATAGATTCCAGTAAGACTAAACATCTGCTTAGATGATACCCTAAATTAATACAGACTTGAGCACTTCTGGCTATGCTTTATGGAAGGGGATCCAATATAGGCATCTTCCGAGAATATTTGTAGAAACTGACTGTAAAAAAAAAAAAAATCTCAAGTACAGGTCTGAGAAATGGGTACCATATTGGCTGGCAATTGAGGTATCATGGTATGGACTTGGTCTTTCTATTGTTTCCTGTTGAAGAAATTTCACTTTGTTTATGAAATAAGATATTAGGTCAGATGAAAAATAACTCCGTAATTTAAGGCTTGTACTAGTGGGGGTGGGTCCCTGCCCTGGGAAGCTCACAGTGAATGTGTCACTGTTGTGCCCTTAACACAAATCACACCCCGTAGCTCATTTGCAGCAGCTTTCTGCGCTACCCAAGGAAACGCTCTTTCTGTGTGTGTGTATATGGAGCTGGGGGGTGGGAGGAAGAGAGACGTGAGCTTGTTCCACCAGGGTGGAAAGCTGGGGTCCACATGAAAGTGCATTAGCAGAGGAGTGGAGCAATCAAAGCGGCATAAAAGGGATGGGACTGTTGTAGCCACGATGGCAATAAGACCGAGGGAGGAGGATTTTTGTGTTTAGGCACATTCTAGGAATTTACCTCTGCCACTTTAGTTTAAAGAAAAAAACTGTGCTTCTGCCCACAACTACATAATTACATTGTAGTCTAATATCTCTCGACTTCAAAATGACAGCTAAAGCAGATTAAAGCTGTTTACCCCTATGGGAAGCAGTATGGTGGCTGCTGGCAATATTTCTTTCTCGCTCAGTAACCAAAGTCCGGTCATAAATCTATATTCTTCTTCAAGGAGGAAGGCTGTGATTAAAGGATTCCTCCTACAGCTGTGGTTTGGTGATAAGAGCTTTATGTTCAGGCCCTCCTAAGCGACAAAAAGGAAAAAAAAAAATCATTTTTCATTAAGTTAGATACTCTAATTTGGGTGTGAGGGGAGAAGCAGACAAGTAGTTTGGTCAATGACTTGCTATAGATTTGGTAGGGAGCATTGTATACAGTATTTCTAAGCAGCAGCTGGGATTTGAGAGATAGCCCTTGTAGCACCTCATCTATGTCCCTGCACAGTGATAGTTTTCTCTGCAAGACGGATATTGTGAATTTAAATAAGTTTCTTTTTTTCAGTACTTGTTAGCTGTCCTAGTCCTGTGCCAGAACTGCAGGTTTACTCTCCCGCAAGCAGGAACATTTGAATTGTCTTCCCAAAGCAAAGAGACACAGGAGGAAAAGAAGCCCTAAAACTCAGTACTGCTGATGTGCTTTTGTCTTTGGCTGAGGCCTTTGCAGAGTGGCTGCAGAGGCCAAAGGAAGGACTCCTGGGGAACCCAAAGGACTTTGAACAGAAATTTTAAGTGCTCAGAGCTGTGCAAGGCTGCCAGACTTCATTCTGTCAGGCAGAACTTTAAATGACTGTTCCAGTGATACCTCTACCACTGGAAAAATAACAAGACAGAAGTAAAAGCACCAAAACAAAACCCAGCAAGCCAGAGTGCAGAGACTTTGATGCATGTTTTGCAGGGTTTGAACATTTCTGGTGACAGGGCACTGCTTGATTATCGCAGGGAGACTAATTAAACTATACACCACAATCATTGGGGGAATAATGTGATGGCTGGTACAAGAATGAAACAGGAGCAAACTCTAATCCTTCAGACATCCAAGACATGAATTATCTCAGTGCTGCATATGCCCCCAGTTCTGCTCTGTAACTCAGTAATGACAAAGGGCACAGTCAGAGATCGAATGACATATTTTTATGTTTTCTCAATTTTTAAATTAGAATATATTTCTATTGGAATTTTTGCTGGTTCTAAGTTTACAATGTTTAATTTGCATAATAAAGTGCTGTGCAATATGGGATGAGGGTTGATCAAAGGGTTTTATCACACTTTTTAAATTATTTTCATTATGTTAGAACAAGATGTAAGTTTTAATTCCACCTTGTTAGCTAACATTTTTCACCAAAAGTTTGGATTTGCAAATCATCTGTCACTTTTAATAGGAGCAGATGCCAGTGATTTTTAAGAACCTAAATGCTTCAAGTATTGTAGGCTTTGCTAATTTGACTGATATACAATTTAATATAACTTAGCAATTATTAATGCAATTTAGCATCAGTGTCAATATTCAGCAAGGTAGCCTACAAGCAAGAACAGTAATGCAAGAAAGGAGAGTTAGGGGTTTTTGTTTGTTTGTTTGTTTTCTCCCTAGATCTGCTTCTGAATAGAGATGGCCCTTCTAAGCTCACCACTGTAAACGCTCTTTCTTCCTCCCTGTTGAATTTTTAGTCACAGCTATCACTTGGAAGGGTTATTTTCTAGAGGCGCACACTTATCTTACCTTTTGAGAGGCAAGCAGTAAGCTTACTCTTAGCCTGAAGACATTTACCAACAGTGTTTTATATGTTACATTTATCAACTCTTCCAATCACAGTGAAGCCAACTGAAAAACATACCTGCTAATGGAAAAGAACTATTAAAGTACTACTGTGCGTTCACCTTGCACTAAGCCAGCTGCATACAGCCGTGCCATAAATCACAGTTAAATGATTACATTCCACCAGAATAACTGCCGAAAGAATAACTCCCAACCAACAGGGAGACTATGCTAACAGAATGAAAAGCCCATTCATTTAGAGAACAATGTTATTCAGCCGTACACCCTGCATTCATGTTAAACAATAGGAAAAGGCCTTTTGGATGTGCTGAGCACGCTGACTTCTCTTCTGGGGCAGATACGAGGTCACCATTCTCCTGTTCTGAGGCTTCCCTCTGATGGAGGCTGCTCTGGGAGCAAGGACAGGGACAGGGCTGGGACGCCTGGGTAAAGCTGGGGGGTTGTGGAGGTTAGGGCCACCGATGGTGGAGGCTACAGAGCCACTGCATGGCCACTTCTCCTGGCCAATGGTGGGTTGGCAGGTGATGTTGGCACTGACTTAACCACCTCACCAGCTGAGACGGAGCTTGTCCTTTGGGAAAGATAGCACAGTGGTCAGGCACTCTCCACTGAGACTCACAAGGCTTTAATTTCCCTCTCTGGTCCAATATCTGACTTGTGCAAGACCCTGGAATTGGAAAGGCACGTGTTGGTGTGGGTAAGGAATAGTTTTTGTTCCCATGCTCCCTGGGAAGCAGACAGATGTTCTGCCCTTTCTGCCTGGCTGGTGAAACTCTAGCAAGGCTGCTCTGGATCCAAAATTTTTGTGGCAAACATCCTGCCTAGTACCTTGATCTGCAGCAGCTGGAGGAAAAAAAAAAAGGGGGGGGTATTAATGCACTAGCCATTGCTTTACACCTTTAACCTCCAAGTAAGGTCACATAGCTTAGAGAGCATCATGCAGGCAGAGATGTGAAGAAATCAGAGGGATGGCTGGGAGTGTGTGCCCCTTCCAGTGTGTGTGTGTGTGGACCTTTGAGGATGTGCAACGGCAACAGGGAATGAAAAATTTCAATGGTTTTGGGATGCTGCTGAGGCCTTGGTGAAATTTCAGCACTGGAGCAGTGGAAAGGAAGGAGAAGTCACCTCACTTGCTTTTTCTGTCTGAGAGGACTTGCATGAACCTCACTTCAGTAAAGGAGAGGACAGTTTCTGGTATCAGAATACCTGCAATTGTTACCAGATGAAATAGTTTGCTAATTGAAACCACTGGTTTTTATTCACTAATGCATTTCTTCACGTTCTAGAAAAAAAGAAAAAAAATTATTTTCAAATTGTAAATAAGTGCTTGAAAGCTTTCTGCTTAGTATTTTGATGAAATTGATCTGAATGCTTGCTGGTCTTGATCCAGGCACTGGCAGATATTTCCTCTGTTTTGTTATTAGCCAGCCAAATTCAGGAGAAGATTTGCCTGCTCCTCAAAAGCTCCCTTTTTTGTGTGCAGAAAAACAGGCTGATTGCTCACCTGGGAGTAGCCACAGATAGTGCTAATACAGGCTTGTATTACAGTACTAATACAGTACTACAGGCTTGCAGATGCATCAGGATTTGTAGAAGCACAGCGTCTGAGACAGGCTGCTGTAGTCAATGGTCTCCATTCCCCTCCTCCCCAAAACACCATAAATAAATATCTACATCCTGAGCACAAGAGAGAGGAATAAAACAAAGGATTTCCATGTGAAATAAGAAATTTATTGGAGGTATGCATGAAGTTTGAGGCTCAAGGGGGCCCATTGCTACCCGCAAGTCTTAAGGAAGGAAAAAAATGCAATCCATGGGTGCCAGGGCACTGAATACCATGAGCAAGTTCTGCTGCACCTCGGACTTCCTTTTGGCACTGCTTTGCACCCCCATATTTGCCTTTGTTTTGCAAACAGTGTAGTTGAAATTGTGTGACTCTTGTGTGCATGTGCGCCATTGGCCATGTCGCTGCCAAGGAAGGCTGGTGCACTGACCTAGCAATGTCAAAAAGGGGAAATAATGGATTCATTTAATAGATGTTGAAGCCCAAACCCAAATGTAGGACAGATAGATAAAATTGTGTTTTTTAAGTACGGACAGGTACTTTTTTTCATTATGCTTCAATAAAGCATTTAAGGATAGTTATGAATAATAAGTAATTTTATGCTGAATGACTGCAGAGCATAGAACTGCTCCCTCCCTCTTTCTCTTTTAAGTGCAAAAATTTCTTCCATTAAAGGCTATATGTTCTGTTCATTCCTGAGATGCAGCTTCCATCGATGCCAGTTTATGGTCCTGGAATGCTTGCTGAAGATTAAGAAGGAAGGCATAAAAGACATTTATGTGTTTTTGTCTTCTAACAATTTGAATCAAATACTTTCCAAAGAAAATGCATTTTAAGTGTATTTTAAATTCCTCCTTTCATTGTAATGTCTTTTTCTAAGCGACTTGCATTTTGAAAATGTTTTCACATGTTACATTAATTGAATATACAGCCTCAGAAATTGGAAGTACCTTTTCAATTGCACTGAATGCAACTGAGCATAAGTTCTGACTGCATAATTTCCAACAAGAGGAAAGGAAGAGTGATTTCACAGTGAAGACGTGATCAGTAACACAAGAAAACAGCAATATCAATCTTTTCCATCCATTGTACTGCATCGCACTGGAATTCCAAGAGGTTGTGAAAGAGAAATCTCAGTCTGACAGGCTAGTCCACTTTACAGTGAACTTCTTGGTTTCCCCTAAGTATAGACCTTCTTGATAGTATTTGGAGCATAATTGTGACAATGAGATAGTCACGTGAAAATACAAACTTTCATTAAGTGATTAAATATCCATGTTCCTCTTTCTAAATATTTCTCATTGTTTCTTTTTTGTTCTGCAACACTGCAGCAGTCTTATTTCCATCTGGTTGCAGATTACAGTTTATGTTCCCATCTGAGGTTATTCTTTCCACGAAAGACAGGTAGGAGCAGAGTATGTAGCTCAGCTGCATCTGTGAGACTGATCTCTCTCCTTGAGATGTACACAGAGAGCTCTGTCAAAAAGCAGTTGTTAGAACTAAGTTGGGTTGCAGATGCTTCTGTCTGCTTCATGCAAGGAGCTGAGTTGGACTGAGGTCACTATGACCTGCAGGGCTGTCCTGCTCCTGTTCTCCTTCTCAGGGGTATCCATCACCATGAACAGTGCAAAAAGCATGTGTAAGTCTTTTGTGGAGTTGGTGAGATGAATCTGGTCAGAGAGAGCCGTGCTGGGGCTCAGAAGGGGACTCTGCTGGGACAGGAAGAGAACAGCCAGCAGGAAGCCGGCCGCAGCAGGGAAATTTTGCTCTCCGTAACACTGGCAAGCAAAACCCTGAATTGTGTGCTTCCTCAAAGAATGTGAAAGACAAATGATATTTCA
The DNA here is from genome assembly GCF_009769625.2 of Cygnus olor. Taxonomy (NCBI): domain Eukaryota; kingdom Metazoa; phylum Chordata; class Aves; order Anseriformes; family Anatidae; genus Cygnus; species Cygnus olor. The sequence goes on from NC_049183.1 coordinate 3,500,698, forward strand.
GCAAGATAGCTATATATTTAACCAGTGTTATCGAAACGAAAAATAACCTCCAGCCTGCAATAGCTTGGTAAGAACTACTTCAGTTTTCAGTATGAGTCTCTGGCAATGACTGAGCTATTCAGAACTGTATTGACAGCATTTGCGTAGACGTGGTGGCTCCTGAGATTGCAGTTTGTCAGTCTCTGTGTACAAGGGGTTTTGTTGTTGTTTAAATCTGTGACAATGTAAAATTATGAAGTGTTAGGTTTCCAAAGCTTTTATTAATGATGGGTTGTGCAAATTCATCTTTGTACAAAGGACTCTACTTTATAATGAGAGGACAGAAAACTAAAAAGAGATTTTCTTTTAAGTCTCTCCCCTAGTTCCATCACAGGAATTTTGTTTGCTTATCTATTTTAAATCTAACCAGCCCAAGTCCCTCAGATATTCCAGTGAGATTCTGCCACGTGAAATATAATCATTATAAGATTAAGCCTCCTTTTTCATGCTTATTCACTGAAGTGTTTGATTCCTTTACACCACTATTCCTCAGCTGCTAAGAAGTAGCAAAACCCTATCTTCTTTTTTGTTTCATGTACTACCTAATTATTATGTCTTTTCACTTCATATTTGTGGTGAAGGAGCATCACCAATAGCAGTTTTTTAGAAGCTGCGTCTGAGATCTTTCATTAGAGCTTAAGAAATGAGAAAAGAAAAGGAAAATAAATATGAGAAAATACTTTTGATGAGACCAAATCAGATTTAAGTTTTGTTGGAAAAAGGCCACATTCTCCTTCTTTGCTATACAAGTCTAAAATCTGAAAGCATGGGATGACGAACTCCAAAGAAAAAGCTGCTGCTTGCACTCATGTGGATGTTAAGTACAGGAGCACAGGGACATGCCTCACAGTAATGGTTCTCATTTAAGTACTCTGCTTTTTGATCACAAAAGAAAAGGTGTTATGCAATATATTACTGCTACTTCTCTCTTCTGGAATCTATGCTTGTGTTCAGCCTAATGTCATAATCCCCATGAAAACAATATTGCCCTGTTAGCCAATGAACTAATGCGCTGTAAGGTACGCATGGCAGGACTCGTGTGCTTAGCTACCTGTTCTTTCAACAGAGTGCTTCACTTGACATGAAGTTCTGCACAGGAGAGTGGCTGACTCTTTCAACATCTATTAAATTTACTTGAAATAACGTACAATCTCTAGTGTTTAAGAATATAAAATCATAGCCTAATTATTGATAATTCGTTTTATATTTATTATGCTTTATTAATAATGAGTCATTTAGCATTAATATGGCTGTTCTAAGGACTCCAGTAGTATTTCCTCTGTAATTTACTGTTCCTTAATGTATCATTATTAGAATGTATTTCCCTCTAATGTTTTAGCGTTACTGTAAAACTAAGGATATGGATAAAAGATAAGAATTTACCTTTGCAAGTAGCTAAAGGCAGACTGAAGGCTACTTCCATGTTTCAGGTCTTACTTGTTTTGCAGTATGAAAAGGGATAAATAAAGAGCAAAATCTGGCACTTCTCATATGCACCTGACACTCCTGGCGTACACATGAAATCAGCAAACCGGATGCTGACCCCGGAGTGAGTCAGCACTGTAGAAATACATACAAAATAGTATAGCCATTGAATTTGCATTACAGTTGTTATACAGTAGCTCCTAATGACAGTGAAAGTTACAGTGAATTAAAAAATATGTGCATTTCCTTAGATGTATAATGTTGTTATAATCCCATATTTTAAGCATACAGTTTGTCTAATCTGTCTCACGTTGATGTCCTCTTCTCTTCCATGGCGCCCACTTTATAATCTTTGTGAGGGACTGAAAGAAAGTCCTTGTTTATTTTTGAGTTCTGTTTTGGCTATATATGTGTTCCAGTAGACTACGATAGTCCTATATTTTGGAAGATTAACTGAAATACAGAAATGAGCATTACTTTTTCCTGCATTCAACTTGTCGGTATGATATTGCTGCAGTTTTTCAAGCCAAATCCCCTATTGTTTAGCCCTGGGTGAGTGGCTGTGTAAGAGGAAATTAAGCCCTTCCACCTTCAAAGGTATTATTTAAAACAGGTTTTAAACCTTTACAACTATTCATAGTGTTCTTTTCACTAAGTGAAGCAAAGCACTATAGTTTTCTATCCTGAAAACAATGCTGCTGTCCAGAGCATTTGAGTCTTCGTGTGGCAGTAAGAGCTGTGAATATCTGGTTGCTGGCGAGGTCGGGGAGCTTTGCACCGACCTTCCACTTGCTGTGGAAGTGCTGAGGCTGGCTGGAGTAGGAAGCAGCAGCCCTTGCAACAGCTGTGTGAGCAGACAGCAACCAGACATGCTCCCCACTGCAAACAAGACTACTGAAGTATAAGAGTACGATAACAGTGTGTGACACAAATACATTATTGATATCCCTATGAATCATGGATACTGTTTTAAATAAAGTGGTACCAGGTATACTCTGAGTTTGCAAAGGTCAAGAGGACAAATTAATCATGCCCAGGTCAGAACCAGTTATAAGGGCCATTTTTGATACCAGGATGAATATGTGTAGTTTAGCATTAAGAAATTTAATAATGGAATTTTCCATTAATGGAAAAATTATATTTGCCATGTTATTGAGTATTGTCTGGGTATTTCCCTGATGGTATTAAGTGGCTGCATAACCTGCTGTCACTATAAATGAGATATCATTAGCTAAAAAATATTAGGCCAGTGCTCCTAAGACCTGTTAGTAAGTGATGGCTTTGCTACGTATCATCCACAGCCATGCCTCAAAGCAGCAGGTATTTAGCATCCTGCTGTGGGGAAGAAACCTTAAGCTGCTTATTGACCCCTGTCACTCTCTTGACCTTATCCATGCTCTTGAGCCTTCAAGTTCTCTGGGATGTGATAGCTAAGGTGCAGTCTTAATAGTATGTCTTGTGAGAGATTTCTCAAGATGTAACAGCATATTTGTAAGTATGCTACAGTTAGGACACAGGCATACACACAAAGATCTTAAAATATATTTCCAGCAGAGAAAAGTCTCACTATAGCTGACTTATCAACTGTCTACGTATCATTTGTATCTGCATGGAGTTTAGTATGAATGGTTTGCTAGACACTTACACTTTGTCAACAACCTCTACAAATGCATTTACTTTGTGTTGCACATTTCATTATAAATGGCTTACAGAAGATATCTATAACCTTGATAACTCCATTTACTTTGTTAGTAATGGCTCCTTGAACACTTAGAGCATAACAATAACCAAAATGCATATAAATATTTCATTGCAAATCTATTGTTACTTATTTATAGCATGCTCACCAAAAGCATTACAGAATATTTATTAAACATTTATAGATTAGTTTTGCTACAACTAGTATGTGATATAAATGCATTCATCTCACAGTAAGTCATTGTTGGGCATCCCTTAAAAATAAAGTGGTACCAGGAGGGTTTGGGGTCTGCAGAATTTGAAGAGATTCATTTTAATCGTGTGCAATTCAGACTCTGCTTTGTGTTTATTTTTGTTGAATAAATGAAAGAGGAAATAAGTAGAAAAACAACTCTCAGCAACAAAATACAGAATGAAATAATGGTTGCCTTGAAACCCTGGGACATTTAGCATGCTCTGTCTTTAGGATCTGCCAGCAATTGCACACTAAAGTCTAGAAACTGTAAACAGCGCTTCTTTTCTAATAGCTATTCTGGTGGGTTAGATGGAAATGTTTTCTGGAGCTAATAATTTGGAATGAAGGCTGTTCTGTCTAGCTATACTTTTTATTTGATCTGAATTATTTTTTTCTGCTAGTTTCCAGTACCACATCATCATTCACTCACTGGAATAGCAGGTAGGACATGAGCATGTGTGTTTGGGTGTGTGCAAACAGAACAAACTAATTTGGGTATGTAGATTTTTATGCTTTATCTGGTGTCTACAATCTACAGAGAGGAATAAGGATATATATGTATATATACATTCTTTGCCAACATATAGTAAAAAAAAATAGCTCCTATTTTACAGAAAGGGCAACCTAGGATTCTGACCCAGAAGGCATTTATATAACAGATTGATAATGCATGTGAAAAGTTTCAGTGTAAAGTTACCTGAATGTTTAAGTTATGGCAAGAATTCCTCCCAGGTTGGTTACAAGATGCTATCAATGTTTATCTAAGCTATATTACCTGATATAGTTTCCTTTAGCAGTTTGCTATTCAATAACCATAAATTGGAGTAATTTAAGCTCTTACCTAGCCTTCAGGAGAGCTGGATTCCCCACAAACACTCACACCAGTTTATTGAAATAACTGTTGATATACGAAAAGGCACAGTTTTAAACCTGTTAAATTACTCCCTTTTTTATCCGTGTGTTTATTCTCAAGTAACATTTCCTCATTAAGTGTGGCTTTATGTTATCTGTTATTTCTCCCCTTTTATTCTAAATGATAGCCTATTTAATTAATTTTGCTCTAATATAAAGGGAGGATATAGCTGAGTGTTTCCACAAATGGGGCGTGTAAGTAAAGAATCAGGATAATCTCTCAAACTCATCTCCTCCTGGCCTTGTGATGTTTGCAGAACATATGATTTGTTGCAAATATGCTTGGGCACAATACTGTTTATTCTTTAGGGGAAAATGTTAAGAATATCTATGAAGTGGTGGAAATACCTGTTTTTATTTGGTTCTTATAGTCTCCTCTTCAAACTCATGTAAATACCTTGCAGTCTTGTGTTGTTGTCTCACTGTCATACCCATACTGCGTTGAAGTCTAAGAAAAAGCAATGGGAAGGATAGAGAGAGATGGAGTGCTTAGAGTGAAGGATGGCTAGGAGAGTCTCCATGAAGTCAGGCCCTTTGACTAACAGATGAGTGCGTTGTGAGTTCATTTTCTTAATACTATTAATTTTGCAGTTATGGAGTTATTCTGTATTAGCTTGATGACATACATGGAACAAGGAGCATACAGGTGGAAAGAAAGAAAACTACTTTCGTTGAGGGGGATGTTCAGTAAAAATATGCTTGGACAATTATCTGCATAGGTACCAGAAACTCTATGGAGATGGACGTAGGGCAAAAATTGCAGAGCCTCTTTTGTGGGTTAAGAGCATTGCTGTTTTCTGTCAGTGTGAGGACAGATTCTGGGTAATTTCTGGAGGAAAAGCCACTTCTCTTTTCCTTACAGCTGAATTCAGGGGAACTTGTGGAGGGGAAGGAGATGCCACTGGACTTTACTTTTTGTTTTTGTTTGTTTTTACTGTACTTTTCCCTATTATTTTCAACTATGCCAGTTTAGAGATGATCATGTTGTTTTCAGGTATGGCCACTTAAATTTGAAGTAACTTGAAGTTATTTCTAGTTTTGTATCAGGATGAGTGAGAGAGAAAGCAGGCATTGCACTTCAAACTGATTTTAATACTTACAGGCAAGTTGTGTGGAAAGATGTATTAATTTTCAAATTAAAAAAACAGCAATAGCAATGCTGTTGATTCATCTGCAGGTTTTATGAGCAGCTTTGCCCTAATATTTGGGAAAGATAAAGTGTACATGGAAAAATAAACATGAAAGTATTAATTATATTTATACTTTGCTTGTGGCTTGAGTGATAGTAATGTCAAAAGAGACATTTAACTGAATGATCAATAACACAAGAGTGTAAGTCAAAGATTCATTATGTTTGGACTGACATGTCCAGTTAAATTTGTAGCAATGCTAATGACGCACCATAGGCAGACTACCTGGACGTTTAACAAGTATGAGAAATGCTAGTGTACCTTAATCAGCCTTCCAGTGAATAAGCCTTGAGTTAATATTTTCTGTTTAGCGTATTTTCTAAGTAGCACTTTCTAAGAAATGTTTAATTTGGCTTTCAGTATTTCAAGTGTCAGTTTAAATGGTTGTATTGTGGATGTGAGAATTCAATATGAATCTAATAAAACAGCTCAGCATAATTTGTTGCAAAAAAATCTATTGGTATAACAGCCACTTCTAATAGGTGTTGTTTCTTCAAAAATCAGTGAACACCATTAGATTTTTGGCATTTTCAAATGCTCATTAGTGTCAGCCTCAGGGGTCTAGGATGGTCATTATTAAAGAATGAGCCCCCAAGAGAAAGAGGCTCTGCCAACAGAAGCCAACAAGTGACAGAAGTTCAGTAGTTGCTAGGTGAGTCACTTATTGAGGTGGTGCCTGGATAAATTAGCTTTCAAAATCTTAAGCTGAACATGTAAAGCACACAGATGTCATGTGGCATATTCTCCAGAGGTTAAATTTAGGTTCCATAGCTCACGCTGCCAATTTTAAAGAAGGGAAATGTCAGCCATCACAGAGCTGAGGCTGAGGGTTTGTTGCTTGTGCAAATTCCACTGACATTGATATTAACTGACTCTGGAAGATAAACTATGGATCTGCTTCAGCTGTCCATGGTTTCATCTGTATTACTTATTAGTTCTCCAGTTTGTTCCAGCACAATACCATTTTGCTCCAGTTGACTTGACAAGCTTGTGTTTTGTGCCTCTTACTTGTCTAGAGGTAATTTATAATCCCAGCTACATCCCTATGTGATGGCACAGACAGGTATTATTTGTGCTGTTTACCAACTCTGGGAAGTTACGTAATATTGAAGGGAGTACATAACTTGTATTTTAGCAGTGTGAGATTTAGGGTGAGTGCCTGTAATGCCAGCTAAAATGTTAAGCTTCAGAACAGTTACAGATATTTCATTTTTGAAAAGAAAGCTTCAAAATCGAGACAAAGATGAAATTGAAATAAATATTTTTTTCATTTAAAATCTAGCTCTCATTTTTATATAAACACAATGTAACTCACTGCACTGTGTTTAGATAAAATTCTTTGGAAAAGAGAAACTGTTCTGTAGACCACACAAAAACATTTTCCTATGAAGGTGACAAGTAAACCTCTTAATGCTGTTTTGAACTCACCCAGTGCTTGGCTCCTCCTTTTCTATTTTGGGCTTTGTTCAGCTCCAGCTTGGTCAGTGGGAGTTGTCACATTCAGTTATTTAGGAATTGGACTGTGCCTTGACACCTCCACCAACTGCTGTTTTAATTGAAAGCATCCCTAGAGCTGCTTCCCATCAGTGGTATTCATTTTTGTGATATTCACGGAACCAAATCATTGTAGTTGTCCCATTAAAGTAATACTAAAATAAAGCTCTCTAGCAGTCTTTTGAGGCAGCCTGTGCTGAGCCCTGTGCAGGCATTCATCAGTGATGCCAGGAGCAAAAGGCCTGGTGGCATGGCCGCTGTGCCAGGCCATGGGGGTCTGTGCTGCCTTCTCTGCTAGAGTCTCCATCCCAGAGTGGAGCAGGAGGGGCAACCCGGGCCTCCAGTGTTGGCAGCAACTAGCTTGGTGACATTTACACAGATTTGTGTATATTTTCTGAATTCTTCCATGCTTTTTAACGCTACTACTCTGGCTTTATGGTCATCATAACTTCAGGGATTTGGCCTGTCTCGAGCACCAGGCTCAGCTGAGGCAGTATGCTCCTGCAGGCCCCAGATCCAGGCTTGTGTTTTGCCTGGCACACAACAATAAAACATCAGTGGCATTCAAATAAGTGAGGAGGAACAGTCATATAAAAACCAAAATTCTGTAAGTCTGCTATATCTGGATACAGCTGCCTCTTCCCCTCAAGCCGAACCACACCAAAAGCAATTCTAATGTGGCTTTTCATTCTCTCAGACGATCACAGATCATGGCTGCCTGCAACCCAGCAAGCAGCAAGGGAGGGAAACCTATTCCAATATCCACAGAGGTCACCTTTTTGATAAAAGCACAAAATAGATAATTAAATTAATGTAATAATTGTACCTAGCCAATTACCTATTTCCTACCTGTACCATGGTCTTAATGAGCTCAGCTAATGAACTGTAATGTAGTTAATCTCTGTGGATGGTAGGAGGAGTAATAAAAAAACAGTAGTTTCCATATATTCCAGCACCTAATTATTTTATAATGGCAGGGAGAAAAAAAAAAAAAAAAAGGTTTGAAGATTGTTGAGATAAAAACATTTAATTAAGGGAGGGAGGTTTTAGGCTTGGCTCTTCTGCAGAGGCCTAGAATTCTGCACCTGAAAAACATCCATGCAATTAAGGAAATACTTTAAAAATGCTCATTATTGTTTTTCTGAGACCATCCTTATAAAATCTGTGAAGGAAAATGAGAATTTAAACTAAATTGCAGATCTAAGCTGTTATTGAGTACTAAGTACATCATCGTAACATGTAACCTTCTCAGGCAGGATCAAAGTTTCTGATGTACTGCAAAGGCTGTTTAGTTTGATCTAATTTTATCTTTGAGTTTGTGGATTATTTGGACCTGGGCAGCAAACCCTGGCTGTCCATGGGCAGTGGTGAACCCTGCTCTGAGGAACCATGGTGTGACGTGTCCTCCAGTTCCCACCATGCACAGAGCAGGTTGGGTGTTTTTCAGCAGATGCACAGCTGTCCCAAGGCTTTAGATTTTATATCGTGTGGCAGAGAACGGTGCATGTTACTGAACATAGTGATGGAAGTTTGTGTGGAGGACTGCCCTAGTAAAGTACCAAAAGGCATAGGGAGAAAGTAAAGTAGAAGAGAGTCCTGCTGTGAATTTGGGTTTGTTTTCTCTGAATTAAGTTATGGTTATGCTATTAGGGAGGCAGTGCAGTAGATCTATTAACTGTAGCATTTCAGAGCCACTGGAAAACAATTTACATTTCTACTTCCGTATCTTAAAATCCAGCACTAGTTTTAATTATTAATAGACTTCATGCTATTATTATTTACTTGCACATATACATTAATCATTACATGGGTTTGCTAATTTTTCATTTCATTCAAAAATAAATAAATAAACTGTGACAAGATGCTCGGAGTCCTCAAGAGAATACGTTCCCCTCTGATGGGCAAGTAACATCTGTGGGCATTTTGTTGGCTTAACAGCGTGTCTGTCAGAAACTTGGTGATTCAGAAATTTACTAGCACTCACCTAATGATTAATTAGCCTTCTCTGTAAAGAATGGGGTCTCTTCATTACATGTATTGTCACCAAGAGTTTCATCTGTTTGCTGTAACATTTATGCTAGAGACTTAGTAATGGAATTCCAGTAGTCAGGAAATGAGTTAAGATTGGTTTTTGTGAGCAGAATTCAAATTCAGCTCTAAATATTTAAGCAAGTCTACCAGGGTTTTAATCCATATGGGTCCATGTGGTATTATAGAAATGTTTATGTGAATGAAAATACTGTAGGATACTAATTAAATAAATTGGTTGAAAACATTATTTTAGATGAAAGATAGATGTAAGAATGATTTTAACAAAAGTCACGTTTTATCTATGTAACATGCACTGTCTGAAAAATGTTTAAATTTGTAATGTATCTTCAGAGTTTTGGTTTGCAAAGCCCTCATATAGCCTTCTGTTTCATGTAGCCACACAGCTGTCCACTGCGGACACTTGAAGGACAAGGTCAAATGGGCACTTTGGGATCTAAATCCAAATAAATATCACCTGCACAGAGGTGAGTTAACGATTTGTTCTTGTAGGCAAATACATCCAGAGCTGGCATATTTCTTATGAAAATATATACTCAGTTACCATCAATTCAATTTAAAAAATATAACGTGAGCTTAGTTAAGTCTGTGTTCACATTTCACGAGATGTCCATAGCACAATTCCTCCATCTCAGGTGGGTAGGAAGCAGATATAACTCTTGGCTGTAAATTGGCAAGAGAAATGCCAACTAACTTTAACTGATGGCAGTAGCTCAGTTCCTTCAGGCTCTAGCAAATAATGATTAAAGCAATCACACCTGATTTTTGCTCTTCTCATCCCGTATGAGATGGACTGTTGCTTTCTCTCCTGAGAAACAGTAGGTTGTTATTAGTAGCTTATGTTTCTCCTTGAAATATTCTACACACTGATAGACTATTATTTGTCATCTTAATTCTCCCCTTCCTCTCACCCTAGAGGGAATGGAAGTGAACATTTCCCACTTACAAGTAATAAACAGCTGTAGGAGAAGAAAAAATAGGTCTAAGGTAGGGTTTGGGGATTTTGGATTTTAGTTTTTGTTATTATCATTCTTAGACTCAGTTATTAGAAAGCTGGAAGTCTTTATATATACCTTGTCTAAGTAGATAGGTATATACAGGTCCATTGCTATTGGTTATATTCGGGTGCTTGTTGTAGCTGCCTCCGATTCTATCGTTCCCTTTGGTGCTGTTACCGTCACATCAACCAAGTGAGGTAACCACCATGTTTCTTGTCCCTGTGCCTGTAGCTGGCGAATTGAGGCACTGACAGCTGAGTGACCTGCCTGGGTGCCCGCTGTAAGGAAAAACGAACCCAGTGTGGAGGTATGATATGCAAATCAAAGACAGAACTTGCTCTACCTGGTCTTTTTGTTTATCTGTGTAAATATCTACATTTCCTCTCTCTCTGGACTGCTAGTTTGTGATTAGAAAGCATGGCCTTTACAAGAGGCTCCCTGTGGCCTGCTACACCTGGCCAGATGACCTTCCCCTTGATGGATGCTGAAGAGGACACTCCGTGCCCTCAGACACACTCTTGACTTTATGCCTAATGGTGGCATTGTTGTTATTCCCTTATCTAGATTTGGGGGTACGGAGCTCTGGTGTAGTTTGAGCCTCGAACAGCACTGAGGTGTCTGGGGGAAGCGGAAGCAGTTAAAGAATAGACAAACAAGTTGTGTTTTACCTTTCAAATCTAACATGTTTAGTTTACATTTTTCCCCAAAGAAGGACAAATTCATTCTACGCTATAAAAAAAATAAAAAAATAAAAAATATATAACAAAATATAAATTAATATTTAATATTTCCAAGAGTTTTCATGGCAAATACATTTCAGTCTTGGAATAAGTTTGTTTGCAGAAGATGTGTTTTGTTGTTGTTGTTTTAATATATCCAATAAGGAAACAGAGAAATACATGTGACTTGTGTGTCTAATTAAAACTATTCAGCACAGCTTGAATTTACAATTTTGATTTCTGAAGTAATCTGCTTGTGAACAATCTAGAGGCAAGGAGTTATTCATAGAAACTGTTGAGTAAATAATTTTCAGATAATGAAAAATTCAAAAAGTCAAGATAGTTAATTAGTGAGCAGAAGAAATTAAATTATTGAATGAATAATTCATAATGAATTATTCACCCAGATCTATTTTACATAGTGTGGAAGGTCTGAAGAAGAGCCAGTGTTTGAATTAACTCTAAATGAAAAACCACATCTCTATTTCTGCTGTGTTGAGGTTTATTTATTGATGTGTAAAACAAGCTGGGTGAGGTCAGTCTGTTTTAATCATCTTACTCTTTTTGCTCTGTAATGTGAGTCATGCTGGATTTGAGACAAACATAGATGCTTTGCTTGCAAATGTGCATTAGGGAATATGTGTTAGAGGGCTCTTTTTTTTTTTTTAATATATTCAAATATTGTGAGAGAAGCATGATCAGAGATGAAAATGCTCTGGAAAAGCTATAAATTAGGTTATGCCAGCATACTACTGCTTGCAGTTGACATGTGTCACAGCCTTGGCCAAATACTTCTGTTTAACTTCATCTTACTACTGAATAGAACTGTATCAAAAGATGGATTGTTGAAGCTGTATTTGTTTTCATGTGGTTGGGGAGGGCATGGTTTCATTTTTGTTTTTCAGGATTTCTTTCTTTGCTTCTTATCCTTCAGGGAGAACAATTGTAATGGCAATCAAATAATGAAATATTTGGAAACCTAAATTGTGCTGAGGGGGTTGAATGCGGTTCTGCCCTGAGACATGGTAGTCAACGAGTGATCAGAGCTCACCTGTTTGTCCTTTTTTGTTTTGTTTTCCTTCCATTGTGCTATAGAAGAGAACAAAAGTTCTTATAAGAACAGTGTCCCAGGACTGCATAAAAAGAAAAAGGGATTGGACAGCCATTTCCATGCCTTGAGCAGTCACAATGAGAAAACATAGCTCTTGGTTTTAGTGTGAGTGTACGCAGGAGAAATGAATATAATAGTTAGGCAGGAGCTATATCTACAATGTGTTGTGACTTCAGCTCTTGAGGAAACTGAACTTGAGGTGGAAGAGCATCTCAGAGTGTCGCTGCTTCATGTAGCGGTGATTCTCCTACTCTGAGATGAGTACCCTAGGGAAGTTAGTACTGCTGTTAGCATCTCTGTGGAGAATAAGTAAAGTCTGAGTGATCTGTTGGCCCACGTTATCTGTAGGCAGGAGTGGGAGTGACTGTTTTTTTAATCATTTAATTGTTTTTGAATGAAAGTATGGCTGTGCAGGTAGATAGAGATAAAAGATAATTGCAAAGCTGAGTAATACTATCCAGCATCACCTAATATTGTCATAGTCCTTTTTTTGTTCAAGTTTCTCTGTAAACTGGGAAATGTCAAATTACATATGTAAATTGCTGGGAAAACAGTGTGTATAGATATTGATAATAAATATATATATATATAGCCATAAGAAAAGAAAGAGGTTGAACATTTAGTAAAACACTACCAAACATCATTTCTTGGGCACTTGAAACACTGGAAGGATCTGAATAGGTTACAGCTGGAATCAGAAGGGCACTTCAAAAAATGACTTCCTGTCTGGGTTAAAGGTAATTAAAGGTAGTTCTCATTTTGCCCAGAGTGGCTCACTTAATCCACAGGGTGGACAGATGCTGTGCTAGAGTCACCTTGCCATTTTTCTGCCTTTTCTCTACATCAGTTCAATTTGGTTAATCCAATGTCAGAGTTCTGTCAAAGAGCACTGCTGGGCTAAATTATGGACTTGTTTCTGTTACATTAGTAAATTTGTTCCTGGCTGAGAAGTGCTGAGGTATTCTAACTAAGCTAAAGCCAACTGAAGTGCTGAGTCAGAAAATCTAGGCCAGCCATGCCTAAAATTAGACCATAAAATGATTCTCACTTATGTTTTATTTCTATATGCTTCCAAAGGCAGCTCCCAACTGCCTACATACCTAAGCTCTTAAAACCCCTCCTAGAGCTTGTTCAGTAGGAGAATCAGGTAGCAGATGGGTTGTGTTATCCATGTACTTCAGGTCATCTCCACATCGGCAGGTACCGAGTATGAACAGACTGGATGAGAAACAGGCTTTGACCACAGGTGGTTGGAAGGGAGATTGGAAGGAATGAAAAATATAATTGTAACTGGTTGTGGTTAGAGAGACAAGCAGGCTAGAATTTAAAGAAGATATCAAGAGGTGGTTGTGCATCACTGAACAACCATTTAGATTTGACTGCAATAGTACAGAATTTGTCATGGTGGTTTAGTTAACATGTTCAGTTTTGATGAAAAAGAAAGTGTCTTTGATCGCTCTGCAGAGAGAACAGAGTTTACATTTGGAATTGTGCAGTAGCTAATTCTGTAAGGTCATGCAGTTTAGTTCCCCCCCTCCACTGCAAACTTGCTGAGGGGAGCAAAATCAGAAAAGCCCGTAGAACTAGACGGAGAAAAATGATTAAGCTGTTCTAAAGAAAACGATGTATTTGCTTTATGTTCAAACTGCAGATTCTGCTATCCTATTTTATAGGATAGTTGCATAAGATGTCATTGATAGCTCAATGGAGAGAAGAATATGCTAAATTGCACTAGATAGCACAAGACTCATGAAGGTGAAGATTTCACAGCCTTTATTCAACCCCACGGCAAGATTCAAATCTTGTATTATAACATTTTAAAGAAGAGTATTGTCTTTTTTCACTTTTAAATGGCTTGTGCAGCAATGCGGAGGTCAGGAGGGGAAGCCCTGGAGATGGATTTGTCCTGCTCCCACCATGCACAGCTGGAGTGATTCCACACACTGTCCTCTGGCTGGTTGCGTGCTCTTCACTCCCCACCTGGTCTGTGGACATATGTGGCTTCTCTTAGTAACAGCTGGGCCACGGAGATTGTTAACCATGTGGACACCTGGCCTATTGCACACTGAGAACAGGCCACGTTACTTTCTGCAAGCCATCAAACAGCTGTCAGATGGTGACAATCATAGGTTGTTGCCAGCCTGACCAGTTATTGGTCTGTAAAGAAATATTTTGGGATAGTCAGTCTTCTCCACTTGTCTGCACTTAGTAAATATTAAGAATCCACAGAGTCTGAAGGCTCTCAGTGCTGTGACATGACATGATATAATATTTTGGAGCCATCCTTCTCAGAAGGATGGGAAGAGTTTGTCATGAAATCTTCCATCACTGCTTGTTAAGAGATGATTTTCAGACCTGTCCCAGGATCAGGCTGTAGAAGTAAGTTTTGCAATGGTCACCAAGACAATTCACAAGAGGGAACATGGCACAGGAGGTTACATCCCTCCTTCCAATGATCAGTCATCAGCTGTGTCTGCAAAGAAAAGTGGCTGAATGCCCAGCGTGCCATTAGCAATCATATTATTAATATAACGGGACTCTGGTAAGTTGGTACCAAAGGGAGGACATTGCTTCAGTTCTGCTGCCCTCACAAATTGCTGACAGCATCTGGTCCACAACAGAGGGACAGATACTGCCCGTATTTGGACCAAGCCTTTGCAAAACCAAGTGCCCAACCCACCACTAGTGAAATCTAGATGGACCATTTCTAATATAAATAGATAAATGCCAAATTCTGTTTTTTGGTTTGTTTCTTCTTGTGTGCGTCTCTGTGTCTCTCTTCTATCTTTTTTTTTTTCTTGAATCAAGTCACCAACTTGATTTTCTGTTGTTTTTTTTTTTTTTCTAGTTTGGTTGTTTTTGTTTTTTAAGTTTACAGCAGGACTAAACTGCAAGAATACTAATTGAGCTGAATTATTATAAAACTTGGGAAAGAAATAGCTAAGCAGTATTTCATGGCTTACATCTGCCAATAGTATCATTAAGCAATGAGGATTTCTAGTATGCTGTGAATAGAATATATCTATTTATATACTCTTATTCCTTTGTTGTTGTTGTTCATACTACAAATGTCTTAAAAATAGTGCAAGAAAATTTGACACCTTGTAAAGAAAGAGGTATATTTATTGCAGGTTTGAATTTCACTAGGAAAGCTCAGAACTGCATGAGGCTCTCAACTATAATAACCTTCATAGTTTTTCTACCTTGATACATCTTAGAGGAATGTCGGTGCTTAGTATTTAATGTTCTCTTTTTGATGTTGTTGTTTGTTTGTTTATGGTCCACATTCATATAATAGATCCTATAGATGTAAATTTCAAAGTCTGAGTGACTGGGGCAGTAGGATTATTGTGTTTTTGTGATGTTCTGTGAAATAAATAAATAATGCTGCCTTTGCTAGCCAGACCGCTTATCCGTGGGGTACTCAGCCTCCCAACCTGGAAGTCTGGGACAGGGAGTAGAATAAACCCCCCACAGTTCAAGTGGAGACAATTAGAGACCTGCTGCTCCACATGGACTGTCACAAGTCCATGGGGCCAGATGGGATCCACCCAAGCGTGCTGAGGGAGTTGGCAGATGTGATTGCTGGGGCTGCTTTCTGTCAGCTATCAGTGGTCATGGTCATCTAGAGAGGTCCCGGATGACTGGAGACTTGCTAATGTGATGCCATCTATAGGAAGGGTCATAAGGAGGAACCAGGGAACTACAGGCCTGTCAGCCTGACCTTGGTGCCAGGAAAGGTGGTGGAACAGGTCGTCTTGAATGTAATCACACAGCATATGCGGGACAACCAGGGGATCAGGCCCAGTCAGCACGGGTTCATGAAAGCCAAGTCCTGCCTGACCAACCTCATCTCCTTCTACAACCCGGTAACCCACCTGGTATATGAGGGAAAGGCTGTTGATGTAGTCTACTTAGACTTTAACAAGGCCTTTGACATGGTCTCCCATAGAATTCTCCTGGAGAAGCTGGCAGCCCATGGCTTGGATAGGTACCCTCTTTGCTGGGTTAAAAACTGGCTGGAGGGCCAGGCCCAGAGAGTGGTGGTGAATGGAGTGAACTCCAGCTGGTGACTGGTCACCAGTGGTGTTTCCCAGGGGTCAGTGTTGGGGCCCATCCTCTTTAATATCTTTGATGATTTGGATGAGGGAATTGAGTGCACCCTCAGTAAGTTTGCAGATGACACCAAGTTGGGGGGAAGTGTCCATCTGCAGGAGGGCAGGAAGGCCCTGCAGAGGGACCTGGACAGGATGGGTCAATGTGCAGAGGCCAATGGGATGAGGTTCAACATGGCTAAGTGTTGGGTCCTGCGCTTTGGCCACAACAACCCTCTGCAGCACTACACGCCTGGGGGAGAGTGGCTTGAGTGCTGTGCAGAGGAAAAGGATCTGGTGATGTTGGTCACCACTTGAATGAATATGAGCTGCCTGGCTCCAGCTGCCACTTCAGAAAGGCGTATGTTTCCTGTGGGTCCTGTGTCATATTCTGTATTGGGGAAATCTTTGAGAGGATGAAATGGGGGAAGGATCTTCTTCAACATCTAGAGGGCTTCCATGGCACGACTGGAAAAAAAGAGTGACCTCTGAGCTACGGCTGTGGGGTAGATAGGCTCTCAAACCTTTTGTTTGGCCTATCTGAAGAGAAACAGATGTGTGGTTTTTTGTTTGTTTGTTTTTAATGGGATGTATTTGTTTTTCAAGAGAATTAACTTAATATCTCCAAAAGTGTGTTAAAAACAAACTTCATTTAAAAAACAAGACACAACTAAGAATAGAGATTTTTGATCCAAGTATCTTAGATGTTTTATGGGCCACTTCTCAGTGTCTTTTGACTGCAATGGCACTCGTACTTACCTTAACCTCTCTGGAAATTGATAGTGTAAAGGCAATTAAACTGTTGTCTGCATTTATTTATCTGTAAAATCCCACATGCTAACGTGATTCCAAGAAAAAAGCTGCTTCCAGAGTCACAAAGTACTATTTACTATTTGTTCTAGGAGTGCCAAAAAGTCCACAACTTTACTATAGTCAGTCACCAATTTGTTCACAGCTGTCCCAGTAGCCTGGTACAAAATTGTTTCTGTTGGCAGATCTAGTGAGTACTGTCTGACATGGACATTCTTCAGAGAGACAGATTTTCTCTCATACATTTTCATAGCTTCAGAAGGGCTTTTTTTCCTTTCTTTTTCTGTATGGGGCTGTTAGTTGCAGGTGGGTACCCTTGCATGGGTGAATGGGGAGAGCAGGTTGAACTGACAGTTAATCAACAGCTGGCATTGTTCCTAGCTCACTGCTCTGTAAAGGGCACAATGCTGAATCAATTAAAGAGAATTTTAAATTGGTTTCAGTGAACAGCTCCTGTAAAGATATGGACTCTGGAGAGTATGTTCCTCCAGTCTTGGGAGTTTGGCTAACTACTTCATATCTCTTCTCCCCGTAGGTGTGAGACTGAGGAGGCTTCACTGGTGCTGATGCCATGAATGGAGAAAGACGCTGCTGGATAATTCAAGCAAGGGAGGAGTCTGAGCAGTGGTAATGTAAGTTAAGAATCACTGTGCCTGGCAGTACAATTCTGAATATATTTTGGGGATTCATTTTTTGCAAGGGAAACAGGGCTAAAGCACTGGCGAGTCTCCTAAAAGAGTATGTATTTCACCCTGAATAGTTTGCAGAACCAAAGCCCAGTAAAAACAGGTAATGCTGATGTAAGTTATGAACATTTTAAATGTCGAAGGTCTTTCCCCAGTAAACTTTGAAGTTTTCTATGGGCCTTTAGAGTACCATTTCTGCATACATTCTCAGCTTGCAAGCAGGCTGTCTGGACACAGTGGCAAGTGGGTCACGCTACGTTTGTGACAATATCTGAGAGAATTTCAGTGTTTTCTTGGTAATAGTGCAGTGTCTCCAAGTGAAGAAACAGCATTATGATGTCTGGATGATCTATATCCAAATCAGTTCTGTGTGCTGGCAGAGGCTTAACCAAATTGAGTGCCTAGGTTGGATATGCACATAAATGTTTGCTCTTGTACATTGAGAATGATTAACCAGGCATCTGCCTGATCTTTTGGGGTACAATCCGCTTGATGCCAAAACATGCTCATATAAACACAACTGGCATGGAGTCTGGTCATCATTTTATTGGTCTTGATGAGGTAGTCAATACCCAAAAGAAATGATGGAAGTGCAGAGGAGAATGTTTCTGATCATCCTTCTGATGTTTGGGAGGACAGGAGTTCCTTCATGCACAGTGTTTAGCAATGCACTCTGATAGCAGCACTTTTATTATTCATATAATACATACTGTGCACATTTCTCAGACAAGTTCATGTCCCCCTTTCCAAAGCGACTAAGAGTTGTTTTTTTCTATATCTGCCATACCTTTGACTTAATAGACTGCCAATTTTTTTTTTTTTGTGAGGTGTGTTAATGGCTTGATGATGTCTTAAAATACAGCATCCCAAGCGCTGTACTGTATATATACTTCTTAATACCTTTTCTATTTCCTTTTGCTGTTTGATGATCAGTTTTTGCTGGAATACGTTTTGCAATTACAGTAAGAGATTTAATGTTGTTTTGAACTCTGCCAAAGTCTGATTAGATTTTCTGTTTTGGCCAAACTCATTTCTTTGTGCTTCAATTTTCTCTATATAAAATGTTTAGATTGCAGATTCTGGTAATTAACTGCATGTCTGATTTTTAGTTCAGCAAAAGGTTAACCACCTTCCATAAAGAAAAATCCTATTTATTTGGAATGAAAGGATTATAGGGAGGACATAAAGTAACAGGAAAGCAGTTTACATACAAGTCTGGTTTACCAGGAAGTCACCAGCACTGACAACGGAGCTCCTAATAGAAAAGCAATATATAATATCCTCTCATGGGTTTAAGAGTTCTGGTAGCAATTCCATACCACTCCCAGATCCTGGAAAAATATTTCTCCCCATAGGTAAAAGCATTCAGTGTGTATATTTATTAGTCATTGTATGATTTCCTCAGTAAATAAACTGCAGTTGTCTGCAGCACTGTAAAATATTAAGTGTTCATTAGTTAACTCGTCTCTTGCACTAGCTTGTATCAGGCATAGTGTAGCCAGCAGGACCAGGGAGGTGATCATCCCCTTATATTCTGCTCTGGTGAGGCTGTACCTTGAGTATTGTGTTCAGTTTTGGGCCCCTCAGTACAAGAAGGACATCAAGGCCCTGGAGCATGTCCAGAGAAGGGCTATGAAGCTGGTGAAGGGCCTGGAACACAAGTCCTGTGAGGAGTGGCTGAGGGAACTAGGCTTGTTTAGTCTGGAGGAGAGAAGGCTCAGGGGAGACCTTATTGCTCTCTGCAACTACCTGAAAGGGAGGTGTGGGGAGCTGGGGGTCAGCCTCTTCTCACAGATAATCAGCTAGACTAGAGGGAATGGCCTCAAGTTGTGCCAGGGGAGATTTAGGTTTGAAATTAGGAGACATTTCTTCTCAGAAAGAGCAGTCAGGCATTGGAACGGGTTGCCCAGGGAAGGGGTGGAGTCAGTGTCCTTGGGAGCGTTAAGGAAAGGTTGGACATGGTGCTTAGGGACATGGTTTAGTGGGTGACATTGGCAGTAGGGTGATGGTTGGACCAGATGATCTTGGAGGTCTTTTCCAACCCTTATGATTCTATGATTCTAGTGACGTAAATTCCTGCAGGAGGCCCTCCTTACCTGGAATCTTTAGCTGGCAGTATAACATCTAAACAAAGACACTGGTATCACTGCTGCTGGCTTGAAAAGTCAATGAGCCACAAAGCTGGGTTGGGAAGAGAGCACTTACAGAAATAGTACTGCATACATGCCCTATGCTTATGCCATCTCCTGGACAATTGCTTTTGGCAGTGGGACAGATCACTTGAACTCTACACTGGGCTTTGGTCTGAACCCATATAGGCATTATGCTCCTAAGAAGTAAAGATACATCTATTTATTATTTGTTAGTTTTCAACAATACTGCAGGTATTCATGAATTTGTACCAGGCTGCCCAGAAGAGCCAATAGAGATTGTGCTTGGTATATTAAGAAACAAGCCCTGACCTGAAGATCTTTACAGGCCAACTAAACAAGACCAACAAAGTTTAGGGGGGAAGTAAAAGCCAAGAGAAATGACGTGATTTGTTCAAAAAGACACAGCAAGAGCTGGGAGAAGCCTCAGGGTCTTGCTTGATTGTTTATCCTATAGGTCAAACAGCGTAGATTTTATTTTTCTGTTGAAGCTTCTTTTATATTTATTTAGAGCTTTATTTCAAATTTCTAATGCATTTCTTATGTAGACATCACCTTTTCACAGTTATTTATTCTCTTCTATATTAGTGAAAGTCATAAGGTTCAAATTATATCATGTCACTCAGGGTGGGAGAAATAGCAAAGCATTTTAAGTCTGAAGTTGGATCCTGATTCAGTTATAACTATTAGCACATGCTTTAGTCCTGATATTGCTGAAATCCACTATGTTTTACTTGCTTTTTCTAGACATAAGTGTTTTGATAAATTGAAGTATTCTTGTGGTTGTAGGACTGAGAAACTATCCAGCCTTACTTTGCGTGTCAGAGTGCTAAGCCCTAGAGAGGCTGAAAACTTGTCTCTATCCAACATGAACATCTAATTCTTCAGGGGTTCATCTTTCTGCAGGGAGGTACAAACATTTTCAGCAATCTTGCCAATAAGAATTGAGTAGATTGAAGCTTTTTAAAAATGTGGACAGGCTCTATTGTCTTGTTGTTCTTTGGTTTGTGGTGGTGGTGTTCTTGTCTTGATTTTTTTTTTTTTTTTTTGTTCTCCAAACTACATGTTTTTTTTCTGCTTATAACTCCTTTTTCCTCTTCCTGTGAAAGACTACCTGTCCATCCCCTGGTAATTTTAGAATGTATGCCGGAAGCTCCTTCTTCAAAGATATATCTATACAAGAATTCTCAAGTGGGTATTGCTCTCCCTTGATGTGTGTAGTTCTTTCTGCAAAAAATAAGAAACTCACACTCTGTCATTCCCAAAGAACAAGCCAGATCTTTCTTTTTGGAAGAAGAATATGTTTTAAATCACAGTCACTTTGAATTCCTGTATTTTCTTTGTACCTGCACGCTCCCCAGTTCTCCTGTTTGACAGCAGCAGGTAAAGCTTCTCCCCTCTAAACTCTCAAATTTATACTGCATAGCAAAATCATGGAGAGGGTGTAGGGAGAGTTGTCATTTCTTCTGCTTCACAGCAAGGATGGAAGGGGGATGTCCATTACATGCTAAAATTTGGAGGATAGTATGAATAGAGCAATTCTAACTTTTGCATAGAGTTGGTGGAATAAACAAACACTCCTAAGGTCTGTGGAAAGAAAACATGTTATTCATCAAATTTATTTCACCAGTGAAATTAGCTGACTATATATCACATCTGATGTCCTTACTTAGAAAGCTATTACATCTAGCACAAAAGAAAAACTGTTCACATAACACTGAGCTACTCCTATATACAGATGTGGCCATTACTTATATAAGTCAAAACAGGCATAAGATTTTCTTTTAGAGATGAGTACACGTTGCTTGTCTTAATCTGCAATATAAAATGACAAGAGAAGACTTGAGGTTGAGAATTGATTCTGTGATAGGAAACAGGAGAGATGATAGAAGACAAGATGACTACGGGAGAGTATAAAGCCACAAACCAATTATAGTGCAAAGCTTTTGTTTTCAGTCTTTGTTTTGGTGCAGTTCAAAGCCCATCCCAAGCACTAAACAGCTCTCAGTACAGCAAAACACACCCTTCTTTTTGGTCAGAGCCAGCAGAGGTCTTTGATTCAGAATGTCACTGGAACTGGTTTATATTTTCTTGAGAAAGTAGATGTATGCTAGGGCATGAATCAAAATGGTAGAACCTTTTTTTTTTTTCTATCTTACCATTCCCCAGTGCACATTTAGAATACAGTGTGGAATAACTGGCAAAATACTACTTTATATTAGTCATAATGAAAAATTAGTTTTTAGTGCTGCACTCTGAGGACATGGACAAGATCAGTTTGGAGCCTATCTACTCCAAGCTGAGAGAACACGGAGTAGTGTCAGAACAACGTTGGGAATTCCAAGCATGTGGGTAACTATAGTCATAAAATTAGTTTAATTTGATTTTTACACTGCTGATCTGGGTCCCTAATTGTCATCTGCATAAAAATGGTAAAGAGTGATCAACTGCCTAATATCACAGTAGGATATAAATTTCAAACAGAAATATTGGTCTCTTGAAATACACCAAAACTTCAGAAAATGAGGTGACTGCTTCATAGTCTTGTCAATAGAGAGGAAAAGAAGAAAGTTTTGCTTGTTCTTTTCTTTTGTGTGTATGTGTCTTTGAGTCCAAAAATTCAGAAGCTTTCTCATAGATTTGGGATCTCCTTGGTTTAAATAATAAATGGTAACAATGATAACTACTCTTTGCAATCAAAATACTTATTACCTCTGTTAGTAATAATATTTCAGATGTTAACCAAATAGGCATGCCAAAGATGCTCTCAGGAAGATGAAATTTTAAATCCTGAAGTGAAATTCCACGTCCCCTGATAATGGCAACACTCCCTCCTTCTCATTTACTTGCAAGTCACATACTGTCTTGATAGATAAACTATGAATATAATGTATTGCACTAATCCACTCTAGTGACCTAAAAGCACTCTAACAGGTGATCAGGTTGTGTGAACAGGAGCCTAAAAAATAGCATGTGCTAATTTTTGTTACTGAGGAACTCAAATGATCTTTTGCCGACGTCCATGCATGGCTTTGTATCTGTGCTGCAGTTTCAAATGAGGGTGTGTCAATCTTGCTGTTTGCTGCTCAGAGCAAACATCATCACTAGATGAACAATAATAAAATGAAGAAATAAATTCTCATGTTGTTTTTAAAAATGTTGTTGGGTGGAATTTAGTTTTATGAATATCAGCATCGTGCGTGTGTGTTTGTATTGTTTTGAAAGTTCCTTAGCATGTAGCACTATCAGGATGTCATTCTCACTGGAAAAAAAAACTAAGAACATTGTTCTGGTCATTTGTGCTCATCTTAAAGAAAAAAAGGCAATGCATTTACACTTTAATACTGTGTCATATAAATAGACATCTATGGCTCCGCATACATTATTAATACCGGTTTATTGCCAGCTTTATTGGTTTCACTACTGCTTCTCCTCTTGGGAAGCCATGTAAAATACAGAGACTGCACAAATGCTGGCATTACGAGAGCTGCTATATACAAAGCAAATAACATTGCACAAGTACAAATATTCACTTCAGTTGCTTCCTGCAATTCAGATAACGTAATAACAAATAGTCCATAAATGCAATCCCCCTAGCTACTACTATTATTCCATGTATTTTATGTTTTTATCTAGGACACTTGTGCTGCTATTAGAATACTGAACAAAATTTTATTCCTATATTTTGTGACAAGAAAAGTGAATTCTTTTTAAGAAGAAACCAAAAACATGAAAAAATATTCAGAACCACTATAACTGTACAGCAGATGCTAAGGAGCTCTAGTACTGAGTTTCTGTTTGGTTCTAAAGAGCCACGTTTCTCTGTTTCACTTCAGAAATGAGTTTGAGCTTTGAACTAAAGAGAAACTAGAGTGTAAAATACGTACAAAAGGGAAACACTGCAGACAGGATTATTATCAAATATTAAACTCAGGTAAATCACTGACGTGTGAAAGCTTCCTAACCTTTTGAACCTCAGATTGATGCATACAGGTCACCAGTTCAATAGTCCCTATTCTCCCACTTTCAGATTTTATTTTCTGCATAAAATAATATAGTACTCCACTAAACGCTGAATATATGAGAGATGATTCAAACTGGAAATCTTGTACAGTCCAATGTACAAAATTTTTGTGTGCCCCTCCATGGGAATAACAGCAAGGAGATTGGTTCTGTAGCCTATGGTGATGCCACTGCCAACAAATACAGGCAGACTCATGCTTAGCAAGCTGCTTCTGGGCTTTTGTAATGGAAGCCGTGAATAACAGACTGGAAGGAAGACAGAGTGGGATATTAGGAGGAAATATTTCCATGTTTCAGGTGAAAGTATCACACTTACAAATTTGGTTTCATTTTTCTCTTATGCATGTGAAATGATAAAAATCTCTTTTGAATTTTTACCCTCAAATGTGTATGAAAATAAACATTGGTTGTTGAAGAAATGAATGCGTGATGAGGTTGAAAGATGGTTCTGTGCCACTTGCATTTAGAGAGATGTCTAAGACAAGTGTGGTGTGATTTAAAATTAGATAGCAGCAACATACAGTCAGCTGAGGCTAAATGAATGAAAAGTGCAAGTATAGGCCCTAGCTTCAGAGAACACTCTTGAGATAACTTCAGTTGCAGATCCACCACTTGCTCTACTGCTACAATGTGCTGTAGGTTTCTGTTATACATCCAGGATGCTCCAGCAGTTTCTCTTTGTGACCTCTTCACTATAATTTCTAAAGGCACATCCTTCTTAATCTTGTCCCAGGATTTCTCTCAGACAGTGTTTAAAAATGTGTGTATTAATTTCTTTACTTTCTCTAGCATCCAAACTTTTTCAATTTCCTACCTCCTTCCCACCCCAACTCCACACAATTTCCCATCTTTTTTTTTTTCCATTCCAGTTGTAACCTTCTTTCTTTTGAGTCTAAACATCCTGCACTGAACTTAAACATGTTTTTTTTGGGACAATATATGATGTAATCAGGACTTACTGGTCACAGCATCTTTTTAAGTCTTTCACAAGCCCTGGTTTTGATAGCTCTTCACCTGTCTGTCATTTTCTCTTTATTCCAGTTTACCATCTCTGTGAGGATTTCTTGCATCTGTTTTCTCTGTCTGTGACTTGTTCTCCTGTGGACCGCCCCAGGGCTGCTCCCACCTATCACAGGTGCCTCACAGACCTCATACAGGTCATACTGGGGCTTGCCATAGGCTGGGCCCTGTAGCTTTCCATGGGCCCCATGAGCTGAAGGACTACTGTGTGAAATGCCCGGTCTTCCAAGGAAAACTTCAGTGCTGCTCTTTTTGTTCCCTTCACTATGGCAACTTGTCACAGCTGGACTTTCTATTCCACTCACCTTGTTTTGGAAGGGCAAGCTACTTCCTTCTTCAAGATTTGGAAGGGCAGCTCCCATCCCTTGCAGATCTTCCAGCATTAAAGGAGCTTTCTGTAACAAAACAGAGACAGAGAAGAGCTTTATAAAGGTCTCCATGAGTCTGACACTTCATGCTCAGGAGCAAGTATTCTGATTTCTCCATTCCTACCCCTGTCAGCATTGATCAGCCTCTCTTACCTGACACAAGCTTTTATTGCACTCAACTGCTCTCCATTTACACAGAGGTTAAATCTCCCTCTCCAATGTTGTTGAAAACAACAGTGCTTCCATTGAACATAATAAAGGCAGGTGGATTTGGCATAGTTGTTGGAGCTTTTTGTTTTGGGGCTTTTTTTTTTTTTTAAACAGACACTAGGCCATGGAGTAGGTGCAGCTTAAAAACTTTTTCACATCCTGACAAATCCCAGGGGAGAAGCTACAATTATCGCTATACCAGGGGAATTACAGGAGGAGCAACTGTCTGCCCCTGCTCATTGTGAAGAGGGAGAGCACAGTGCAAGTCTGTAGTGTTTAGTTATGTCTCTCTCTCAAAAAAAAGCACGGTCATGTGGAAGCTATCCATTTAAATATGCTAGAGAATGATGTCAAATGGCTCGTATGTGTCTGGATGTGAATGGGGACTGTTACTCATCACTGCAGCAGGGCAGCATGCTGACTGGCATCCCTGGAAGGGTAAAATGTCCTCTTGTACTTCCTCAGGTGTAATTGGGAAAGTCCTGGGTTCAGCTTCTGTTTGTGGAAGGTTTAGCGCTATGTTTCCACAAGTGCCATTAATGAGCTCAGTTATTTTCCCAGTTACAGTATTGTTCAGGTTGTGCTGCTTTTGTATGCTAGAACAACTGGTTTTGTGAAAAGGTGAGGGGAGAACTTTTTGATCTCCTTTTTTTCTTTTCAGATTGCTTCCTAGATACAGGAATTATTTTATGGCATTTGGGAGACTCCCAGTTTTTTAACAACAGACTGTAACGGTAACTTTATAGCAACATTATTTTTTTTTTTCCTTTTCAGCTCCCCAAACTCTTATCTGCCCTGATTCTTTTTCTTCCTGCAGGAAACAGGATCTTCAGAGGATTTTCTGAAAGCTCTTTGTAATATTAGTGAACATGTACAGGAAAACCCTCAGGTTATGTTCAACTCCTGATATCCTTCACTTTAGATTTAAGAAATTCCCTTAAACTCTCATTAGTGGAGACCTTCTCATTCCTATAAAAGTTTAAAGAAAATCTGTGTCTAATCAGAGATTTAGCACGGCTCCTCTGTGTGGTTGGAGAAAGTAGATTCTTTACACTTCTCTGTTCATTCTAGAGAGAAGACAACTTACAAAAATGTGTCTCTGTTGAAGTGACCCTCTTTTTCACTCATCACTTTTAGCCTTATTACCTTTTATTCTCTTCTGCAAATCTCTTAATTGATGAGGGGAAGAAGTCAGATTTTGATTAAACACTGATTAATCCAGGCAGGATTATTTATTTTCCCTCTGATCCTGTGTGAGCTGGTATTGGTACAATAGTACACTCTGCAATCTTGCCACATTTTCTTACCTAATCTGGCCCACTGTACGTTAGGGACATTTTATTTGTTTATTTTTTGTTCATTTTATTTTGTCATGAATTTTGATATATTTCATGTATTTTTCAAATTCTCTCTTCATGGAACCAAGTTACTATTTCAAAAGAATAGCAAATTTCTCACACATGATCAAGATGGGGAGAAGCTGGAAAGCATACATTGCTTTTTACCAAAAGAAAGGAAAAGTCAGAGTGAAAAAAAAAATATTGTTTTAGAATTCTCATCAATTTGAAACAAATTAGGGGGCCTGTTTAGGGGGCCTGGTATACAACTTTAAGTCTTTTGAGTGAGTATTGCAGTCCAGATTCTAATATAAGTGCTCTGTGTTCTCATGATGCTATTCCTGAACTGAGAGCTGCCTTCCTCTTATTCTCTGGGGCTTATAATTAGCTCCTGCATGCGACTCCTTTTCTTTTTCTAAAATAACTATGGTCCTCACACAAGAAAAAAAGAAATCTGTCCTCTTCCCCAGGTATGTTTGAGTTGACGACACTGTGACCTGAAACTTCCAGAAACCATGGGAAAAGATAAATAAAATAAAAAACACACCACCTAGGTATCATAATGATATTGGATGCAAAGATGGCTTACATATGTTTAAAACAAAACAAAAAACTAGTATCCCAGAGGAAAAAAAAAAGTCTGTGGCTGACTTGTTGTCTTCCCTAATTTGTTAATATGCTGTATGGGCTTTCTCAGATAACTTTTAAAAATTAGGAGTCTTAAGGACTTCATGCAGCTTAATACACATCAATTGACCTAAATTTCATAGACAATGAATACGTAAGTCTGGCCTTAAACAGGCACTGGACAAATCTAAGTTGAAATACCACTGGAAGGCTTTAACCCATTGACTTTTGCTACAAAATGCTTAGTATCATTAGAAATCTGAAATGCATAATGCTGGCAGAATGCTATAAATATTTTTGCTATATTGAAGTTAAAATTCTAATCTGTGATGGTTCCAAAATTAATGATGAACATTATTTTGTTTAGAGTTTGGATAATATCATAATAGTTTAAGGTAAAGAAAGAAAAAAATGTGGCAGAGTTTTGGGAGAGAGACTTTTGGAAACTGTTCAGAACATATAACGCTGTAAGAAATTCTACTAATGAGATGTGTAGGTACACTGCACTCAATGAATAACATATCAAAAAGAATTAGTGTGTTTCACATTGCTTTATAAATAATGGGATGTATCATGTGGGGGCCCATCCATGGATAAATAAATCAGTGCATGTTTAAGTACCTAGTTCTGAGTTCCAGACAGATAGTTTTGTTCTATAAAAATTAACTTTTATTCAGTGTGAAAAGTGACCTCTAGATGTGGATTTTGGTGGCAAAAATCCACTAAGCCGTGAAAGGCACACTAAAGGTTGCAGTGTCAGTAACACAATTTCCTAGAAATTTCTTTGCTTTTCACTAATCCCATTTTTCAGAATTACTTCAAGAAGTAAGAGAGAATTTTGTTTTTGTGGTCTATTCTTTGTCTTAAAGATGGGAGAACCATAACAAGGTACAACTGTGTTCTAATGTGTCAATTGGTTTTCATATGAATTCCGAAGTGCTTACCTCAAACTCAGCTTGTTTTGTTGGGCTCTGCCACTGGAGATTAGCCATTGATAGCTTTTGGTCAATATCACATATATTTAGCACTGATTTTGCTTATGAAATTGCTCCCCATTCAATCATATCTTATTTATTTTATTTATGTAGTCCCATTATAAAATTATGTAGAACACAGAAGTTTCTAAGGGCCATGTTCCCTTAATTAAACAATTAACTTGCCATTTTGGATTTGATCAAGAAATGATTTAACGTGACAGACTCTCTCCCCTCTGGAGCACGTAACTGTGTCAGGGTCAATTATATTTCCTTTGGAGTCAGAGAGAAAGGGCTTTCTCACAAGTTAGAACATACTACTGATTTACAGTAGTAAATACCATACATAACTGATTAGGTTAATGTTCTTGTAAGATTAATAAAATAATCTGGAGACAATTTAGGATGTCAGCAAGGTGCTTATTTAAGAATTAAATTACAGTAAACTGAAAAGACCCATCAGCTGGGTGAAACTTGTTGATTATTTAAGAAAAAGAGACAATATCTAACATGAAAAAGCAAAGAAAATATTTGGTTTATTAAGCAGTGATTTGGGAGCTGGGACTGTTTCCTGGTAGGGATGTATTATTGCATGAATGTTACTATTGCAGAAGCCACTGGCAAACATTATCATCAGTAACTGCATCTGAGATTTTCAGAACCAAAACCATAAATACCCATCTCTAGAAGAGTGTTGGACCTGTAAATCGTTATTCTCTACTTGAGTATCAAAGCTGCCTTGTTGCTTCTTGCTCTAGATCCTGTACTTTGGGAAAGATTGGCTGGTTGTTGATATTTTGGAGGCTGTGGAGGGAATCGTTTATGGTCTAACTAGCTTTTCTAATGCTGAGGAGTGTTTTATCTGGGGTATATGCAATATAAGATGCTTTCTCATATCTTAAGACAAGTAACAAACCAGTTGGCTGCATTGGTCTACTGGCCTGTATTATTGTAGCTGTCAGGGGATCGTAGAAAGCAAAATTAAAATCAAGCAATGTAAATTACCAGTGCGCATGGAAATCCAGCAACCACGTGAAATCATCTGACACAATTTATATGGAAAACAATTGCTTAGCATCCTTTGGATAACTTGCTTTTTTTTCTTCTCTTCCATCTTTTCAAAGCTGAAGGCATTCTTGATTTTATTCCCAAGTTTATTGTAACTTTATTATGTTTTCAGCCTACTTACTAGAGACAAATATATTCTTTATGCACTATTATAAAATGAATAAAGAAAGATTTTAAATAGTACATTTATCACAGAATGAAGAATCCTTATAACCCCTTCTACTATATTGAAATGAACACCACTCACTTTGGCACTTGACCATGAGATGGTTGCAGAAACTGAGTTAATTACATATTAGAAACTGTTCACAGATACATTGAATAACATTTTATTGTGGACATCTGGTCTGCTAAAAATCTGCCAAAAGTTTGGATCAGATAACTGCAGCAATCCTAATTTATAGAAGGAATCTGTTCTGAAAATATGTTAAACCTACTGTCCCTCTTTCAGTGCCTAGCTTTTAGACTACATTATTTTGCAGAAGCTGTTCTTGTTAAGGGTCTGAGTCTCCCCTGCAGAATAGCTTCTTGTATTTCTCTCTAGCTTATAAAGAACAAAGAAATATCTGCATCTGCATTTAGGATTATCCAATGAAAAAAGTGTGTTCAAATACACTAGGACTAAAAAATTAACTTCCCAGATAAGCTGATATATGGCTATGCATTTCATAAAATGACTAAACTAAACACATATGCTTCAGACTGCCTACAACATCTGTAGATTATGTAGGAATAATTTAACTTCAGTCTCTCTTCATTTCAAATATTCATTACATTAGATCTGTGTATTTTACATTAGAATAGATTAATGACTTGTTTCACTAGTACATATATATTTTACATGGAATTGAATGACCTGTTCTTTAATGAAAATAAAAATGTGACTCCACCCCCAAAAAGAAGAGGCTTTTTTTTTTTGCAGTTGGTGCTTGAGGATACTTACAGAATTATGCTAGTTTCAGTATGCCTTCTACATCCAAGTTCCATTGTATTTTGACATGCCATTGTCAAAGGGCCTAGGGTTTCTGTCAATCAGACGATATGGAGTAGTAATTAATTTTGTTATAAGAGTGTCAGCATCTGAGAATTTTCTGAGGTAGGGCTCAGCCTCTGCACTGTCCTAGGTTGATTGGCACTAGTTCTCTTTTAATAACACGGAAAGGATACTTGCTCCTAGTGGCTTTTTGGATAGTACAATGTAAGTTGCACTGTTGACAAGGAACAAAAGGCCAAGTCCTGTTGTGATTTGCACATAATAAATGAGTTAACTTTAATAGGGGATGGTGGGGATGGCATTCTGAAGCAGATGTTTCTGGAAGAGACCTGCCCATAATGAGTGCTAACATGGATTTAGCCTGCAGTTCCATAGTGTGATTCCTTTAACAGTAAATCAGGCTTAGGATATGAGTCTTTCAAACCCACCCTAACAGCGGATGTGATCACAATGCGCAGATTCAACCATTTGAATAGTTGTTTAATGTGGCCACACACTAACTCACTTTGTGAAATGATCCTTTTACTTGAGGAGGTGTCTGTGTATGTGTTGGGGGGGTTGTATGCTTTTAGATACCACAGCTGGATCACTTAGACCTATTTTGAAACATATCCATAGAAACAACTGAATCAGCAGAAGCAATTTGGGAACTAAGTTGTGGTGCTAAGGAGAAGCAAACGATGACAATAAGGATTTGTTGCATGCGATATACCATGAAAGAACCATCGTTTATTTTTTTAGATCAAGTACCATTCAGCCAGTTGGCAGGTTTTCTACCTTCTACTTGCTACATCAGCTATAAAAAATAATAATAATACACATATGCTTTGCATCTTGTGTTGGTTTTATGTGGCAAGCTTTTAGTAGTGGAGGAGCTGCAGGGGTGGCTTCTGTGAGAAGAGACCAGAAGCTGCTCCACGTCAGACTGAGCAAGTTCCAGCTGGCACCAAAACAGACGTGCCACTGGCCAAAACTTGTTTCTGACTGTTTTACTGTGGCTTTTGCCCATGGTGGTAATTGTAAGTGATCTCCCTGTGCTTAATGTGACTCAGGGGCTTTTCATCTTATTTTCTCCCTTATTTTTCTCCCTTTTCTTGCTTAGGAGGGTGAGAGAGAGAGCATCTTGGTGGACACTAGGTGACCAGCCAAACTTATCCCATCATACCTGTCCACCTTTCACAAATGTTTTTCCTACTATCAAACAGAAAATAATTAAAAATGTTACTGTTTTCCTTTATGTTATGACTGATGTGAGGAGCCCAAATAATTTTAGAAGAACCTCAGATGGTGAGTCAGGAGAACATCAGAAAGGGGAAATGAAAACATTGTGAATGTATTTGCTACATGCCCCCCTCCCCACCACTTTCACTAAAATTATGGTCCTTTGTCAGTTTTCCAGCTTATCCCTATAAGCATTATAATCATATGTAAGTATTACGTGAATATGGATTACATGTTGGATAACTGAAGTACAGTCAGTGATAGGAATTTCAAACACGATCTGTACTGGTTTCAAGTAGTTTAACAGGACAGCACTAGAAAAAGAAAATGGCCAATGCTTCATGTTTTAAAAACATGTCATTTAGTTACTTGTCACATAGCAAATATGGCTGAAAGAGTCCAAAGTAGAACTATGAACACTATTTAAAACACAGACCAGACATAGTGTCAAATTATTGAGTTTCAGGCGTTATTTCAGTTCAAGCTTTTCAATGTGTTCTTTAACAAATTGACAGTGGTGTGAAAACTTAAGTCCTATTTCAGGCAAACCCAGGCTGATCTTTGACTGTCTGTGAAAGCCACAGAAAAGCAAAATAGACTTTCTGCATGCCTGTGAAGAGAGGCTGAGGGAGCTGGGCTGTTCAGCCTGGAAAAGAAAAGGCTCCGCAGAGGCCTTAGAGCAGCCTTCCTAAAGGGGGCTACAGGAAAGCTGGGGAGGGACTCTGTCAGGGGGTAGAGTGATAGGACAAGGGGTACTGACTTTAAACTAAAAGAGGGCACATTTAGATTAGATATAAGGAAGAAATTCTTCATGATGAGGGTAGTGAGGCCCCAGCTCTGGCTGCCCAGAGGAGCTGTGGGTGCCTCATCAATGAAAAGAACTGTTTGTTTTTTTAAAAATCTGATTATCTGGCCCAACTACCCAAATGAGTAGATCTTGCCACCCAAATGAGTACCCATAAAATGCCCTTATTGTTCAATAAGGGTAAAACATTTTCAGTACAAATAATCTTTCCTATCTTAAACATGGAATTTCCCCAGCTACAGACAGAAAACTGGTTAGGATTAATTTGGCTGTTTCATCAGAGGTATCCAGTAGTGTTCTATTCTACTTGATGCAGGATGATGGCATCTAAGGAAGGAAGAGGAAAGTGAATACCTACAGTTGTATTTTCATAGAGATAGAAGTGGGTCTTATGTTTCAGTGATCGCTACTGCTAAACATATAATGTTTACTAGCCACTCACAAAAATGAGCAAAAGACTATAATTCCATCTCGCATGCTTCCAAAGACAAAAAAAAAAAAAAAATATGTTGAAATTGCTCAGGCAGTTTGAAAACAAGAATTAAAAAATGTGCTGCTTAATATTTCAGCCAGTTTAAACAATATATTTAATGAGTTATATACCGCTTGGCATGTGTTGCAAATTTAATTGCAAATGATCATTGGTAGCAAAAATCATGTTGCTTCCTTTGTTTTCCCTTATTAATTGTCATTGATTGGTCTTTTCTCTATCAAATTGCTCTGTTTTCTCATCACTGATCAGTCACCGTATGACATGTGTCACATATTGTGTATTGGAGAGGAAAATAGCAGTCTGTTTTCAGAGGTAACAATTCACAAACGACTTACAGTTTGAACTTTTGTCATCTCATTTAGATAGCAAATATTTATGAACAATGTGCACCTTCCAGGAAAATCACAATTAGCTCGTAAATGAGTTGCTAAATGAATATACCAAATATTTTGCAATTCATTATTAACTCTTTTTCCTCATCCAACTTCTAATCTTTATCGACTCACTTAGATGGATAATTCTCAGTATCAAGGTGCATGCTATCAGAAGGGCTTGTTGTAAGTTATTCCTCTGCTTGATGCAAGTGTTGGTGGAAGGCAGAGTCACTTCTGGTATTTTTTTTTGCTAATGCCACGTTGGCTATTTGGCATTTTTGGCATGTCAGGTAAACTGAGATGGGGAATGAATGTCTATTTATGTTCATTTTTAGCAATGATAGATATGATTCTTGGTTCATAAGCAACAAGGAGTTTTTTTTATTATTTTTTGTTTTACCTTTTGCTTTACCTATTATTGAAACATTTGGTTAGAACTCTGTCCTTCATTCTACCTCTGCTGGAATATCTACGGATTATAATTATTTCTTTCCTCACCACAATTCTTCCCTGTTCCTTCATTTGCTCTGTATTCCTGAGAGTGGTCCAACAAACTTTCAAAAGCTCATGATAGCTAAAATATTTACTGTATAGATGTTTAATTTTTCCAGCATGACTGAAAAGAAAACGTATTTTAATAACCTAGTTTTTCTTTTGCAGCCAGACGACTTTTTTTGAGCTTAGCTCTGTGGCAGAAAAACGAGAGATTCAGAAACTGGAACAGGAAGATCAGGGACCTTCCAGAAATTAAGAACACACTTTCATATATGTGCAGGAGGAAAAGGGAAATGCTTTGCTGTATCACTGACTGTGTACACAGCTAAAATGATTGCAGATTTTCTTCTCATTTCCTCAGCCTGGAAAGGTAAAAGTGTCTCATTTTAGAAAGAAGGTATATTACTGAAGTAAGGGTAGCCATGGCATCTCCAAAATGAGAGAAGCAGCAGAAGGGCCTCTGCTCACTTAGAAACTCAAGTAAGACCTGTAATGTGCAGTAGAAACAGACTAATTGGAGCTTATGTTCAGCAGCTTGCAATTGTGCTTTCATCCAAGACTGTGCTGGAGGCAGTTCAGTTGAACTAGCTGCTGAAGATATAGACATCTCCCAAACTACTTGTTTAAAATCTGCCTCCAGTAAAATTTACTCCCTGCAGCTGCTATCATCTCTTCTACCTGGAGCTGTGTTACATTCTCCTTGCCTCCAAGTATCTCACTGGGCACCACCACTGATGCATCATCATGAGCAACAGAACATTATTTCGTGTATAAGCTCTGGAGAGCCTGAAACCTCACGAAGACGCTGTTTACAGCCTGCGCATGGATTTAGAGCTTCTTCTGTGACGCTTGGAGCTAAAATCCTCCTTAATTTTAATGAAAGATGAGAATCTGTAGGATGAGGTTGGTACTCATATGTCAGTACGTTTTCTTATCTAAACTTGATCTGTGGATAAAAATGGGGGACATCAAATAGTGAAATTTCCACTAATGATGTTGCCTTGCTTTGTCCTAGCATTTCGTAGCCTACAGAGCAGAGCAGTCTGTTAAAAAATTCAGCAGTCTTTTGTGCTGAATAACTGCATTGAAACCCTTGCCAAGAACTCCCCTAAGTGCAGAGAGGGAGGAGTAGAATTTTACGTGTAGCAGATGAAAATAGGCTTTTTGTAAAGTTAATTCTGGAAGGTTTCAGCCTCAGTATAAGGCTGCCGTAGAGCAGTGAGTTTGTTTATTCTTCATGTTAAATTCTACTTCAAGTTATGCAAGGGTGGTCAAAAAAATTCTGGCAGCAAGTTTTTCCATCACAAAATAGCAATTCATTGAATCACAATATGTATTGGGACAGGGTTGAATGGTTAAGACATGGCTTTCTGTACTCCTCTCTTTTCTCAGAGGAAGTAGCCCTTGAGATCCCAATGTCAGGCTGCTGTTAGAGCAGGCTCTGAGCTCAGCAAGCATTTCCAATCTTCATTCTCCCACTCCCTCTTCCCCCTGCTCTGCAATTGTGCTCCCTGTTCACAATATTGCTGAGCTGTCTGTAATGATAAATGATGTGCCTTTCTTTAAATTTGCTTTCTGCTCAGTACTAGATATTGGCCAGCTTGGATGTGTGTTCTGGGTGGATAAATTACTTTGGCAAGTCACAGAGAATTTATGCACATGGCAACAGATGTACCATGTGTGGTAGAATTTTTCTTTCTAGTTCTAATTACGTAACTTGATTTTACCTAAGGCAATTATATTTTCACAAACAAGGATTTGGTTGCTGTTTTTTTTGTGTCAGAAATATGAACTTCTGCGCCGAAAGAAATGTTGGTCTCAACCATTACAGGCCAAAGCAGAACTCAGCCATTACTCAGCTGCACATCAGCCTTTACTGAGCATTGATCTTCACCCATGCATGGGTTGTGTTGTCAAGTGAATCTTTACGGGTTCAGAGAATACAAGCTAGGCTTTGCTTCCTAATGAGGATTATTGTTGTTTGGTAAAGGTAACTGTAGACAACATTTGAGAGGAATTTAAAATGTGTGAATCTGGACTGCAGTAGAGATGCGAATGTTTTTTGTTTTTGTTTTTCTCAATTTAGAAAGTAGTCTCCCTTTGATAGTCAGAGAG
This sequence comes from Cygnus olor, assembly GCF_009769625.2. NCBI lineage: Eukaryota > Metazoa > Chordata > Aves > Anseriformes > Anatidae > Cygnus > Cygnus olor. Next base: position 3,536,432 of record NC_049183.1, read on the forward strand.
AAACATTTCACACTTTATACATTTTTTTGTGTTTGTCTTAGCTGTGAAAATATAGCTTCACATGGAAAAACAAAATCATTTTATTTTTTTTCGGCCCCTTTACAATTAAATGATAGCTAGTAAAACATGCTGGGCTTATAAGAGCAAGTATAGAGGGAAAAATGTTAGAGGCTGGTTATGTATACATAAATCTGTATTCAGCCTGTGCCTTCAATGTGTTTTGAAAAGGATTTCCATGGACAAATTTTGCTGCATTGACTTAGATTTTCAGGCATAAGTTTTACCAGACTTTAAGGTGGCATGTAAGAATTGCTAGTGTTAAAAAACACACGGTGGTGTAGTTCGTCTAAGCAATAGTAAAAAAAAAAAAAAAAAAAAAAAAAAAGTGTGTAGAAACCAGTCATATTCTTTTCTCAATAGTAGTGTCCATATTTTGTGAATCCCTTAAAGCTGTAAGTGCTCCCCTGCAACAAGGTAACATAGTCTCCGTGCTGAAGACAGCATCAGAGAAAAGCTCCTCGTCTCCTTAATGAGATATGGAGAAGGACCAGTTGCCGTCTGGCCACTGGAGATACCCTTTAGTAACAAGATAAAATTCTTTCTATTCAAAAAATAAAAATAAAAAAATCGTACCCTCCAGTGGGTTTTTCTGTGGACTCAGAGGTGAACAACTGAACCATGATTGAATGGAACTGTTGACGTTTTCTTTTACTTTATTTGTACTTCTGTGATATGGTTTGTTTTTAGCATGTTTTCATGCAGCTGGCTCCAAGAACCCTTTTGGGTAAGGCTTCTGCTCTGTTGGTTAGGATTCTGTATTATTTGATGTTGGTGTTAATCACTTTAACAAATATTGTAAATAACTTCAGAGAATCATAAACAGATGTTTTACTACAAATTGTGATTGCTTAGGACTTCCAAAAAACATTACATTTTTCTTTTAAATCCTGAAAGGACATGAAGCATATATGACACAGAGGCTGTGAAAGTGGGGAAGGGGAAAACACTGAGGCTACTTCCTCAGTCCATTGTAAATATTTTGGGGTCTCTTGATGGGCTAAAAAAGGTATATTTTAGTTAAAGGTTACTGGAAAAAAAAATTGTCTAGAGATGGATCTGAGCTCAAGGTAGGAAGTCAAGCCCACGGGTTGGGAATCCAGACACAGGCATGGCTGCAGTGTAGCTCAGGCAAAGACCACGGGCTGATGGCCTGAGTTAAATGCAGCTGCCAAGCAAATGGGGCCAAGCCCATGCTTGGCTCTTCTCACGGCTTTTCTCACAACACTCAGGGGTACCCTGTCAGCACTGGCCTTGAGCACCCCTGGAGGAAGGGTTGCACACAGGGACCTGACACAAGTTCACGGGAAAAGGACAATGCCCACTGTGTCCATCTTCTAGTACTGGGAGAATTCTTAAGGACCTTGTACCCTAGCTATCAAGCCCTTGAAGAAATGCTCTGCAAAACAGTCTGCCAGTTGAGCATCTCTCCACATGTAACAAAAACTGAGAAAATTCAGTCCATGCATTTCAAGTAAAAGCAGTTTTCAATTTTTTTTAGAAAGTATTATGCAAACATATTTCTGCTTGAGTAATATTTCTGTTATACCAGCATAGCATGTGGCTATAGCTCCCCCTCTCCCCAAATCCACAAGCACTGAGGCAACACCGTTTTTGATTCAAACTGTAAATCCCAACTACTATAAATCCTTCCCTGCAGCTCTCCCCAACCCTGCCCCCCAAATAACAGTAAAGAAAATAAGTAGCCAGTCTAAAAAAAAAGAATAGGTGGTGCGTAATATTAAAAACAGTAGCTTGTTGAGCAAGCCTATTTAAAAAGATTCTGAGTACCACATAATAAAGGTACTATCAGCAAATACCAGACTAGCATCTCAGCTAGCTTTACTGGGCTATGAGTTATTGCTGTGGTCAATAGATCTCTTTTCTGTAGCATTCTGCTTATGTAGGTGATAAATCTTACAGTCTTATGGGAATAGGGTCAGGCTTCTGCTACTCTGTCCCATTATTTTTCTCCTACATCATTTAGAAAAACTACTGGACTGGACCATTTTTGGTGCGGTGACTTTTTGTTCAGCTACATACTAAATTTTATTGTGCATATTAAATTTTAGCTCAGACTATGTTTTAAAGCCCATCTCCACAGAAAATGAAAGCGAAATAAAATCTTAAGCAAAAGAGCAGATAAACTTGAGAAGTAAAAAACAAATGCTATTTTAATTACATTTTTAGATGCAAAATACAATAAAAAAATAAAAACAAGTTTTGTTTTTAATAAAACGTTTTTGCTGAATACTTGTCAAATCAGAAGAATGAATGATCCAGTAGTACTGGCACTTGTTCAGAGAAATTTTCAGCAATGCCATAAGCTCTGGGAAAATTCTAAACAAGGTGTGGTTTGAAGAATTCTTGCTGTTAAAGCAGAAGCAACATAAAGTAATGTTAGGTAACAGTGGATAAAGCATTTGAATCTTCATGATTTTGGTGCTCCCTCAGTACAGCCACCTTTCAGGAATCACAGCTTCCACTCTCCTGTTACGTACCCTAGCACCATTCCCTCATGTTCGTGGAGATGGCTACAGCCCTGTGGGACCAGGCAGAGAAGAGGAAGGAGGAATGTGGCTTGCTTTTAGCCCTGACTATGGGTGAACAGAACAGACCTTTCAGTTTTGCTCTGTGTTCAGGCAAAAGGAGGGGACAGAGATACCTTGGCATCAAGATGCAAAGGAGAACTAATAGCAGAGCACAGGATGGTATCACAGAGGTCTCCAGGTAGCCCTGGCACCTGGTGGCTATCTTGGTTAGCATCTTGTTCTGTGAGAACCATTCCTGTTTACAGTATCCCCATTGTATGGGATAATAGGTGTTGAACCTTCACAGCTTGTTTCCTTCAATGGTCAATGTCACTTATATAAACGTGCAAGGAGGGAGAGGGATTTCTTCAGGTACAAGTCATGTGCAGAATCCTGTGACTATCACAGATGAAATGCTGATCCTTCTGTTTTGCCATTTGAGCTGTAGCATCCCCAAACACTTCAGAGCTCATCGTGCTCATGCTTGTTACAGCATTCTGAATGTGGGTCACTTGCAAAGGCCTCGATTACAGACCCACTTAAACAGTGGTAGTGGTGAAGTCATGGTTGTCCAGTGTTCCCTACTTTTGTGCCAAGCACTGCAGTGCTGGGCAGGGAGAGAGGCACCAAGCTTACTGCTGCACTTGCCTACTCTACAACAGTCTGTAGCCCTTACTGTGTATAACTATGAGCTACATTCTCAATTCCACAGTAAAACAACACAGCCCAAAGGGTATGAGGGCAGCATATCACTCCAGAATCACCAGGTATGCTGGGCAAATCTCTCTATTATTTATTTAGTCATTAGGCCATATATGCTGCAGCAGAATGCTAAGTTGTGTGTGTATATATAATCTGTTTGAAAAAGCAAAGACTTTTTTATATTTTTTTATTTTATTTTTTTATTTCTAACTGTTAAGACTGAAGAGGATGTCAGGACAATATTCAAATATGTAGCAAGCTGCTGCAAAGAACAGAATAGTCTGTTTTCTACTTGAATGGCAAGAAGTAAATTTTTTAAAGCTTGAGTCCAGCTGCTACGGAAAGCCCCCTGATGTTTAGGATAATGAAGCAGTGCAATAGGTTACTAGTCAGGGACTCTCCATCAGTATCGGCATCATTGCCACTTGCCGAGGCGATCAGCTCCGGGGCAGACATGTTCTGCAGCAGAGCGGGGGATTGAGACAGGCAGGGCTTGTTTTTCGGCATCGAGGCCACTCGAAGCAGCCGAGGAAGCCGCCAGGACCCAGCAGCCCTCACGAGGGAGGCTGACGAGGCATAGGTGGAGCCAGCAACGTCCCTCTACCCTGACGTTCAAAACCAGCCCCTAAGGCGTGCAAGTGACCAGGAGCGCGGCAAACAGGGCGGGGTGCGTCAGAAGGGCGGGGCACGTCAGAAGGGCGGGGCGCGGCAGTTTGCGCGCAGGCAGGGTGAGCAGGGACGGCTCCTCACCGCTCTTCTGCAGCGGTCTTTCCCTTCAGTACTTGTAACCTGCCTGCGAGGAACCTTGCCATGGTATCAACCAGGCAGAAAACCATGGCCTCCGCATCTCTTGCGGCCTCTCCAGCCGCAGTCACCAATGTGGCCACTCAGACGGAGGGCTCGGGGAAACACGCAGCCATCCAGGTCTTGGGCTGCAGGGTGTGCCCAAGTCTTCTGTCAGTATCCGACAGTAGCAGCGAGGGGTATGCCTGTGGGAGGTGTGCCAAGATTGAAGAGCTGCTCAGCCAGGTAGCGGAGCTTCAGGAGGAGGTGGGCAGGCTCAGGAGCATCAGGGAGTCAGAGAGGGAAATTGACTGGTGGAGGTGTACTCTTCCCTCTCTGAGACAGACTCATGAGCCTGCCATAGCACAAATGTCTCCTGCTATGCAGAAGACAAAAGTTCCCTCATCCTGCCAGGTAGTAGGAGGAGACCTAGGCCAAGGCGGGGAGTGGAGGCAGGTTCCTGTTTGGGGTGGTAGGCGAGCCCTGTCCCTGCCCACCTCACCTTCCCATCTACTCTTATATAACAGGTATGAGGGTCTAGAACACGACAGTCAGAACAACGAAGTAGACGAAAGCCTGTCCCAGTTGGAGAGGATGCCCAAGGCAAGGCAACCTATCCCCCGCGTTGCTACATCAACTGTCAAAAAAAAAGGAAGGGTTATTGTCATGGGGGACTCCCTTTTGAAAGGGACAGAGGGCCCAATATGCAGACCGGACCCAACCCATAGGGAAGTCTGTTGCCTACCTGGCGCTCAGGTTAGAGACTTCGCTAAGAAAGTCAAGCGCCTGGTACGGCCCACCGACTACTACCTGCTACTGGTCTTTCAGTCTGGTAATGACGAAGTAGCAACGAGAAGTCCGAGAGCGATCAAAAGGGACTTCAGGGCTTTGGGACGACTACTTAAAGGATCAGGGGCTCAGGTTATGTTCGCCTCTGTCCTTCCGATAGGGGGGGTCGATGCTGACAAACAGACTCATCACATTAACACGTGGCTTCGGGACTGGTGCAACTGGCAGAATTTCGGGTTTTTCGATCACGGGAAGGTTTACGCGACACCGGGCCTGCTGGCACCAGATGGGATGCGCCTCTCTCAGAGAGGGGTGAGGATTTTTGCTCCAGAGGTGGCAGGGCTGATAGATAGGGCTTTAAACTAGAGTCAAAGGGGGAAGGGGATAAAACCAGGCACGCCAGTGATGGGCTAAGGGGTGATGTGCTAGAATCAGAGGGACTGTGTGCTAGTGAGGCCCTTTGGTCGGCTACACAAGGTGCTGCATGTAGGGAGGCGCATTTGAAGTGCTTCTACACAAATGCACGCAGTATGAGGAATAAAATGGATGAGCTAGAAGTCTTGGCCCAGTCCCGCAGCTATGACATCATTGGCATAAGCGAAACCTGGTGGGATGAGTCCTGTGGCTGGTGTGTTGCAATAGATGGTTACAGGCTCTTCAAGAGGGACAGGCAGGGTAGGAGGGGTGGCTATGTATGTGAAGCATGGGCTGGACTGTGTGGAACTTCAAGTTGGCGATGGCAAAGTTGAGAGCCTCTGGGTAAGGATTAAGGAACAAACAAAGAGGATGTCGTCGTGGGAGTCTATTACAGACCACCTGGCCAGGATGACAACGCTGATGAATTATTCTTTGCAGAACTAAGAGATGCCTCGAGATCAACTCCCCTTGTCCTAATGGGGGATTTCAACTTGCCAGACGTCAACTGGGATCACCACACAGCTGACACAAGCAAGTCCAGGAGGTTCATAAAGCACCTAGATGATAACTTCTTGGTGCAGGTGCTAAGAGAGCCAACTAGGAAAGGCGCCCTCCTAGATCTGTTGCTGGAGAACAGAGAGGGTCTTGTGGGAGACGTGGCAATTGGCGGCCGTCTCGGTCATAGTGACCATGAAGTGGTTGAGTTCAGAATTTATGGTGACAGAAGGAAAACTGCCACCAAAACTTCAGCCCTGGATGTGGGGAAAGCAGACTTCAGGCTGCTCAGGGAATTAGTCAGCAAGGTCCCCTGGGAAACTGCTTTTGAAGGCGTTGGTGTCCATCAGTGCTGGTCCATCTTTAAGCACTGCCTCCTAAAAGCTCAAGATCAGGCGATTCCAAAATATCGGAAGTCAGGCAAGCGGGGCAGAAGGCCGGCCTGGCTGACCAGGGATCTTCTACTGGAGCTAAGGCGAAAAAAGAAAGTGTACGGCTGCTGGAAGGAGGGTCAGGCAACGAGGAAGGAATACAGGGATGCTGTTTGTGTTTGTAGGGAGAAAATTCATGTGGCCAAAGCCCAACTAGAGTTGAAGCTGGCCATGTCTGTGGGAGACAATAAAATATGTTTTTTTTAGATATGTGAACAGAAAAAGGAGAACCAAAGAAAACATAGATCCGCTACTAGATGGGGAGGGCCTCCTCACAGACAGTGACATAGGCAAAGCAGAGATGTTTAATGCCTTCTTTGCCTCTGCCTTCAACACTAATGATGGGCTTCGGGACCCAGGGTACCCTGAGCTGGAGGGATGGTGGACAGTGGGAATGACAAACTCCCATCCAACCCTGAATGTGTGCGGGAATTGCTGCTCCACCTGGACCCATACAAGTCCATGGGTCCGGATGGGATTCATCCCAGGGTGCTTAAAGAGCTGGCTGACGTCATCGCGGGACCTCTCTCAATTATTTTTCAACGATCTAGGGAATCTGGAGAGGTCCTGGTAGACTGGAAGCTGGCAAATGTAGTGCCAATTTTCAAGGAGGGTAAGAAAGAAGACCCTAGCAATTACAGGCCTGTCAGTCTCACGTCAGTACCTGGTAAAATTATGGAGAGGATGATCCTTGAAGTTACTGAAGCGCACCTTGGGGACAATGCAGTCATTGGTCCCAGCCAACATGGGTTCATGAGGGGTAGGTCCTGCCTAACAAATTTGATTTCTTTTTATGATAAGATCACCCATCTAGTCGGTCAAGGGAAACCAGCTGATGTGATCTTTTTGGACTTCAGTAAAGCTTTTGACACAGTTTCCCATAGGATCCTACTGGACAGAATGTCCATCATACAGCTAAACAAAAACATCATGCGATGGGTGAGCAATTGGCTGACGGGCAGGGCTCAAAGGGTTGTGGTAAATGGGGCCACATCTGGCTGGCGGATGGTCACTAGTGGGGTCCCTCAAGGCTCCATTTTAGGGCCAGTCCTCTTCAATGTTTTTATAAATGATTTGGATGTAGGACTAGAAGGTGTTTTGAGCAAATTTGCCGACGACACCAAACTTGGAGGAGTTGTGGACTCGGATGAGGGTGGAAAGGCCTTGCAGAGAGACCTGGACAGATTGGAGAGCTGGGTGATCACCAACCACATGAGGTTTAACAAGAGCAAGTGCCTGGTCCTGCACCTGGGACGGTGCAACCCTGGCTATATGTACAGACTGGGCGAGGAGACTCTGGAGAGCAGCCCCGCAGAGAGGGATCTGGGGGTTGTGGTTGACAGCAAGTTGAATATGAGCCAGCAGTGTGCCCTGGCAGCCAGGAGGGCCAACCGTATCCTGGGGTGCATCAAGCATGGCATCGCTAGTTGGTCGAGGGAAGTGATTGTCCCGCTCTGCTCTGCGCCAGTGCAGCCTCACCTCAAGCACTGTGTGCAGTTCTGGGCACCACAGTCAAAAAGGACATTAAACTGTTGGAGAGTGTCCAGAGGAGGGCGATGAAGATGGTGAAGGGCCTAGAGGGGAAGACGTATGAGGAGTGGCTGAGGTCACTGGGCCTGTTCAGCCTGGAGAAGAGGAGGCTGAGGGGGGACCTCATCGCAGTCTACAACTTCCTCGCGAGGGGGAGTGGAGAGGCAGGTGACCTATTCTCCATTATCACCAGTGACAGGACCTGTGGAACGGTGTTAAGCTGAGGCAGGGAAGTTTAGGCTGGACATGAGGAAGAGGTTCTTCACCGAGAGGGTGGTCGCACACTGGAACAGGCTCCCCAGTGAAGTAGTCACTGCACCAAGCCTGTCTGAATTTAAGAAGCGATTGGACTGTGCACTTAGTCACATGGTCTAAACTTTTGGGCAGACCTGTGTGGTGCCAGGAGTTGGACTTGATGATCCTTATGGGTCCCTTCCAACTCGGGATATTCTATGATTCTGTGATCAGTAGAAGTCCTTAAAGCAAAAAATATGTTAGGGAATAGTGGTATGTTTGCAGCATAACACAACATCCCATCCAGCTCTATTTTTCTTTGTTTTTATAATGCAGATTATCTAAGATGCACATAAGTCTTTGTTTCCCAGATATGGTCTGTCAACCCTGAGAAATTGGTTTAAGCAGTTTTGGTGACTCTTCTGTTTCCTTTGTCAAGGAACTTTTTCCCTTTCTGGTGGGAATTCTTACACATCTTTTTCACAGATTTTTTGCTCTTCACTAGGCCTTCCAGGAAAGTCATCTGCTGTCTTTAATTTTCTATTCCGCGTTGCTTTGGTATTACCCATCTACTTTGCACCGGATAAGTTCTTCTGTTACAGTTCTTTTTTCAGTACCTGGAGTGAACTTTGGATTTCTTGGGTGTCAGATTTCTGCAGGAAAGCTCTGTAGCTGTAATAACAGGTCTTTGACCATATGCTTTTTTCATTAGTCCCCAGTGGCACTCTAGTGTCCTGATTAGAGACAGTTGAGAAGCAGCTGTGCAGCTCTGGGAGAACTTGTCAGCAACTCTTTCCGTGAAGGACAGGCAAATAGCTGCCATGCCATTGGATGAACCAACTGTTAGTTTCACTGAAGGAAGGAAGATCATGGAGGTTTTTTTGTTGTTGTTGTGTTTTGTTTTTTTTTCCAGACATGTTAAATGAAGGGACTTGGGTTGTCTGATACTTAGCTCTTACCAGTCATACCTTTCTCCATAAATCATGTCTAAAGCCCTGAGCAAAGAATGTAGGAAACTTTATTTTCTAGCTTTATTTAAGGATTTTCTTTATATGATTGCTACTTCTTGTTTTTTTTTTCTAACACTGGAATTGAAAGGCTAAATTATACAACCTCATACTTTCATTGCATAAGACTACAAAACGTGCAGCTCTCTCTTGTTTGTTGGACTTTGGCTGACCAGACTAAAAAAAAAGTTGTGCCCCAACTGTTGTAGTGCACAGACTGCATAATAGCCAACTCTTGCATGCTAATCTGAAATTACTCTTAACCATGAAAATAACCACCAAACCAAAAAATAAAGGAGACATTAAGTTATTCTAACCTGATTTACATTTATTTTTAAATTGAATAAGCAACATACAAAGAAATTTATATATTTTTTTTTCAATACATAAGAATTGTCTTGCACTTTAAGAGTAGTCCAAACAATGACATGGCTGACTTTATATTATAAGGCAATACTATTATAAGGCAATAAGAATGGATCTAAGTAATGAAGTGGCCTTCACCAGCTAAATCTTTACCAAATTGAAGGATTTATAAGTATCTTTATAAGTAGAAGCCATCGTTTGTTTAAAAGGGCTATGCAGGTAGGCTAAACTAGTTTATTTTTAAAGGAATCATTAAGCATTTGCATATACTGTTGTAAGCACAGGTAGTAAGAAATGAAAATATAAGTTTGTATCTCCACTAACCGAAGATGTTTCATCCCACTGGCACTTTTAGCCACATGTTAAAAGTTGTTCAGCTTTCTAGTAGTAACATTTATTTCATAGTCCTAACAGAATTCTGGTTTCTGAAACATCTAGTTTCTCCTGAGAGCTTTGAATGGCTGTAAGATTTCTCTCTCAGACTGCTGGATATTTTGCCTTGTGTCTTTAAATAAATCTTCCCAGTATATTTTTCTCTGCATTTGGTTCTGCATCCAAATCCTTCTCATTTTTCCCCCTTTAACTCAGTTGACTCCTGAAGTGTTCTTCACGCATGTATGACTTGCTACTTCCTCATTCAGCTCCTTCTGCTTTTCAAAAAGATGTCTGTTTGGAAGACAGGAGATATGTAATGTCACTGTCATTGTGTCACAATCACTCATAGGAGGAGGGAGAAGCTGTTGTGGAAGTAATGATCAGTCCATGAAAAATGTGCTTGGCTTGTTCACTTGTGAACTGAAGAGCTGGGATGCCCTGGAAAATTATCAAGACGTGAAATCGTTGGATAGTTTAGCTGACTAACTCCAACAGGTCACTACCAAATTTTATAGGTATATAGTTTGTTCTGCCTATTAAGTCAGCTGAATCTATGATTTTGTAATTACTGTAGCACAGAATCAATCAAACAAAAGTTATTAAACTCCAGTGCATGACTAATCGGGAACAAGTATTTGTCCTGGCTTATGAAAAGTCAGAATAGATGGTCTAATGATCCTTTTTGGTCCTAATAACTAAGACTCTTGTCCCAGAGTTTATTCCCATTTTCCTAAGTTGCTGTGAGCCATGAAGGGATATGGAGTCAGGAAAACTAAAGATATATTGCCTTTTAATTTCATTGTGGTCTGCTGTGAAATCACCTGGTGACTTGGAAGAAATGAAATCCTTTTGGCTCTAACTTCTATGCAGTAATAATCACTTATTAAACATGAACTGAGATTTAGCCCCTCACTGTAGCTGGACACAAAGCATATATCTTGAAGATGGCCTCTTCATGACCTAAAAGTCTGTACATATGCCATATGCAGTTGCAAAACTGTCAGAACTGACAAAACTTAGAGATTGCCTTGTATAGGGCACTGCAAAGATTAAGCATATCACAAGCCTCACTCCTAATGGGCCTGCCATGTGATTGGAAGATTATTTCTGTTTTAAATGCCTCTTACCTTGATTGGCAGATAATGTCATCATTTTGACTGGCAGTCCCAAGTCAATCATGCGTCATATTGTAATGCAGATTTCCTTGATTCTCTGAAGGATGTACTAGACTCTGAGAGTCACTTGCTAGAGGCTTTACTTATTACTGTATTTTTCAGTGATGGGTAATGTACAATAATTTACTTGGCTTCTTGTAGCATTGAGAAAAGGTTCTCCAGTTTTTGTGGTTCTTCTCTCAACAGGCAGGACTAAATGAAGACACAAAAACAACTCCTTAAAATTGCTCAAAAGCATTGACAATTGGTTCTCAAATTAGAAGACCTTTCAGTTTATTGTATGCAGCAATAGGCAAAGTGTTGAATAAGACACAGTTCAAAATAATGAGCATTTCAAGTAGAAGAATATGGAAAATTATCTGAGTCTTTCTGCCTGAGAATATAATAATATGATAAAAACTTTTAGACGCTTTGCACTATGAAGTTGAATCCTGAATGACATACCTGACATATTTACTTCTTCGTTTTTAATCCACTCACATAATTGAGCTGAAATCACACATACACATAAGGTGTCTGTTGTTTCATGGCACATACTCCCGTATATGTGAAAACTAAAACACAAAACCCAAGACTAAAAACTCTTGGGTTTATTAACCGGTTTGTTTTTGCCTATTTCAGACGTTTCATTAGCCCAGACTGACCTCCCGGCATTACTTAGGAGTAGGAATCTTGCCAAATATTTTCAACCAGTTATTGGACAATACAGGGAAGGAGAGTGCCTATAATTATAGGCGGCAATGGATTAGTAACTCCTTGATTACACAGTGAATTATAGTGGACATATTGAGAACAATGGGCTGGTTTACTTTCCTCTATTCTGACCACCTATCTAATAGTATGGTATAAATCATGGAACAATTACTCTTTCTAGTTTCTTCCTTAAAAAAAAAAAAAAAAAAGTCAACAATTTGGTTTATGTATATATCCTAATGAACAAACCAGGCACATTTAAAGCAGATCTGAGAAAACAAGTTTCCAGAATGTCATGAAATCCTATCAAGAAAGCGATATAACTGAAAATTAAACTAATAATGTTGGCCCTTGGTCTGCTTCTAACCCTGAGACTTCAATTTAGTTATATGTTAAAACTAGTTCCTGAAAGACTCTTATCTTCATTTTGAAATCTAGTGGCATGAAGAATTGGAAAAGTATTAAAAAAAAAAAAAGTTTTTTTTTTTTTTTTTTGCTTTTTTTCAGAGGACCATTCCGTCCTTGTTTTTTAAGTAGCAATGAAGCTTTGGATATTGGCTTTATATACTTATATATAACTACCTTCTTTGCCTTTGCAAAGCACAAAATACTTATAATTAAATTAGAGCACTCTTGTTTGTCTTGAGGCTATATTAATTTCTCCAGAGAATAACAAGGACAGCGTATCCAAATGATGGTCACATATTGTCAAGACACTTTTTTTTTATTACTATTATCATTACCTTATTATGGAAATACTCTAAACTGAGTAAATAGTTTAGACCTACAAATTGATTAAATTTATTCTGCTGATTTCAGTCAAATTATATCAAGTCTTTAGTACTGAATTTTACATTTTTAATAATCTTTTATGGTTCACAGTCTCATGTACTAACTCTCCTTTCTAATCATTCCTAATGGATCACTTGTCTTGCTCATCCTCAGTTATGCGTAATTCCCTAGTAAGTGTGTGAGCTGCCTCACAAAGTAGCATTAGAAAAATACTCAAAATGGATATTACTGGTTTTATTCACGGAAAAGAACAGGTGAAAACATGGAACATGAAACTGAGACCATGTGAATTAGCTAGTCCAATGCTAAGAGAATTAGAAAATGCACCCTAGGCTAATTAACATTTTATGTTTTTAATGGTTATAAAGACTCATTGGTTTCTTTGTTAGGAGAGGCTTTGATAAGCTTTTCTAGTTCAAGAACACTGAGGACAGAAGTTTCTTGATACTGTGTTTCAACTTGCTGACTAATAGGTCTTATTTGGTTAAAAATGTGCAGTTAAAATGTCCCTTCTGCTAGTCTGTGCAGAAATAATGAGGCATTTATGTGTGCATTAATTATAGATTGAAACTATATCTCAGCTTGGAAAGTGTCTTTCTTCTCATAATGTAGCGTGTGGGCTACTAAGCTCATCTTAGTTACAGTAAAGCAGAAAAATACTTCACATTACTATATGGACTCCGTATGCAGTCTGTAAGTAATGTTAACTTTCTGTTTGTGATAATTTTATGGATATATAATAGGCACTGTATAGGTGTGAAGGTTATCAGCCGATTGGTAAAGCAAGACCAGATATGAAACCTCAGAACAAATAGTTTAGCTTACACAGAAATCCAAGGTGGCTTTGTTGTTGCTTAGCGTGCTACTTTCCCTACAGACATAGTGCAGCCACAGGAGTGTGGTAATATAATAAGTTGATTAAAGTTGTATAATCTAACCATCAGAAAAAAAAATAATCTTAAAGCATTCTCTTATTCCTGATCCTTTCCTTTTTTTAGCATGGAGGTTTTATGAAGCAGGGGTAATGTAGCACTCTAATCCTGTGTTGCAGCATGTGTGGCAGAGGGTATTCTGTTTGTTTGGGGCTGTTTTCAAATCATTAATGCTGTTATTTTTCAAATGGCATAAAGAAAACACAGATCATTTCTGTGTAGAAGATAATGCAACTGTATGGAGACTTAACTAAATCAATCCCGAAGATGCACAACTTCATTTCTCATAAATGCAAAACTAGTTGTACTTTCCCTGCACCAGGTTTTTCTGATGGTCTCTGTAATAACTAACGTGGAGTACTTGGAAGAAAATATTCTCTTCCCTTAAGTTGAACTGTGTAAGCACGGAGAAGTTGAATGTTAAATTGGGGGAAAAATGGGTTGCACCTTTAAGAAATAGTGTTAATACTGTGTTAGACTCCAGATGCTCTTTATCATATAATCGTTATCATAAAAAGTCTTAATGTAAAAGATCCTAATAGAGTCCCACAGTGTTTCAGGAACAACCTGGATTGGCCTTTGCATTTAAATTAGAGAATAATTAGATCCAGGAGGAGAAAAAAATGGTGAAGTGCATTCTGCTTTTCTCCTCTAAGGGAAACACACACACAGTCCCAAAACTATTAAATAGGCATTGTGAGAACATGGGATACATTTAACATTTTGGAATGAGAACTTATTTTATCATCCATAACAGTAGAAAAGTGTAGCATTGTCCTTCATCTGTCAATAAACTTTTCACTGTTGACTGAAAGTTAATCTCAAAACAAACGGATATGAAAAAGGGGGAAAAAAATTAGCCCTTCCACTGCCTGCCTCCTCAGCCAGTAGTTCCTGACTTTTCTTAGAAAAACTAGTAATACTGCCTACCAAGGAAAGCAGTGCTGCAGTGAAAGCTTTTGTGACAGAAGTTCTCAGTTTAAGCCTTTTATGTATGGAGAGTTGACTATTTGCAACTAATCAAAGGAAGGATGTAATGTTCCATAAAACCTCGTTTGAGATTACAGACAGTGTTAATTTGCAATGGTTCCATTTTGTTGTTGTTGTTTGTTTGCTTTAATGTTTAATAATAATTTTTAGACCTTAAACATGAAATCCTGAATTGCTGGAATCCAACAGAAAAAATCCCCTAACAATTTTGAGGTATTTTTCTCTATTATTCCTTACAAAATAATGTTCTTCATTAGTCTTGGAGAAGGCCATCTGTTAGCTAAGCCCTGCTATTATTACTGCCTTATCTTTCCTGTCTGACACATCTGCTGCACGCTGGCCTCATGAGGAAAGGGGCTAGGAAGTGAACTGTGACAGCAGAAGTGTTTAAGCCCTCTTCTGCCTTTGCATTGACTCCTGCCATGGGTGCCTGACATGCCAAAGGTGAATCACTTCGAAAGCAGGGCTCTGTCCCAGCAGAGAGTGTGCCAACCAGAAGCACAGTTACCCTGATTTTCCTCAAAAGCTAGGATTTTATGTTGTATTAGAATGAGGGCTGGTCCTTAGAAGTCATGATGGAGCATAAAGGATGATTTTTATAACAGTTTTTCAAAGAATTTTTGGTAGGCCCCATGTGTATAGACCCAGCAGATTTGTAGTGACCACAGCTGTATTAAAGCCAAAACACAACTTGCACATCCCTCAGCATGGCTCACAGCTCAGTATCTGTTTTCAGTATTAGTCCTCAGAGAATCTGCTCAGCCTTTCCTGATATAGGGAGTTACAGAAGAGAAGCTTAAATATTTATGTCACCTTAAAGCATGGGAAAATTACTGCCTATATCACCATCTGCATCCTGTTTTGATGAAGGAAAATGCAGAATCACAATACGATGTAGCACAGTTTGTGCAGTAACAAGTATTAGAAGATTTTACATTTCATGAAGTTGGAACTGAGAGCTAAAGCAGAGGTTTTTATCACGGTGTTTTGTAAATCTGTCTCTATTTTGTTCTTTTAGAAGTGCTAATGCTTTTAGATATTCACTGGTTTTCTTGAAGGTTGGGAAATAGTTGTGTGTAGTCATCTGGAGCTGAAATATTTCCTATTACTTGCCAGTAAGAGATTTATTTAGACATCTCACTGTAGTGAGAAAATAGCTTGTGTGTATGCCCTTAAAAAAAGCAGTCCACTGAGAATATACCTATCTTTGTGTGGCAGATAAATAGTTCCATCAAGATGAAGTTAAAGTTAACCTTGTATTATAATGTTTTTGTTATTCAAGTTATGGTTTAAGCCAAGCAAACTCCTGAAAATCTCTTGAAGATAGAAAAGTTTTTATCCAGATGCATTTTGGGGGGGGCGGATCATCTGTTACCTAACATGACTGCTGAATCTTGTGGTTTACGTAGGGCATCCAGCACAATCACATGAAAACAGAACATGCAGGATCATGCTGTGAATAGCTGTTCTGCCTGGTGCAATGGGATTTGGGAGGAAAGTGAAATGGGTTTTCAGACTGCTTCCTAGACAGTGCTGACACTTCTTGCATATTCTCTACGCTAAGGGGGCTGTGTTTTAAATGCTGATGTTGAGCCTTCTCCTTCTACCTAATTTTATTACATTTTACAGTGGTTTACATTAGCAGGGAGTATTGTAACATGTGACTATGCCTCCTGAGTTCAGGAACACTTTATTGGGGTTGACAGAAGCTTTCATTTTAAACAAATTTCTATAAAATGAACAAAGTCTAGAACACCATACTTGGCAGTTTCCTCTCATGCTACCATTTTGTTCCAAAATGAAATATGACAACACAGTAGCTTGCAGTAATTACAGTAATTGACTTCAGAGAGTTCAAGATGATCAGGTAATTAGCTGCTTTTTGGTAGAGAGATCACCAATATCTCCCTGCTTCCACACTTCTGTGGTTCAAAGATATTTTTCACGGGACTTTAAACCAAAGCACTTCTACCCAAATTCTGAATACAGTTCACGAGGCTGACTTGTGATTTTAAAAACAAAATCTAACTGCCACAGGAAAAAATAAATTGCCTTTCCTCCTATCTAGGAGAAGGTGTCATGCTGATGCTCTTGCAGAGCCAGCACGTGATGAGAGAGGTTGTAGCTGGCAGAGAGAGAATTCATTTAAAAATGTCTCTTTTACTAAGGAATTGCAGGTAATTTCAAGAGAATAAATTAAACGTCATAAAGGATCTTTATTGATATCTTTTCAAACTTTTCTATGGGAGAAGGAGAGGGCAAATAGAGTCTATTGAGAATTTTTATATAAGCTGTGAATGAAACACATAAAGCTCTAATTGTTAGTAAGCCACTGTGCTCTAAATGGTTCACATATAATGGGATCGTTTCTATGCAGCTTCAACAGAACATTCTTCCATTTTCTGGTAAACAGGCTTGTGTGCATGGCAGATGATTTGTGTTTCTTTGCCTGCAAAATCATTTTGCAAAGAAAGATCACCACAGAAAGAGATCATAATAAGAACTAACTCCTATTGGTTTTACCTGACTGATGGTTAGTTGTAAAAGAAAAATAGATCCCTATGATGCATGTGATAGTAGTAAAACTTGAATTTTTGTAAAGGCTAAATAGAGAACATCTGTCAGTATAGGATTATTGCAGATATACACAGCTTTGGAAGCTCAAGACAGTGAAATTTTCCCTTTCACTTTTTGTATACGATTTCAGAACAGTAGACATCAAAGCTGAGAAACTTCAAAACATACAATAAATCACTTAACATCAATATAGACACGTAAAGCACAGTATGGAATAGATCCAGGTCTCCTAGCCAATGTTACGACATAGAAAAGACATTCTATACTGTAAGTTTTAATCAAAATTTCTCTTTTGTTTATACACAATTTTGTACTTCACTAAGGTTTGCAGTAAACTTAAAGAATAAATCTTCATCCTCAGAGCAGCTCAAAATTTATCTGGAGAAAAGCTGAGGAATTTGATCCAAGGGTGAAACAGGAGATTGGACTGTATGGGCTCCTGAGGATCCCCTCCAGTCTAAATTATATGATGATTCAGTGATTAACTTCTATTATCCTCCTAATTCAAGATGATATCATCTGAATTCAGACTCGTACTTAATTGGCATTAATCACTTTTGTGATCCATGGAAACTAATTGTGTGATCCTGAGCCAGCCCACTTGCCAAGTAAAATATGTTAATGTAACCACTGGAAGCTCTGGCTTGTAATGTGATTGCTCCACCTACAGAGAGACATTCCTTGCACTAGGCAGCAGCTGAAGTGCTGGTTTATTCCTTACTGCTGCCATGGGGAAAAAATGAGGAGTAGAAAGGAAAGATGGAAATTTCTCCTAGGTAGGAAGCCCTTGGTGATGGCCATGGCTGTTTTAGCTCATAGCATAGCCTTTATTTGGTGTGCATACACACACAGAGACTGGCTTGTTCTTTCTGCAAATGAGAAAAACAGTTAGTAGAAATCAGTTAGTAGAGATCATAAAAATCCAGGTTCTGATGGATCTACCTCACCATCTGTGAACCTGTTGTTCTTTCAGATCATGTAGTATGAATTAGCACTTGAGTCTCACTGGATTTTTAAAGGGTTTGAAGCTGTAGCAAAGTCAAAATTTTTATATGAAATATGTAGCAGGGCAGATAGCTAAGCAAGAACATCCATAGCTTTTAAAAAAAGCTGCATCTCTAGAGTTAGAAAATTAAAAGTGAAATCCTCGTCAAAGTGATAAATGCACTGAAGCCTGTATTAAACAACCTCTCGAGGGACTTCCAAAAAAAGAAAAAGTCTCTTAAGGTACGGAGGTTTATCTTCTGCATGTTTCTAATGCTGCAGTTGCCTTCCCTGGTGCTTAAAGTTTAAAGTTTTAAGTGATGTCTTGATCTGCTGGTTAGGATTTTGATGATGTGTTAACTGTGAACAACTGCAAGTGAACGTTTTTCAGGTGGAGTTTCAAATGGGCAGCTGTGAAGACCAAAAGTAGAAAAACAACGTTCTTTGGTCATCTTAACTCTTTCAATAAGCTTTACTTTTGACATAGCTATTGCCTAAATGAACCGTTTTTATTAGTGTTGCAAATGATCTGCAATACAATCATATTGTTTCTCAACCATCTGGGATTCAATTACTTTTTTTCTTGTTTTTCCTTTGGGTACATAACATTTTTTTGACTGTTTTTCTGTCTTTTTTCTTCCTGTGTGTAGAGAAATTTTTATTAGACATGGCTTATAATTACTGAGAAAGCACAGGACTGTTTGCTATAACCAACCATTCATGTTTCAAGATCTAAACACTTACAAATTAGGATCACTTCTGTTCTTAACTTCTTTTGGAAAGGTTATTTTCCTGAACAATAGTTCTGTTTCTAGACTTCTCCTAAGGACATTTTGAAGCCACAGGAAAACATTGTGGGGTCTTTGGGGAGAGTGAGTATTTCTATGGGTTTGTTACAATAATCAAATACAGTAAGAGAGATTTAAATATTTAAGTACCTCAAATGCCTCTGTATATCATTGTATAACAAAAACAGTACTAGTAACCTTTGAAAGACTTTCTTATGCTTTTTAGTTACCTAATTTCCATGTTTTGTTGACTGCTTCTTAAGATTTGGCACAGAAAGCTGTATAACTTTTAGACTTTCTTGTGTACAGCCTTGGTAGCACCCTTAACATCAGTGAAACTAATTATGGGAAAGGAAATACTCTTCAGAACTTGTGCCTTCAAACATCCCATGATTTTATTAAATGTAATTCTGGTGTAGAAGGAGTTTCCCCATATATCTAGGATTATTTTTCAGGACAAATAGGGAAGCCTAATCAACTTTAACCAAACCATCCATTATTTTACATACCCCTATGGTGTTCCCTTCCAAGAAACCACAAGTGGTTCTCACATCAGAAAGAAAGTATTTTCAGCCGTCTGAAAGCTGAATGCAGCACAGTGAGCGTGGCAGTCATGTGCAGGGAGGGCATTTTTCATTTGTAATAGTGTGCACAGGCTCCATGTGTTAAAAAATTAAAAAAATTAAATTAAAAAATTAAAGCCAGCTTTCAGGGAGGTAGTTTAGCAGGGCTCTCAGCTGGCAGTACATATCCAGAGCCACTGTAACAGGAGGCGGTCTGTGCAAGTCTAAAAAGGATTAGCTTGAGTGACTTCCATTTTCTCCTTTTGGAATGGATGAACATGGTAAAGTAGTTATTTGCTGTGGTTCCATAGTATATACAATTATGCCACTTGTGTGAATTATTATTTTTTTCCTCCAGGAAAGCCTACAAAGCTTGCTGGGGTTTTTGTTTTATTTTTAGTGTTTTTTGTTTTTGTGTGTGTGTGGTGGTGTGGTTGTTGATTTTGTGTTGTTTGTTTGTTTGTTTTACACCTCATAATGATGTGTGACAGAAGTTCTTCTGCCTTTCAAAAGAGGTTCCAAAGCGTTGAATTCCTCTGCGCTGAAAAAACGTGTGTTATGACAGAAACAAGCTGACCAATGTTTTGGTTGTATTCTTTGACAGTCTTAGGTCTGCCATGATGTAGTTACAATATCAATGCATTTAAGAACCATTTGGAAATCAAACAGCCTTCCAGGATAAAACTAGTTACAGGTATACTGTGTGCCTGTGTTGTGGTGCCCGCAGTGGGGCCTGTGCAGGGGGTCCCAGCCAGCTCCAGGCCCCGCCACAGGGCACAGCAGAGCCCCTCGGTGCTGCTGATGCTACTGAAGGGACACAGGTTTCATCCTGGGCAGAGTGGGGCCTGGCAGGGAGGGGAAAGGACAAGGAACAGCCCTGCAGCAGCCGGGGCAGGGCAGGAGTAGAGCGGGAGGGGCTCCGGGTGCCAGAGTAGGGATTCCCCTGCAGCACAGGCAGGCCTGTGGGGTAACAGGGGAGAAAGAAGCCTCTGAAGGAAACCACTGCGCCCTTACCACAGGCACCTCGTGCTTTGTGCTGCCACCCATTGCGTCATGGAACGGACTGAGTGGCACCTTCAGCAGTAACAGGGGTGAAAGAGAGAAGTCTGGAGTGGTGTCGAGCCTCAGAGATTTTTTAAAACTAACTTCAAAAAGAAAATACCTTCATTTTAACATATTGTTTGTTTGTTTTACGAATTAAATTGTACCCTTTTATATACATATCTATGTGAAAAGAATTTGAATTTGCCACAAATATCTGTATTTTTTAATTGACTCGCATGTGATTTTTTTCTTTGGAACAATGGTTTTCTTGAAAATTGTAAGCCAGCTGTCCTCTGACCAGGTGAGCTAGCTCATTTTTTGACAACCCAAGCTAGAATTTTAAAGGAGCTTTTGAAACAGTTCTAGAACATACCTGAATTTTTACGCAACAGCATAGCTCAATAAATGTGGCATCTCTAAAGCATTTGTGGCCATGTGTACAGGGATTTGATTGTTCCTTCTACCTAAAAAAAAAGATTTAACCAATCCATTGACATCAGCTAGGTCTAGCAGCCTTAGTCCTTGCAGCATAACAAATGTATGGAACTACATCAAAGACACAACACCTTTTTCTATTAATTTTGTTTTAGCTGTTTCCATTTGAAACAAATGTTCAACAATAGCACACTGCTGATTGCTGAAATGTGTTGACCTATAAGGACCAAAGAATCATGCAAGTTATGGATGAATAACAGCAGTAGAAGAATTTGGCTTTTCTCTGATTTGTTTCATTATGCAGGTGTGAACAACATGGACTCCAATTGCTTTTGGAACAATATTAATAGAGAAAAACACATCTCAGCAAGAAACACATAATAGGATTTTGTTGTGGTGGTTTGTTGTTGTTGTTTCATCATCAGATGCAATGTTCCTACCTCTTACTTTCATAGATATCCACTGCTGGCCTTGATATTCACTGTATGAATTGTGGCTCTGGTGGCAATGCATTTCCACAAGGAGACAAGGTGATAACTCTTCTGTCTGGTTATCTTTTTTTTCAAGAATAAATCTGGAGGGGTGGATGTGAAAAAATATCATTGGATCAATGGCTTTGCACGTAGAAAAGAGGGCTACTGCAGAGAAGGATATTTGTTTGTTTTCCTTTATTTTGGCAAACAGCGTCTTTCATATTAGTTGTAGATTGTGCAGGTCACGTGAAGTGAAATGCAAAAGAGCATGAAGAAATAAAATGTAGTGATCTAGGGAAGTTGAATTTTGAATTATAGCACCTCATAAAAACTGCAATAAAGACCGGCAGTCTGGTATAAAAACACAGGAAGAAACTGTCTATTTCCTGAAGAGATTTTAATATTGGGTCCAAATCCTGCAAAGAAATATACCACTCCTAAACTTAATACATAAGTTATTAAAGTCATCAGAATTCCAGGACTCTTTTGGCAATCTTTATTGCCAGAATATTACATCTGTAGGGATGGATGTCTTGTTGAAGTTAGTATGAGTTTATAGTGTAAAGAGTTAATGTTAATGAACCCTGCATGCACAATCAAAGCTACAGGCACCGTTGTATGGACTAAGGGACTAGAATCATACATGAGGTGGCAAAGAGCTTATATGATCTCAAGTTAATTCTTTTTTTGCCAGTCTATAATATCAACATTTGTCTTATCTAACTTTTCATGCTTGAATTGACTCATTTTATTGTTGTTTTTCTCTGACTCCTCATTTTCCCCCTTAACTAGACAAACACTCCACGTTTTTGCAGGCTGCTCATTTTTAGGGAAAAAAATGTAATGAAGTCAAATCTCTTGATTGAAGTACATTAATTTACAAAGCACAAATGAAATACTGCTCCCTTAAATTTCATCAAGAAGCACTTCACCGAAAACTTTGTCCTTTCGTTTTTTTGGTTTGCTTGTTTCTCCATTGGAAAATAGTTTGTTTGTTACTGTACCTTGATTTCTTCCTCTTTTCTTACAATTTGTTTGATACTGTTCTTGTATTTCTTTGTCTTACAATGTTTCAAAAAAAAAAAAAATCTACCTCACTTTAACTCCTAACATTCCTTTTATTTAGCATGATAACAGGTTCCTCTGTTTAGCTTGAGGCATATATTTTTTGTTAAATTTTACTTAAACAGTACTATGTTTGCTGGCAGTGAGGTTTGAACCAGTGTGTGTCTTTAGGCTGCACAGTTGTACTGTTTCTCTTTCCAAAGGTGAATTTGGTGCATTACAGGTATATTTAGCATTATCTGAAAACTGTTAAGTCTCTTAAATTCCTTCACTGACATGTCTTGACAATAAAGACTGCATGTTTGATGCCTGGTTAGGAATTGTTGCATTTCTGCAAAGGCTTGACTACTATGTTCTGGTGTCAGGGCCCGGATACGGTAAAAGTTACACTAAGTGGCCACTGGCAGGATCCCCGCAACTGCAATCGTTTGGATGAGGAAAATGCTTGTCTTTGCTTGCCATTTTATTTCAGTGGTCTAGACCCCACAGTATCATCAAAGTGCATAACACACTTTCAAGCAGAATGTGAAAACATGAAGGCAAAAATAAAATAACTGAGTGAAGCTGAGAACTGGAAGTATATTTGATCTAAAAATCAGTCACCTTGTATGTGTTGATATTGGAGCCTTTTATTACAAATATCTGGAGAGATGGTGGAAAGAGTGTTATAGGAGAAAGGGATATCAAGTGAAGCCTGTAGGAGTTACACCTGCTCTTGATGTTAATCAGTCTTTGAAGACTGCAGGAGAGGAGCTCCAGCCTCACGACACTGTGTTGGAATTTGGCAATGTAAGCAGATGTTATCTTATATCCAACAAAGAGAGGGTTATGAATCTGACAAGGCTGGGCATATGGGAAAAAGTAATCTATTGAAAGAATTAAGTCTAGAATTGTTTATCTGCTCTCCTAACAGGAAAGCAATTGTTGCGTTTTTTTTCATTTTTTTCCCACTTTTTAAAAACTCATTTTAAATAGCTGTTGAATTTTTGACATGAGACTCAACGTGCACTGCAGTCTGCTTAACAACTCTGAACAATATAAAGTCAAAACTGAAGGTACACGAATTGTCTTTGAAGTAGCACTTGAGCTATTTGTGTTTTGCACATCATGACTTCTCTTTTTGCCCACGGATTTGCCTTTGTACCCTTTGCACAGGCCTGCTATTGATGCCAGGAGAGAACCTGTAAAAAGGACATGCAGAGTAGTTCTCCATATGCTCTGAAGTGCTACTCGCCACTGACAGAATTAACTGATCTTGGGAGCGTAGATCTGCTGCTAGACAAGTCTCATCGCGTACATGGAGATCTGATTCTTTCTGTATAGAAAAAGATAGAGGCTTATAAACACTAATAGATGTTGTCAAGGATCAGACTGGTACTTCGAGGCAATGAAAGTTGTGAGATTTCAGGCTATTAACGTGTGCCTTTTTTTTTTATCTTGTCAGGAAAAGGGATAAACCTCATATTATAAAATTCAATAATTCAATGGAGGACCAACAAAGTATATTAAATTACTTGAAATTAGATTTCGTTGTTTTTAAAGTCTACCCATTTCTTCTCAGATCCCTTTCCTAGCATTGCATATAATGCAGTTCTATTATTAGCCCAGTTGACGTCTGTTAATATCAGTTTCATGGCATTTCTATTCCATATGGAGAGGCCCTCAGTTAATCACCTCTTCTGTAATAGATGAGCAATACACTTATTACCTGTCTGGCTTTTCTGGTTATGATTAACTGATCTCTGGACTAAAACCCATGTCTTTTGAGTCATGGTTTAATAGTGCAATGTTTAACCTTGCAATTTGTTCAGATTCTGCCAAAGCAGTTCTGGATTGAAAGAAATGCGTTTAGTTTTAAAACTCTGGCTGGGGTAAACCAGTGAACCAAACAGAATGCCTAAAGCCTTTTTTAGCGATAGTACTCATCCTACGAGATGAATTTCTCTCTCAGAAAAAAATTCAATGCAAATCAAAACAGCGGGGCCAGGACCCCGAGTTTTGGTGTGGATAGCTCTGAGCAGCACTACGCCACTGCCTTCCCACCCGTGGCCCACCAGCCCCAGTCAAGCTCAGGCCCTGATTGGAGCTATGTGGTGGGGTGCCTGTTTCCAGCCCCATCTCCTGAGTGGTTTTGGGGGGTTCCTGAAAAAAAATGACACCTGGCTTGCTCACTTGCCACATTGCTGTGCGCTAAACTGTCTGTCACTGGCTCTGCTGTGTCGCTGTTGCACAGGTGCCCCAACTGCGAGCTCATGTACGAGGAGCAGTCCTGTTCCTGCTGCTCCCCAACACATATCTGCTCTTTTCTGATACCGTTCCCCTGAAGGCCCTTTTTACGTTTTCCCATTTGTACCTCAGCCTGCATGTTTGAGGTAATACAGGTAGTAAAAGGTCCTTTCTGGACCTTTTGCTTGATCTTGGGTTTCCTGAAGGAGCTATCCTGTTCTGTCCAGCCTGTTTCTTCTCTATCTTTGAGCAGGCTGATGGCCTCTCAATATTAACTGATTCCTGGTCTCAAATCATCATGTGGAAGCCAGCTGCTAGTCACTAGTGAGGCTAAAGCCAATTTCTGTAGAGACCACTTGTGGTTTTGCCACAGTTATGAAGTAAGGTTGGCAGAGTCAGCATATATTTTACATTCCTGTTATGACAGTTTCTTCTACTAACATCATTTTGTGAGGTTAACTTTTGTCTTATGTCAGTGCCACTAGTAGAAGAGACAAAGCCTTTTGCTTAGCAGATTGGCTTAGTTATACATAGACAAGTCCTTTAAATGCTAACTTGCTCTGCAGCAGAGCTGCTTATTCAGTTATCAGGTTTACCCCTACATAAGAGTAGGACTCTCTTTAAGTATGTGGTAACAAGTAGATATGTAAGGGTCCAACTGGTGTAGGGATTGTACAGCTGTGAAATGCAGTCTATGATTATTTGGGAAGGGGACTAACCTCTCTAATGTGCATAGTTTCTGTTTATTACACTAATAAAAGATTTGTACTGGTAGGTATAACTGCCTATGTGGTCTTCTATAGACTTCTATCTCTAGCTGTGTTTTTGAAAGAAGAGAAAATTACAGAGTAAGAACAGAACAAGAAAAATAGGAAAAGGAAGGGGAAAGAAAGAGAAAACATGACAGTTGCATTCTAATACAAGTTATAAAGTTGAAAGGGTTAACGTTGCTGTTCAGCAGTTAAATTCTTATTTTCATTGGCCAGAGTGAGAAGGGAACTATCACTACTTTTACTACCTGTTTGGATGGCACACGTTATCCGGCTTCGTGATATGGACTGTGCCTTAGAGCATGCTATGCCCTAAACCACATACATACTTAAATAACAGACAAGGAGAACAGAATTAACACCTAAAGGAACTACATTGAATCCATGGAGGGTTTGGAAAAATGCCAAGGTTCATACTGCTACCCCAGCTATTTCTGTATTGATTCTCGTTTGGTAGAGAATAGACAAAGATGTAGCTAGAGTAACTGTTGTTCCATGTTTATATCAAGTCCATGGTGTTCACTGAGAGATCTGAGCACAGCCAATACTGTGAGTGTAAGAATGGTTCCTGCTTTTGTTGATATAATTTTTTCTCACTCATTTGTACATATTGTGTAGAAGTATATTTTTGGCTTGTAGAATTGATGAATTTCTGACTCAGAAAAGAAAACTTCGCTTTAATCTTGATGTCATAGTACTATAACATAGTCTACCAGCCTCTAGATGTAGAATAGCCATATTTGCTACATCCATTGTGTATAAGATGTGCTTACTCAGGGGGTTATAGCACTGCTTACAAAACCCTAATATCAATGCATCTAAACCAGTTAAAATCTGCCTACTAAAATAATTGGCTTTGAGGTGGGAAATAGCTATATAACAGCAATACAAATCTTTGTGAACATCAGTAGTGTAGCTATGATTGATCAAAGTAGCATAACCATTTTGCTCCTATAATAATTGGGTATGCAAGTACTACTAAAGTGATCTTATAGTTGAAGTTGCTGTAGGCAGCTCAGCAATTAAATTCCAGACAGCAGATTCCAGCCAACTCAAATTACCAGTCTTCTAGATGTAAGGACTAGAAATAAATAGCAATGGTGTAATGTGTGTAACAAGGTCTTCAAAAGTGTTTGAACTGAGACACAAGAAGGAGAGTCACAGTAATGTGATCTGTCTGTTGTTGAGTTGGGAGTGGAAGCGTGGTCCAGTGATTAGAGCAGTGGCTGAGAAGATGGTCATGTTTATCCTAGGCTTTGAATACCACGTCTGCTTGGTGTGATTCTGAGAAACTCATTTTTCCTTTGCATGTCTGACACTCATCAAGCTTGTCGCTGTTGTCAATTCTTCTGAAGAGGAGGGCTATCCTGTCTGTGCAAAATGCTGAGAGAAATGAGTTCAAATCATAAAGTGAGGATTTTTGCATAGAAGTGGGCAAATTTTCCTTTTGAAAGGAAAACTCAAAACCTTACATTTGAAATTGTGTTGTTTTTTGATTCTTCCACTTCTCCCAAAGAACTGTTGCTTTTTGTTGTTGTTGTTGTTTTTTCTAAGTTTTTCATAAAAGATTTGGAAAGAATCAACATAAGAACATGCAAAGTTTCATAACGTAGGCAAGCATTCAACTGATAAATTCTCCCACCTCAGCCTCTTAGGAATTCATGAGGTTAGAAGAATAATAATAGCAGTGAACAGAACTATCTGGCCCAGTTCTGCTAGCGGATGTGAGAGGAGAAGTTTCATGGGGAGCTTCATTTCCCTTCTCTGTGCATACTTGGCTCCCTTCTAATTGTTTGGTAATGCTGGCACTTTTATTAATTGAAACCAAGCTGCTTGTACTTAAGATGGTTATGTGAGCTATTTGCTTATAGGAGTGGTCAGATTTGTTTTGTTAGCTTTACGGCACACTGAGGCAGGATTTTTTATTGTATTAAAGGTAGCTTAAGTTCATACATAGCAGTCCTAGTTACTGGCTTTAAAATTCCAGTAAAATGCTAAGAAAAATGTGAATTTTAATAAGGCATAATGCCTGACTAAACATCGTGGCCTTGAATCTCACAAGTCCTTGCTTTGCACTATCTAAGCTTCCTGTAGTTACCAAGTAAGGCTTGGCACTAGATTGAAATGGAGAGGTTAATTCCTGATTTTATCCAAAAGGGGTACAATGACATAGAGCCTCATTTCCACTCCTTTCCCTTCTTTTTTGGAAGCTCATGCAATGCTTTTCTTTTCTTTTTTTTTTTTTTTTCCCTGTATTTCTAATAGATATTCATAAGGTCTAAATGTGATCCTTACTATGCTAATAAGGGTAAAACTCTCTTTATATTAATTAATGTGATGGCCTTGAATCAGTGTTGTTATTTATGCTCAAATACATTTGGCAATTTTATCCATAACTGTCTCTTCCCAACTTCCCTGCAAGTGTCTAGCACTTGGCGTCTACACTACCAAGAACAGTGCACCTGTTTCAGCCACACATTGCAGTTATGAAGGAAACACAAATCAAATGTTGTTTGATACCAACTGTTTCCAGATGTCCTTATTAGTCCAATATTATTTGATTTAGCAAAGGTAGCCCTGCTACTTTATTTAAATGCCACTGAATCTGTTTTTAAATCCATAGGGTGCCAGAAATACCCTGTTGTTATTCCCACTGCACATTTTGACAATCATACCTAAAATTGTTTTTGCACATAGAATTGACAAGATTAGGTTACAATTAGCTGTCTTGCTGGATTTTGATTGCAACTCTGTGAGAGGAAAAAAAAATCTTTCTGCTTATGAGTGAGTTGGCCAGTTGTACTTCTGTGATTGGCATGCAACAATTCATGGGGTAGTGGGTTAGAATATGATTTCAATGATTCAACCAGCACTGATATGTTTAGACTTAACACAACAATGCAGCACATACATATATCTTCTATATAAACATAAAGGAAATAAATTCTCGTAACCCTCCTCTCAGAGCCACAAAGAATTCCACAGTAGGTCTCATGGACCAGGTAGTAAGGAATTGTTTTTCCCCCTTCCCTCCACCCACCACCAAACAATCTCATTAAATAGGCTTAATCACAATATTTTTTGTTCTGTAAATTATTTTGATTTATTTTCTACCTGTAAGGTTCTTGAAAAGTTTCATTTGACCATGCCATTTCTAAACTCCACTGTTCAAGGATTTTTCTCCAGTTTTACTGTGAATTTAGAAGAGATCCACTCTGAGGGAGGATTATCTGCTATCTGCCTAATGCACATTTTGCCCCTTCTCCTGAAGTATTTAGTGCTGAGGGCTGTAAGAGCCATCCTACTGAAATAGATGGGCCTTGAGTCCAGTCCAGCAGACGTGTCTATATTCTTATTTGTTGCTGTCTGTTAACAGCATTATTCTCCTTGAATTTACTGAACAGGAGAACAGTAAGTGACAGAGGAACAGATCCTATGCATGTCATTGTAACTTCACCCAGTTTGTTGACTCAAACTGAAAACTACCCAGCCTTCTGTTGTAGGAAACACATTGTGGAAGCGTCACAAGTGAATTGGAGCCTACACGCAAAGATGACTTACCCCAAGCAGTTGCATGAATGGAAATAGTATTGTGTGGGTGGTGGTTTTACTCAGGTGGGCAGCTGAGCTCTACCACAACTGCTCTCTCACTCCCCCTCCTTAGAAGAAAAGGGGAAGAAGAAAGTATGCAGGAAAGGTAAAAAACAACTCGTGTGTTGAGTTAAGGATAATTTAATTAAAGGGAAAAGGAAAAGAGAAGAATAAAACAAAACAAACAAACAAACAAAAATAAAAAGCAAAGGCCGCACAGAGGGGAAGAAAAGAATTACTCTCTACTTCCCATCAACGAGCGATGTTCGGTCACGTCCTGGGAAGCAGGGCCTCAATATGCATAGCAGTTTTTTGGGAGGACAGACGTTCTCATAAGGAGAGCCCCACACTCCCACACAGGAGAGCCCCTCCCCCCCTTCCCCTTTTCCACTTTTTACTGCTGAGCGTGCCATCATCAGAAAACTGAACAAATGGGAACAAAACAATCAGGTTTGCCCCAGGAGGGACAAACTCCAGCCAAGGCGTGGAGGCCAACCCAACAAGTGGGTGAGGAACATCAAGGTGCCTCCTGCGCAAGACAACACGCGGCCCACAAGCAGGTACCCACGCAAAGGATGGGGGCAGACCAGCAGGGTACCGGCTCTGGAAGACAACTTCCACAGAAGGCACAGGGGCCCACCAACTAAATGGGTGCAAGCTGTCAAGGGGACGCCTGCGGAAGACAACACCCAGTCCCTGAGACAGCCAAGGCACAGCAGCCAGACAAATCAAAGTCTGCAGACGACCCTTGAAGGGCAACGGCCAGGCCGTGAACAGGGACTGGCTGAAACAGTGGGTGCAGCCTGTGCAGGTGCCACCTGCAGAGGACGATGACCTGTCCATGGACGTGGACTCTCCAGAAGGTGAGATCCAGCCAAGGCAGGTGGGGCCACCTCCAGAAAGGCTGGAAAGGCCTCACTACGATGCCAGGCCTGGGAAGCGTGCAAGGAATCACCGCTCACGCCGTTCCTGGAGGCCGTGGCGTGACACAAAGCCTCAGGCTGGGCCCAGCTCCTTGCCCATGGCTCAGCACCCCAACAGCAAGCAGATGCCGGAGCCGCCAAGATGGGTGTCCCGCAGGTGGAGGAAGTGGAGACGGCGTAGCGCAGCCGGCCTGTGTTCGTCTCCCGGCTGCCAATAAAGAACAGTGAACTTTGAAGTGGTGTTTGAGTCCTCCTTCCCCATCCCTCACTGCACCCCCATGCAGTCCTGGAGACTGCGCAGGGGGCATCTCTGCTGCACGCCGCCCTCAGGGAGAGGAGTGGAGAGAGCCCGGCTGCCTCAGGGCTGTTGCACCAGCCCATCACACGACAGCTGAGGCCTCGGGCTCAGAGGTCTGCAGTAGGAGGCCCAGGCAGCTGATGGGGGCTCGCCGTGAGAAGAGGCAGCCCCCGGTCTCTTCTCACAGGGCCCACCTCTGCATCCCCCCAGCCCGCTACCTCAACCTTGCCACGGAAACCCCATGCATGGGGTTGGGCAAGCCTTGAGAAAACCAAGAGAGAGAAGTCCAGGAACCCTGATGGGATTCCCACATGAGCACGGAGGGAGCTGGCTGATGCCATTGCAAGGCCACTCTCAGGAATCCGTTGCTTGTTTCTGGCAACTGCAAGAAGTGCCCCAAGAGTGCAGGGAAGCAAACATCACTGCCATCCACAAGCCAGGCATGAAGGAGGACCTGGGGAACCCCAGGCCGGTCACACTAACCTCCTTCCCTGGGAAGGTGCTGGAAGCCCTCATCCTGGAAACCATTTCCAGGTGCAGGAAGGACAAGGAAATCACTGGGAGTAGACAGCATGCATTCCCCAAGGGGAAGGGGTGCTTGACCAATGTGTGAAACATTTGTGATGAAATAACAGGCCATCTGTTTTCTGTGTCTTTCTATGTATAAAGTGCCTATCAGCATATTGATAAACAGTCTTGGGAGCCACTCCGATGGCAGCAGTTGTGAGGCCCGTTAGTACCCTCAGCACTTCTCTTTCCAACCACCAGGGAGAGCTGGGTAGATGTCTACCTGCTCTCAAGGAAG
Source organism: Cygnus olor (assembly GCF_009769625.2). Taxonomy (NCBI): domain Eukaryota; kingdom Metazoa; phylum Chordata; class Aves; order Anseriformes; family Anatidae; genus Cygnus; species Cygnus olor. The sequence continues at coordinate 3,567,273 of NC_049183.1, forward strand.
ATGTGCAACACTGCCTCCTGTTAGCTCCTCCAAGAGAAGCTGCTGAAGTCTGGACTGGATGAGCAGACAGGGTGCACTGATAACTGAGCCTCTGAGCGGCTGCACCCAGAGGCTGGTGATGTCAGAAGGTGTGGTGGTTTTACTCAGGTGGGCAGCCGAGTTCCACCACGGTCGCTCAGAAAATACCACACAAAGAGCTCAAAGTTTGAGATAAGGATGATTTAATTAAAGGGAAAAGGCAGAGGGAAAAAAAAAAAAAAAAAGAAAAAAAAAAAAAGCAAAGGCCGCACGGAAGCACAGAGGGAGAGAGAAAAAAAAAAAAAAAAAAGCAGTTATTCTCTACTTCCCATCAATGAGCGATGTTCGGCCACGTCCTGTGAAGCAGGACACATAACAGTTGTTCGGGAGGACAGATGCTTCCACCACGAGAGCCCCACACACACACTCCTTCCCCTTTCCCACTTTTTATTGCTGAGCGTGACATCATATGGCATGGAATATCCCTTTGGTCGGTTTAGGTCAGCTGCCTGGTGATGTCCCCTCCCCATCACTTGCCCACCCCCAGCCTGCTGGCTCTTGGGGGCTTGGAGGGAGTCCTGATGCAGTGCCAGCATTGCTCAGCAGCAGACACAACACTGGTGTGATACCGGTGCTGCTCTACCTACAAGTGCAGAGCACCGCACTGTGTGGGCTGCTGCTGGGAAAGTTAACTCCATCCCAGCCAGACGCAGAACAGTGTGAAGGCTTGGGGCAGCAACATAAACATGCAAGAGCAAAATGGTTTGCTTTTAGCTTTGACGAACACTCCTCAGCACTGAACTCTAAATGTTCTGCTCCCCCTTCTGCACACCCTGGCTCTTGGGCTTCACTAGAGACCTGTAGCACTAAGGACCAGTGTTACGTGCCTCAGTGGTGGGACCAACCAAAAGCAACGGCGTTCTCTTTTGAAAGAGAAAACTATCCGTTTTTCACAAATTGTATACCTGAAACTTCTGCGGCCTGACGTCTTATTCAAGTTGAAAGCAATCATGATATCATCCTTGTTCCCAAAATAGAGCACTGCAATTCTCTGCCAGTGTCTCAGGTCTTAATATTCTCCGGGCTGTAAGAAGGCTCATAAGGGTTTAAACTTAGGTAAAGGCTTGCACCTTTCCTTTCTCTATTCCAAAAAACAACACTTTTCAGAGATGCTGTGAATGGTACCTGATGGCTGAGACTGGACTAAAAATGAAAATCTGTGGTTTATGTAAGACCTTCTATTTTTCTTGTTTATTCTGCCTTGATTCTTTGCACTTACACAGCTTTTTCTTTGGATTCCAAGTTGGGCTTCTATTCTCAAACTCACTGGTCTGAAGATACAATAACTGCTTCTGTGTACAATAAATCCTTCCTCTTCATCCATCAGATCCTAAATCCTCTGAATGCCTGAATCCTTCTTAAGCGACTCCTACCATTAGCCTTGTAGATATATGCATCTGTGTTTCAAGTAAAGTAATAATCTCAAAAGGGATCAATAATAGTTGAATTAGAATTTCATAGGAGTTTTATCTTTGTTGTCAGTGCTTTAAGAGTTAAACTACTGGTGATGCCTTTAGGGAAAGAAAATCACAATAGAATCTCATGGCTTATGTTATTTTGGGTATGTTTTTTGAGTTACTGCTTCCTCTAGCTGAAAAAATGTAATTTCTTTATTACTGTGATATGTTGCTGTACGAAGGGGGGTTTGATCATTCCTGCCATACAAGGATGCCATCTTTTCTGATATGATATTCATATCAGAATATAATGAGGCAATTCAATCTAAGGGGGAAAAGCGAGGTACTGCTGATCAGACAGTATGTGACCACAGAAATATACCACTGTGTGTCATTAAGACCTATGTAAATACTACTGTCTTTAATCTTCTACACTTACAATTCCTAAAGAGCTTCATCTAGATTTGTGGTTCAGGAAGGACCAAGGCGTGTCAGGAGTTGAGAAGTCTGACACTGTTAATAAGGTGTTTGGTGTCTGTAAATACCTGGGTTTTGTTCTGTGACACCAATGGAAAGGAGTAGATGAATTCTCAGACTAGAAGGAAATTGTATCTGGTAGTACAATTCTTAATTGCATCAAGAATATTTAATTTTTCTTACCAGCTTATTTCATTATCTGCTTTCCTGTCTGTGGAGTGGCTTAGGACAGGTTGGGCTGTGTAGAGAATGTGGAAGGAAAAGAAAGCAGAGCAATGCCAGCTATTTCTTCCTCTGAGGAAAAAAAAAAAAAAAAAAAAAAAAACAAAAAAAAAAAAAACAACAATTGATAGGACCATGAGAATGCAGCTGCTAAAGACTTTTGGTTGTATTTCTGACATGTCACATTGCTGAATCCAAGATACACCAGTGCTTCAACAGATCTATTTAAAAATGTGTAAATAGATCAGATTTAATTCAACTAATGGAGAAATAAAATTAAAAAAAAAAAAAAAAAAGTGAGGACAGTAGTTTCAGTAGACATTGCCAGCACTGCTTTATTTATTTTTTCATTTTTATTTTTAACAAATGCTATTACTGTAAGGGGAAGAACTGATAGATTTACTTTCTTTGCTGTTGCAGCTTAGGAAAGTTCAAGAAGTCAGCTGTCAGAGTCTGAGGCCCTTGCAGGCTAAGGAATTTCAATTTCAAAGTACAAGAGATTGAAGTCTTGAAACAAAAGATCATCAAACACTAATAATTCCTGACTGTTGCTGGAGCTGTGAAGTGGGTAGGAAACTGTGCCTCTTTTCAAAGGGCAGTGAGTGTGACAGTGAATCTTGCACTCAATTAATTCTGTGGGGCAATGTAAGGATGATATGAGAGAACGCAGATGTGAATGAACAGACCATTTAAGGCCACTGGATTACAAAAAAAAATAAAAAAAGTGAATTCCCACAAAATTGCTTTCAAAGTAACAGAAGTTCTAGCAGGACTGCTCCTCCCATTTCTAATGCAACTCAGAAAGCAGACTTTCTTAGTCTTGTTGTGGAAGAAAGTGTAGTGTACTTCAGAACCCAACTCCATGATAGCACAGGATATGCCAGCTGCTAACAGTAAAGTATATTCAGTTTAGCATACATGTTGTTAAATGTACATTGCAATATATATGACATTCATAGATTTTATGATTAAACTACGGGAAATTAATATTAGGCAGACCTAAAATCAGAATTTTTACCTTTGAATGATATTTTAAATTCAGCCTGGATTACTTAACAAATTTTGTCCTCCCCTAAACTAGACTTTGGTAAGTGTATTTTCCAGCAAAGAAACTATTTGTCAGAAAAATTGCAAAACTTTCTCTATAGTGACCTTTAAATCTTCTTTGTTGCTGTTTTCCAAGACAAGCTTTTTCAGCTTTTAGATTTAGTTTGCAGATTTGTTTGTAGATTGTGTAGATTTACTCTGTTCCCAGATGTATTATGTTGCATTTGGCTGTATTAAAATGCATTTTTCAGGTTGCAAGTGATTCAGATCTCTCTGTAATAGTAACTTCCTTTCTGTTTACTGTTCCACAAAGATTTGTGGCAACAAGAAACTTTTCCAGTAAAAAATTATGATATCGTTTTACTGCTTTACAGAAATATGAAATGATGAATCATAGAATCATAGAATCATAGAATATCCCGAGTTGGAAGGGACCCATAAGGATCATCAAGTCCAACTCCTGGCACTGCACAGGTCTACCCAAAATTTTAGACCATGTGACTAAATGCACAGTCCAATTGCTTCTTAAATTCAGACAGGCTTGGTGCAGTGACTACTTCCCTGGGGAGCCTGTTCCAGTGTGCGCCCACCCTCTCAGTGAAGAACCTCTTCCCGATGTCCAGCCTAAACCTCCCCAATGAGGGGACCAAGCTCTTTCTCTGACCAAAGTCTGTAAAGTAACCAGACTCTGGTTTCTACATATTAACAACAGCATCTTGAAGTCATTCATTCAATCAATTTTTTCGTGTGTCTTCTTTACATCATACAGTGGAAATCAAGTTAAAAGACAAGGTATAAAGCCTTGTCATTGCCTCTATAACTGGCCCAAAATTGCTTAAACAAACAGACTACGAAGGCAATAGATTTGCAACAACACCTCCTACGCAAATGTGCTAAGTGACTTTTTTTCATTGCTTGTAATATCCCAGATGAAACATTTAAATGCTTTCTATACCACTGAGCAGAATGGTAAGTAACCTATAGTTCTCCAGCTCACATTTAAAAATAATAAATAAATAAAACAATCCTTGAATCTTTTAGATTTCCTCAGTCTGTTGACAGTTTAGCAAAAAAATAAATGACCGCACTCCCCCCCCCAAAAAAAAAAAAAAAAAGCATTACTAGTTCTGAAAGCTTGTTTCTGAAAATCCTTTAAGTCATTGGTGTATATTCTCTAGGTTTTTTTGTACATACAAAAGTTGAATATCAGTAAATGGTCCCTACTTTCTTTTGAGAAAAGATAGGCTTTATGTTCTGTACATGGCAAAAAAAAAACACCCTGCTTTGTTCTTGTTGCAACTTGATAGCCATGCAGAAAAAGAGATATTTTCATCCAGGCTTGTTGAGAATTAAGTCTTTTCTCAGATTCCAAAAAGCTTTTCACCATTTATTTCCTAAATTCTACGCCTGCACTTCATGGTTCTGTCCTCAGCACACTTTGGAAGCATCAAAGTCATCACAGGAAACATAGTTCTTTTCTCCTTTGCAGGCACTCAGATAATCTTACAGTTAAAATTGGAATTTTTGTTTAAAAAATGTGTGGTTGGGAGAGGATGCTAGTCTCAAGCTGGTTGCAGTTAGTGGCTGCAGAAGGAGGAAGAAATGGAATTTTCCCAGAGTGCTGGGGCCTGTTTGGCTGTCCTGTCAGCAGGGTGGATGTCCCGGCTGGGTGGAATGGGGAACCAGAGCTAGCAGGGCTCCTGCAGCCTTGTGCACAAGTACCTGGTGCTCAAAGATGGAAATAAGATTTCCCTAAGTGTTGGAAAGAATTTTGTAGTGTTTGTTTTAACTCAAGAGACTGCTGGAAGTCACCACAATGAAAGCAAGACTCAAGAAAAGGACTGGCCCTACAGGGATATCCTTGACACTTGGTAGCTTTGATGCAATTTCTTTTAATCTATTTCCCCCAGTAAATCTGAGCTCTCTGTATTGTAAGTTACCTTATTCTAAGTCCATTGTTTGTGGTCTTGAAAAACCTGTCCAGAGATATTACAAGTCTGTGGTGTTTCTTGATGTGCTTGCTTTAAGGAGAAAAATAAAGTGGCAGCTTCATCTCCAGACCTGAAGTGATTTAGGATCTTCTTGCATTGTGTGGTGTGTTTATATAATCACATGTGAACACCTACTTCTGCAGGATATACTTAGAATTAAGACCACCTTGTACTGAATGATTTTTTGGAAGAATTTATTGCATTTTCTTCTATGAGCTGAGTGGTTTTGAATGGCAAGCTGTACTAATCAATAGGAATTGCTTAGAGTTTGTGGAAAGTGAATCTGATCCAAGATTCTTAGGACAAAAATTACAAGAGCAGTTACTTAGGCCATGTGGCTTTATCAAAGGCAAGTGGATGGACATCAGTAGGAGTGCTCTTTCAGCTTGAATTATCTGTGGTTCATGGGAAAAATGAATGTAGTCATAGATATACAGAACGGTAGCTTGTGTATTATATGTGCACTGACATACACAAGGTGCGTTCTGCTTCTCACTCAAAGTTTGAAGTGCTAGCTTCTTTGACTATTGTGGAAAATGTGCCAGAACGCTAGTGAAACTTCTTCCCAGCACATTTAGTAGCAGGCTGCTGTGAAGAAAGCAAAATAGCTTGGGTGTAGCACAGTGCTAATCTGGCTATATTGCTCCCAAAATGAAGTTAGCTTTAGTACAGCCTGCAAGGCTACAGGGAGCTTGGATATATTTCCACTGTATTGCAAGTACAGAGAGAGATGGTACCCAAAAGAAAAGAGAATTTATATGCTGTATATCAGTAGATTTCCTATAAACATCACAAAGGGCAAATTACTCAAGAACTTTAACCAAGTGACTGAGTTTGTTTGGATAAAAAACCTTTCAGCTCTATTTTCACTCTGCTCCCATGTTTGTGTGATTGCTTCAATTTGCATTTATGGGCCTAACATATTGAAGCATCAGCACTCACATCTAAAGTCAGCAGTGTTAAGACTGTGCACTAGGAATTTTTATTTAATCAAAATACTAATTTATATATATATATATATATATATAAAAGACAGTGGATTAATGATAGAATACCAAGGAGCAAGCAGGCCACTTTTTTAAATCTTCCTCCTGCCACTGATGTCTATACGAAGCATTACATTCATCTCTCTCCCTGTTTTTGTTGTTGTTGTTTGTTTTTTCTTTTTTGTTATTATCAATTTATTGCTTTTACCTTTAGAGTGAAGGCAAAAATAAACCCCAAATCTTTCATGGCTTTTCTCAAGACAGCAGCATTCGTTGCTAAGATGGATTTGGAGGTGGTTTTTAAATTTGTTTTAAACAACTGATAAAATAGGGGGTGAAATAAGACACTTTCAAAATCTCTTCAAGTCAGGAAGGAATAGTCTGGATGATTGGCTATGCAACGCAGCATTGCCCTCTTCCATTTTACTGCAGTGAGGACTGCTCATGCAAGTTCCGTGTAGTAGTGATTCATCTGTTATGTGAAACTGTAGAAGAAGAGTTACTGTTTTTGTTTTAACCAAGCAACATGCACAGAAAGTGAGGCAACAAGGTGCTTGGGGCATAGTCCAAACGTAAAAGTAAAGGCAACCAAAGCATAGTGCACTGACTGGGCAAAACCATCTCTGATTCAAGAAGCCCTTGCAGTTAAGTGGCAGAGATACGAGGGCGAGCTACAGAGAGAAACCTGCCAGCACTGTTCCCTGCACTCAGAAATGGTGAGTCATCATGAAATAAAAGTATCATCAGTAGCAATAGGTGCCAAGATTTATGATGAGCTGTTTTGTCTGTCTTTTGTGCCAAGAACAAAGTCTCGTTTTTCTCAATTGTCACAGGGTCCATTCAATAGCTTTTTGAGCTGATTAAATTTATAATATTTGATTTACTTCCCCTTTCCCCCATTATTTTTTCTTAATCGACTGTAGATAGTAATAGCCATCTTGTACACTGAGAAAGCATGTATTTGTAGGAATGCTGCTTGTCCCTGAAGTGAGATTCCACCGGTATCAGTAATGGATTTTTGAGGCCAGTCAGACCGAACATGGAATATATGAGTGTTTCCACTCATCTGAAATGTGAATAGGCATTGGTTGAGCAGAATACTTGTAGTTGATCTGTCATGCAATGAGTTTGTATGCAATGGTTATGTTTTAGTACCACAGTACTTAAAAAACTTGTGAACAGCCATAGTTCATTCCTTTGCCATAATGCTCAACCAAGCCATCTCCAATATGGAGAGTTTCTAGCAAAGAGTTTTTCTGGTCTTTGAAGTGCATCAAGTGCTAGTCTAGCCCTCTAAAGCACTGTGTGTGAGCATAGCACAAAAGAAACACGAAGTACTACATTTTTCAACAGTTCCACTCCATCAAATCCAATATCCTCATCTTTGAGTGTTTTATGAAAAAAAAAAAAAAAAAAAAAAAGAAAAAAAGAGCAGTGAACATCAGATGGATTGCATGAGAGTCCAGAATCATGTCTTTATCCCAATAGAAAGCCTGTATATTATCTCTTGCTTCATGCATATTACAATTAGCACAGCTAAACCGAAGCAGCTACAGAATTGAGAATTGTCACCTTACCACAAACCTCCCACAAAGTGCAGGTCATACAAGGAAAGATACAGCAGGACCTAGTTTTGTTTCTCTTTTTATCTTGAGCAAATCAGACTCCATTGTCTCAGAAACTTGAAAGGCTTTGTATCTTTCTGGGTTCTAGCTGATGACAAGTTGAACATGAGTCACGGTATGCCGTGGCAGACAAAAAGGCCAGCTGTGTTCTGGGGTGCCTCAGGCATGGCACTGCCAGCTGGTCAACGGAAGGGATTGCCCTGCTCTGCTCTGCCCGATGCAGCCTCACCTTGAGCAATTCGTGCAAGTTTGGACACCAAAATATAAGCACATAAAACTATCAGAGTGCATCCAAAGGAGGGCTATGAAGACATTGTAGGGTCTGGAGAGCCAAGCACATGAGGAGCAGCTGAGGTCCCTTGGTTTGTTCAGCCCAGAGCAGAGCAGGCCAAGGGGAGGCCTCATGGCGGCCTGCAGCTCCCTCACGAGGGGAGCGGAGGGGCAGGCGCTGAGCTCTGCTCTCTGGGGACAGTGACAGGACCCGAGGGAACGGCATGGAGCTGGGACAGGGGAGGGTCAGGCTGGGTGTTAGGGAAAGGTTCTGCACCCAGAGGGTGGTCAGGCACTGAAATGGGCTCCCGAGGCCGTATGGTCATGGCCCCAAGCCTGATGGCGTTCAAAAAGCATTTGAACAGCGCTCTTAGATAAATGGTTTAATTCTTAGGTTACCCTGTGTGGAGCCAAGAGTTGGACTCGATGATCCTTATGGGTCCCTTCCAACTCAGGGTATTCTATGATTCCATGATTTTGTGATCTTTGAATGGCTATCAGTACTTATCTCAGATATGCTGCAGCAGGGAGTACAAAATGCTAGTGCATATTTCATGTAAAGAAAACAGGAGTTATGAGATAACCTGTGAAATGAGTGGTCCCCAAAGCTCTGGAGTATGTGAAATAATAAAAAAAAAAATCCACTCCGTGGTGGAAAGGCCTTTAGGTTTGTAGCTGATTGTTGCTTGGGGGGATTTCCTACTTAAGTATGTAATTTTACAGATTTTTTCTAGGCACTCAGGGAGCTAAACATATTTGTTAAAGTGATGAAGAAGATAATACGAAAAGGTGAGGAAATTATTCTCCTCAATGAAGACATTTTGCTTTTTTTGAATGACATGCCTGTTTCATAGTTTTGAGATATGTATATCATGATCTTGAGAGTACATTGGTATCTACTGCTACATTTTGCTCCTAATTACTTTACCATTGTTTGAAGAGCTCTGAAAAATCTTAGAAAAGTCCTGTTAGTGTCTTTGGTTCTGTGTCAGATTCTACAGCCAGCAGTAAATTTTTGTGATTTGAGATAATGCGCAAGCATTATAAAACGCTATATTCAGACCTAAAAAAGAAGGAGTAAGGTGAGGACGGGCACGGGGAAATTCTTAACATCAAAGACAAGGATCTGCCATCTACCTCCAAGAAATAGAAAGTATCTTACCAAGTTAAAATCAGAGAGAAGGTTATTCATTTTAGGTTTATAGAGTTGAAATGGAGTTACTTTATGGCTAAAACTTGGTAATAAAAGTACATATATATTGATTGGAGCTGATAATGTTGGTTGTTGTTGATAATTGTTCTTGCAGTTGATAATGTTGGTAATGTGGAGTAATGTTTGCAATAGGAATCAGAGGATTTTAATATTTAGTCAGTTCTGCCATTGATTTCCTGTGTCAGGTTTTGTCAGCGCTGCACCTCCATATCTCTTAGGATAAAAGATGTGTGATAAATTTGTTGGTAAAGATCTAGTAGATTGTAAAAATTTGCAGGTAAAATTGCATAATCACAAGATTATGATTATTTGTATCATTATTCTACATCAAAATATTTAAAATTAATATTATATTTTTTCTTAATGAATAAGGAATTTTACTTTTTACTGAAAAGTTAATTTGCACTGGGGGTAAATATTTCTTGTGCCCCCAAAAGGAAATATTAATTTATTTTTCAAGGTTTCATTAAACCATGTCATGTCTTCTGTGGTGATAATACAGTTTGTCTCATTTATGGTCAGCAGCTAAATTATTTATGTCACCTCTTCTATTGACATAACAGCACTGCACATAAAGTTAAAGTCAGAGTCCTTAAGTGGTTCTACTGTAATTTTTGTATTGATTACTTCTGGGATTTTTTGCAGGTCTGTCTCTTCTGACATAAATTGTTGTCAGTAGGATTAACAAAAGTAACAGCAGAGAGCAAGGACTCAGCCATGCATTCTCCAAGCGGTTGTTGTACAGATTGCAGTCAGAGCAGCCAGGGGAAATCTGATGCAAAGCAGTTACCAGTCCTTGCCAGGCCATTACCAACCTGCCCTCATAATGGCAATAAGTATGTGAATATCAAAGGTACAGGGGCCCTTCTCCTTGTCTGTTGTCCTGAAAAGGTTTCAAAAATTTGGTTAAAGAAAAAAATAATAACAAAGAAAAACTGGAAATTGTTACAAGGATATGGAGAGGAGGAGAAATAAAGGTTTTGCACATGTGCTCAGGCAGCCTGGATTTGCAGGCAGGAGTCAACAGGATGAGAGAGGAGTGATTTATGGGTAAAATGTTAAACTGGGATTAAGACACACAGGTTCATCTTTTGGCAAAGGCTTCAAGAGTGCAGTCAGCTCATATGCTCTGTGCTCGGGGTGCTTCTGCAAATTCGAGATAATAAAGTTCCTCTTCGCTCACCCTTGGCTGGTATTGTCTGCAAGGAAACTAAGCTTTTGGAGAGGGAGGCTGTGTTTCTCTGTATATTGTGTGATGCCATGCACAGTGTTATCCAGATTCTAGAATAGTTAAATCAGTGTTACCACCTTTATATGCTCAATACTTAGACACATTTTGGATCAGTAATTTATCATCATTTTCTGGGATGGAAGGGACTATTACCAGATTTTTTTTCTTCCTGAATAGAGAGATTTGATTAATTTTTTTCTTTTCTCTTCAAGGTTAGCACTTTGCATTATATATATTTCAAGGCAGGGAAATTGCTCACTTGACAGCTGTGGATAAAACATGAAATTTTAGATAATGTTTTAAATTCACCAGGGACAAACCTGCTTCATGGTAATTTATAAATTAAACTAAATTCAAATATTGTCTCCTGGCATGTAACTGTAATTAGAAAACTCTCTTGAAGAGGAAAGAGATGACTGATATACAAATTATTTTGCAGCTAAAAATAGGAATGTCTAGAGTTTGGGTGATACCAGGCAAGTCATGTTGAACAAGCTTTCTTCATTTTGCACTTAAAAGTTTTTCCCAGCTCACCAGCTTGACTATCTTCAATTTTGCAATGTAAAAGTAAGTGGGGAGGGAGTCATATTATGAAATGTCGAGTTATTTGTGACTGCACAGTTTCTTCAGAGTGAATTTGATTTCAGGCTTCCCTCTTTTTCCACCTCCCTTGTTTCTCTGTTACCTGTCTTTCTAATACCTGAAAGGAAAAAAAAAAAAAAAAACAACTCCTTAGAGAGAAGCTTTTCATACTAGGGAGTTTTTACTTCAAAGCTGTTCTATCTTTCTTTTCTTGGACTTGCTCCTTATGATAGCACCAGCCCACTCACTCTTGCGGGAGGAACATGCAAATGGTATGTGAGGCCTTGCAGGAGCTTTGCTTAGAAACAAGGGCTGAGAGCCTCTGAACTGCCCTGCACTGCTGAGCATCTGAGTTTTGGCTTGCTTTGCTCACTTTTCTTCTCAATTCTTTTCTTTCCAATATATTTAATTCAGCACACGACAATCCTATTTGCATTCTTGCTGTTCACCTGCTCTGCCAGTTTATTTCATTTGAATAGTTGCTTACCTGTCACTGGCTGCAACATTTTTAGGCATGGGGGAGATGGAGATTGGAGGTATTTGTGTATTTTTTGTTACAAGCCTTGTAGCTGCATTCGGGCTCATGAACGAGGGATACACTGCCAAGTAAATGCCACTGGCTTTTCCAGTTTTACAGTTCTGATAAAAAATAAAAAAGATCTCTGCAGTGAGAGAATCGTTTATTCAAGCACAAGAATCAGAAAAGAAAAGAAAACAAAAGAAAAGAAAAGAAAAGAAAACAAAAGAAAAGAAAAGAAAAGAAAAGAAAAGAAAAGAAAAGAAAAGAAAAGAAAAGAAAAGAAAAGAAAAAAGAAAAGAAAAGAAAAGAAAAGAAAAGAAAAGAAAAGAAAAACAGAAATATCCTTTGCAAGTAGGAGTGTGTGGTAAAATATCGCCAGCAGATTACACTTTTATTCTATTTCTTTGTTAGGGGCATGTGTCAAAAGGTTTTTTTACCTAGATCTGCTAAAATGGTATATGGAAGGACAACATATTTACTTCACCTTTTACCTCAAAGCAGTAAACATTGTTGCTGGAGACCATTAAAACCTAGTTGTGTCAGCTCCATTTCTAACTCTGGCACTCTTTCAGGGTTAAGTAGCACTGATATTAATGTGAGATGACATCAGTCAAAAACTGCTCCAAATTCAGGTACAGCAGGATCCAGGGCAACCTGCATTCAGTAGGTTTCTAATTGTGACCTGTAATTGCAGGCATTTTCAGAAGCTTAATGCTTTCCAACTGAGTTTTCCTTATTCCACTATAACACAGAAGTAAATCTACAGCTGTGTTGCAGCTAAAGGAAATGAGAGACATGTGGGAAAGTACCTGCCTTCTGTAAGCAAAAATTTGTAAAATTTGTATAGTCTTCAACACGGGACAGGTGGTACTTGGTATTTTAGAAGATGACCTTTGGAAGGATGCACACCGACTCATATGCCCATTGCTTCTTAAGCAACTTTGCTTCATACAGATTTGCATGAACTGAAATCTGCTACCACCTACAACTATAACTGGGCAAATAATAATGATAACTAAGTCATTCACACAAAAATACAGTTATCTTCTCGCTAAAACTATTTAGCAGGGTTGTGGTAGTTACGAAGGAATGCTGATGAAAGCAAGTGTTAGCATTTCGCATTTTAAAAGGATGTTTTACATAAGTTTCAAAAGTAAAATAACTAAATGGAATAGGACATTAAAACATGCAAAAACATGTCAAAAACATTGTTTTCTAAACGAAAATGTTTCAAGGTTTCTAATTCAGAAAGTTAATCTAAAATCTCTTTTTGAGATTGTAATTATTATAGGAGTGCAAATGTTCCATTTTATCTAAGACCAGTGGGAGCAGACTGCAACTGTGATATGGTAGAAAAATAGATAAGATAAACACTTTGGCACGTGTAATTAGAAACAGAAAAAATATGTTGGAACAAAGATAGCAAAGTCATTTCTATTCACTATAAGGGTTCAAATCAGAAGAATGTACACTTTAAATATAAGCTATGTTTAGACCTGCTGGTAGCCTTACTAGCTGTGTGAAGTATAACATCTTGCTGGAAAATGAAAAACATGTCAAACCTCCCACCACCAAATATTTCACCATCACCTTAATGAATCCTCAGTCGCCAAGCATTGCTGATGTTGTACTGTACAACATTCCTGACAAATTATGTTAGTCTCACTTTATTAAGCTTTTTACTTCCCTTGCCAATATGCCCTCGAAAGGTTCTTTTTTCTTGTTTTTGTTTCAATACATTTGCAAGGTAGTTTCTGTTCTCTGAATGTTGTGGATTTTTTGTTACATGGTGATGGATAGGCCTTTTAATATTTTAGCAGAAATTGTTCCAATAAACTCCTTTCCCTAACGTATGCTATCATGCTATCTGAACTGTGATCATAGGCAAAAGGGCCGATAAAACACCTACCTGGGTTTGAACTTTTTCTATTTTTGTAAAATAGCCGTCAGCTGTCAGTGTTTTTTTTTCTGCATCTTGTCTTAAGAAAAAGCCTTTATTTCATCATCAGAACTGTTTTATCCTTAGAAAACAGAACTTTGCCTACTGTGTTGAAGGGAGAACCTAGAGGACAAATGATTCTGCTTGGTTTAATATACAGCAGTCAATACCACCAGTTGTTACTAGCAGATTTGCTTCACCCATGGAAACCCTGTTGAGGTAAATGGAAAAACAAACCCCAAAGTGTGATTAGGTCCTCGTCATTTTTGTGTAATGTAGTAGGAGAGTAGTAATGAAGATAAGCACCTGTAGAATTAATTGCAGAGGGGTACAAATGCAACCATACAGCTCTTTTCCAGACTTCAGATGATGAGGTTATTTGCAGGCTAATTATCCTTGTGGGGACTTTAGGCTGAATGGGGGACATAAACAAGGCCTGTTTGAGGCCTGCCCCCGGTTTGCTGATTGCAGCCACGTGGGTGCAACTGCAGGACACAGCTCTGCTGGGGCAGGAAGAGAGGTCGCTCCCAGGTGGTGTTGGGGTCAGTTCCCAGCCACAGGTAGGAGTGCTTGTGTTCAACTTTCTAGCAGTGCTGTTATGTCTAGAATAACGTTACAAAATAATTTTCTTTATGTTACTTGGTCCCTTACCTTCTCTGTTGTGAAGGTTTGGGCTTAAAAGGAGGAAAAGAGACATGAAAGTGAGCTCTTAAGAGCAAGGAGGTGATAACACCCACTAAGTACCCCATTGGATTGCTCTGTATGATGCAGTTGGTTTTTCAGTTTTATATCTTTTCATTGTGTTAAGAGTCTCTGAGGCACAAGAAAAGTTGATGTATTTGCTGCAGTATAAAGGCAGTCTATGCTGTCTTTGATAAAGGAGCAATTGAAGGATGAGTAGATGTATTACAACTTGCCCTCCTTTAGCTGATAAAGGTTAAAAAGCAGGGAAAACCCAATAGCATGATCATCAGCTGCCTAAATTCTTACAGCTTGCAATCAGCTTGGGGAATCTGTTAAAGCCTTTGCTGTATAAGTTAAACTTTGCTCAGATGTATCTGACGATTTCACCATCATGTTCCTGAAACTGCTATCTGAACTCAGTCATAGACAATAGACAACATGCACATCTGTGTGCAGAGTCAAGGAGTGATCATGACTTCTTAGACCAGATCCTGTAAGTAGATATGTGTTGTCCCCTTGGAAACATGCCTCAGCAGTTCTTCTTGTGAAATCAAAACCAGAAAGCAGAGCTGGCTTTAGAAGGAAGGTTCTGTTCAGGGTTCGTCTAGATAAGGGGCTCTGACTGATGCCCTCAACTCATAGCTTTTTTAAAAAGTGTTAAGTGTCGACATGTTTGCAACTGGTGTGATGAGGGTGCTGCTGGCTAGCAAGCTGTCCCATCTATGTAACATTCATCTGTAGACAGCCATATTTCAAGGTGTAGACAGGGTAGAGGTCCAGCACTCGCCCATCTCAAAATTTTGTGCTGTTTCTCTTAGGCTGAATGCACTTTCTTCTGTCCATATTTTCTTACACACTAACACTTTTAGAATTCACTATATTATCAGGTACTACAGAAATTGGCAAATTTAGGAAATGTTCTCTTTTAGCAGTTGAATGCTGAAAGTAGTGGAGGGCCAAAAAAAACGAACATACATCTGCAGGTAGCTTACATTTTAGGCAATTTTCCAAAAGTGACATCAGTGACTGCTTTCTTCAAGGATACCTGCCCAGTGTGACTCCAGTACAGTCTGGACTTAATTTTTTTATTGCAAGGAAGGGTTTAAGATACTTTATTATCTCATTCACCTATGCTTGAGATAATTGGACTCTCTGTGCACTATACAAACAGAAGAAAATGGGACCTATTTCACTTAGAGATAACATTTGTCTTAATATTGAGTATTCTAACAGGTTCCCATGCCTTTCAGTCATTTTAAATTCATACAGAAACAAGTTTCTCATATCTTCAAAGGTACTGCAGTTTTTGATTCACTGCAAAATGCTGCAAACTTTTTTTTTTTCAGTTTTCCTTCTAATACTTAGACAAAGCTCAATTAAAACTCATACCAATTAGTTGTGAATGACTTTTGAGAAATATGTTAAACAAAAAATACAAGCAGGCTACAACTATTTAAAATGTGAGACTATGCCAGTTTTAATATCTGTTACATTGCTGTATTTCCAAGCCATAAATGTGACAAGAATGGCATGCACCATGTAAAATAAATTTGTTACGGCCACTTAAAAAATTGTTTTTCATTATTATTAACTACTGGAAAGTCAGATGTGAATAGTAAATATTCTTTGATATATAGTATGGATTTTCCTGAACTGACATTTCGTACCACAGAACTTAAAATATTTGTTCCTGTTAACAAGTGTTTTGCTTCTACTTATGAAGTGCTTGAGGTATCTTTAATTGCTGCATAGGTTTGTGAGATGTATGTAGCTATATCTACCTTATGCTTACTCTGTGGAAAGATACAAATCATGCAAATAGTCCTCTGTTGCGTTGAGAACATTTACCAATGAATCAGGGGCTAGTGGGATGCCTGAGCAATAATATTAGGCCAGATCAAAGGTTTAGCAATTTAGCAGTAGTCAATAAAAGGTGCCCATGGAAGAGAAGAAGAAAAAGACAAATAAAAACCAAAACTCTCAGGATACTTCCTCAATGATCTGTAACTTAGTAATTTTGGATTCTTGGAGTAACCCTGAATGAGATTCAGATTTTTAATATTTTTTTTCCTCTGAATCATAGAATAGTTTGGGTTGGAAGGGACCTTTACAGATGAGCTACTTCTAACCCCTCCCAATAACATATGAATATGCTTGTCTTGTATCATGTAAAACTTCAACAACAACAGAATCTCATGGGAATAAACCATAAATACTTCTTTAAAATGAAATATCCCATGATCAAACCATGTTAATAATATATAAATAGCCTTGCTTTTCTGAATTTCAAATTTGCATCTGACCTTGGTTTCTTATTAACAATTCCAGTTGCTTGGCTCTTATTATAGAAAATGTCTGAAGGATGGTCTTGGTTTTTAAATGCAAGCTTTTATCCCTACTGGGGGAGGAGTGTGTTTTTTGTTGTTTTGTTTGTTTTCCTTTGTTTTTGTTAATCAGTAGTCAGCTTAAAAGTGAGAACACCTCAATTACAGTTTCTGGACTTGCTTAGTAGAAAGCAGAAGGGTTGAGAAGCACTTTTGGAGCAGATTCTATCCTACAACAGCCAGTACAGTAATACATTTAAAAAAAAAAAAATACATAATAGATGAACTGCAGAGCAAACTAAATTAGATACAGTTACAGCAGTGTAATACACTAGTGCCTTTAGTAATTAGCCAGAGCTGAAGTGATCTACTGTGGATTATATTCTTTGAGTATCTCTAATAATCTAAGTCATATTTTCCCTGGTTGACATTTACCAAAGGCCTCAAGTTACATGTATTTTTCTGATGTTTCATAGCTCACTTTTGAATACTCAAAACCTGGATGTTAATGTTGAGAGCTTCTCTTTAAATTGTCCTTCCTGCAATTTTGTACGCTTCTAACTTTATTACAATTCTGTCCTTTAAGTCAGATATATCAGACATTACAGCAGTTAAATTACAATATAAAACTTATCTGCATTCAAAATTGGTAATAAAATTTAGGTCCTTTTCCCTGGAACTGGCTCTTTGTAGAGCTATCTTTCCAAGGGAAGATCCACCAAATTCTTCAGGGTTTCACAAGTGTCCAGGTCTGTATGGGGCATGCACGTGCTGGTTCTGAGCCCAGCCTGCACATGTACAGCACTGGTGTACCCAAAGGTGTGATTTTCAGCACTGCTGTGACACTTTGCTTGACATTCCCAAAATCGCTGCATCTCCCATGTTGCCTCCTTCTCTGGTGTTGCCTTATTTCTCTAGAATTTATTTTTCAAGTCAAAAAATACTGCTCACTCTGCATTTTTATGATATTTGCTACACACCTCAAAAGTTCAAAATACTGAAGTTTTATGTTGTAACATAAAAATGGCATTTTGAATATTTGTTGCTAACTCGTGAAGATTTGATGGTCCTTGAACTAGTGAGATTTTTCTCACAAATGCTTTCCATTTTTATTTAATAACTTTGAGGCCCATAGTCTGTCCTCAGCATAGGAGCTGATATTTTCATGAATCTGTTGCCTTTGAGAATGGGAGCTTCAGGTGAAAAAGTATCTAGTATCACAGCACTCGTGTTAATCTGTTCATGTTTCATGTTAAGGGATCTGGACTGCTGAGAAATCCAAGTGATACAATAGTAAAAATAATAGGCTTAGTTAAATACACATACTTAGTTAAATATATTTACTGTCTTCTATTTCTTTCTTTTAAGACAACTTTGTAATTATCATCTCATACGTAAACCTCAGGCTGATGCATGTCAGGTGTTGGCATAAGGATTTTGAAGTTGAAAAACAGACTTGAGCAGTCAACAAATTTTGTATTTTCATCTTGCTCAAAACATGTATGTGTTGATACTATTTACCAGCACTTATTTGCATAGGGAAAAAGGCTTTAAATGCTGCTGCTTATCTGGTCTTTAGCCCCGTAGCATTTATAGCAAAGATGCTGTTAGCTGAGTTGTGTTATTTAATCTGGTGTTCAAAAGAAAACGTCAACCAGACCAGCTATGAAAATTAAACTATTCCAATGCCTTTAGGACTTCTTACTTCCATTAGCTTCAGACTAAAATAAACAGTTTTTTTTATATTCTTTACTGAAATCCTTCTTCTGTCCTTGTTTCTCTTTTTGTGTGACTGAACTTCTGCATCTGCTTTTCCTTGCTTCTTTCCTGTATCTTTCATTGCTCTGGCTTTGTGTTCCATTTCACGTCTTGCTCTCTTTTTGTACTTAAATCCTTCTAACCACCTGCATTTTTAATGATCTAGTTTTCAAAATCAAATACCTAACGCTGTTGGGATTTCCTGTCACTCTGCCTGCAGGCATCACTCTTCTTGGCTCATGTTCAGAGACTTGTACTGTGCCCACAGTACTGTTCGCTGGAAACAAAGGTTATGTGGCCTTCCTGCAGTCTGGTTAGTCTTTGGCATCTTGGAAGGTTTCACAGTCAGCAGTTAAGCTCAAAAATACCCCTTTCTGAATGCATATTCTTGTAAAATTTAACTTGCGGAATGCCAACCAGAGGATTGTTTTACATTTCAATTTACCAGCTATTAGAAATGCAAAAACCGCTAGAGCTAAACTGTTTCTTTTCTCCTGTTTGCTTGGTGGTTTGACTGTTTTGTACTGAGATTCCCTACAAATCAAGCTGAGACGACTCTCAGTTGTATTAGCTGAAGGTACGGAGGTCTCTGTAGAAAGCAAACGGCACTGCTAATCCAAACCCTATCAGTGCTATTGTTAAAGAGCATGCCATGGGAGGGGGATCAAGCAGAGAAAGGCATGTGCCAGAACTGACTGCAGATCACGCAGAACCCCCAGCTTAAGGTGTCCCAAGCTGAAACATACCCAAGGCAGCACTGAGCTGTGAGGTTATACTGCTTTCTGTGTCTGGGCTGCCTTGCTGGCATCTTTGCACCTACATCAGTGTTACCTGGGCCCAGCCAAAACACCTGAGGATGCCTGAGCTGGGACAGGTGGGTTTTGGCTGCAGAGGTGATGGCTGGAGAAAGCAGTCCAGGGCTGTCCAAAATGAGAGAACTAACGGTTGGGTAGAGTGGACTATTGCAGGCTAGTGCTCAAATGCATTCCCAGGCCACTTTATGCTGTGGCATAAGCATAACCTGAGGCAAAGGGAAGCAAACTCTCTCCATAATTGAATAGGATCCCACCTATAGTGGTTCTGCACAACATAGCTGCACAGTGTGGAGGCAGATGTAGAACTGACTTGCTCAGAAATTTCTTGCCAGAGCTTTCACACTTTTCACTCCCTCCTGTAATTTTTGGACTGTGAATAAGGTACATAACGCAAATTTGCTGATTTGTAGTATCAAAGTCCTGTAGTACAGGACTTCAAATTTTGTCTGAGTTGCTATTTCCTGAAAAAGATGCAGTGGAACCTATACCTGGCTCACTTCAATTTCTTCAAGAGGAAGTTATTAAGAGGCATTTTTAATCCCAGCCTCTGCCATAGCAGAGTATTTTCTTCTATTCCTATTAAAAGTGCTTGACCAGGTATCCTGGGGAGACAGGGCTCTTCTCCTTTTGAGCACTATTGTAGAGGTATGTAAATGAAGAGTAGGGATTTTATTAGCTTCTTGCACAGCGGTAGATAATTTAAAAGATGGAAACATGACCATTCTAATATTTTGTAAAAAGAGAACCTGAGTGGTGTACAAGAATGAACTGAACTTTTATTAAGCATGAATGAACATTAACAATGACTGAATGCTCCTAGAAGCCTGGTCTCTTCTGCTGTTCAGCTGTTGTAAATGTAAGTAATCATAATGCAGACTTCTCTTTTTTTGTGAAATGGGACATGCCTACTAACCTAAACAGCAATCAGGGTCTCATGTAAAGCCATTTTTAGGCAATAAGGAGGGAATTTAATAGTAAAACAAGCTAATGTTTTTTTCACATTCAAAGAATGATTGATATTGGGGTGATCAGTTGTGATCATGACAGACTGCTGTACTTGCCAGCTTGCTGCTGACTCACGTGATATTGCCTTGCATTCACACAGAGATTAGAAATGGGAATAGCCAGGTCATCTACACAACAACATCAACAAGAAGTACCTCGTGAAGGAAAAATTCTGGGTTAGAACACAAGTGATTGAGATGCTGTATTTCTTATAAAAAGCATGTTTGAATTATGTTTTTTATTGTTTACAGTATCTATGCATTATGGTATCTAAACCCAAATTTAAGGTGAAAAGCTTTCTATTTGATGTGACAGTACTCCCATCTCTTAATGTAGCTAATACTTAAAGTTGTTTTTTAAGAGCTAAAATAAGCCAGAAGCAACAAAACCAAGCCATTCATTAACAAAGATTTTGAAAAGGAGTAAGTTAATAAATGTCTTATTTTAAAGAGCAAGTTGACTGTGTTGGTACTATGTTGCCGTTGTCTTATAGTGCAAAAGTAACAGCACTTTGCATACACCTCTGCTTTATTTAAACATAGGTCCCACACATCAATATAGCTTCCACTTTTACTTGGAAAAATCAGAACTTTGATTACCCATATCTTGTTGTAAGAATCGTTGGAATAAGGCAAAAGTTAAGATGGTCATTCATCCAGAACTCCAGCCAAGCTCTAAAGGAGCCATTCTTTATCTCTGTGTAAGTTCAGATCACTTTCCTCAGTTACTCCTTGTTTAGCTTTGTGCGCTTTCATGTGAGACTAAAATAACAAGACCTAAATTCTGAAAAGATATGCTGTAGCTCCTTTTCAGACACTCCATAGACCTGGGGTAGTCAGGAGTATCTTTTGGGCCTTTATCTAAGCCTGAATAGATCTCTGCGTAGTCTGAGGAGCAAGAACTGAATTGCTGTTACACAGACTGCTTTCAGAATTGAAAATAAAACTGTCAGCAAGTGCGGTAGGCAGAGAAAAACAATTCTACCTTTCCCAGCTGAATAAGAAATAAGTAGATTAAGCTTCTAGTCTTTTTCCTTTCCACTTCACCTATAAAAGCAGTATTTTCAAGTCAGAATGTATTTAACTTGAAAAAAAATAGTTTTAAAACACTGGATCACCCTAGACAAACCATAAAACAGTGGGGCAGAGAATGGAGTTTAATTTGTTGTTTAAAGCAATTCACAAAGTGATCACCCTGAATCAGTTTTAGTCTGTAAACTCGGTTCATTTGTTGTATGCAAAAGCAATCTGATGTCTTGCTTTTCCCTGAGCCTGTGTATGCTAAGTATTCATGTACACTTGGAGTGAATTAATGATTTTTGTGTGCGCACATTTTCCATTACTCATTTTAAATCCTCTGTTCTCATTAATACTCCGGTTTAAACGCATTGGTATGAACGTAGTCAAAGTAAGTTGTTTCAAGTATTTAAATCCAAGTTTATAGAAAATACTATAGATTAGAAAATACTATAGATATATATAGAAAATATAAAAAAAAATATAGAAAATCCCACTCCTCCCCTTACATGGTTGATGGATATCTTAAACTCACCTAGTACACCCAGGGAGCATTTCTTCATCCTGGTAGGAAGACCCTGGCTTCTGCTTCACTCGAAAAGACAGTTTTGAAGTGTGTGTCTAGCAAATCACATACTTGGTATGTGTGTGAAACATCAGACTATATACATAAAAACCTAGGAGAGTTTTGGATTTAAAAACTGTTTGCTGACATTACAGAGAAACATGCATCTGCATGTATGGAATTGATATGTTTGCTCCTCGGTAGTCTTCCATTCTTTGCTTGGAATTTGAGTCCTTCTCCCTTTTTTAGAAGTCTATAGGTTAGTACCTGAGCAGAGAGGGGAAAAAAAGGATCCCTTTTTCTTTGTCCTCCCTTTTGCACTCTTTTGCATAAGAGTAATGTACTGCACCTTTAGTCTGTAGCTTTAAATGTGCGCTGTTAATTCTCAAGAAATAATTATGTTTTTACTGTGTAAGAGGGGGAGAATTTGTTTCAGATTTATCCTTCTCCTTAAAGTGGCGATTGTATCTAGACACTTGGAATATGCAAGAAGAAAATCTCATGCTAGTCAGTCTACTGCTGATGGTTGAAAAAGGCTTAGAAACAACATAAAGGTCAAAAATATTGTAGCTGTAAATGAAAGTGTTTAAAGTTGGAGAGAGATTTATGGATGAGGACAGTGCGAATTGGCACTGGGACCATTCTTCCCCATTATTTCTCTAAATGACTCTTTTAGTAGTATTAAAATCAAGATACTCAAGTTTGAAAATTAATGAGAAGGAACAGCAAATAATTAGGAACGATGCCATGAAGTAGGTAAGTACTCTGCTTTGACTACTGGAATACCCAATCCCATAACTGCAGTGAATATTTGTATAGAATGAAAATAAGAGTAGATTACGTTTACTTCCCCCACCCCCAAAGTAAATAAAAATGGGGGGGGGGGGGGGGGGGAACAAACACTCACAGAATCTAAAGCCTACAGAATCTAAATCTAAACACCTACAGAATCTAAAGCATAGGTCAGGTGGTACTTAGTCCTCCCAAAGCGATTTGAGTGGCATGGTGATATTTTCTTAGGAGTAGTATAGACAATAATTTATTTTAGTGCAGTTGAGAAATAAAAGATGTCATTATTATTCCTAAAAGTGAAGCTCCAAGTACAAATTCTCTGTAGAGAGAAGCTGTAGAATCAAGCAGCCAGATCCACGGCTGGTTTATGCTGTTGCAGTTCCAGTGATTCCTGTACTTTGCCACTAGCATGAAGTTACAACAGCTGAAAATCGGATCACTTAGCTCTCTGCCTTTGGGTTTGAGCCTCTTCCTGAATTTTGCCCTCTCAAAAAAGGCAATTCTCAGTTACTGACCTGCTAGACCTCCACATGATCTTTACCCAGTTATTGCTGTTGTCATTTCAGAATGAACACATGACATTACCTTAGCATAGTAATATTTATCTAATATCTTTTATCCCTTATTTTAATTGCTTAAAGTGAGGTCTTGGATGAAACTATTTAAACCCCCTAGACATTATTCCTCTGCAAACCAAGAAAAATATTATGAATGGCTGAAATCCTCCTGCAAATCACTGAACAACTTAGTCTTTACAATTCTTTATTGAGAGAGAAGAAGCGGCCTTAATGCCAACACCTAGCTCTATATGATAAGCCTTCATGAACTTTTTATTGTTGTTGTGATGAATGAGTGACTTTTGCTTAGAGAAGAAAACAGACTTATGGAGGTTTTTCTGTGAAACTGGTGTTGTTTAGTTTTCCTTTGTGGCCTAGAGATAAAACAGCTATCATGCTTTGTAGCCCATTGCTGTTTCAGAGAATCCTAAGAGAGTCAGATGTCCCATTTTTAATGGACTATTGTATTAATTGGATTTTTTCAGTTCATTTTGTCCTTGTCATCGTTTTAAGATTATTTTTTTTTGCTTTGGGAAAAAAATTTCACTGATCTGAAAAGCTTTGGGAAGTTGCATAGATCTTACAGCTTTAAAAACTCGATTGCGTGTTCCACGCTGCGTCAAGCGCTCTCTGACCGTGTGCCATGATGCAAAACATTTTCACAGATTTTTTTACATTTTTAAAATGCTGAGTTGCTGTCTTAGGACACTATCTTAAATTGTCTTGCTGTTTTGTAACTTAGTTAGAAACACTCTTGCTCCAATTGGATTGGTAGTTTAAATGGCAGCCAGCTGAGAAATCATTTCAGCCTTTTGAGTGCTTTGAAAGGAAATCTTTCAGGGCTCTTTGTATCCCACAAGGCACATAAATGGCAGCGTAGTCTGCTGCAAGTTGTACGTAATAATAGCCTCTGATCTAAATTGGCTTAAGAATACAGTTAGGATTCACTAACAGTGTAAAGGAGTTCAAGAGGAAAAACATTCTTAGTGTGTAATGCTGTTGTTGCAGTGCAGCGTCTCAAATAGGTTTTGTCATACCTGTTGGGGACACAGACATCTCTAAATCCCAGGCACACGGGTACTTCAACTGGACAAACCAGGGACATACGTGAATGCAACAGAGGTGAACTGAATTTGCAGGAAATTATGGATCTGTTCCTTCTCCGTTAACTTTAGTTCTTCAAATAACTTCGTAATTTTTATGCTGATGATGCTGTTTTCTTTATCACCATAAATCATTGTTTTATGCTGATGACACTGTATTTCTCTATCACCATTAATCATCTGTAATGCTTGGGACAGAAATGTTAATGAAGAATACAATTTATTAAACATCACCTAGTAGGTGGGCTAAAAAGGTGGATTAACTGCAGATCAAACAGGACCAAAATAAAGCACCAGACTTGTGGATCTGGCATGAGGGGCAGCAGGAGAGGCAAACAGGACTTGAGCAGAGATGGGAGGAACAGGGAACAGCTCTGCTGAGTGCTCGAGAGCCAGGGAAGGCCACGGCAGCCTGGCAGAGGTCAGCAGTGTGGTGTTGCGGGGAGGGAGCTGCTCTCTGGAAGCGCCACAGCGTGTCTTCACCGCGGTGTCACGGCATGCCTCGTCATGATGCGGGGTTCTAGTCAGCATCGCTCTGCTACTCGTCCTGAAGCCACGGCAGAAATAGATGGTAATTTAAATTTAACTTGTCTCCCCCTAAGGTCCCTCTGCTCTTTGGAAGTGCTGAATACCCTCTGATATTTCTCTTGTCTTTTCAGAGAATAATCAACTCTTGCAAATCAGGGAAAGGGACTGGAGTTGAATGGCAGCAAAGACTGTCAAAACAAATGCCTCAAGTCATAGCTATTACTGAGAAAGTGTTTCAGACCTTAATTCAGATAAATGTTTGATTGGATAGCCTGTCTGTGCTATAAACTTTAAAGACCATGTTACTTACCTGTCATCTTCAGAGATAGTTTCTATACCCTGTCCACTTAAAGTCTGTGTGTTTCCCAGAAGGCACAGATTTCTCTTTCATTTTAATTTTTACCACACTTTGATTATGGTGATATTATATGGGGTCAGTGCTCAGTCAACTGTTAAATAAATTGCAAATTCTACAAAACACAGCCAGCAGAGTCATTACTAACTGTAATGCTGAAACTTCAAGCAAAATTACATCTGGCTACAATGCTATTCGGATGCATAAATTATACTGCCTCTGATTATCCTAAAGAAAATTCAGCCATTAAACTTATTTTATGGGCACAAAACAAGGGGAACTGCCAAAAGGAATCTGTGCATCCTAAAAGTCACAAGAAGAAAAATAATTGGCAAACCTTTTCCGCCTGCAGTTTTATAGAATGTTCTCTCTCCCTCCTGATGTTCAATCAGCTTCCACCACTGGCACAGATAAAATCATACAACAGCAGAACTGGTAGGGGGAATGTAGCCTGTGTAGCTTTTGAACAGCAGGTGGGTCAAACATTTCAAATCTGACCCCAAACAGCACATATCTTTACATGGGGAGCTAGAAGGGAGATTCTCCAGGGAGAAATACTGTAATTCAACACAGAACAAAATAAGGATGCTTGATTGCGAGCAGTTCGATGTGCTACAGAATTCCACTGGAAAGCATTCCAGCTGCCGTGGTGCTCCCAGGGAACCGGTCCTCTTCATGTACAGCTAGGTCGCTGATGCATTGTATCTGCATTAAGGCTAGAGAGGAATCGGGAGTGGAGCTTTCAGTTGCTGTGCAAACAGCCACTCCAATAGCATATAGATTACAGATCAAATCTATGACATTAACCTCTTAAACTCAGGGGGAGGGCATGTTGCTTCTTTCTTTGTCCTCCCTCCCCGAACTTTATCTCAGTATTAGCAGTGCTGAGTTCACAGCTACCTTTGAAGAACAAGTGAGCCAGTTGTTTAAAACAGTCCTGTCACTACATTTGCTGAGTTGCTTAAATGTATTTTAAACCATTCATATATTTGACAAGTAATTGCCAAAATAGGTTATATGTCACTGACCTTTATCAAAGTCTGATTTTTTCCAAGTCTTGTCTCACAGTTCCCTCCTGTAAAGACATTCAGGGAAGATAATTGCTCCCTAAACTAATTGCCTTCTCTGGTGTTCTTTTCTGGGCTCTGCAAGATAGAAACTTAAACTATTTGTTATTAGAATGGGTCTGAGCTCCTCAGTCTGGAAACAAGAGGAGGCGCACACATTTAGCTTCCTTCCTTCCTTGTGCATTGTTTCTTTCATTATGAAGTATTTATGTGTAGATTTTACAGAAGAAACAATTTTATAATCCAGTATGTGTTATTGTATTAAGTATAAATACAAGTAACAGGAGTCACAGATCATGCCTCTGAGTTCATCTGGAAGTGCACTGCGTTACTATCACAAACAGTATGGAACCTGAATCTATTTTTTCCTTGCTGATTAATTATAAGTATTTGGTATTTCAATCCAAGTTCATCTTTAGGCACAGAGAAGTGAACATCAATGTTCTTTTAACAAAGCTCTTCATTTTAAATCAGCTATATGATAGATTCTGACTGCTCTAGTCAGTGGCTAGCAGATTTTTATCCAAACAAGGAGCTACTCATGGGCTGAAGCATTTTGATAGCTCTTAAATATGAACAAAAATATTGAAGGTACTGTATCTTATCAGGGTCTTCATGTAAATTGTTGCCAGAAAATAGGGAATTCCTGCCCTGTTACAAAAGGGATTGTTACTTTTAGTCTAGTTTTACTCTGGAGACAGCTTTTTCCCATGCGAGTGTAATTGTAAGCAGGCAACGAGGAGCTTGCGTGATGTTTGTGAGTATGTTTGAGTATGTAGTGCTTTGTTATAAGGACAAAATTTTTCTGTTTACCTTTAGTTGCAGTTTATTCACACCTACGTTTGTCTGTCTGTTACATACATGAGTAAGCTGTGTGCAACGCTACCACCAGGATGTCCTGGAGAGCTCTGCTTTTACAGCAGGAGCCTTAGAGACCCAGAGTGTCCCTGATGAAAACTGAGTGGTCTCAGTCTGTGGAAGTGTACTGGGTCCAGCTGGCCTGAAGCTGACTTGCCCCACAGTGGCCAACGTGGTGCTTTGCTGGGGCCAGCGCAGGGCTGATATTGGAGTGGTTGCTGCAATATCTGGCTGCAATATTGCTGCAATGTCTGGCTATTGCTGCAATGTCTGGCTATAGGCTCTTCAGAAGGGACAGGCAGCACAGAAGGGGTGGTGGTGTGGCTCTCTGTATTAGAGAGTATTTTGATGTTGAGGAACTTGAGGCTGGGAATGATAAGGTTGAGTCTCTGTGGGTTAGGATCAGTGGGAAGGCCAACAAGGCAAGCATCCTGGTGGGGTCTGTTATAGACCGCCAAACCAGGATGAGATGGATGAGGAGTTCTACAGGCAGCTGGCAGAATTTGCAAAATCGTCAGCTCTTGTTCTTGTGGGGGACTTCAACTTCCCAGACATACCCTAGAAGCACAACACAGCCCAGAGAAAGCAGTCTAGGAGGTTTCTGGAGAGCGTGGAAGATAGCTTCCTGACGCAGCTGGTTAGAGAGCCTACCAGGGGAGGTGCCCCGCTAGACCTTCTGTTCACAAACAGTGACGGACTGGTGGGAGATGTGGTGGTCGAGAGCTGTCTTGGGCAGAGTGACCACGAAATGATTCAGTTCTCTATTCTTGGCGAAGCCAGGAAGGGGACCAGTAAAACCGCTGTCTTGGACTTCCGGAGGGCTGACTTTGAGCTGTTTAGGACACTGGTTGGCAGAGTCCCTTGGGAGGTGGTTCTGAAGGGCAGAGGAGTCCAGGAAGGCTGGGCACTCTTCAAGAAGGAAAACTTAATGGCTCAGGAGCGGTCTGTCCCCACGTGCCCAAAGACGAGCCGGCGCGGAAGAAGACCGGCCTGGCTGAACAGAGAGTTGTGGTTCGAGCTTAGGAGAAAAAGGAGGGTTTACAATCTTTGGAAAAGAGGGCGGGCCACTCAGGAGGATTATAAGACTGTTGCGAGGCTGTGCAGGGACAAAATTAGAAGGGCCAAAGCTCATCTGGAGCTGAATCTGGCTACTGTCGTTAAAGATAACAAAAAATGTTTTTACAAATACATCAACACCAAAAGGAGGACTAAGGAGAATCTCCATCCTTTACTGGATGTGGGGGGAAACTTAGTTACGAGGGATGAGGAAAAAATTGAGGTGCTTAATGCCTTCTTTGCCTCAGTCTTTAGCGACAAAACCAGTTGTTCTCTGGATACCTGGTACCCTGAGTTGGTGGAAGGGGATGGGGAACAGGATGTGGCCCTCACTATCCATGAGGAAATGTTTGGCGACCTGCTACAGCACTTGGATATACGCAAGTCGATGGGGCCGGATGGGATCCACCCGAGGGTACTGAGAGAACTGGCGGAGGAGCTGGCCAAGCCACTTTCCATCATTTATCGGCAGTCCTGGATATCAGGGGAGATCCCAGTTGACTGGCGGCTAGCAAATGTGACACCCATCTACAAGAAGGGTCAGAGGGTAGACCCGGGGAACTATAGGCCTGTTAGTTTGACCTCAATGCCAGGGAAGCTCATGGAGCAGATTATCTTGAGTGTCATCACGTGGCACTTGCAGGGCAAGCGGGCGATCAGGCCCAGTCAGCATGGGTTTATGAAGGGCAGGTCCTGCTTGACAAACCTGATCTCCTTCTATGACAAAGTGACACGCTTAGTGGATGAGGGGAAGGCTGTGGATGTGATCTACCTTGACTTCAGTAAGGCTTTTGACACCATTTCCCACAACATTCTCCTCAAAAAACTGGCTGCTCGTGGCTTGGACTGGCATACGCTTTGTTGAGTTAAAAACTGGTTGGATAGCCGGGCCCAAAGAGTTGTGGTGAATGGAGCCAAATCCAGTTGGAGGCTGGTCACTAGTGGAGTCCCCCGGGGCTCAGTACTGGGGCCAGTCCTCTTTAATATCTTTATCGATGATCTGGATGAGGGGATCGAGTGCACCCTCAGTAAGTTTGCAGACGACACCAAGTTAGGTGCGTGTGTCGATCTGCTTGAGGGTAGGAAGGCTCTGCAGGAGGATCTGGATAGGCTGGACCAATGGGCTGAGGCCAACTGTATGAGGTTCAACAAGGCCAAGTGCCGGGTCCTGCACCTGGGGCGTAACAACCCCAAGCAGAGCTACAGGCTGGGAGATGAGTGGTTGGAAAGCTGCCTGGCAGAGAAGGACCTGGGAGTATTGGTTGATAGTCGGCTGAATATGAGCCAGCAGTGTGCTCAGGTGGCCAAGAAGGCCAACAGCATCCTGGCTTGCATACGAAGCAGTGTGGCCAGCAGGTCTAGGGAAGTGATTGTCCCCCTGTACTCGGCTCTGGTGAGGCCGCACCTCGAGTACTGTGTTCAGTTTTGGGCCCCTCGCTACAAGAAGGACGTTGAGGTGCTCGAGAGAGCCCAGAGAAGGGCGACGAAGCTGGTGAGGGGTCTGGAGAACAAGTCTTGCGAGGAGCGGCTGAGGGAGCTGGGCTTGTTCAGCCTGGAGAAGAGGAGGCTCAGGGGCGACCTTATCGCTCTCTATAGGTACCTTAAAGGAGGCTGTAGCGAGGTGGGGGTTGGTCTATTCTCCCACGTGCCTGGTGACAGGACGAAGGGGAATGGGCTAAAGTTGCGCCAGGGGAGTTTTAGGTTGGATATTGTGAAGAACTTCTTTACTGAAAGGGTTGTTAGGCATTGGAATGGGCTGCCCAGGGAAGTGGTTGAGTCACCATCCCTGGAGGTCTTTAAGAGACATCTAGATGTAGAGCTTAGTGATATGGTTTAGTGGAGGACTTGTTAGTGTAAGGTCAGAGGTTGGACTGGGTGATCTTGGAGGTCTCTTCAAACCTAGACGATTCTTTGATTCTGTGGTTGCACAGTGCCGGGGCCGCCTGTCTGCTCGCCCATGCCCGCCGCCACAGGAAGGAGGCCAGGGCCCAGGCAGAGGCCAGGCTCATGTGGCTGAGGCACTTGGCCCAAACCAAGCGAAGGCGTACGCCACATGTGGTGTCCCACTCAGCCACAGAAGCTCAGAGAAGGAAAGAGGAGGAGGGGGCATTTGTTATTAAGGTGTTTGTCTTCAGAAGCAACCAGCATGCATCCTGAGGCCTAGCTTCCTTGGAAGTGGCTGGAGTGGCCTGTCAAAAGATTTATTTTCCACTTCCCATTATTTGTTTTGTTTCCGCATAGAACTGTAGAATCATGGAATGGTTTGGGTTGGAAGGGACCTTAAAGACTATTCAGTTCCAACCCCCTGGCATGGGCAGGGACATGTTCCCCAGCCCAGGCTTCTAAAACCCCATCCAGCCTGGCCTTGGGCACTGCCAGGGATGGGGCACCCACAGATCCTCTGGGCAGCCTGAGTCAAGGCCTCACTGCCCTCTGAGTGAAACATTTCTTCCTAATACGTGGCTTTTTTTTTCTTTTTTATTTTCCCATTAAACTAACTTGACTTACAAGCTCTTTCATTTTATTTCTTCTCTCTGTCCTGCTGAGGAGAGGGCAGCTGGGTGGCCAGCAATCTGTCTCCCAAGATTGCTTCAGTTAAATCTAATTATTTGATTTTTTTGAAGATAAATCTCAAACTACAGTTAATTGTATATGTAAAGTTAGAAATTAAAGTTGGTATATTTCCATAGCAAAATTAATGTTGAAAAAATTTTGACCAGGCTTAGTTCTGAGAAAAATGTGAAGATGCCTCTTCTGAGTTCACTTAGTAGGATCTGTAAGTATTGACAGAGAATTCCATTGGTAGTGGTGATTGACTTCATTAATAATGTTATCACCTTAATTTATCAGAAATATTGTATTTCATTTTCAGCTGCAAGGAAGACAAGAACGTATCTTAAGAATCTGCTGCAGAGCTTAAGACAATTTCTGCCTTTCCTTTTAATTGTACTCTATTAATTTTGGAGTACTTAATGAAGTATAATTTGCCAGTTCTTCATTTGTTGATTATGGGAAGGTTTGATTTTCCTGCTTTGTTTAAGCTCATTCCATTCAAGTTAAAATATGGAAGGAAAGCAGGGCTTGGAGACTATGATCTTTTTTTATTTTTTTTCTTATCATAATTAGCCTTTTCCTAACTGATAATAGCATGATATTCAGGGAAACTGTTTCTACTCAATAATAAAAAAAAAAAAAAGATAGTAGTCGTGGTTAGTTGTGAGGTGGTGATGGGTGAAGTCCATACTTAACTTTTGCTCTGCAAAAGTTTCCTGTGCTACTGTGGGTGAAAATAACTTTTTTTTCCCGTATTCCTTGTTTCATTCATCTCCAGGATTGAGGTTGTACTATCTCTTTACTCCCATTTCTAGCTTCTCTGAGAAAATGACTGTCTCTTTGGTGTTCAATCCACCTAATAAATTAATTTGATGTGCTTACTGGCTGTAGCACTGCACTTGTGTGCTCCAGCTTCTGAGAAATGAATCCTGTTGGTGCTGCTTGTCTGTAAAATAGCACGGAAGAGGATGTCAGTAGTAGCACTGGCTAAAATCATGACCCCTTCTGGAGATCTTAATCAGAAATACCAACCAGTGTGGAATATCTCATTTCTGAATACATTTCCAAAAGATAGTTTCTAGCATGTCAAAACTGTTTTATGTCCCTGTTTATTTGCTTCCTGCTGATATTCTGCTGTATGGAGCAGGCTCCCTGGTCAGACTGTAAGTCTCATGATGCTCCAAAGTCTCTGGGGCACAAATACTTCTGTGTCATGGGAGCAATTCAGGGTAGTGCATCATGGGAAAGAGACTCTATTTTGTTAGTTCTAAATTCATAGAAGAGAATGTTTAGACAGATCTCAGCAGGAGCTATAAAATGATGTTAATCCCAAGAGACACCACTGCTGTTTTGCCATATCTAAATATTTGAGATCTATTTTTGACAGTTCTCTCTAAATTCAAGGAAAGTGCACAGGTTGTTGTTTTTCTTTACGAAAAAGTGTTGCATTCTTGAAAACCCTGCTGCCAAGTAAATGACCTGAGTGTTTGGCCGTATTCCTTATCCTCCATGCTTTCAGGTTCTTCACCATTCCAGGGAGGATACAGACACTGTATTTTCAAGGTTTATGGGGGGAAAAAAATTGCTTTTAGGTAGGAAAAAAAAAAAAAAAAAGGAGAACACAAGTGACAAAGGCAAAACACTTAAGAGCACAAACTCACACAGGAGACTTTCCATTCTTGCAAGAGAAAGAAGAACATCCCACTTGCACAGGAATCATAAAATATTGGATGCCCAATTCAGAGGAGTTGTTGATGGCTATGCTAATACTTTAAGCTACAGTTTCCAAATTTCAGTTCTAGACTATGGTAGTTCAGAAACGACTATTACCACATTTGTTTTGTATCTACCATAGTGGAAGTCCAGTACAGTTTTGGACCACCAAACCACAGTGAAAGAGAAGTTTTATAACTGCAAGTATCCACAGCCTCTTCACCTCAGTGTACAAGAGACTTGTCTTGTGTTTCTTCTAAACTTTGTTTACTCCTTTTCCAGTAGTCTCAAGCTGAAGTAGTTCCACAGCTAGCTACTACACTTGTGTTTTCTTTTACTACTGCATCTGACAGTCTTTCTACTTTGGAAATTTTAAAGTTAGTAAATTTATACTGCAGACACACAAGTCTTCTCTTTGTGAATGTGGGCAGCAAGTTATTTTAGAAAAAAAATATGGACAGTTTACAAATTGGAATGCTATTCAGAAGCACTTTTTTTTTTTAATGCAGTTAAAATGCATACATGTTTTCTGTGCCTTTGCTCTAGCTTCCTATCTTCATTTTGGTGACCTCTAGCAGAAGTTTAAAAGGAAATTGGAAAAAGTATTTATTTCCATTGTGTGATTAAAAAAACTTGATTGCAAATTCTGTAAACAGTGGATTAGAGTAAATCAAATTTGTACTCCCCCTTCTGGTTGTGCTTTTAAGGAGTGTGCCCACATGGAAGGCAGGAGTAAGATTGTCAATTTTGTTAGTTGAAAACAGTTTTAAAATCTGTTTCTGTGAAATGTGTCAGCTAGGGAGCAAATAATTTCTTCTATTAAGATACTGTGTGTACGTAATTTAAAATAACCATGCAAGCAGATATGCAAGTATTGTGGTGGTTTTCATTTCAAGGAAGTTAAAAAGAGAATAATTTCTGTGTGCTTGGGATCATAATTTGATAGTCCTTGTCACATGAAGCAATACTTTATTACTTAAATGCACCTACTAAGATCAGTAAGTTTACTGAAGACTGCGTCAGATGAGCAAAGTTGCTGGTATGGTAACAGGTAGTGAAGGCTTATTAGCAATGTAAGCAATGCAAACAGAAATGTATGTGTTGCAAAATGCTGCCTCCACAAGAAATACATAAAATTCTACCTGTATAGCATAAGAGGCAACAATATAAAATTACATTTTTGATAAACTAAATTAAGTTTTCCATCTGCATATGCAGAGGTGTTCAGAAACAAATGATGGGTTTTGCTATGAATTCTTGGCAATATGGGTATTTTGGAGGCTGCAGACTTGCACACTCATGCTGTATGTATACATGTGCTTAAGAACTGTTTTGCTGGTGTGAGTGTTTGCAGGAGTGCACATCCCTGCAGGTGTGGTAATGACTTTGGTACAGCTGTGCCAGCTGTGGATTGGGCCCACTGAAGCCTCATTTATTTGAGACTTACATTATTAAGTGTGCTATTTAATTCATTGGGGAAGCTGCCTTCAGTTTAGAAGTGCTAGCGATACTTAGCATTTTATATGTTCTGGGAGCCCAATAAACATCATCTACTTCAACTACACAGTGTAGCTGTTCTAGATGCCTGGTTGCTTTCCCGGATTGTGCTGCCTTTCTAATTAAATCAGACTTGGGGATTTGAAATTGAATTGGTGTGAAATGCACAATAAGAAACTGTAAGCAGTTTAAGACAGGCAAGTCCTGGATTTTACCGCCTGAATTTGCGTTCCTGTTTTGTGACCATGTCCCACTACAGGACTATCTGCGAACAGTTCTAATGATGTTTTCTGTCAAATTGTATTCCATAAATAACTCTTATTTTACATGAGATATGGCATTCCTCATTGTAGCGCTGCTTTAAGGGAGATGACACATCCCCAGATTTGACTGCCATTATCAGCATTGATAAATTGAATGGCCCATAAAAGGATCCTAAAGCTGCTGAGACAGGGTGAGAGATGACGGAAAGTAAACCACTTTCCTAAGGAATATAAGCCATGTGTTCAAAAATAGGAACAAGAAGTATTTTCAGATAGTAGCACCACTGTGTATTTATTTCAAGATGGACAGTAAATGGAAATTGCAGATCAAATATACAAGCTCTATTGAGATCATGGGCATGTGTTAAGTGTAACCAAGACAGGCCTTCCAGCTTTTCCTGTCAGAATAACTGAGAAAGTAAATTACATGACAACAATATCACTTTGGAAAGGAAAAAGATGAACACCTCTAATCACAGTGTAAGAGATATGACACAGTGAAAATGGCAGCTATAAACCAAAGAGGTCTGAGGAGGGCAAAGGGTGCATCAGATAGCAGTATGAAACAAGGGTTACTTGAGCATAAGGGGAAAGAGAAGCATATACTGTTAAAAGCTACAGCCTTGGGCAGCCTGGCATAGTTTCTGAGCAAATAGAGTAAAACATCAATTTTTTAGAAATATTTCTGTAAGTTTTAAGAATTAAAATGACTTTGCAAGCTTCTTGAAGCTTTTAAAAGAAGTTCAGGAGCGCATTGCTTAGGAAATCTTCCACAATGCAGCAATTCATGTGGGGCATCTTAAATACTGCCATTTTGCAATGCCTCATTTCAAGGCCATAAAACTCCAATATAAGTAGACAAGCCATTGCTGTGATACATGACAAAGCTGGCATTCACAAACAACGTAATTTTGTATGCATTTAATTAAAGCACATATACAGTTTGCACATTCAGCTGAAATCAAAAGTGGTACCCACATATTCATCTGAAGCATGGCAACTGTTAATGCACAAGAAAATAGGTTGTGGTTCTGATAGCATAGTCTGTATTAGTGTAATGCAAAAGTTAATGCATAAGCTTAAT
Source organism: Cygnus olor (assembly GCF_009769625.2). Taxonomy (NCBI): domain Eukaryota; kingdom Metazoa; phylum Chordata; class Aves; order Anseriformes; family Anatidae; genus Cygnus; species Cygnus olor. The sequence goes on from NC_049183.1 coordinate 3,602,444, forward strand.
GCAGCACAGTTTTAAAGATTGCTAGGATGTCAAATTTGGACCACCTTCCTATCGTTTCCAAAGTGTTTTCTTATTTCATACTCCTGTAATCCTTTTAAATATGTATAAACTGTGCTCAAGTTATGAGGTAGAATGATTTTTACATGTATAAAAATATGTTGACTAGTACTTAAATGCTAGACTCCATGGCTGTCACTGCCTATTGTATATAATTTTCCTAGACACACAGCTAGCCTTAGGCTGTGAAGGTAGGAGCTCTGTGTCAGAAAGACTTTGACAAAAGATATATAGCTTTTAATTTGCCCAAGGAACAGAGGGAGCAGATTTATGACCTAAAATACAAGGCTGAGAATTGGCTGTATACTTTCAGCTAATGGGTAGAGAAATGAGGAAATTCACAATGGCTACTTCATGCATAGACTGCCTTTTTTGCATGTTGTATAAACAGTCCAGAAAAATTTACAGGGCTGTCATTTTTAAAAAAAAATAAAGTAAATAGTAGCCCTGTGAATGTATTGTCTTCTACCTTTTCTTGAGCTTGCTGTTTCATGTAAAATTATCTCTCTAGCCTGGTTTAATTGATTACTTTGTTTGCAAGTGTATAAGGCTAGATTATTAGCATTTTTTAAAGAAAGATTTATGAGGAGGTGCATTTTATTTGTTAAAGTCTATTTTTCATTAAGAGCCTTTGCAGACATTCAAGTCTCACAAAATCATGGAACAGCAAACAGGTAAGACCAGTCCCACACACTGTATAAAACCCTGTCATCTTTATCGGAAATGAAGTTGCGCAGATTTATGTTGGCTGTGGATTTGGCCCACAGAATTGATCTTAGAATGTAAGAGAAACTCTACCGGTGTCCTCTGTTCTGAACTCCTTTGACAAAGATAGCTTTAGAAAACCATTTTGATTTTGTGGATTTATCCTTTGTCTTGACTGTCTGCAGACATAGCACTTCAAGATCAAAGGGGAAGAGATTTGAAGATTAAATGCCTTTGAACTGAAAATGTCCTGCAGCCTCATAAATTCCAGCAGAGATCACTAAATCGAGTGTGCAATCATCAGCTGATTTGTTTTAATGATGCAGAGATCGAAAGCTGCCTCAGAGGTGCTGTGAGCTCTGTACATACACTCAAAGCAATTACGAAGTTGCAATGTCAGGGATCTCGTGCAAGGGAGCTCTTTGATCACGGGTAGCATCAGGCCTCCATGACCTGGTGGGAACAGCCTCACTGAGGCTCAGCCCGTGCCTAAAGGAGGCTGGCCTGCTCTCTGTCTTCTGCATGACCAAGGCTGACCTGACAGGGTGTCCATTCAGTTGGTAGCTGGTAGTTGGTAGCTCAAGCTCAGTTGGTAGCTGATACAGAGCTGTTGTAATGGCAGAGGACTGTTGTAATACTAATTTCACCACTGCTCAGTTAGAGAAGGGGCGGGGGGGGCGGGGCAAGGAACTGGTAGTAGGCTTGTGGCTGCAGTCAGGAGGGTCTGTGGATGCGCCGTGCTGACCTGCAGGAGCACAGACTGAAGGACCGTTTCTCATATTTTTAGTAAGGCCACATTCCCTGCTCTTTTATTTTCAGTTGTTTAAAGACACTGAGGGATTGAGAGTCTACCTCATCTTAGAATGTTTCTAGAAGTTAATTATCCTAGCAACTAAACAAGAATTTATTTATTCCTCATCAACTTCCAAAAATTGATTTCCATTATGATGTGTCCTGGTAAAGTGCTTTCTACCAAAACGATAACTGCTATCTTGAAAGGAACCGTTGGCTGTAGTAGTGATAGAGCTTTCTTTGGAAGTAGTTTGAAGAAATATCTACCGTGAGTGAACACAGAGAAACAAAACTTCATTTTTTAATTCTTCAAAGATATGTAACATGAAAACAATATATTAGAAGAAACTCTGTTAGGATTATTCTGCTCTAATCCCTACTTATTCTTTGTTTCTCCATGTAATATTAGTATTTGCATGCTAATTAGTGATTAGAACTGAATTTTCTAGGAAGAAATTTGTTTTTCTAACAAAACTTATTTTGGGAAGTAAACTTCCTACTGGATTGATTTTTCATAAATAAACAATCCACTTAAGCCTACACGTTAAAGGATAACTTAAAGATGTTATTTGAAAAATAAATTACTGCCTCAAGTAGCTTCTGTAGCATATTTGCAAAATGCCTGTTTCAGAATGGCCATGGGATTACTGATTTAAGTTAAATGGCCAGAAATGATATAATTATGAATTCTATGAGAAGCCCTTGTCGCAAGATAGAGATTGAAATTGTGATATTTTTTTCAATGTTTTTGTCTGTTTGTTTTTAGCATTATCCATATGAATAAAAGAATAGATCGGGATCTACTGGGGGTGGCTGGAGGGCTTTGACCAAGACAGGCTTGGCTGCTGTTTGCAGCTCACTAGGTTCATGCAAATGTTGCATTTTCTGGGCTGCAGTAAAATTAAATATAATTTCCTACATTTAAAAGTGAGACAGCCACTGGAGCAAATAGTGACTTTGCAGTGAAATCATCTTTGCGTTTTGATGGAAAGAAGAATAAATATGAAATTTCTAGTACTTAGTACCTGGCATAATCACGCACAACTATGTAAAATTATGCCTAGGGATCTGTAGGTCAGGTTTGGTGGCATTGCCCACCTGGTGTTAATGGGAGGCACTTTACAACTCTGTAAGCCAGGTGGTTTTGAAATTACTGCAGAAATACCTCTAACTTCACCTTATCTGTAATCATGGTTTCTAAATATTGAATTCCTTTTTCAAGTGAAATTTAATGTTTTAATGGTAGACTTTATTTCTTGATATTGTCCTGATACTGTGGCAGTTTCCAAATGTTCACCTCATGCATCAGGTCCCATGATGGCAGGTTCCTGTGCATAGAGGATAAAGAAGTTTGTTGCTCTTGCAAAGGTTTTATAGACTAGTTCTATGCTCTGAATGTCATATGTTGGATGATTGTAATGAAATATAACTTTGTGCATCTATAAAAAAAAAAAGCTCTTATTCTTGCTTTTGGATTGTTGTGCATTTGGAACTGTCTCGCTGATACAGATTTCATGAGCAGGCACTAAATTGTTCAGGGCCCAAAGAAACATTTTCTGGACTTCTATGAAAATTTGTAGCTGATGCTATTCTCAGTAGATAGATAAATGTCTATAGCAATCAGTGATTTAAAAAAAGCAAGAAATCCCTTGTAGGTTGGTAGAAAGTTGATGTTACAATTAATCAGAAAGAGGAAGTCTTTCAGATGGAACAGAATGAAAAAACTATGTATCAAGATGACCTCAGCAACAGAAATGGGTGAGGAAATTTCAGGTATCCTCTCAGGCTCTAATGATAAGCACGCTTAAAGTAAGCTCTAATTCAGGTAGAGGTTAAGCACTATGTAATCTTCATATCCCACTCCTGCAAGCCTGCGTGGATCTATTAACCCTGCATGCTGGTGTCCAGCTTCATTAATGGCCTTTTCTGTTTGTTTGCTTGCCGTCTGCATGTATTCCGTAAATTCTGCTCTCACTTTGGCTGTGGACAGGAGGCCAACCTCTTGCCAACCAGTACCTTAGATTTAAAGAGACTGACACTTGACAGATGAGAGCCGGGGTGGCTTTCAGCACCCATGGGGAGCAGCTTGTCAGCAGCAACTCAAACACGGGGTGCCGGGCTGCAGCCTGCTGCAACCTCCATGTCTCCAGCCAGTTGCAGCACACACAGACTTCTCCGTGGCTACCCGAGGGGCTTCTGGGCATCACTGCCTGCAGGCCTGAAAGGAGCTGGCTGTGGGCAGTGACGTCTCAATGGTCCCCCCACAAGCCCTGCTCAAGTTGCTACTAGAGAGGACGACTCCCCAGCAAGTGTCACTTGCTGTTCCCAGTCTGTGGCTGTCTAGTTTTTCCGCCCCTTGATGACCCGCAAGGTCTGGGATAAAAGAAAGCAGAGTGAGCTAGCGAAAAAGCATAGAACAGACCCTGAGAGGGGTTCCTTTAGGGTAAAAATTGCTCTTACTGCAACTCAGCTCTCAAGCTAACATGACTATAGATGTGAGAGATATATTTGTATGTTTTTCCTCTCCTTCAGAGAACGGAAAACTTTTCTAGGATTTATTTAAGAACAATAGAAAATCCTTAGGAAAAATGAATGGACGTTTTCTCTCCCAGTGCTCACAATTTGCATGGAATTGGCAGCTTCTAAATACAAAATTCTCTCTCTCCTCCTAACACCCCCCCGCCCCCCCCCCATGTCAGGAGGGTAGAAGGGAATAAAGATTTGCTTACTCTTATTTTTGTATACATATCCTTCCCATTCACGAAAGGCTCACATGGCCCCTTTGTGCCATTATATCTAGAAGCAAGAAGACATTTTTAATAGCACTGTCGCTTTTCAACCAATCCGGTGGCAGATACAAGTGAATAATATAAATTCTCTAGCCATTCCTTGGCATTTATTTCAATGTAAGTGTATTTTTTTTCAAGTAGAAAGCCCAATAGTAATTTATCAAGAGACAAATCATTTTTTCTTGGCAGTGGAGTCTGCAAAATCCCCATTTTTAAAGTACTAAATCTCCATCCTTTGACAGGAGTAAGAAAGCATTAAAAGCTTTGATTTAGCTGGATCATACAAAATAGTTTCTCATAATTATCCTTTTGGATGATATATGCTTGTCTTTTTTCCCCTTCTTATTAAACCTGAGGTCTCCATTTTTCATCCAGCTGTATTACTAAATTAAATTGCCTTTTGTTGTATTCGAGTTAAGCACTTTGCCGAAAGCTTTCCTTGTTCGGGGAAATAACATTTACCCAACGTGCTCCCTGTTTTACTGTTTAAATTTACTGTTTGCAATTGTTTGGTTTGCTAAGCAATTTGAGGTTATTGTTTGTTTTAATAGGAATAATGAATCAGTGTAATTTAGTGTTGTATCTTAGAGTACAGTATCTGGGGAAAAAAAAAGAAAAAAACATAACCACAAAAAACAGCCACAGCCTACTAGGAATTCTGAATTGTAACATAGATTGCAAAACTTACAGAAAGCTTCTTGCATGTCCAGCTTTATGAACTTTCTCGTTTTATTGCTGCATGAAAAGGCAGACTAGTTGGCTATGAGAGGATTTTGTAGGGAATCGAGCCATGCCCATTGACAAAATAATAGAGAACAGGTCAACATGCTATGTTTCTTGGAAAGTTTGCATCTGCATGTTAGAAAATTGCTGCAGAAGCCAGAGGCAGCTTCAGACAGTTTTAATCATGTTTTTGAAAGGAGAAAGCTAGCATTTCAGTGGACTGAATTACATCAAAATCTATATCAAAATTTATCTGGGAACCACCTATGATCAGCATAGCAAAATAAATTGCTGGTTTAAGGACTTATGAGATGCTGTTCAAGATCTCATATGAGGCAATTAATTCAGAGGCCACTGTTTTTCATGCAGTTCTTTCTGGAAACTTTGCCTGGCTGAATGCTCGAAGAACACAGCGCAAGTGAAGCGGCCTCCCTGACTGTTGCCTGCTTCTTGCTCTGGGGTGTTTCAGATCAAGCCCTGGGTTTGCCACTGGGCATGTCACTGTGTCCCTTCGCTCAGCTGCAATGAACATCACTGCATTGGAACTGGTCTTTCCTGGGCTTTACCAGAATCATAGAATCACTAAGCTTGGAAAAAACTTTCAAGATCATCTGGTCCAACCATTCCCCTACCACCAATATCACCCACTAAACCATCTCCCGAAGCACCACCTCCAACCTTTCCTTAAACAGCCCCAGGGACGGTGACTCCCCCATCTCCCTGGGCAACCTGTCCCAATGCCTGACTACTCTTTCTGAGAAGAAATGTCTCCTCATTTCCAACCTGAACCTCCCCTGGTGCAACTTGAGGCCACTCCCTCTAATCCTATCGCTAGTTATCTGTAAGATGAGGCTGAACCCCAGCTCCCCATACCTTCCTTTCAGGTAGTTGCAGAGAGCAATGAGGTCTCCCCTGAGCCTCCTCTGCTCCAGACCAAACACCCCCAGTTCCCTCAGCTGCTCCTCACAGGACTTGTGTTCCAGGCCCTTCTCTGAACACACTGCATGGCCTTGTTTTCTTTCTTGTAGTAAGGGGCACATAGTACTCGAGGTGTGGCCTCACCAGAGCAGAGTACAGGGGTACGATCATCTCTGTGGTCCTACAGGCTATACTATTCCTGATTCAAAAGGGGCAGCTTCTTTTTTTTTCTTTTTTTGATATCAGGAGGACTTTACTGCCAGATTATGGTCTGTGAAGAAACAAACTGTTCTCTGTAACACTGGCTGCATAGCTGATAACAGTATGAATTGTGGGACAACTGTTAAATGTGGAATTGAAGGTAGCAATGCAGGTTGGTGCAGCTTTCTGAGAAATAGATCATGTCAGACTCATGTGATGAGCTTTTCAAGAAATTATAAATGTCACTGATGTAAGTTCTATCTATGGGTTTGATTTTGGTGATGCAGTAATAGCATTGATAAAAGGCTTTCCATCATTTATCAGCAGTCCTGGCTATCAGGGGAGGTCCCAGTCAACTGGCGGCTAGCAAATGTGATGCCTATCTACAAGAAGGGCCGGAAGGTAGACCCGGGAAACTATAGGCCTGTTAGTTTGACCTCAGTGCCAGGGAAGCTCATGGAGCAGATTATCTTGAGTGTCATCATGTGGCACTTGCAGGGCAACCAGGCGATCAGGCCCAGTCAGCATGGGTTTATGAAAGGCAGGTCCTGCTTGACAAACCTGATCTCCTTCTATGACCAAGTGACACGCTTAGAGGATGAGGGAAAGGCTGTGGATGTGGTCTACCTTGATTTCAGTAAGGCTTTTGACACCGTTTCCCACAGCATTCTCCTCCAGAAACTGGCTGCTCGTGGCTTGGACTGGCGTACGTTTCGTTGGGTTAGAAACTGGCTGGATAGCCAGGCCCAAAGAGTCGTGGTGAATGGAGTCAAATCCAGGTGGAGGCTGGTCACTAGTGGAGTCCCCCGGGGGCTCAGTACTGGGGCCAGTCCTCTTTAATATCTTTATCAATGATCTGGATGAGGGGATCGCGTGCACCCTCAGTAAGTTTGCAGACGACACCAAGTTAGGTGCGTGTGTCGATCTGCTTGAGGGTAGGAAGGCTCTGCAGGAGGATCTGGATAGGCTGGACCAATGGGCTGAGGCCAACTGTATGAGGTTCAACAAGGCCAAGTGCCGGGTCCTGCACCTGGGGCGTAACAACCCCAAGCAGAGCTACAGGCTGGGAGATGAGTGGTTGGAAAGCTGCCTGGCAGAGAAGGACCTGGGAGTATTGGTTGATAGTCAGCTGAATATGAGCCAGCAGTGTGCTCAGGTGGCCAAGAAGGCCAACAGCATCCTGGCTTGCATACGAAGCAGTGTGGCCAGCAGGTCTAGGGAAGTGATTGTCCCCCTGTACTCGGCTCTGGTGAGGCCGCACCTCGAGTACTGTGTTCAGTTTTGGGCCCCTCGCTACAAGAAGGACGTTGAGGTGCTCGAGAGAGCCCAGAGAAGGGCGACGAAGCTGGTGAGGGGTCTGGAGAACAAGTCTTGCGAGGAGCGGCTGAGGGAGCTGGGCTTGTTCAGCCTGGAGAAGAGGAGGCTCAGGGGCGACCTTATCGCTCTCTATAGGTACCTTAAAGGAGGCTGTAGCGAGGTGGGGGTTGGTCTATTCTCCCACGTGCCTGGTGACAGGACGAAGGGGAATGGGCTAAAGTTGCGCCAGGGGAGTTTTAGGTTGGATATTGTGAAGAACTTCTTTACTGAAAGGGTTGTTAGGCATTGGAATGGGCTGCCCAGGGAAGTGGTTGAGTCACCATCCCTGGAGGTCTTTAAGAGACATCTAGATGTAGAGCTTAGTGATATGGTTTAGTGGAGGACTTGTTAGTGTAAGGTCAGAGGTTGGACTGGGTGATCTTGGAGGTCTCTTCCAACCTAGATGATTCTGTAATTCTGTAAAAGATCAACATAACACACTAGTGATCTAGTGTTAAAGAGAGCTTATGTATGCCTTGAACTTCACAAGGCTTTCCTGGCACGGAAGGGCAAGGGAAGAGAAGAATTGACTTCCTATAGAGAGATTAGAGCAGGGCAAAGAAAAGCATCAGAAATCTGGAAAAGGATTTCCAGGAATGCCAAAAGTACTGGGATGTGTGAATGTGGAGTGTATTTTGGCTTGCTGCACAGGCAGTTATGGGCATGGAGGCCTCTGCCTGCCTTGAAATCTATGAATGTGTAATTTCCAAGATAGCTTGGGAAATTCCTCCTAAAAGGCTCTCCTTTCCCCTTGTATCTTTCACGATAAATTGGAGAGGCAGTCCTTTAGAGAGAAGCTTTTTCTTCTCAGTCATATACTCCTATTTTTTTCCGTGTTTTTGTCCAACCCCTGCTGCTGTAACAGATGCCAATCTGACTTCTTGTGTTGATAGTTTCAGGCACAGCATTAATTTGTTGCCAATTTGAACTACTTTTTTTGTTGTTGCTGCTGTTTTTCTTTTTTTTTTTTTTAATTAATAGTCTATGGTATTTTTGTTTTTAATCTTTTTCCTTCCTTGTAATGCAATATAAGCCTTTGTAATAAAACATTGTAGTAAACATTCAGCCTGTTGTGTAGGTTAGGCATTAGGCTTTGTGCATGCTTCTGGAACACTTGTGATGTTACTGTTAGTGATTTGCCAGTCCCAGAAAGTTGTGTGGAGCTTCGCTTAGGCAGCTAAGTATCTCATTGTAGGGTACTTCTCTAAGGCTTAAAAGGAAGGCCTGGACCTATTAAACTTGGATGCAAATCCAAATAAATAATCAAGAAATCTAGCATGACATTTTATGTTTGTGGGGTAGTTTGAAGTCATAAACTATTCTTTTTGTTTGGTATTTCAGTTTTTGCATTTCATTTAGGTTATAATGCTGATAATCAGAAAAGCGAGGACTGAGTTAGTCTTTGAAAAAGTCAAAAAGTCAGTCCTAGAATAGCTGTCAAAATTGCATAGATATCTGATGTGATAAGGGTACACACATTGTCACATGCTAGTGAATGCTAAAATTTATCTCAGATTCTCTGAGTTTAGTTAGTATCTTTTTCTTCTGCTAAGGTACTGGCATATATAAACCATGCAAGGTCTGTCATAAATTACAATTTTTCTGGTTTTCTGAAAAAAGCAAACAACAACAACAAAAACCAGCTCAAACGTTGCTGAAATTGAATTGTCTGCACTGCTCTAGACATTTGCTCCTGCACTAATCATTTCCTTGTATGAGATTAATTGAATATTAATAAACTAATAATGAATGCCAGATCTACAGAACTGTCAAGCTTTCTTTTTGGATTAACAGCACTTCTCATTGAATTATCTGTGAATCTACCGTATGGTCCAAAGTTGGTTGTTAGTTTTTGAGTATTCTGAATTATCAGCAAAAAGGCAAACATGGAAGTAGTAGTTTTTCTTATTGAAGTATGTTTTCTTTATTAAAGTATGCTGCACAAACATTTGCCAGGTTTCCAGGCTCTTAAAATAAAATCTTAAACTCCAATCTTAATTTTGTAAGCACCACTTGATGTTTTATGTGGATTTTGGCTGAAAATTGCATCAGTCTTTCAGATAGAAAACTCTTAGTTTGTTACCAAAATGTGTACAGGGTTCTCATGCTGCAGAGCTCTTGTGTGATTCTGCTAATTATCCAGTCTACCACATATTTTGGATTTTGTCATGTTATTAGATACATTTAATTATTAATCATAAAAAGAGGGGAAAAAAACCTACCAGCATGGGAGTTGAAAAGCTCCACCAGAGTTTTTTGCCATGCTTTACAAATTGTCTTTTGGGCAATAAGAAGTTAGGTAAGAGCACAGGAGTATGAGAACATTTGTCCATCGCAGGCGTTGGCACCCTGAAGTTCTCAGCATGCCAAGGTGTAGTCAGCCATGTGGCAAAATTATTTGGAAAGGATAAGCTGTTACTTTGTGTCGCTAAGAAGACATGATAGCAATCAGAAGGCATGTTATAGACAAATAGGTGTGTTGGGATGGTGACGAGAAAACACTTCTGTTACACTTGCTGCAGGCGATACACGCTCTTCCATAATGAAGTATCTGCTAGTATCAGCCTTCGGACCTTAGGGTATTTTGTCACGGTTACAGAGATGCTTGTTTAGCCTTGAGCTCACCTGGAGACTTGTCTGCTCCACAGGGTTTGCCCATCCAAACAAACTTTAGAGCTCTCTAAAAAGGGGGAGACAGGACAAGCTGAGGAACCAAATGATTCCAGTAGTGAAAAGCACATTGCTGTATATAAATTTTCATTTCGATATCTCAAGACTTGGAGGCTTGGTGGGTCTGTATTCTGCAGTTGAACTTTAATCTTGTTTGGAGGGTTTAGAAGGAGATACTTTTGTGCCTGACAGAGACCATCACACTCGCTCTTCATCTCAGGATGCAGCTTTGTGAGGTTTGTGTAAAGATGCTGTGAGGAGAGATGAAAAATTCACCCTGGCAGCCAGATCAGCTAAGTCCACTCTAGCAATCAATAGGCAGACAGCCAGATGACTTTCAGTCTGCTGCTCCTAATTTGTCATTAATGTGTTAATGAGGCTCTGATAGCCTCAGGTTATTGATAACTGGTGTCCTGGGACTTGTTTCAGGTATCTTCTGATCATCCAGATGATTTGTTGCCTATCTGACTCAATTCCTGAAAGGAACGGAAGGCACTGCACTCCCAAAAGGAAAGGTGACAGTGTGTAATCACGTATCAGCAGAAGATATCGGCAGGCCCTCAGAAGTCATTGGCATTAGCTTCTGCCTTCACTATGGATGATTGTTAGGTACCTTTCCGAAGTAGGTAACAGTCATGACATGGTTAGGGTGGCATTTTGTGCATTCCCAGCACTTGGCTCTTAAGGTCTATGACGACACCTTGTTAAGTCTCTGAAAGCTATTTTACACATGTAAGTCAAGTCATGTTTGGCACTGATTATGGTCTCCTTTTTGCAGACCCATTGGCCTGAAAACACCTGCTATATCAGGATTTAAGAATTTTCAGGACTTAACTCCATATTTGGATGGTAGCATTATGATAGGACAGTAATACAAAGGGTGGATTTACATGCTAGTGATGTTATTTGTTTGAGTAAGGCTAACAATCTCATTTTATTGAGGTACTTAAAATTTTGGAGTATCCTTTGAGCCTGAAAAAACATCCAAGTGTTTGTCACAGCTTAAACTTTCAGTATATTTATTGTTTAAAAAACAAAACTCATCTTCTCCTTAATTATTACTTATCTTAATGAATTTCTATTAAAAACAAACAGAAAACTCCAAATAAGAACCCTTCAGAGTCTGCTAAATGAACCTCTACAATTTTATTAAAATTTAGATTACACATCATGCTTGTGGAGAATAGAATAGTTGTGGAATAAATGAGAATGCCAGAAGATTGAGGGCTGTCACTCTTATGTTTTTCATGAGATTATGCGTATCTTGGATATATAGGGAGTATGTAAATTGACTCAGATTCAGACTGCTTTAAGTACAGATAAGATCTGACCAAAAAACAATAATAACTCACTAGAACTACAAGGCAATTCAGATATTTATTGGCATAAAAGCAATTTCTGACTTCCTTCGTATCCTGTAGATATAAGTTGAGGGCTTCATTCATTGCCTGCTGGGATTTAAAGAGAAGCCACAATTTTTCCCTTATTCACTGTCCCTATAATTTAAACAGAAAAATCATTACGCATTATCATTACTTGGCAGTCTTTTATCTAATTATTTAGGCCAGTCCTCTTCCATAACTGACAAAGCTATACTTATAAGAAACAGGTCAAGTCATAACTGCAAGAAGCATTAATAAAGTAGTTACTCATTCTGGCTCTTCTCTGTGCTGCTAGAGAGCCAAGCCTGGGTTGCGAGGACCAGTTCTGAAGATACTTCCCTGCTGTAGAGAACCAGCAGGTCACCTCAGCTCCACTCCCTGGAAGACAGCAGTGAGGAGAATCCCGGGATGGCAGACAAATAAATTAATGGGATACAGGGGGGAAGATACCATTTCACCACAGGTGAACATATACTGTGCGTTCTGAAGATTGTTTTATTAATGAAGTATCATATAAATACAGATAACTGTGATTGAATCATAGAATCATTAAGGTTGGAAAAGACCCTCAAGATCATCTGGTCCAACCATCGCCCTACTGCCAATGTCACCCACTAAACCATGTCCCCAAGTACCACATCCAACCTTTCCTTAAACACCCCCAGGGACGGTGACACCACCACCTCCCTGGGCAACCCTTTCCAAGGCCTAACCACTCTTCCTGAGAAGAATTTTTTTCCTAATTCCCAATCTGAACCTTCCCTGACATAACTTGAGGCCATTCCATCTTGTCCTAAAATGCTGTTAATTAACACAGTTTTTAGGAAGTGTCATATAGGTTACAATAATATTATCACTACCTGATAGCCAACCAAAAGGAAAACAAATTCAACATGCATTGACCATTGTTTTTATTCCCACAATGAAATTCTGGTAGCATGTATATTTTTATATATATATACATGTATGCGTACCCTGAAGGTGATCAGAGGACACTTTCATATTCAGAGGCTCACACTAAAACTAATGTGATTTTGAACATGCAATTATACTTGAATTTTCTAGTAATAGAAAATAGCATGTTTTATTTTCGTTATGGTGCTTTTGGGGATTTGTTGTGCATCCATGAAGGAGCTTCTCTTCCCTTTTTTGTTATTGGCTAGGCACATGACGGATGGTAGCTAATGCTGTTGTCTCCTCTCTGGTTGTGTTTTGGTCTGGAGCAGAAAAAGGTTTAGGTTTGTCTCTGTGGTGTCATTGCCTAAGAGGCTGTCCTACACTAGAGGTTGGTGCAGAAATTGCTCCCCCACTACTGTTAGTACTGCAAGGTACATACAGCAGAATCCTCTACTTTCTCCTCCCATAAATTTTACATTATCTTTGATCTTTTTACATTACTGCAGAGATATAGGTACAGCCACTCAATGAGGCAACGACTTCAGCTATCTGGTAAAGTGCTGCTCATTGGTAGAGAGCATGGATTAGGTCCATCTATTTCAAGGTAAAATTCAGCTATCAAAGAACAGTTTTGCTCTCTCTCTGTAAAGTGAATTTCTACTTTACTATTTCTCAACAGACGGTAGCTGGAATCAGTGGCTGTTACCGTCCCTCTTCTGGGTCACTTTGTTTGGGCATCGTTAGCTAGGAACAAGAAGAGACTACGAGCATAATACATACAACTAATATGTTTAAAGTAATAACTTAGTGGCTATCACACGCAGAAGACAGCTAGGACTTAACAAGCAAAATTCCAGCACGCTCGCTGGCCCTGATGTGGTGCCCTAGGAGTACATGCCCTCACAGGAGGCATCCATTGCGAGAGGAAGGCTGAGCCTCCTGGGATGAACCTTCAGCATGACTGAGTTGCATTCTGTCTCCAGGTCCATCAAAATGGTAACGCTGACAACGTGACCTGATTACCCAACCGTTTTCTTGGTTTTCCTGGTTTTCCTCCTTCAGGAGTTTGTACCTTTTCATACTGGTATTATTACTTCCAAATCCTTGAGCTACTAATGATCCCTGGTCTCCCCAGTCCTAACTCTGCTTGTAATTTTACCTTTCTACAAACTTCCATGAATCCCTTTCTCACAACTTTATTAGAAATCTGAGCCAATGTTGTGTAGCTTGACTGCATTAGAGCTGAGCCTTGAATCCCTGACACTCAGGCAGCAAAACCTCAGAGGGAAAGTTATATAGCAAGTGATATAGAGAGGGCTAAATGGTCCAGAATGCCATGTACTAAGATTCCTAATTGGAAAGAGAAGTATTTACTTGTCATAATATAGCACATCTTCAGAATATCTCAGTTTTCTGCTAGGAAAACTTTACTGCAGGATCTTATTTCTCATTGGGATTTGCATTTCTAGTTAACAAAACCTTCCTTTGCATTTATACATCAAACTTGACCATTCACTTTTTTCTTTTTTTTTTCCCTTTTATCTTTGTCAAGGCAATAGACAGTTCCGTCATCTCCTTTCATAACTGCAGACCATGATGAACAAAGCTCAGCGGCAGCTATGGTACAACCATTTGAAACCACAAATGATTCCAGGAGACAGCCAAGTGTTAGCACTCTTCTGAATCAAGCCTGTTAATTTCTGCTTATTCTGAAGCATAGTAGTTCTGGTACTAAATACCCTTCTGGAACATGCATTTATTTGTATTCCCAAGCAGGATGAGAGAAGCATATGTTAAACTCAACAGATCTACCAGCATTCTACTAAATGAAAGAGTGGCCTGCCACGTAAAGGTTGGGCCTGCTCATCTTAAAGGTCAAAAAAACCCACCAACAACAAATTGAGGTACTTTACATCTACAGTCCTGTATTGAAATTAAACTGGCAACAAATCTATACCCAATTTGTTGTAAATCCAGTCGTGTTCTAAATCCAGTCTAAGGCTGTTTTGATAAAGTCCTGGTGAAGTTGAACGGGGCCTAACCCGAACAGCTTCATGAAACTGCACTGCAGTGCAGATGTGTAAAAGATGATAGATGTCAGTCCCAGAGTTCTAGATAATAATTTCTGTCTCTCTCTGTTGTTCAAATATGGTTTCCTGTGTAAGAGCTATCTAAAGTGTAAATTGAAAATATGCATGCAGAGGATTCAAATTATGAGGATTCAAGATAGCTTAAAATAATTTTGAGTGATTCTCTCTTCTGGTTTAACAGATATCTATAACTACAATATACCTATATACACCTCATTTTTATTTATATATATTGTAAAGCTTTATTTTAAGAGCACCCCACTTTACTTTCTAATGTGAATAAGGTTCCAAATTCATTTTGTAGCAAAAATACATTTGTTCAAGTTGTCTTCTGTGCCTTTATTGCCACTGAAGACTTGATCCATGAAGGTGGGAGTCTTTTTTCTCTGATTTAATGGTACCTAGTACAAGGGGATGACAAATAAGTAATGACCCCCAAGTAACACAAAGTCACAGTGGCCTTGGGATTTTGTGCATCCCATAAAAGTCTGTTCACAGCAATGTGTTCCAAGATTTGGACAGATACCTCTTTGACAGCTACACGATACAGTAAAATGGAGAATGTGTATTTGGCCAGTAGAACTTTCTCCAGATTATATATCTCAGTAGTCGATGTTGCAAGAGCTATGTAAAGGTAATTGATAGTGTAAGATCTTAACAAAATTCATCCTGTTGGGCTTTTTACAAAAGTCTGAGGAATCTGGCTGCTGTGCACTTCAGCTAGTTCTATACCATGCTGTCACTCTTCTTGCCTTCAGCAAAGGCAAGCTGAAAGAAAGGTAGATCACCCATTCAGCCCACTGAACAGCAGAAAAATTGCAATGTGAATTTTGCCCCTTCAGTAGATCTGTCTCACTTCTGAAACTAATTTATTGTTGTTTTTTTCCTATATTTTTCAATAATTAAACAAAAGGGAAGAATGTTCAGAATGCTCCATGCTTTGTCAAATTAAAACTAGTAAGCAAGTAAGCAATCAATGTAGTGTGTGCATCTAGAAATGATACAGAGTATGCTTTTTTTTAACAGTTCTATGCTATTTACAAGAAGTAGAACCCGGAATGAGTTATGGAAGTCATTCCCTCTTGTATAGAAGTGAATTTTATCGCATCTCTCACCAACTTTATGTCTTCTACTTTATCACTAGAGTTTCTGCTGGCTTATAGCCACTGTCCCATTTTAATAAAAGAAAGGAAAGAGGGCCTAATCTAGAAAACGCTTTAAGCCCATTTTTAATTTTAAGGCTGCTGAAGAATTGATGACATTGGTGGAGATGTTCCTGCCCACACAATTTGCTATGCATGTGTTTAAAGGCTCAGTTTGATTTGTCTCAAAGGGCTGTTGAAGTGCTGTGCATTTTAAGTAACACTATTCTTTCTCAGGAAATTCACAAACTTTGGGTAAAATACAGTGTGTGGGGTTTTTTTGTGTGTGTGATTTTGATATGTCTAGAAATGCTATTTATCCACGTTTGGAGGTAGTTCTGCAACTGAGAATACTGTTACGTGTCTTGTTGCAAAAATCATGCTAATATGTAAAAAGTGGTGGAAGGAAAACAGGATCTGTTTGATACTTCACAAGTTTTGATAGAAACACTGAATAAGGTGTGTGGTCTGAAGCACAGCAACTCTTCCTTGAAAATCAGAATGATGACAATGTTCTCTTTTACTTTTCTGGTTTTGTAAATCAACGTTTGGGAGTGTAAGCTGTTTTCTCTGCTTTTAACAGTAGTGCTTTCATGTGAAACTGAACACATAAGAACATGCCCAGGATTTCTAATTTCTAGCAGCTTCTAGGTTATATATATATATATGTATATATATATATTATTATTATTATTCCTTTTTGTCTTGCTATATGCACCATAGTTCAGGTGGACTGTGAGAAAATCCCAGACTAAGCCTTCCTTTTACTCTTTTTTATATACTCCATCTATTGTATTTTGTATGTCAAATAATTTCTCATCCTGATTTGCAGTAGTATTCATGCATGAATGATACTTGGATTTATCTTTTTTTGGGGGAGGGACTCATTTGTGAGTCCACAAAAATTCATTGTAACAAAACATAATACATCTTTGATACCTTTGGATGCAAAAAACATAGCTATCGAAGTCTCAGAAATACTGAGCTGATCTAGCTGCCCCAACTCCGCAACCCCCTCCCCCCCCCCCCCAGTATTCTGCTACAAAAAATGTGGATTTCCATTTAGCCTTTGGAGCATTAGGATGCTTTTCTTAAGGGGACATGAAAATGTTCAAGAAATGAAACAAATTTAATGTGACATAATTATTCTGAATTAAATTATGATTAAATCTGGTCAATATTACAGCTCACAGTTTTGTGAAATAATGATTTTGTAACTGCTGTCCTATTTTAAAGATAAGTGAATTGCTTTGTAAAATAGAGTATATATTTTAATTCTTTATTGACATTGCTAGAACTCTGAATTCCTTTTAGAACATACGATTCGGTGTTGTAAAATGTGATCATTCCGTATATGTATTGAATTTCATGGTAATTTACATCCACTGAGAATACTGCTGAACTAATATGATGAACATAATATTCTTTTTTCCCAATACAAGTTGTCAGATTGATTTTTTTTTTTTTATCTTAAAGACTAAATAATTATTTGTAACTAGTTTAAATTGATTGTGAGTACTAGATAATCAAAAGTTGAGGACTTTAATGAATGCCTTTCACCTTGCACTCCTTTTCTCTCAATATTCTAAAGAATTAACTTAGTTCAGGAAGGTTTGCAACCATAATTTCTTTAAGGAAAATCCCTGAGTAGACTATGCAGCTATTGTTTAAATATTCACACTGGAAAACAAATTCTAAGAATAATGGTTTTGATGGAAAAGAAAGCTAAAGGCTTGTGGATATAGTGAAGACAGATTTAAGTTTGACTTGATACTTTTCATGCTTCTTTACGATATTGAAATCAGATTAATTTGGCTCTTTGTCATTTGAAAAGCCAAATCTTTCCCCTTATATAGATCTGAAAGGGTTGTGGAGCATTGGAACCCTCTGCCCAGGGAAGTGGTTGAGTCACCATCCCTGGAGATATTCAAAAGACGTGTAGATGTCTTGCTTAGGGACATACTTTAGTGGTAGACTTGGCAGTGCTAGGTTGGACTTAATGATCTTGGAGGTCTTTTCCAACCTAAATGATTCTATGATTCTACAATGGCTTTACATTTGCAACAGTTTTCTTACAAATTTTCTCAAAATATATGCAAAAATATATGAAGTTGTCTAAAGAGCAATGATTATGATCAGTGTCATCATAGGTTTCCAACCAAGGGGCTGCTGAAGTGCAACTATTGCTGCTCACCATTCAGAGTATGAATAAATGCTAGGTCATTTTTTGTTTTAGTTTTTGTTTTATTATGGTTGTTTGGATTTTTCTACTTGGTCTGCAAATAGAAAAAACATGACAGGTACAATCCTTGGCACCTGGCTGGGAGGCAATGAGCTTTATAAGGAAGGTTTAATCATCAGAGCTACTGCCTTAAAATGGACAGAACAGTTCTACTTAGCCTGTGAAGCATGGAAGAAATTTCTCTGGGTGAAATCCCATCTTAGTGCAGGCAGACCAGCTTTCTAACACAGTGTCAGTGCTCTCCTCTGACACTAGTGAAAAGGGAATATAAACCCAAAATGCCCCGGGGGGGTGGGGGGGATGGGGGGGGAGGAGGGAGGGCAAACAAGAAAGAAATACATGACCTTCATTGTTGCCTTGTCCTTTTTTATGCCCCTGCCTATCACCTCATGTGTCTTGTGGTACAAAAAGGTACAGAGGTCAAAAAGATTGAAGGAAAAAAGGTGGATGGATAATTTGTTTAATGCAAAAACAGATGAGGCAAAGCAAGATGCATAGTTGTTTGTGAAAGCCATCCTCTTGGCATGGAATTGCTGTCCGATCACTTGTTGTAAATGGCGGGGGGGGGAACGACAGACATTTGCAGCTGATTTCAGAGGCAAGCTGGGCATTCTTGTTGTTGGGAAACCTTCATGAGGCAGGATGCCGTTCTGGAAGTAAAGTTTCCTCAGCAGAACTGAAATTAATAAATTAAACTAAAACTAAAAGGATAGAAGCGGATTTTTTTCCATGCTGGGGAGGGGTGTGTGCGCACGGTTTAGAACCGTGTCGCAATTTAAGCTCGAACAGGTGCGCAGGCCTAGCCTGAGCACCCACAAGCAGAGCCACTATTTTACATATCACCCAGAGGAAGAGGAGGGGCCTCCTGCCTTGCTCTGGCCCTGTCAGTCACGGGCAGGAAGTCAGGCTGCCGCTTGGCACACTCAGTCACCTCAGGGCCTGGCAGCTCTGGGCCCGTGCTGGCTGCTCCACCCCAAGGCTGGACCCCTCCGCCTGCTCTGCTGGGGCTGGGCAGGCTGCTTGTGCTCAGGGTTCTCCTCAGCTCTCACAGGCCAAAGGTGGCCGCTGTCTTCAGGGTGGCCTCAAGTACGGCCACGAGCGGGCAGGCCCGGCCTGCCTGGCCCCAGCAGCAGGGCATGTCAGAGCAGCCTGTGGCCAGGCAAAGGCTGGACTGTCACAGGGGGAGAGCCCTGTCCCTTCCAGGGGGGGAAATACCCTCCTAAGAGGGTATTTCCTAATAAGATCTCTGAATATAGTCCAGGATAACCTGGACTGTGAAAGGGTCTTGCAGTGATGCTGTCTTTGCATCTGGTACCCAGTGTTATTATCAGAAATTTGATACATGGAAGGGCTGGTGGCCTGGTGGGACTTCATCTGATGCTTAGTTAGGAGTTCAACAGCACGACCTACGGTGTGGCTGTTGACAGATGCACAAGGCCGTGTCCATCAGGTCAAGAAGCAGTTTTATACAATAGATCACAGAATCAGAATTGTAGGGATTGGAAGGGACCCCCAGAGATCATCGGGTCCAACCCCCCTGCTAAAGCAGGTTCTCTACAGCAGGTTGCCCATGTAGGCGTCCAGATGGGTCTTGAGTATATCCAGAGAAGGTGACTCCACAACCTCCCTGGGCAGCCTGTGCCAGTGCTCCATCACCCTCACCGTGAAGAAGTTCTTTTGCATGTTGGTGCAGAACTCCCGTGCTCCATTTTGTGTGGCCATTGCCACTTGTCCTGTCCCCACAAACCACTGAAAAGAGGTTGGCCAAATCCCTCTGTCTCCCGCACTTAAAGGATTTATAAACATTGATAAGATCCCCCCTCAGTCTTATTTTCTCCAGGCTGAACAGACCCAGTCTGTCAGCCTTTCCTCACAGCGGGGATGCTCCAGACCCTCTATCATCTTTGTGGCCCTCCGCTGGACTCTTTCCAGGAGACCCCAGTCTTTTTTTGTACGGGGGCTGGGCTACGTGAGGGGAGCGGGGCCGATGCCGCGAGCGGCCGCGCCGCCAGGCGGGGGGCCGCTGAGAGCCGCCGAGAGCCCCGGGCTCGGTGCCGAGTGACAGCGCGGGGAGGGGATGGCGGCAGGGCCGGGCGGCGGGGCTGGCCCGCAGCCCCTCGGGCCTGGCCTCCCGGCTGCCCTCCGGCTCACAGGGTGGCTTCGTTTCCGCCAGCAGGGGCAGGACAAGGAGCTGCAGCTGAAGTTTCCTCATCTTTTGTGATTCTGTGTCTATGTACTCTAGTAGTACTGGTAATGCTGCTTGCAAACTCTGTCTTCTGCTGCAATGACCCTGAGATAGATTTCAAGGAATTTGAAGATAACTTTGATGGTGAAATAGATTTTACACCTCCAGTAGAAGATACTGCATCAGTTCAGTCTCCAGCAGAAGGTTTTTACTCTTTCAGTTCCCAGTATTGCATTACCAACTCCCTCCCAGTTTCCATCTCATGCAGATGGATCAAAGTCTCAAGTTGCGCATCAGAGTCTAAACTACATCCAGGATATTGGAAACGGCTGGTTTGGAAAGGTTCTGCTTGGAGAGATCTATACAGGCACTAGTGTGGCAAGAGTAATAGTGAAAGAGTTGAAGGCAAGTGCGGGTCTCCAGGAGCCCGAAAAGTTTTTAAGAAAGGGAGAACTGTACTACATTCTTCAGCATCCAAATGTTTTCCAGTGTATGGGGCAACATGTGGAAGCCATTCCTTACCTCCTAGTTTTTGAGTTCTGTGACTTGGGTGACCTAAAAACTTATATCTGCAATGAGCAGGACCACATTAAAGGAGATTCACAGATAATGCTGCTACAGAGAATGGCAT
The DNA here is from genome assembly GCF_009769625.2 of Cygnus olor. NCBI lineage: Eukaryota > Metazoa > Chordata > Aves > Anseriformes > Anatidae > Cygnus > Cygnus olor. Next base: position 3,623,224 of record NC_049183.1, read on the forward strand.
GTGAGATTGCTGCTGCACTTGCTGTAATGCATAAGCATAATTTTGTGCAATAGATGCTACGAGCAAGCTCTGATAAGAAAGGCTGGAAGTAAGAGACATAAAAGGTCTCCTGTGTCTGTCCAAGAATATAACCCTCTTTAGTTTTGGGCCATGAGTTTTCAGCTATGATAATAGTAATAATAAATATTCCTTATAAGCCTTCTTTCATCTTTCCAGGCAGCTTCTGTTTTTGCACAACTAAATATTTCATGTAGTAAAACACGCTCGTACATTTTAAAACTAGCATGGCTTGACCTTGCTAAAGTCATTGAATTAAAACCTGACTAAGAGTGCACCTGGCCTTTCTGATTAGTTAGGAAGGTAGGAGACTGTCTTAACTGGCATGGAGATGCACCACTGCTAGGGCAGTTTGCGGGTATTGCTAGACGGTTACAGACTTCAGAAAAATAATTTTAGCCTCCATGGACCATTAAAAGTCTATTCTAATCACTAGAGCTTTTGAGTAGCTTAAGATAACGGGTATGTATGTGGCTTAATGATAGTTTTCTCCACTGCTGTGGAAGTTTTCTTTGTTTATTTTAACATTTCTCTATGTATGGCAATCTGGTGGGGTGTAGATTTAGGAGATCACATGGGATAAAATTTATAGCACAACCACTGAACTATTAGAGAATTAAATGAATAGCATACATGGCCAGAACAAGACCTGCGACTCTCAGACAGAGGTGAATTTTACCCATATTCAGGAAAGATCGATTTCTCTAAAAGCTACTGTGCTATCACTGAAGATTGTTTTTTTCACACACTATACTCCTCCTGCATATTTTCAGCAGCTGAAGAGCAACATGTTTGTGGACAAATCGTAAAGATCAGTGTTTTTCCTTCCCTCTAAGTCTTCCAAAGATCCCAGTTTGATCTCAGCATGATTTTGAAAGCTTTGATCTTTTAAGGCTTAATTTAGTCCAATGACAACATGGTTCTCCAAGGCAATTCACCTTTCCCTGACTTGTTTAAAAGGAGGCAAAAAATGAGGTGAAAAGGAAAGGCAAAAAGCACTTCATAAGTGAGGAACAAAACCTTCATTAGAGAGAAAGTATCTGAAAATCTTCTCTCCGGCAAAATAACCTTTTGCAATCCCATTAGTATGCTATCAAAAATTGTTCTCTGTGGTGGTAAACTCTCTACACAGCCTTGTTAATCCATTTTGAGATTTTAAAAAAATAAAATAGTTTATTTACTGTTCCAGTTCAAAGCTAATACATTTAAAAAGTGTAAAATTGTTTCACAGTTGTATAGGACAACCTTTGCTAAACTCAAATGGAAATAAATAACAGTTCATAGTACCCCAGCTGAATCTTTTTTTGTCAAACACTCAGATGCAACCCTCTGTTAAAAATCTCATTATATCTCTCATCACATGGCTGCATGTTCATTTCAAGTTGCAACACGAATTGGTTGCAGTAGCCGTATCTCCCATAAGATATGGCAATAATAATGAGTGTAGCTTTGGAACTTAATTCTTTTTCTGTTTTCGATCTCTGTATGACAAAGGGAAGGCACTGGTAGGAATCCCAAAATACACTTTTGCTCTTGGGTTTGTTGGTCGTTCAGGGGAACACTGGGGCGTGTGATTGCAAGCATGGTCCTTTTCACGGTTGTTTGACAATTGTCAAGAAGCACATATAGAAAAGTGGTGCTACTTTTTAATGGATGAAATTAAATGGAATAAGAGTAGCATGGATGGAATGCTGCTAATGTATTTATTTTGTACCATACTCCTGCATAACGGGCATTGTAGCAAAGACCACTCGTTCACCTACCTCAATAAAAGTTATTGCCTCTACCAAGGGCTTAGAAAGAGCTGAGAAACTATAATATACTTAACTGATTATGTAATTCTATTCCCTAGAGGGGAAAAAAAGAGTTTCTCAACGCAGTTGGTGATGAGTTTCTTCCCTAGAGCATAAAACATTAATCTACATTTCTAAAGCCTCTTAGCTGAATATTAGTTAGTGGCCTGTGAACCTGAAAAGGTTTGGAGCTGGTTGAATTGTTAGGGGGTTATTGGTTCTATGAATTTAGCGCTTCCTTTCAGTCACAGAGACCCGTCTTTGTGTACTGAATGCTGTTCAAAATTACAACTATTTTGACCACATCTTGCTAATTCTGAGCAAATTGCTTCAAATTTTATCATTCATTTTTCTTTTTTTTTTCTCCTTGTTAATTTGCTGTAACAGAAAAACACGACTTACAAGCAGTATTTCACTTAACCATCATCTTAGGAAAGTGCAATGATGTTTCATCTTGCCAGCATCTTGGCAAGTGTATAGAAAGGCTTATATAACACAAAAGGTATGCTTTTAGAAGGAGAAAATTGAGTGTGGGGCATAAATCCTTGGGCACTCAGCAAATTGGTGTCACCACTGTTATTTAAAAAGAGATGAAAATACTGTTAGTCTACACCACATTATACTGCATTAAGTTTTAGAGGCTTGCAGTACATACTTGAATAAGCCAGTATTTTTCTCTTGATACATAATGCAGTTTTTGAGTTGACATTTTTGCCTGCTTTAATTCAGAAACACTGAACACTGACAAATTAGGATCAAATATATGATAATGTGTGTTGTTTGTGCCCTGTGCTATTACAATACTTTTCTGCTTTGTATTGATGATGAGCTAAAGCTTAAACTAATTCCTGGGGGGGGATGTATAGAAATTTTACCCTAGCATAGAGTAGCCATACCTGTTGCAGGTTTTTCAATTCTACAGAAAAGGGGGGGCAATGTGGGTGCGTGGTGTAGTCAGCCATTTAATGTCATCTGAAAAATGTGTCTACCTAATCCCCTGCTACTTCAGGAACCTAATACCATGGTGATGTCTTTGCTCCTATGTCCACTCAGTCTGTGACATTTTATTATTGCTGCTGCTAGCTTTTACTGTGCAGTCTTAACTGTTATTGTTTGTTGAGTATTGGATACAGCATTTGAGGATACAGTCCGGTGTTCCTAAGTTATATTTAATATCTATTTAATATTAATACCCTTCATCAAAGTCACAATTTTATTTTAAATAATGATTTTTACGATTTTTTTTGAGCCATTGATCATTTTATCATGTTTCTGTACTCGATATGACAGCTTAGAAACTTTTTTATTTTCTAATAATGAAAACTGAGAGTCTCAAGTTATTGCTAGCATCTGAAAATGATAGCTTTAGCCAGCACTAAGAGTAATGAGACTTTCAGTTTGGTCACAAGAGATGGCAAAACTATTTGTTGTAACATTTCCATTTTTTTTCCCAGGTGAGAAATACTAGAAAAAATATTCTGATGGGTTTTGACTGTCCGCTCTGTTCCCAGAAGGACAAAAACTCCTTCATATTAACTTAGAAGGAAAGGTTTGGGCTTGTTTTCTCTGATAAATTTCATACATTTCAATACCCTAGGTCTAAATAATTTCAAACTTCAGAGATATGTGGAATATAAACCAAGCTCAGTATCAGTGATGGCATCTAAGACAAATAGATTCATACCTTTGTTCTGTACCATGTCTTGTCAACTTGGTAATGCATTCACATTAGCTGATTCTACAAGATATACAGCTCTTTGTGCCCACATATCTAATATAAAAATCAAATCCTTTATCTTCTCCCATCACTTGCTAGGTTACTCTCTTCCTCCAAGTCTTTCTTTTAAAGGGAATTATGATAACTTACTGCTTTTTCTAATTGCAGAATGCAAGGAAGAATCTTTGTAATTAAGATTTTAATTAATTTTATGGCCCTAACTTTCTTATTTTGCCAATAATATCAAAGTGAAGGGAGAAATTTACAGTAGAATGATAATAGTAAGTGTGATAACTGTAGTATCATAGTAAGTCAGATGGATTGAAACTAGCCCTGAGGAGAAGGACCTGGGGTTGTTGGTTGATGAGAAGTTCAACATGAGCCAGCAATGTGCGTTGGCAGCCAGAATGCCACCTGTACCCTGGGCTGCACCAGCAGCAGCGTGCCCAGCAGGGCAGTGAGGGGATTCTGCCCCTCTGCTCCGCTCTCATGAGACCCCACCTGGAGCCTGCGTTCAGCTCTGGGCCCAGCACAAAAGGCAGGGACCTGTTGGAGCAGGTCCAGAGGAGGCCACGAGGATGGTCAGGGGGCTGGAGCTCCTCTGCTGTGAAGAGAGGCTGAGGGAGCTGGGGCTGCTCAGCCTGGAGAAGAGAAGGCCCCATGGAGGCCTCTTGGCGGCCTTCCAGTGCCTAAAGGGGGCCTACAGGAAAGCCGGGGAGGGACTCTTTGATGGGGGTACAGAGGGCAAGGGGTACTGGCTTTAAACTAAAAAAGGGTAGATTCAGATTAGATATTAGGAAGAAATTCTTTACTTTAAGGGTGGTGAGGCTCTGGCCCAGGCTGCCCAGAGGAGCTGTGATTGCCCCATCCCTGGCAATGTCCAAGCCCAGTCTTGATGGGACTTTGGGTAGCCTCAGCTGGTGGGAGTTGTCCTTGCCCATGGCAGGGGATGGAACTGGATGGTCTTTAAGGTCTCTTCCAACCCAAACCATTCTCTGGTTCTATGGTAAACTGTAAAGACAATTTAGTCTAAAGCATTACCAATCAAGAAGATACCCTGAAAGATCAATGGATTTATTTGTGCTTCTTTGTCTGGCTGAAAAAGGTTGATTGAAGGTGGATATTTGACAGACTTCACGTGTATTTATTTTCACATCACTAAAAATAAAAATACATCATTCAACTGTTATCTTAAAGTAAGATATTACAGGCACATTTAAATGCTGAACAAGAGTTGGTTCCTTCAAGGTACCAAGGGGGTGTGGGGGTGTCCCGCCATGAGAATTTTATTGAGGGTAGCAACAATGAAGTCTTCCTGAATTACTTGTCTCTTGCACTCAGCAAGGATGCCAGAGGCAGGCAGCCATAGTATATGTGTCAATAACCCACCCAACATCACAACACGTAGAAGAGGAAGGATTTAGCACCTCCCTTTCAAAATCCCCATCAGACGAAAAGCACAACAGAAGCCAGTGCAGTAAGGTACTGAAAAATACAGATTCAGAACACACAGTAACGGTGGGGCTTAGAAGGGCTGCCAAGGTAATTTGACAGCTGCTAGAGGAACTGTGCTCTCTGCACTGATTAAACAGGTTGAGTTGCTGGCCTGGGGCTCGGGCTGTGCTTGGGGATGAGATCGGAGTGAGGCTTCTGAGAACAATAAATCTCAGATACATAGCAAGAGCAGGGAACAGAAGATGTTGCTGCAGCAAAGCAAGGAGTGAAATTAGGCCAGTGTTTGAAACAATAAAGTTCAGAGACTGGGGAGGCCCATGGCTCTTGTCTCAGCCTAGAGTGACATTCAGTGATGAAGAAGGAGAAAGCCAAGTTACAGAGGAACAGTGTGTCTGAGAAGTGGCTGTATGCAAGTAGTAAAAGTGCTGCCTGTGTGTTTCTTCACCAAGAGCACTGGAGTGTCCTGTGGGCTTTAGCCTCAGCCTACAGTTAGGCCTATTTAAAGGCCTAAAGGAGAGGAGATATTTCAGATAGTCATGAATGGATTACACCTGCATGTCCTCTGTACAGTCTTAGCCTGGGAGATAACAGCATCCCACGATGCTATTCTCAGAGTCAGGCTTCTGAAAAGGAGCAGTATAAGCCCCTTGGGAGGCATTACAGTTGTTACCTCTGTAGGCCTGTATCTCTGGGACTGGCATTTGTCATGGCCTGTGCTTAGGGTTCAAAGAAGGAGAAATGTGATACGGTGAGGCTGACTTTGCCAAGGTCGGATGAGGGCTGTTTCTACATACATTCTCCTTGCAGTCCTCAGCCTTAGAGATACCATCCTGTGCCGTTAGTCTCAGCTTGCAGTTAGGGTTAGAGTTCCAAGGAGAATACGCAGGACACCAATAGCAGGCATGGGGCTGAGGAGAGACTGCAAATGTCTGCTGAGGCCTGCTACTGGAGTTATCCCCTGAGCAATCAGGATCCCACAGCCTTAGTCTTTGCCTAGTATGTTTGGCAACTTTGGTGAATCTTATATTGAGGACTGAGGACTGGGAGTCCAGCCTCACCAGAAACGTAGCCCCCTCTGGCTTTCTGAATCACGTTACTCCTGCATGCTCTGATACATGATGGCAGTGTCCCACTCAGTACTGAACTGGTAGTGCGGACTAGAATCTGCAGTATGCACTGGCAAAGGATCTGCACTGCAATTGCACGTAGCCCTCAGTGTGGGGAGTGCTGCCCCAGCCCAAGTGTGGTAGAGCTGCCACTGTGCTAATCTGTCCTGTGATTTACTGAGGTAAATGCTGTTTATAATCTACTTTCGTTATTGATGTTTTTGTGAATTTTGTGAAATGTCACCTGGTGTTTTTTTCAGTGTTCATATTGACGATATGGCTTTTTTTGTTTGTTTTGACAGTTTTTCTTGTTAATCTCTTTAATAAAAAAGAAAGAAAAAAAAAAAAACTTTTCTTCTCCATGTGCCCTGAAGCATGGAACTGCAAGTCATATGTCTCTGCACCTGTCAAGGATATACAAAGATCCAAAATGCAACACAAACATTATTGAGGAATGTAAAAGGGGTGGGATCCATTCCCTTAGTTAAGTAGCTCTTTCTGACATATAGGCTATATTAGCGATGTTTTATTTAGGGTTGGAAGTGTTCTCAGAATGAATTTATGTTAACACTGGCATGAAGCACTAGGACTTTGAGGATAAAGTAAATTATTTCTTGAGTTAAATCATTCGTTATATTGTTAATAAGTAACTATAGGAAAAAATACTGGAATATACAATGCTGGGGGAAGAATGGGACAATGCTAGCTAGCATATTAGAGACAGGAAGGGGAAAAAAAAAAAAAAAGAAAAAACCCTACTACCCACTTTTTGAACATTCAGAAATGCTAAGTGGACTGAGTTCTGCTTCTGTACTAATTCATGGCAAATCATTTGCCTAGTTCTGACACTAACAAGGGTCTTTCATATTTGCAGGCTCCCAAACCTCCCATGGTAGTTCATGCATTTCAGTATGATGGCTGATCAGGCCTGCACTCTGACACATCCTCCACTGATCATTTATCACAGTCATATATGATTTATTTGCTTCCGACTCTTTGTGAGGCAGCAGGCTGCCTTCAGGATAATGCGGCGACTCAGTTTAGTTGTGCTGTAAATTAATACATTTGTTTTACTTCACATTCACGGAGTGTGCTTGCTTCTGTTTCCTTTTGACTGAAAATATAGAAGAAATTACTATTGAACTTTGACATGCTGATTTGGACCAAATTAGTTTTGGGTGTAACTCTGACTCTGGAGGAATTCAGACTTTTGTTCCTCTTGAAAATTTGGTGCTTCTTGTGCTTTTTTCCCTGTTCCACCATTTTGTTGTATGGTGCCATTGCAGCTGTTCAGTTCAGTAAAGTATAGAAGTAGTTTTGTCTCAACATGTTCTTGTATGCAAATCAGTTTGGGGGCATTTGGGATAAAAACATACAGAGGAGCTGGAGGCAAATTTCTCATAGTACCATACTAAACTGGAGTTAGCATCATGAATCCTATAATGTTTCCTTTGCAAATTCTAGCAAAAGGGAGCATGATGAACCCAGGGATTGGAAGGTCCGTTCCACAAGGCGTGTTATACTAGGGCTTCTGCACTGTAGAGCTCTAAATTACTGCCAATATGCATGATATCAGTGCTGTTTGGTTGTTTGTTTGTGGCTTTTTTTTTTTCAACTCCCATGGAGATTTACAAAGATGTATATTTTTTTATTTATTTTTTTTAAGTTTAGAAATGTGTTGGCTAATTCCGGTAGATATTTTTTTTCTATCTGTCTTGTTAACATAATAGGACTTTAAAACCCATTGGAATTTGGCAGTGCCATGAGGCTACTTTGCTTTAACTCTCCTTTGACTGTGCATGTGTGCATATTCCTCTAGGCATCTGTCATAAAACCCTCATGTTATTATAAAGCTTTCCATTCTGCTGAGACTCCAGGCAAAGCATCACAGGAAGTATCTTTACTGGCACCCACTTCTTTGAAGTTAAAACTCTGCCACTCCAGCATTAAGAAAACAGTGTCAAAATGTATGACAAGTCTCTTGTTCTTCATCACACAGTCCATGCTTTATTTGTAATAGGTATGACTTAGTTCATCTTTCCTAAAAGGAGTGCACTAGTAGCACAGATCAGCAAATGGCAGTGCTGCAAATGGCAGAATTACCGATTATGTGCGTGTATGTGCTGTAACCTTTCAGAGTGAAAAACCAAATTTATTTATATATCTTTTGTAATTCTCCCCATTTGTGTGATCATTGCCCTTGCTGTGCTGTGTTATAGCTTCTTATTAGCTCTCCCCTTTGTACTGGAATATTTTATGTTGGGTACTCAAATATCTATAAAGACACTGGTTAAAAAAAAAAATCTACATTTACAACTTTACGCCAAAAGGGCTGCTAGGATGTTTGTAATCTCCCTGTATTGGTATTAGGCATAGATTTACTAGTAGTGAGATGTAACCAGGATGTTTCAGCAAATGCATTTATTCCATCACCAGTAAGGGAGCGGAGTATTTTCACCAGGCCTGATTAGTGGCCTTCCTTGATAACCTTGGTCCTAAACCTACTAAAGGCTGGGGAGCTCTATGAATAAATGTGGCAAGAATTTTGGAATGGCGAAGTAGCTAGTGTCATTAAATAACGCTTTGTCTTTATGGATTTTTCTTTTCCTTCTGCAGAATCACCTTGCCTTTCATAAGAGAAAATTGAGGCCTACACATTTTGAGCATCAGTCTTGGCCATGGCTCCCATTCTAGCAATCCGTTCTTTTTCTCTTGGCAGATTCCAGGCCCTTCTATGACTCCCTACTTGGGGGTATTTTTCCCCCTTTCTGTGACAGAAATATATTACCGAGCTTTAATTACTCTTGTGATCAAGCACAGTTCAGATTTATCTGTGGGCTTGGGAGGTATTGAATTGCTTTTTCAAGTTCAAACGATGTGATCCTGGCCTGCTGCTTCAACTATGGTATCATGGTATCCTGCATAGGAATCAGTGTGTGAGTTTTTCCAAACTTTGGCATAAAGTTCACGATTCAATGAATGCATGATTATCTATCTGCATTACTGCTCATTTAGGCTAAGTATACATCCTTATGTGAATTGTTATTTCTAGCTTTATCAGCTCCCCATGCCACGTTTCCCTGGAATTTTGGTCAAGATCATAATACCTAAAGATTGGGTTAAAGAGTCTGAATAAGTGGTCTGAAGTTAAAAGTGCTATCACACTTCTGATTAATTGCTTTAGTATTAATTGGTTTTGAAAATCATGTTGTGTGTTTAGTAAACAAAGTTTAGGAGTCATATTTTTAGATTCTGGTATCTGCCTTTCTTTTTAATATAAGCTATTCCATTCATCCTTTTAGCTAACTATTTGGTGTCCTAAGACACATTTGGATTATTCAGAGCCCTGTCTGACTAAAAATTTCATAGTGTCATAATTTCACTTTATTGGTTCAGTATTGGAAAAGTCAAGTGAAGTCTGGTGCTTCAGATTCATTCCTTTAAAACTAAAATATTAAGCTTCTGACAGTATGTAAAAATGTTGCATTTGAAAAGACGTGCTCTGATTTAACTCAGAGCAATTACAATAAATTATCACTGGCATAAGTCTAAAATGCTAAAGAACTTGTTAGAAAATGTGTTCCCATTAAATCAAGGAAGAGTAAACAATTTTAACTGTATCAATATTTATTGTGAAGTTATTTCTTTAAAAGGGAATAAAAAGAGGGAGGGAAAAAAACTAAAAAAAAAGTAACTGGTAACTGCAGAAAAGCAACTTAAAAGAGTTCTTTTACTCCAAAAAGAGACTGAACCACAAGATATGTTAGATGTTAGGCCTTTCAGTGCTTTAGTGGAGGATATTTGGGTACTAGAGCAATAAATGTGGGATAAATAAATAAAAACTATGAAATTACAGACACCCGGAAACTGGAACTTTCCAGAGCTCTGCAGGATATTAAACAACCCAACATGCAAGTGGCTAAAATGAGGCCTTATTAGCAAAGGGTTCCCAGGGTAGCACAGGAAGGCTTGCACTGGGACTCTGCTCCGGCACTGCAGCTAAATCTTTCTGTTTTTTTTTGTTGTTGTTGTTTTGTTTTTTTTAAATCTTCTCAGGTCTGTGCCTTAATCCAGATCTTGTTTTAATCAGCCATTACTTCTACAGTAATCAACCTCAGTAGAATTGGTAATTATTTATCATTTGAGGGCTTCTCCCCTCAAGGCTCTGTCTGTTTGATTTATGTACCTGGCGCCTCCTTTAGCAGCTGCTATCCTGGTATGTATTTATTTGTAACTAGAGAGGAAGGAAAGTGTACTAAGTTCAAAGCCTTTAAGCAATCTGAACATTTCCTTTTATTGCTATGCAATGTTCTCCTGGTGTGGAAATTTAGCAAGGCAAACTTGGAGTAAGAATACCTTACTTTTCTGAACAGGAAAAATTATGTTCTATATTTTGAAACAGGAACATACCTAGTTAAAAACTTGTTCGTTAAGTAACAGCCAAGTTTGATGTGCAAGTTTTTAAGGGAAGATACATGTAGCTTATTTTGAATCTTCCATTCTTAAATGCAATTGTGAATGGTTTAAACGTAGTAAGTCATCAATAAGAAGCATGTAAACCTTAACAGGGACTAGCAAACTCATCCTTAAATATCTTATACCATTATATATTCAAGGATCTGTTGGTAGCTGTACTCGTAACCATGACCTGTTTTCCCACAGTACAGATGCACTCACGTTTCAAGTGCTCTGCAAATCTACTTATGTTCATACTGCTAAAAGACTTCTGAGCTGAAATCCTGGTGGGTGGAGGACACAGCAACAAATGGTTTTGATTTTATTGAGACATCTAGATAGGTGCTCTTTTCTGTTCTCTCTCTGTTCGTCTGAGGGCAACGAAGATGGTGAAGGGCCTAGAGGGGAAGACGTATGAGGAGTGGCTGAGGTCACTGGGCCTGTTCAGCCTGGAGAACAGGAGGCTGAGGGGGGACCTCATCGCAGTCTACAACTTCCTCGCGAGGGGGAGTGGAGAGGCAGGTGACCTATTCTCCGTTATCACCAGTGATAGGACCCGTGGGAACGGTGTCAAGCTGAGGCACGGGAAGTTTAGGCTGGACATCAGGAAGAGGTTCTTCACCGAGAGGGTGGTTGCACACTGGAACAGGCTCCCCAGTGAAGTAGTCACTGCACCAAGCCTGTCTGAATTTAAGAAGCGATTGGACTGTGCACTTAGTCACATGGTCTAAACTTTTGGGCAGACCTGTGTGGTGCCAGGAGTTGGACTTGATGATCCTTATGGGTCCCTTCCAACTCGGGATATTCTATGATCTATGATTCTAATTGGATAAATACTGGTTCCTTTCCAGAAATACGGTAGTTCTTCCTCAAAGTAGTATTTTCTTAGTAATGCAAGGGGCTCAGGACATCCAGACAAAAAAATGTTTCCCTTAATACCTCCTCTAGGGTTGCTTTGTCACATTCGCGTTCAAGGACAGTCTGGATGGATTTCTGTCCTTCAGCCCCATTCTTCTGTCAGCGCACAGGTTGTCTGCTTGAGATGGCCCTTCCAGCTTGCATTGCTCATCAGCTCTTCTCGGGTGGAGAACTTTGGGGAACTGTGGAGCAGTGCTGATGTGCAGAGGTCCTTTCTTCTGTAAATCACTCCGTTTCTCTCATCTGCATTGAAGAATTTAGTTGAATATGATACATATTTCCTCTGAGGTGTATCTGAGGGTGGACAAAGCTTTACTTTTTATCTTTTTCTTTCATATGTTTTTATGCATATAATTAGGATTTGAAACCTCAGTAGACTATATAATTTTGAAAGTTTACTGTACTGTGTCCTCTTTCCTTTCCTGTTTAATGGTTCCTCTTCAGCAAAATACTTATATATGCATTTAACTCAAATTTTCTAAGTTCAGAAATTCACTTAACAAGCACACTGGGTGAAATCATGCCCCCACTGAAGCTTGATGGCTCTGACTTCAGTGGCTGAGCTTCCTAACTCCGTTTATTTTAATGGGATGTGAGTGTGTGTGTGTCAAAATATGACAAAAGAATTTAAAGTAAATACTACATGAAGATGTAATAGCATTATAAATTGTACATACAAAGTAAGTGATGTGCTAGCAGTGATCCTGTAAATTGCACTGTGAAAGAGAAAGCTATAACTGCTATTTGTTTGCAAATTAAGTTTATAATCTTCATGAAGTTTGAAAAAAAAAATGTGGAGGGGGATATCTAATTCAAAGAATGCTCGTTTTAAAAAAAAAAAAAAAAAATCTTTTACAACTTCATTGGAGGATATCTTGGCATTTAATCCTTATAGCAAATTGGTTGCTAAAACAAGGGAGCAGTCTATTCATAGCATCACAGCGTGGCTGAGGCCAGAGCCCCCCTGGGCCCATCTGCTCCCCCTGCCCCAGCAGGGCCACCCCGAGCAGTGGGCTCCGGCCCATGTCCAGGTGGCTTTGGGAGATCTCCAATTTGTAGACATCGGTAAGATCCCCCTGAGCCTCCTCTTCTCCAGGCCAGGCAGGCCCAGCTCTCGCAGCCTCTCCTCACAGGAGAGGGGCTCCTGCCCCTTCCTCATCCTTGTGGCCTTATGTTGGACTCTGTCCTGTATGTCCATGCCTCTGTTAGGCTGATGAACTTCAGAGGTTTTCCTGGGATAGAGTTAATTTTCATCATAGTAGCTTCTATGCTGCTATGTTTTGGATTTGTGATGACAACACTGTTGATAACATATCAATGTTTTAGTTGTTGCTGAACAGTGCTTACAGGACATCAAGGACTTCTGTTTGTTGCACTGCCCTTCTAGTGAGGAGGCTGGAGGCGCACAAGAAACAGGGAGGGAGCACAGGCGGGACAGCTGAGGCCAACTGACTGAAGGGATATCATAGAACCATAGGTCCCAGGACAGACCCCTGAGGGACACCACTTGTCACCAGCCTCCACTTGGACATAGAGCCATTGACCACCACTCTCTGGGTGCAACCTTCAAGCCAATTTGAGATATGATTTAGTAGCTTAGTGGGTAGTACTGGTGATAGGAGGACAGTTGGACTAGACGATCTTGTAGGTCCTTTCCAACCTTGTGTTTCTATGATTGATCCCTGGGTACACCGCTGGTTTCTGGCCTCCAGCCAGACTTTGTGCTACCACCTTCTGGCTGTGGCCATCCAGCCAGTTTTCAATCCACCTCTCTTCACACAAGAGTTTTAATTAACTTTTACCTAATTACAAAAGTACAGTCAAATTCAGGATATTCCATTTCTCTCTCTCATGGAAGCTTTTTCCTGGAAATACTTTGAGAGCTCAGCATTTATTTATATCACTAGAGATCTCAAGTCAAAATCTTGTCTTTTGTAATCAGCGTAATAAAGCAAAGCCAACTAGAATGTTAAAGATGGTTTTCTTTTATCCTTTATATGAGGTTTAAAAGCTTTGCATTCTCTCTTTCCACCATTCTAGCCCTTAAATCTTTTATCACTTCAGTGCCAGTGGCTCAATATTGTGAATTTTGTATCCTGCAGCTCTGGCTCCATAACAAAATTAACAGAACACACTGCTTGCTAACACTGACAAATACATGTTCTCTGTACTGCGTGGCCAGTGATTCAAATGACCCTGTTTGGGCATCCCTAATATTATTCAAAGACGAGAGCTGTGTTTCACTCTCAGTTCAGTCTGTGGGAATGATTATTATGCTTAATTCATGAAAGGGGAAGGTCTCCCCTTCCTACCCACTGCCCCCCACCCAAAAGGGGAAAAAAAAAATACCCACAACTGGCAGATGAGAAGAAACACATACAGGATCAAGGCATATCTTTAGTGCTGAAGAGAGCAGCTTTGGTTGTTTTTTGGCCTTTTTGTCTGTGTGCGGAAGGGTAGGGCTTGAAAGACATAGCCTAATCCATACTGAGTCATGACCTGATCTCTGGTGCTTAGTTTGGGTTTGGAGGCCAGATTCACCACCCAAAGGCAGGGCCATTACAGTGGCCATCGCTTACCTCCAGGGCTGGGAGCCCTGCAGCGGACAGCAGGGCTGAGACTGCTTGGGCTGCGACAGTGAAGAGGAGCTGCTGCTGAGGGCAGCTGCCCCGCAGAGCTCCAGCTGCTCCACAGGAGCTGAAGTGAGTTGCCCTTTGCAGCTCAAATGTGGATATGCCTGAAATTTGTCTTTGACCAGGAGGCACAAGCATGGTAGGGAAGAGGCTGGGGATGTGGTAGGTGGCTCCCTACTTTGTAAGCCATTTTCAGTCGTGTTACCCTGCCACGTGGTAGTTCCTTCTACATGGAGATGTGTTAGTTAAATTTGCTGTTTCCAGTGATCAAACAGATGGAACATTTTTATCTCTGAATCTGTCTTAGAAAAGGGTTTCTTATAACTTAAAAAAAAAAGTGTTTTAGACTCAAGGTAAAATTTCTCTATTTTGATGTGCTTATGGTACTAAATAGATTATATAGAATTTTTTTTAGTCACTTACATTGGCCTGTCTTTAGTCTTCCTCTAACAGTGTGTGTTCACATGAAAATGTTGTGCTAGTACTTACCAGATGAAGATGACAAGGAACCATCGGCTACACAAGTGGTATTATTTTCTGTATGAACATAGTGCTTTAACGTTGATAGACAAATATACAGGTTAACCTGTGTTTATAGTAGATACTATAAGCATTACACTTATTTTCAGGGCGAAAGAAAAGAAAGAAATGAACTGACTCTCAGAATACACTTGGAACTTGGGCACTTTTATGTTTTCAGTCTGTGATTAATTCTCTGGATGATGCAGCAGTACTTTCTCCTAATAAATTCCTATTAAACTGTCAGAATATTCAGCTATTCAGTCTTCCTCTCCTGATTTTGCTAGTCACATTGCACTGGCATATCTAAAGAGCTGCAAACATTTCTCATGTTAATTAGAAGACTGGGAATTCTTTGTTATTTACTGTTTCCATCGTCAAAGGTGATTGTAGTTTTCAAAGAACTGGGTCATTTGCTCGTGTAATGATTTCTGCAGAGAAATCCACCAAACATATTCTATCAGTTCAGCTTCCCACGGACTAGGAAAAAAAAAAAAAAAAAGAAAAGGAACAAGCTTTTATTCTCATTTATTGCCATAATCTGCAACAGATACCTATTCTTCTTTTGCTAAACTCAATATGGTGAAATGGACTTTGTTATTGCAAAGCAGGACACAGCTACTACTGAGAACTGCAAAGAGACCAGTGGCGTAATTCAGGAAAGAGGCTGGGCAGAAAAGTCAAGCAGCAGATGATGCTGTTGTCTGAGCTGGGTAGCTGTGTACTTGGGTAGGTTGCCCAGCGTGCCAGCACGTGACATGGCGCTCACAGAGATTTGTTGTGTTCCCTTTTCCTCCCCCAGCAAAGCAGCCTCAGTTCAGCAGTTGTGAGTTCAATTCCATAGCATTTGAAAATGACTGTGATCTCTACTTGCTGTCCTGCTTCTGAACATTCACTTTCTTATGTTCCTTGCCTCCCTATTGCTTTCCAAAGTGTTATCGAAAGCTGATGGGGACTTTCAGGGTCATCAGTAAACAGACAACAGTTATAAAAGCTTGTTGAGATCTGTCATTGTTGAGGGCTGATGGTTTTCAGTGGAGAACTTTGGAGAATACCCACTTGGGGGTGGATGCTGGGGTGTGAAACCATGGAAAGAGGGATTAAAAGGCAAGTGTGATCCTGCCCAAAGAAAATGGGCCAGCGCAGACAATCTGGCAGTTGAATAATTCTGTGGTTGCTCCATTGTTTGCAGAGACAGAAGTATGCCTACGCCCTTCTTGTGCCCTAATTTGTGTAGGGAACAGGTCGGCTGCAGCCCTGTGCAGAGTGTTTGCTGAGGTGGAGAATATCTTGTTGATCTTTCTAACCGCAGCATGACCTACCAGCAGGCTCCCGCATAGAATTCTGCTAGTGTACAAATAAATCTTGGTTCTAATTGCAGGAAGTGATCGTGCCCTGGAGGGGAATTTCTCCTTTATACTGATTGACATCAAAGTCCATTAGGTCACAGGCACGAAGCATGACCTTGAGAAGCAGCATTAAAACTCCATCTATTTATGTAGAGCAAGGTGAGGTTTCAAAGATTTAGTAAAAGCTGTGCTCCAGGTAACCATGGTTTGAATAAGTAAGATCACCTAAGTTATTTTGGTTATGCATTGGTCTGAAAGTCCTAAAACTAGGTGT
This sequence comes from Cygnus olor, assembly GCF_009769625.2. Classification (NCBI taxonomy): domain Eukaryota; kingdom Metazoa; phylum Chordata; class Aves; order Anseriformes; family Anatidae; genus Cygnus; species Cygnus olor. The sequence continues at coordinate 3,639,500 of NC_049183.1, forward strand.
CATTAATATGTGTATGAATGTGTAGTAGAAATTTGGCAAGCTCGTCTTGAGAATAAGTGTTAAGAACAAAGTTTACTGAGAATGCCACCTTTTAGGTGTGGAATTAAATGTGTTTCAGCTACAGCTGCTGCACAGCTGCTTACCAAACCAACCTTGCAAGGTAGTAAATTATTACTTAGAAGCTTTTACAAATTCATATTTATGTTATAGCAAAGAATTTTACCTTGGGAACAGTATATTTAAACTGTTCCCTGAGAAATTGCTTTTATGGATTTCCATGTGGTAAAATGTATGCTTCACAGAAAACATCTTGTTTGTGTCAGACAGTGCTGTGTAAATAATTGTAGGTAATGATGTTCAAGTAAAACATAAATTCCTGATATCAAAGAACTTAGTAATAGTTTGTGTGTTTTGGTGGAGAGATTTGACATAGAGCTAAATAAGATATTTAGAAGTAGAAAATATTACATGACAATTAAGACAAGACCTTGCTTAAGAGCAGGAGTTGGGCGAACTCCTAAAGTAATGTTCAGCACTCTTAGAAAAGGTATCAGTTGATAGCTGGGTAGCAAGGATGTTTGGAACATTTTTGGAATATTTCAAAAATTTAAAATAAAGTTTGTGGACTAATGTTGGCACTGATTATCTTTGCTGCAGCTATGTTAATGTGGTAGCTCTGCATACACGGGCTTTACATCCTGATTGTATAGGATCTTTGGGACCTATTGATGTTTTTCAAACTAACTGTGTTACCTATAGTAATAGCAGAGAGTCATTAACTAAGAAGTTCAGATAGGCGTAACAATAAGGCTGATGTGACTAATACTGTCCAGAATTAAAGCTTCCTCATTAATGAAAGTATGGACAAGAGTGAATGCATTAGATGTGCTCAGTGAGCTAGCCACAATCAGTAAATGTCAATATGATTATTGCTTTTACCTTTTTCTACATCAGAAGCAGTTAAAAGCACTACAAATACAACAGTGAAAGTAGGAAGAGAAGCAGGACATGTTTCTTCCTATTTGCTGGTCATCATAGTATCCTTGTGAGACTGTTTCATCAAAAGCACCAAAGTTTAACTGCTTAATTACTTCCCTGATAATTCACGGAGGAGTTGTGCTCTGGGAAATCTTCCAATACGGTCATATGCGTCGTGTTGCACCATGAATATTGCATTGGTCATAGTTATTAAGCTTCTGTTAAACCCTGAGAGAGTTTCCTATCAGAAGCAATAAAGTTAGTTCAGCTTATTGATACTCTATCATCTCTGGGTTTTTCTTATCTCTGTAACATATCTCTGAAAAGACGGAACTGTTCAGCAGTCATGGATTGTGGCTGAAGTCAGACGGGAAGCTACAGACCAGAATTTTGCTGGATGTGTTCTTTCCAGTCTGAGGAAGCTTTTATTTGGGAGTTACATTTAAAGTTTGAATTAGATATCTTATTTCCTTTTGAGGCTGTCAGTATATCCTCATGCTTTGCTATGGTTACCTCATCTTTATGAAATCGATCTCTTATTCAGTAAAATTGCTGTAAAGCAAGGTGACACCACAAAAAAAAAAAAAAAAAAAAAAAAAAAAAAAAAAAAACACTCTACCAGGGAAAAAATTGTAAAGCAAACTGAACGGAAAAAAATCTGGATACAGCGCCAAATCTTGTGACTCCAGCTTTGAGCAGTTTGAAAGTGTAACCCATTTTTTAGGCAACAGTGTGTTGTTTGTGTTCTTGAATACAGTAAAATAGTCTACAGTAATTAGGAATTCTGTGTCTGGTCTTAAATTTTTCCATAAATTCTGTGGTTTCAAAGAAGAATGATAAGAGATTACAAAGTCTTGGTGGTGCCTGTAAGGTTTGTTTATGTAAGGAAATTGTATCTGAATTTTGGGATAAAATGCCTTCATTGTATAGCAAAACTGTTATTTGAGTCTTCAGTCTGAGATTTTACTGTCTCAGAAGAGTTTAAATTACCGGTTTTAATTGTAATTTTACTAGATATTTGGTGATGTACCTTGACTCTTGTTTTAGCCATAGTACAACACACTCACTGAAAGCAGGAAACTCTCAGCATTTTTGCAGCAACAGATATGTTCTCACATATTCTGAGAAAATGATCAAATGTAACTTTTATTACAACAATCCTTTGCCTTCCCCCCCTCCCTTTTTTTTTGTTTGTTTAATGCTGGAGAATTTTGCATTGTACTTATGTGGGGTTCAATTGCAACTGTTTATGTCCATGTAAGATACAAACACAAGGCACACTGTTGGAAGTATATTGTACGGAAGTAACGTTTTATTCAGAAAAATTGCAGCTTGTTCAACTCACCTGAGTTTGGAGTTTGTTTGGAGGCTGCTGAATCATTACACCATGAAAGTGGAAATCTTTGAATATATACTTTTCCTGAACAGTTCCTGTTAACATCATTTAAAAAAAATGGTTTGTGATGCTTAAAAAAATAATCAAGAGATTTCTTGGCTTCCAGAGGCCACAGCAGATAAGTTTCAGATGGACCATTGTTTTCCCCTGGACCCTAACTTGAAACATAAATCTGTATGCACAGGATGTTTCACGCTATATCTGCTTTTACCCAGGGACTGATACATGTGGTTTAGGATTTAAAGATCGCTATAACTGCTGATGAGAATAGCAGCCTTTCTATATTATATGCTGTACCTGTTGTTCAGATAACTCAAAACTGACATCTATAAAATATTCCTTAAATTTAGTAAAGGTATTCCTGATCTTTGCATAGACACAGGAAAGTTCAGGATAAAACATACATAGCAAAACCAAGGGGTTGAACGCCAGAAAAGACATGGAAGAAAATTTTAAAAAGGAAAAACAATAACTTGGCATAACTTCTCATGTATTTTATGCCAAACACTAAATATCACAACAAATAGGCTGTGCTGCTTCTTTGCACAGTCCACCTATTGCTGGCTTCTGTTAATGTTGTCTTAGAGGGAGAGCTTAGCTGTGGAATGTATAATGAAAGAAGCTTCCAAGGTTCATCCCTATAAAATTTATTTACATATAAATAAAAGCCTTTTCTGGGTAGCAATAAGAGCCTAAACCCTCTTGAAATATACTTCCAGTTTTCCCATTCATTTGCTGATGAAACAATGATAAAATCAATTCTTGTTAGTCAAATATTTCATTTGTTTTGGATTACTGGAGGCAGCTGGTAAAGCTAAGTTTTCTGTTATTACTCTGGCAGGGTTGTGCATCTAAGTGCAAATCTGTCCAAATTCATGCAGTGAAGGTGTGATGAGAACTGATATGTAAGGATGTCTGACCCTGAGAAAATTTAAACTGTGTTGGCTTGATTTTTGGTGGTAGTAACTTGTACTGCTGTTGTTCAAAAAGTTAGAAAACTGTTCTTACTTTAATAGAATCATAGAATGTCCTGAGTTGGAAGGGATCTGCTAGGATCAAGTCCAACTCCTTACTCCGCACAGGGCAACCTAAGAATTAAACCATTTATCTAAGGGCAAACACTCCTTGACCAGCAGGCTCAGGGCCTGGGGAGCTGTGCCATCCTCTCAGGTAAAGAACCTTTCCCTAACACCCATCCTGACCCTCCCCTGTCCCAGCTCCATGCTGTTCCCTCCTGTCCTGTCGCTGTCCCCAGAGAGCAGAGCTCAGCGCCTGCCCCTCTGCTCCCCTCGTGAGGGAGCTGCAGGCCGCCATGAGGCCTCCCCTCAGCCTGCTCTGCTCTGGGCTGAGCAAAGCAGGTCCTCCGAAGTCTTGCCTCGAGTCCTTTCACCAAATTTGTTGCCCTTCCCTGGACATGATCTGGACATGATTCCCTGGATGATCCTTATGGGTCCCTTCCAACTCGGGATATTCTATGATTCTATGACATGTTCTAATCTTTGGTTTCAGAAATTTGGAAACAAGATTTCTGAAGTCTCACACAAAAGAACTGACATTTCTTCTGTTTTTTTTTTTTTGTTTGTTTGTTTTGTTTTGGTTTTTGTTTGTTTGTTTTTGTTGTTGTTGTTTTTTCCAAGTTAAAGGTGTGTTTCTGTAAAGTAGTTTGCATTAATACTTCAGTGCTTCTGCTTCTGGTCTATGCAAACTGAGGATGGGTATCTGTAGTGGGTTTACGTGGCAAGGTTTTGGTAGCAGGAGGCCCTAGGTGTGGCTTCACCAAGAAGAATCCAGAAGCTGCTCCATGTTAGGTAAGGCCCCGCTGCTGGCCAGAGCCAAGCCAGTAAGCGATCTGTGAGAGCACATTTAAGAAAGGGAAAAAAGAACTGCTGCTCAACAGCAGCTGGGAGAGAAAGAGCAATCTCCCTGTCCTTACCTTAACCCTTGAACCCTTTGCATCTTATTTTCTCTCCCTTTCCCTTTGAAGAGGGGGAGTGAGAGAGCAGCTGAGGTGGAGCTCGGCCGCCCACCTGAGTAAAACCACCACGCTGAGGGGAAGGGGTGCTTGACCAACGCATGAAACATTCATGATGAAACAACAGGCCCTTTGTTTTCTGTGTATTTCTATGTATAAAGAGCCTATTGCCATATTGATAAACAGTCTTAGGAGCCACTCTGATGGCAGCAGTTGTGAGGCCGGTTATTACCCTCAGCACTTCTGTCTCTAGCCACCAGTGGAGAGCTGGGTAGATGTTGTCTACCTGCTCTCGAGGAAGACTGGCAACACTGCCTCCTGTTAGCTCCTCCAAGAGAAGCTGCTGAAGGCTGGACTGGATGAGCAGATGGTAGGGTGCACTGATAACTGAGCCTCTGAGCGGCTGCACCCAGAGGCTGGTGATGTCAGAAGGTCACTGTGATGGTGCCTGAGCTGCCACCACAGCGGCCTCCTGATGTCACTGTTGCCCTTGGTGCCCATTGTCCCCGGCCCAATAAAAAGGACAGCCCTGCAGCTGGCCACCACTCGCTCCTGGAGCACCGAGGAGACTTGGAGCAGCCCAGGTGCCGGGAAGCTTCAGGCAGGGATTGCTAGCCTTTGGGTGCTGTCCTGCTAAGCCTGAAGGATGAGAGGAGTGGTGCGTCATGCAAAGAAGAGGAAACACAGCGTAGAAAGGAAGGACCTCCCATGGCAACCCCCTGCCAAACGTTCTAGAATGGAGGAACGCGTGCAGCTGGGGAGGAAGAGGAAGCGTGCAAGGAATCACGGTTCACGCCGTTCCTGGAGGCCCTGGCATGACACAAAGCCTCAGGCTGGGCCCAGCTCCTTGCCTATGGCTCAGCACCCCAACAGCAAGCAGACGCCGGAGCCGCCAAGATGGGTGTCCCGCAGGTGGAGGAAGTGGAGACGGCATAGTGCAGCCGGCCTGCATTCGTCTCTCGGCTGCCAATAAAGAACAGTGAACTTTGAAGTGGTGTTTGAGTCCTCCTTCCCCATCCCTCACTGCACCCCCATGCAGTCCTGGAGACTGCGCAGGGGGCATCTCTGCTGCACGCTGCCCTCAGGGAGAGGAGCGGAGAGAGCCCGGCTGCCTCGGGGCTGTTGCACCAGCCCATCACACGACAGCTGAGGCCTCGGGCTCAGGGGTCTGCAGTAGGAGGCCCAGGCAGCTGATGGGGGCTCGCCGTGAGAAGAGGCAGCCCCCGGTCTCTTCTCACAGGGCCCACCTCTGCATCCCCCCAGCCCGCTACCTCAACCTTGCCACGGAAACCCCATGCGTGGGGTCGGGCAAGCCTTGAGAAAACCAAGAGAGAGAAGTCCAGGAACCCTGGTGGGATTCCCCCATGAGTGCGGAGGGAGCTGGCTGATGCCATTGAAGGCCACTCTCAGGAATTGTTGCTTGTTCCTGGCAACTGCGAGAAGTGCCCCAAGAGTGCAGGGAAGCAAACATCACTGCCATCCACAAGCCAGGCATGAAGGAGGACCTGGGGAACCCCAGGCCAGTCACACTCACCTCCTTCCCTGGGAAGGTGCTGGAAGCCCTCATCCTGAAAACCATTTCCAGGTGCAGGAAGGACAAGGAAATCATTGGGAGTAGACAGCATGGATTCTCCAAGTGTAGCGGGTTTACATGGCAAGGTTTTGGTAGCAGGGGGCCGTAGGGGTGGCTTCTGTGAGAAGAATCTAGAAGCTGCCCCATGCTAGATAAGGGCCCTGCTGCTGACCAGAGCCGAGCCAGTAAGCAATGTTTGCGCCTCTGTGAGAGCATATTTAAGTACGGGGAAAGAAACGCTGCTACAACAGCAGCTGGGAGAGAGAGAGGAGTGAGAAACAGCCTTGCAGGCGCCAAGGTCAGAGAAGAAGGAGGGGGAGAGGTGCTCCAGGCGCCGGAGCAGAAGTCCCCTGCGGCCTGTGGTGAGGACCATGGTGGAGCAGGGTTTCACGCTGCAGCCTGTGGAGGAGACCATGGTGCAGCAGGTGGACCTGCCCTGACGGAGGCTGCGGCCTGTGGAGGACCCCCACAGGAGCAGGTCCCAGGCCAGACCTGTAGCCTGTGTAGAGGAGCCCACGCAGGAGCAGGTGACCTGGCAGGAGGTGATGCCCATGGGGGACCCATTTTGGAGCAGTGTGCTCCTGATGGATGGACCCTGTGGTATGGACCCATATCTGGAGCAGTTCTTGAAGAGCTGCTGCCTGTGGGAAGCCCATGCAGGATCAGTTCAGGAAGGACAGCATCCCATGGGAGGGACCCCACGTGGAGCAGGGGAAGAGAGTGACCAAGAAGGAGCGGCAGAGATGAAGTGCTACGGACTGACCTCAACCCCCATTTCCCCATTCCCCTGCGTTACTCAGGGGAAGGAGGTGGAAGAGGGCAGATGGGGGGAAGGTATTTTTGGTTTCTTTCCTTTGTTTCTCACTTCTCTAGCTTGTTAGTAATAGGCAATAAATCTTACTTTCTCCCTATGCTGAGTCTGTTTTGCCTGTCACGATAATTGTTGAGCGATCTCCCTGTCCTTATCAGGACAAAAACTTGAGCCCTTTGCATTGTATTTTCTCCCCTTTCCCTTTGAGGAGGGGGAGTGAGAGAGCGGCTGTGGTGGAGCTTGGCTGCCCACCCAAGTAAAACCACCAGAAACAAAAAATACTTTAGAAAGGTATTAATGCTTTAGAAATGCTTTAGAACGTTATTAATTCATAGTGTTGCCAAATGTGAAATGACTCTGCATTTGATGCATTTCATTTTTATCTGTAATGTGACTGACTTATTTATTCCCCTACCACTTACCAAACTTTCTTCATCTTCCTTAGTAGTGAATTTGGCTAATGTGCCTTAAACTTCGGTATTTATGAACTGTCATACTGAAATGTACAAATAAGAAGAGAAAGCTAGAAGTCCATGCCATTGCTGTTTGATTGTTACCATCCTATTTCTGAATGGATCCTCAGAAGAATGCCATCTGGCACGTTGTTGTTCAGGAATTTCAAAGAAAAAGCAAATGTATTTCTAAGGATGTTGATGCTTTGTTTAATACTGATTCAGAGAGATGCAATAATTGAAATTAGTAGCAGGTATCTATAACATGATGGGTACAGGTTCCTGAGCCCCTTATATTCTCAGACCTCAGAGAAGAAATCCATTTCCTAAGAAATTACCATTTGGGTTTAAGGTATATCTTTAGTCTTAAAATACTATGTTATGATTTAGATGCATGCAGATGCTACAGTGGAAAAGAAAATGGTTGTTCTTTAGACAAGGATTGTTTGAATTGCCAATCTCCTGCCTAACTGTTTGAACAACTCCTTTACTGAAATCACTACAAAACAGAAAGGGATTTGATGACTGTAGAAGTGAAACAGTGTGATGCTCAAAGGAAGAATACAAAATCGTCACTGGTGAAGCAAAAAATATTGGCAAGGTCTGCATGCTTATTGTTTGTGCTTCTGTTGTTTGTTATACCAACTTGCAAGCAGGCCTGTGATTATGTCAGCCTGGAACAGAGCATGCTCCTAAATATACTGGGGTGGGACGTGCACAGCAGAGGGGGCAAGTATGTCTCCTCTTCAGGATTTGTCCTTCAGCATATTTCAGAGAGCAGCCATCAAAACTCCATAACCTTTCTTAAATGTTATCCCTGGACTTTGCGGTTCTTGTGTTTTGTTTTTTTTTGTTTGGTTGGGGTTTTTTTGTTGTTTTTTTTTGGTGCTCCTGCAATTTCTTAAGCTCTCTGTCTGTCTGGGGAAATGCTGCACCTCCTTTTGTTGACTGGTGCTGGGCTGATGGAGCTGCAAGGCTGGTTGGGCACTATCTGCAGCACGTCTTTCTGTGGGATGCCCCAGACCCTTACTCGAATGGCTCAAAGATTTCAGCATTGTGTGGGATGCCCCAGGCCCTTACTCGAATGGCTCAAAGATTCCAGCATTGACGTTCTCACAGCCTTTCTTGCCCTGATATATATAATGTCACTTATGTAACCCTAAAATGAATTCTTGGGTTCTATATTGGAATAACATTTCTTCAGTTAATACTCAGATTCTTATTTTTTCCCTCTACCCTTTCAAATCCACCTGCAGATTGAAACTCCTGATGGAGTCCTTCATCTGCTATATTGTCATGCACCTCCAAGTGTACTAAACAATTTGCATATATCCAAACAGAATGAGGATATGTCTGAGTCTGAACTTCTTCTATTATTGAACTTCAGTGACTTCTTCAGTCAGAGTCTATCAGTTCCTTTCCTTTGCAGTGTGCAAAGTACAATCTAACCTTTTTTTAATTCATAGTTGTGGGGTATACTATGTTCAAGGTCTTACTCTCTGCACGTCTCTCTACACAAAAAGCCAAACATGCAGGAGCAATTTTGAGTAAGAAGCTACCATTTTGAGTTAACAAAACTGTTTTGATTCTTTGAGATATTTAATGACTTCGTTAGGCATCTTACTACACCACCACTTGTGTTAGTAATAGTTTCTTCCTTTAATTACGCAGTTAAATCTCTTCATCTGCCCAAAGTGTTATTTTCAATAGAGAAAATGAAATGGAGGCACCATGTAGAATGTTTGCATTTACAGCAGAAACCAACTGACCTTTACATAAGGCTCAGCAAATGCTCCAGATTGATAGTTCCTATTCCTCACTTTGAAACAGCTGTTCCAAAGAAGAGCAATTCCTTGTTGCACAACCATTCAAGTCTATCCAAAGTTACTCTATTTTAATACTTCAAGTGTGTTTATAATGGTGGAGGGGGAGGGAGGAGTCTTTGTTTAGAGCCCAAGGATAGAAAAGGTATGTCAGAAAGCTTGCTCAGTATATCACATTTATTGTGTTCTTGTGCTTTGTTGCAAATGTCACAGCACTGCAGTTGCATGGAAAGTGAGTCTTAGCTAACAAAAGGCTTCACCTTTTGTTTCCTTCTCTGTACTGTACTTTGTAATAAATATCGAATAAAACAACACTTCTTATTTCCAAGTGTTTCTGCCACATAGTGATGAGATTTCTTCATAGTGGAAAGTGTGTGCTCTACACATTGTTATACATTTGAAAAGAATTTTCACAGCTGTTTTTCTTAATGTGCCTTGCTTGTGGTTTTGATCATTTAAATTTTGCTGAGTTGGTTTGTTTTTTTTAATGAATGTGTTTGACATTTGCTATAGCTTATTGATCAAGAGGAATTCATGTGGTATTAATAGAAAAAGTAATATATAACTAGTTTCACAGGTATTATCTAGCAATTTAGAAAACTTAAATTTAATGAATTTAGTTGCTGAAATGGATTAGTGGCTGAATTTATGTAATATATCAGTGTATAAATTACCACTATAGGCTGGATCCCATGAAATGAAATTCTTTTAAAGAACAGAGTTGTGTTTTCTATTAGTTCCCTGACATTGAGAATATAGCACAAAAATAAGAACTGAATTTTTAAAAAATTGAAGTTTTACTCATCTTAATTTTTTGTCAAATACTTTTTGTTGTCTGGAGGTAAATCTACCTATCTTTGTAAAGTCCACAAAAACTCCAAACCAAGAAAGCTAAAAATATATAAAAGATAAATAAAAATGCATAAATTTTGTAAAGTCCATTACAGCATCATGGCACAGTGAGCAAACAGTTTAAGAGTCTTTGAGATTGCTTTGTACCAAGGAATCATTTAAATGGAAAATTACCCAAAAAAAAGTGCTGACTTAACTGATGAGCTGTCAATAGGAGATTTAGGGCTCCCCATGTGCCATCAGCATGCTTTAATTGATTACAGTGTTACTATCCTGAAGTGTGCTAACATAAAGGTTAGAGAAGTCCTGAGGATATCAACTACCTTTTCCAAACTGCACAATTAAGGGTACAGTACATAATCTGAGAACAGAATCTGTCATTCAGAAATAAGCGATCTACTTTACCCGGAGTAGAGACGTGTTTTTCTAAAATTCATGGAATTGTGTGCAAAAATGGCTGCTCAGAGGAGTGGAGGAGTGGTTATAAACTGGATTGTTATATGTTTCAAAAGAATAACACTTTAGATTATGTATGGTTTTACACAGGCCTTGGAGAAAGATGCCTGAGTCAGAATGTGCATTGTCTCCTCCATAGAAGTGGTTGTGTTATGTTTTTCCTTGTTTTTGCGAGCAATTTGCAAGTCCATCCAGTTTTAATATCTCGACACAGGTACAAAGGCATCTTGTGTGTGCCAGTGGTGAGGCTGATGAGGGTTGTATTCAGGCTCTGGAGTCTGAGCTGGCTAGTGGCTAACCCGCACGTGACTCTGATTGTCCTGGCTTCTTCCTGCAAGGAAGGCCAGGGGCATGCAGACTGCCAAGGGAGAGGCTTTGGAGCACACTTGGTGGTTGCGCTTCGAATCTGAAAGAGAAGCGAGCAGACGATACACGTCCAGCCTTGGGGACAGGATTTCAGGGGATGGCCTGCCCAGGGAGTGCCTGTAGGTCAGTCACTCGTGGTCACTGGGGTGTCTCTCTCCACTCGGTTGCCTGGGGGTCAGTTTTCAATTACCTATTGAATTTCTTGCTGAAATAACATGATCTCAAGCTGTCTTCTCAAACTTTGCCAGTAGTTAATATTCTTTACAAGACAGACAAGTAATGCCATGGGAGCTCTTCTATTATAAAACTTCTAAGTAAACAGGTATATACACTGGAAACTGTGTATAAAAATAAAAATAAAAATAAATGAAGAGAAACGTGTAACATGGAGAAACCTTTAGCTGCTAAATACCGGAGAAACTTCTGTTTCCTGCAAATGGGAAATTAGAATCATATTTCTTAAGGTATATTTCTTCCCATTATATTTAAAGTCACCTTCACTCCTGTTTGAAATTTGACTTTTTTCTTTGATCAGCTATATTAGCCCAATAGAGATATTAGGAAAGAGAAGACATCTAATAAATTGCTCAATAAAAATATTATGTCATAACATATTTTCTTCACAAATCAACTTCTCAATTTACATAAACATTTATTTCATATGGTATCATGATGTGTTTAACATTGTTTAAATTGATCGTTTTCTTTAAAATATGTTATCACATAGTCAAATACAGTACTTGAGTGGGATCAAAATTAATTAAAACTGTTTTCTAGGAATTTTCCAAATACTAGTTTTCATCTGCAAACAAATAAAAATAAAAATTTTGAAATGTTCTGATAAAAGTTCATTCCTCTCTATAAGCTCTAAATGCTATTTGCCGAAAAATGTTTCAAGATGTTGACAATGATAGTTGTGTATTGTGGCTTTCATGAACAGCTGCAAGCGGAGTGCTGGTGTAATATATTTATAGCTGTAGTAAACTTAAATTGTTCCAGACTGAATGATCTTTTCCAGCCAATAATTAACATTTTCTAACACTGAGGTGTTGTACTTTGAGGTATTTGTATAAATATATGGTAATAACAAAAGGAATTAAAAGGAGCTAGGAAGATTTAGTCTGTAAAAGATGCTTCTCTGAACAGTTCAAAGTTCTGAATCCAGAAAGGCAACTGCTATTGTCTGTGCAGCTTTTTCAGAGTATATAAACAAGATGGAATTCCATGTAGTACATGACTAAACCGACTTTTGATCAGAATGTACGGTAGCAATCATTAAATATATCTTGTGTGGTGACAGTGGGAAAGGCATTGTTCTCCATTCTGCTCAATGGACCATGCTGGAACACTTGTTTCATATCTTGAAACCATTTATGATCGCTGTTAAAGAAGTCAGTGCTTTAGCAGTGCCAATGAATCAAGTAAAGTCATCCCATCCATCCGTCTGTTAAGAACAAAAATATTGGAGAAAATAAAGACACACACAGAATCTAACTATACTCAAAGTTGCGTTAAAAATGCCATTTATCTGTTTGTCTGTCTGTCTATCTGTCTGTCCCTAGAATGGGACAGATCAGGAAGCAAGCAGTTCATATTTTTTTCAGCTTTTAGATATTTGCTTCTCCGCCTCAATCCTTGTTGTTAAAATAATCTTAATGAAAGGAAAGTTTCCAAGGGATAAACAGAGTTTGTCTTTTGAACAGCTTTCCACCTGCAGCTGTGACTTTTTACTAATCAAATGAAGTTTTGTTTGTTGCTTTGCTTATTTATGTGACCTTGTTATAATGGGACCTTGTCTTCCCCCTTTGGAACAAGAGCATAAAAGGGAAATGGGTTTATCTAATCCTTAGTCCTGTGAACCATCTCAGTTCAAGGTGAAGCTCTCTGTCTTTGACTGACAGACTTGAGCAAACTTATATAAAGTTTTTTTGTTTTGTTTTGTTTTTTTTCCAGATACACTGGCCATTGTGCATTCAGCCCTCACATACAGAAAATACTGAATTCTAGCCAAGAAGGACAGAGTATTTTGCTTCGTTTGTGAACAGAAGAGCATTGCCTGGAGGACTTCCTCGTTAATGCCAATAAAAGCAGAAGCCAGACAAGCTTGCCTGACCGCACTTCCCAGCTGTAAGGAGTGGATTCCATCTGACTATTAAACAGAACTCCATTTCCAAATGGATCTATAAAAGGCATGATGAGGTAGCCAGAATGGATTCCCCGCACTTATTAGACTATACTCTGCAGAGTATAAGTGGCATCCTGAAATACGTGTCCATCAGAGATGCGAATTCTGGCTGCTGTTTTTAGACTACTTGTATGTTTGTTCACAAGACCTATTTGGAGCCCCCTAAGCAGACTCTGCATTCATCAAAGTCATGCTTCTATTGCTGTTTGTCCAGGATTCTTGTATCTACCTTTGCATTGAACTAAATCTTGCTTTTGAGGTGCCTACACTGGAATATGGATATGGAATATTTGTAAATGGGAGAAGAAAATTACATGAGTCACGTGAAGAATGTATCATATATCACCTTCCACCACCTTTCTTGATATCTGGCACATCTGAAACTTTACAGTTGAAAAGAAATGAAAAAAGTAGAAAAACTGATTGCCTTGATGCAAAGCATGGAGAACTGCAGCACACACCACTGCAGGCACTGCCAGGCAAGATCTGAGCTCAGAAGAACACAACCTGCGTACTGGTGATGTGCATATCTGTACAAGCTCCTCTGGAAGAAGTCTAGCTGCTGCTTGTTAAGCAGCTTCTTTTTTTCCTGACGCTCACTGGAAGGAAGCTGTATAGCTTGGGAGCCTGGACCTTAACTATTTACTTGCCATCTTTTATTAGAAGAGTGAATCCAGGATGTCCACTTCTAAAGGACACAGGTCTTTCTAGAAAGGATATACAGCTCTCCATGTTAGTGAATTTCAAGGATTCTTGCTGTTGGCTGGCAGCACCTTTCACCACCTTTATCAGTAACAGGTAGGAGGAGCATTATTATCTCCCTATAAACTGTATTCTACTGTATCTTAGGTGAAGTGTTCTTTCTGTGCACATCTGTGTTGGATCATTTGCCATATTGAACTTGGCTGGCAGCCTTAAGGTCATGGCTGTGTGCTAAGATTGCCTTCAATCTGTTCAGTGAAGCAAGTAAAACAGATGTGTTCATGGTTCCTGAATACTATGGTGACTAGTGAGTGTTGGAAATAGTGGGAAAAGGAATGACAGTGAATGACATGATTGACCTGAAGTTATCAGGATTGAGTCTGGGAAAACAGAATTTTGAAAAGCACTGTATGATAAGATTAAAGTAGTTTATAAAGAAACTAAAATTAATTTAATTCTAAATAACATCTTAAATTGATACGTCTTTTCTTCTGTTTCCAAATTTTCATAGAAATGATTCCTAACATCTGGTCTTAGTCTAGAGAATTTAAGTGAGATTCTTTGCACAACTACATTGTTTTCTTATGAATTTCATTTGCAAAAATTTCTTAAAGAATGCTGAGAGGTTGAGATGGACATGTTGGCATTGCATCTGTAAACAGAATCTCGTGTTGGATTTCAAATCTTGGTCTTGGTTGCTTTTCAATGCATTGGGTCTGTAGCTGTGAAACAATCATAGCATGTTACTGGGTCTTGCAACAATGGTGACAATGGCAGACAAATTCTGGTGCAAGCACAGGAACAGGAAGTGCGTGCATAGAGCTAGAGCAAGATTTAAAGTCACATAAGGAGATATGATGACTTTCAAGTTTGATGGGAATAATGAGAGTAACTGGAAGAGACTGGGAAACAGGAATTTTGACATCTTTGGCATATGTTGTTAGCTGATGTTGTCTTCCATTTAGAAAGGAAGAATGCTTCAGAAATCACGGCAAATCTGATTTTATTTTTTAATTTCCAGATTTACAAATAAAAAACTCTAACCTAAACCACAAATACAAAAACTTGTTATGAGTTTGGCCATGTCATTTCACCTGTTCCTAAATTTCTCAAGAGTTCATTGGGAGTGAAGTACAATATTAGCACTTGGCAACTTCATGTGCATTGAAAGGATAAAATGAAAGGGGGCCAGATACTGCTTAGGAAAGACAGATTTCTTTGGGCTCTCGGATTTAGAGATACCTGGAAAGACTTGGAAGAGACAACATTGCACAAAGATATATTGCAAAATCTGCATTTTAATGAACCTCTCAGAGATACAGTGGGAGATAAAATCTGCATCTAGGTGATGCAGCAGCATCATTTGACATGGCAGTAGGTGTAACTCAGGACGGTATTGGAAGCTGTGCTGGAATGTGGAATGTAGACCTCTTTCAAGTTGACCGCATATTATTTATCTTTTACATTTGAATCCTAGTACCCAGGATCATAATTGAAAAGCTAAATGTATCTGCTGCAAATAGAAACAGTCAGTGGTGCATTTTTAAGTGGATTCAGAATTTTATGCTAATATTTGGTGGAGATGTAAATTTTCTTGTGGTACTTCCAATGTGTGCATTACTGTGTGTTCCCCCTGAAGCTGTAGTTCAGAACTGATTTTGATCAATAGTTGACTACTTACGGTTCTTTATATTCATGTATTTAGGCTGTGAGGTTTTGGGGAGCCAAACCACACAAGATTATTTTTTTGTTTGCATGGTAATAGTATAATTAATATTTTATTTCAGGCTAGACTAATCCAATTTTTGATGGTTCTGAGGAATAATACTAATGTTCGCACTGAATGCAAATAGAAGAATAACATTTTTCCAGGCAAACAACAAATGCCTTAGAATTTCTTGGTAATGAATAACGCACAGTACTAACAGACCAAAGGTAGACTCCTCAGTAAGTCAGTAAGAAAATTCAGCACTAAGAAAAGGAGCTGCATACAAACATTGTGTGGGTTTGTTTTTACCTTCTGTGTTTCAGATACTGGAGTGAGGAGAGGGGAGAACTCATAGACTGGAAGTTACTGTGTTGTTTTTTTCAGGATCATAACATGGGTTGGGAACTTACACTCTACTTGCGCTGTGTGGAGAAGGACAAATGGAGTGGAGCACTTAGCATATCTTCCCAGATTAAACCTCCTTTAGTTGTCAATGTATTTATAAAAGCATTTTTAATCGTCTTTTACTGCATAAGCCAAATTGAGATCCAATTGGGTTTTGGCCCTTCTAATTTTCTCTGCGCCCAGTTAGACAGCAGATCTATAGCCCTGCTGAGTTGCCTTCCCCTTCTTCCAGACTTCATAAACTCTCTTTTTCCTCCCAAGCCCCTGCAAAAAGCTCTGTTAGCCGGACAGGTCTTCTCCCCCCCCCACCAAAACTGTAGGCACGTTGGGACAGCCTGCTCCTGCGCCTTTTTGTTCTTGAAGAAGGTCCATCCTGGAGTCCTTCACCTTTCTGACCTACCTCCCAAGGGACTCTGCCAGCCAGGCCTCTAAGTGGGCCAAAGCCTGCCCTCTGGGAATCCACAGTAGCAGTTCTACTAATTGCCTCCTTAATTCACCAAAGCTATCATTTTAGGGTCACTGTGCCCAAGGTAGCCTCCAACCATCACATTTCACTGCACTTAGTGCTTGTGAAACATGTCAGATTCACAAGGTTCCAAAATGCCTTTTTTATCTGTCCACAGAACAAGTGTAACAGAAGGAAAAGCAAAAGAAATTTCCCTGTAGGTCTCTGCCAGTAAGCTAACCTGGAGGATCACCAATTAGTGTCAAGGATTTTTACAGCACAATTGACCCATGTCCACTGGGAACTGGACTGAAACCATCAATTGTTGTTTAGAGCAGGACACTGCCTCCTCCTACAACCAACTTTCTATATGTCAATAAATCATTGGGGTCTGTAGTGGATCCTTGGATGTAGTTAAAATATTCGTACCAACCACTACATATGAAAAAATTAAAAATGCTGAAAGACTGCCCTAAAAACAATGCAAATACTGCCCATAAAAGATTGTAGGTTTAACTTAGACCTGTGTTACCTAATGTTAATACGAGTCGTTCTATAATGAACCTTACTAGCTGATCATAAATAACTTTCAGCAAAACCTTCTGAAATCAGTTTGTCAGCCCTCTGTTTACAGAATAACTGTAACAATAGGTTTGCTAACTGGTGGACTGCAGGCTGATGTGTTACTCAGTTTGCATGGAAGATATCTAGGTTCATGGGCCTATATGCAGACTGGGCAAAGCAGTGTGTGAGTATGTTAGTGTGCAGAGAACTGAGGTATAACTAAGTGTGGCAGTAGGGTTTGCCCAGTGAAAGGGAGTGCACTAATTTGTGGTAATGATGTTATTACCCAGCTTTAAAAAAAAATAAAAATAAAAATCTCTTAAGAGCTTTTTCGTGTAATTATGTTTCACTTGATGAAAGACAAGGTTTTGTTGTGCTTTATTAACTGGAGAAAAGACACAAAATTAAAGGAAGGGCATAGCGTTGTCCTTGTCTGATGGTAGAGCTCTACTTGTGTGCTGTAGGATTAGCTGATACAAGCATTTGGGGTAATAGCTATGGCTTTGGGTTTTTTTTCTCTCGTAAAGACTATAGGTTTCACAACTTTTTCCTATTAGTGGAGTTTAGGATAAATGCCTCAAGTCTCCTTTCTACTTGTTTTCCAGCTACTCAAACACCTTAAAGCTTTGAATTAATTCAGCAGTACATCTGTAGTCAGGCAAAGATTTCTCTGAAGCTGATGGGAGATTTGCCTCGGTTAGGGGTACAGCCAAAGATGTGAGACTCCTTATGTAAAATAGTGAAGTTGCTCTTTCTGCTGTGAGTGTCATGCCGTACTAGACTGAAGTGTACTTGTTTTACAGTATTAAACATCCCATCTTTTGTCACACAGTGGAATTTAAGATAATATATTTTCTCTGCTGGGTCTGTTTATGCTTGGAAATTATCTTGCTGTATCCATGTATCGAAAATTTATGAAAAGTACTAGCATATTTCTTGCTATATATATATATTTTTTTTTTTTCTGAGCACACTTTTGTAACTTCAGCAAGGCTTGAAAACTATTTCTTGCCCACAGCTAGCAAGAAACAATGATTTCATATTTCCCAAAGTGGAAGCCAGTCAACAGCATTCCTCTTTATTGCAAAGAGGGGATACAATAATAAAAAGACATTTGCTGGTGGAATATTGCCAATAAAGTACAATAATACATTAAAGCAGATACTTAAAGTTGAAATTTATGAGTTTGTTTTTCTGTGCCAGTCAACGTATTTTCATATGTTAACATCAAATGCAGACTCTCAGCAAAACCTTTAATAATAAAAACAGCAGCCGTCAAAAGCAAGTGGAGAATTTTAACTTTTGATATAAGGAGTTTATCTTGTGATTTTGTTTTTTCATTTTTTTTCAGATTCAATTTTATTTTCATATACTATTTTTTCTAATAAAATATTCATCAGATTGTTCCTTCATATACCCTTCAGTGGAGCTCACAGACCAATAATCCCCCTTCTCTCCCAACAAGATTAATTCAGAAAATGAATGTTTCATTCAGAGAATAGGGAAACTAACCAAAGCTGGGCATAGCATTCTTTTTAATGAAGGTAAACAGCTTATATATTCCATATGTATACAGTGCTAGCTCCCATAACTAGCTCTGTTCATTTTCTATATAAAATTACCTAATATAAACTTTCCTCTTTTTTTTAATGGCATCTTTTAGTATTTGCTAAACCATTCCTGTGTGTGTGCCCACACACAACCCTGGGTATTCAGAAATGAGGAATGCTGCTTTAGGACCAGAAAAGTGAGGCAAGGTCGGGTGGTTTAAGTTCCTCACCTATTTGCTCTTTTAACGCCAACCATCTGTATGTACAGCCAAAACCACTGTATTGTCTCTAATGGCCACAGAACAAGGTGAGGTAAATTCATTTTAACTGCTGCAAAACGTCATCTAGAGCTCTGTAAAAGGTATGATTAGGTTCCAGAAAAATTAGTTCAGATATCAAATCAAGTTTCATGGCCAGAAGGATAATGACTATTTTTCAACATGCAGACCTCTCCTTATAGATGGCCACACAATGCCATTGATCCGAACCGATCTCCTATTGACTGCCATTTGAGCTCTGTGTAAGGACTAAAGACAGCATGCAGCCAAAAGCTTGTGATGGAGAAAACAAAAGACAGCAACTGCAATATGTTGGTGTTGCACCCATCCATCCAACTGCTGCTGTCTGAAGAGGCGTGTACAGTGTAGCTAAGCTCGGTAAATTTAGGCTGTAGTTTTGTATTTCTATCAATTTCATCTGATTTGAAGACACAGGAGAATGAATGTCTTTTACTGAAAAATAAATCACTTTGCATTCTTTTTCTTTTTTTTTAACTTGAAGTTTGACTACAGGCAGGTCACAAGGCTTGTATTTAGTCATCATATGTGAGAGTATCTACTACTCTGGGAAAGAAGTATGGCAAGGTTTTAGGTGCTGGGCTTAACTTAAGCACATACGCCATCCCAATGCAACATAGTTATGGGTACTTAGAGATTAAGATTCAGAATTTAAAAAAATAGATGAGGAAACAAGCTGAATGTCATTAGGAGCATATTTTAGGGGCTGTAAAACATTAAAGAGTTGACAGATTTCTTGTATTTGAGAGTTAGATGAAACAGGCAAAACGTGCATTCTGGCAGGCTTTCAGATCCTATAAAATAACTGGGGGAGGACATTATTGTTGCTTTTTAAACCAGTATGTGGCACTTCTGTTAATGCGTATTTATATGTGGAGGGAAAAATGAACACAGATCCAGTTGTTAACATGGTAGAGTATTCTGTGAAGCAAAAGTCAATGCTTTTACCTTTATTCACAACATACCTTTAATTTACTCAGTTTGAATGAGGTAGGCTAAACACCATTGTGTAGCAAGGGTTTTTGTTGCAAGGGTTCTGTTTTTTCCTCATGCAGAGTTGTATGATGATAGGGATACAATCACATCTGCTTATAGGCAACACTAAAGCCACGTTTACATGCAGCAAAAAGGTGAAGCAAAAATACTGACTCATAACTTCCAGGTTATTCTTCCTTTTTTTTTCCTCATTTCTGAATCTGCTCAAATTTAGTTCATTGAAAATTAATTAGTAAAAAAAAAAATTACTTTAAAACGGCAGGCTGACATAGCAATTAATGCAAAATAAGTCTTGTATTAAATATTTCTATAGCAGCGACTTCCTCAATCCATGGCTATTTTTTTCAGCCAATAAGCAGTTTCTTTTCAAGGAGTGTTTTTCCTCCTATATCCATTGTCTGATATGAGCCCTTCCTAAATGGTAGTAAATGAAAGGTTGTGGTTCTGCAGGAGCCTGGCTATAGCTTTGTCATTGGCTGGAAAGTATCTATTGAGTGGGGGTTTTGTAGCTTTTTTTTTTTTTTTCCCTGTCATTCAGATAGTGATACTTTTAATGAAAATTACTTGAGATTTCCTTCTGTGCAGTTGTGTGTGATACAGTGAAAAGATTTGCTGTCTCTGGTTTGAATATCTAGTGGACAAAGGAATGTCTCGTCTACCGCAAAAAACGTGTAGGACAGCCTTCCATCCCTTATCAGATACCTTTCTTTTAGAAAGAAGTTTCAGCGAGGAAGCAGAACTACACTGTGCCTTCAGTCTCCTGGTGTTTTCATTGTGCAGGGTTGTGTGTTGCAGATATTTCTGATCCTCAGGATTTCCGTAGTTAAATATGTTCAACTCTGTACACTAATCGTGTTTTGCAGCTAGCAGTGATGTTAATGGCCAGAAATGATTGTATAAAGCAAAGTGGTATGCTTTAATATATTTTTGCATTTAGCATTGTCATTTTTGGCACTAAGAATTTTCTCTCCTTTACCCTTATTCTAATTATGTTCTGCAAAGAAGATATTTGAAAAAATATTGAAATACTTGCATATTTCTTTGGGGTTTTGTTTTGCACTTTGAAGTTCTGAATGAATGCAGATGAGAAACCAAAATTTTAAGTACTGTAGGGTGAAGGAAGCTGAAGAAGAAGAATAATTTGCCTAGGGGTCTGTGACAAGTCGAGTTCAAGGTTGTTTCTCAGTAACTGTTTCAGAGCAGGAGGCAAATGAAATCGTAGAAGCTAGAGACAGTATCAGAGTGCCATAAAGGATGGAAAGGAACGTATTTGGGCTGCTGTCAAGCTTCCCGGTTCTTTTGGTTAGAGTGGTGAGTGTTTGTTCTGAAGTTACTGTTTTGGTATTTGTAGTGTTGTGTTAGATGGAACTTGCCAATAAATAAGGTGCTCTGAGACATACCATCTGCACATCATGGGGAAAGAAAATGAACATTATTTAATACATGATGCAAATACATGCATGTAGAGCTGTAAGACCTTATCCTGCCACCAGGAGCTTCACACCTGGCTTCCTCTCTGCAGCTTGGGGCAAAACAAGCCCTTGTACAAGCTACCAGGCCAGGAGCTGACCGGCTGAAACCAGCCCTGCTCAGGAGGGCACACGGCTCGTGTTTGGAGGTCGGGGGCCCAGTGCATGCTAATTCCACCAAATAGGAGAATAAATCTGCCTCTGGCTGAAGGGAGCTACAAACATCGCAGAGCCCAACTCCTGTAGCAACAGTGCTGGCAGACAGATGGGAAGTGGCCGTGTAGTATGGCATGTAGTCCAGACTGGGTGGGAGGGCTTATCACTTCGTTATTTCGGCAGGGTTAATTCAGGCCTTAGTGCTTGGAGGTCCTTATTTGTGCTAAGCTTTCTGTGTGATCTGCTTGAGTGCTAGAGTGGGACAAAGCTTACAGACCAAAGTCCCCAAACTTACTAAAACAGCCGTGATAACTGGCAGCCCCTGCAGCATGACCTGTGGAAAGTCACCACCTGCTCTGCTACGGATGTCATCGACCGCTTTATTAGCAGTAATATCCCAGCGTTTCCATCTGATGACTTCCTGGAATGTGAATTTGTTAGGGTTTTTTCATAGTCAGCTTAATGATGTGTGCCATAGTGAAGGATGCTGTGAGATGAAGGCAAACAAATGCAACCTAAGGGACCAAATGCAGGTATCTCAAGTACAGTTAGGATACACAGACAGATCTGCCATTGCTTGGGAAATACGTTTTTGGGCTGAGTGACTTCTCCTGCAGGTTCACCGCCAGAGTAGTGGAATCATTGGCCTGAGATTAAGAGACAGTTTTGGTGCTTTGTGCTATCAGTTTGTAGAAGAATGGAAGGAGTTTTTCAAGAGAAACAAACCATTGTAGTGTAAGAATTTTTATGTGATGTTGTCCAGCTTTTGCTGTGTCACAGCAGAGCCCAGCTGTGGCAGAGCTGGCTATATTTTTGTCCCTGAATAAGTCTTCTTTTCTTCTGTCAAGTATATTTTAGAGAGCTTTATTTAGTAATTCTCAGCTGTGTGTAGATAACAAAACCTAGAGATTTTTAGGCTTTAAAATAAAAGTACATTGTAACAGGAGTAAGATTTTCCAGATCACATCAAAGCCCCATACAGATATTCTTTCTCTCATGTTTATTTTTCTAAATCTTCTTTGACATCAGCAGGTGGCTTGTGGGCTGGAAGTGTTTAGTTTTAATGGTAGATTTCTTAACACCTCTCTGATTTGGGGCAGCAGATGTTTGATACTCTAGTACAAGTAGAAGACAACGGCTTGGGAATGTTTTCAAACAGCATTGGTACAAGTTCTCCATGTTGGTCACCCAATAGCCTGGGTTTCATCATGTGTATGTATTGGTCGGCCTTGCTGATTTGGTTCATGTATTAGAAAGGAAAATGTGTATGTAGTTGCTGCAATTATGGCAAATTGACTACATCCCGCAAGGGCTTCTGAGTACTACTGTGATCGGCATAAGCAACCAGCAGCCTTCAGGAGCTACAGATCCATGGGACACTGGGAAGGAAATGAGTGCTGAGAAGCAGCTATGGGACAAAAAAGCTCTTTAATCAGTAAGGAAGCTCTACAATGCTACAGTAGTAATGAGTAGTATATATCAAATGAACTCATTTTATGCATGTGAAAAAGTCACTGCCATGTGATACTTTGTAAAATAACATGCAAGGTTCTGCTCTTCTGCTTTTGCATCACCATTGCCATAATGGACCTTTGTGATATCTTAGATGTCTGACTTCTAGCTGAAGGGTTGACGGGGTTCTCTGCAGAGAAGTGTATGTTTGGCCTCCTTTCTGATTTACCTCTTTCTGATACTTGGGAATGAACCTCTTGCAGTTGTGCTGAATATGGTCATCTTGACCAATATGGGATTTGGACCCCTAAGAACTGGACACACCTGAGCCCCATTTTGAGCTTATGTTGTCTTGATTCCATTCTGATTCTGAGTTCCTTTTTGAAATAGTTTTCTTTGGAGGCTTGCCGTACATCACAAAATCATGCTAGAGTAAATACAGCTGGAATATCGAGCTGTTTCATTAAAACCACTTTGATTTGTGTAAGGCACTATCCACTTGTTAGTTTAGATTCCCTTACTGAGATATAGGTCAGATTTAAATAATAAGTGGTGGCTGTAAAATCTTAATTAAAATGCTACACTTTTGTGAGTAGACAAGTAGACAAGTAATCCACGTTGGGGTGGGAATATCTTCTTTCTATTAAAAAACAAAACAAAATTTTTAAAGATGTCAGATCAATTCAATTCCTGTAGTCGATATTAGTGACAGTTAAATTAACCAAAATGATAAATGTGACCTCCAATCTCAACTGTGTTTTATTATGTAGGGGAACATTTTTGTTGTTCTTATTGTAGATTGGTTTGTTTTGTTGTTTTTTTGTTGTTGTTGTTGTTTTCTTGTTTTCTGATTCAATAGCAAAAAGCTTAATCATTTAAAAGAAACCCTCATATTGTTCAGTTATTTCCTTTACATGGGGTTTGCTTCTACATCGCCTTTCAGTTTTTGAGGTACGCTGGCAGGGTGTATGTAAAATGGCTCCGAAATTCATTTTTAAGAATGTGGTGTCTTGTCCTACCAATTTCCATTTGTACAGCAGTGGCAGGAAGGCTGAAATAGCGTGAGGGCAGCGTGGGATGAGATCCTCAGGCAATCTGATCTCATCCCAGAAACCTGGGAAATGGTGCTGAAGATGTTAATGTCACACCATTGCAACTGAGAGGTGCATGCTGGCATACTTTGCATAGGTGTAATGGTGCGCTTGTACAATATACTGAACGCAATAGCAAGAGAGCACCGTAGGTGTGGGGGTTTGCTTATGCTCTGCTAGAACTCCAGTTAACACAAGTTCCCGAGTCACCTTCAGAGGTACTGTACTGAATATAAAAATTATTGCTAATCTCCATACAGTTCTCAAGCAGACAGAGGCAATAAAATTCTGGTTGCTATTCCTCCCCCACCCCACCCCTTTTTTTTTTTTCCTGTCCTCTGCAGATCTGCTTACAAGTACAGCTGGGAAATAATATAACATCTGATCTAAAAATATATTGTGGAATCCACTTTTTATCCCAGAAGACTTTTTTATTTCTTTGCAATAACTTCCATGGTAGGCACGGTCTAGATTCATTATGGATACGCAGAAGAAGGGGATTGTGTGAGCCCCTGGCATGACTCTTGCTTTTCTTTTGTCTCTTCCTCTCACCCTAAGTAAGTATAAACAACATGTAGACAAGACAAAACCGCAGCAGTGAACAAAAGCTGCTTTCATGCTATCCATCAGGATTATTTAAGTAGGACATGCTGGGCTGTTCATGATACACTCATACTGTAAGTGATAAGCTATAACGTATGGTATTCATTTACTTCTCCATTCCAACAGTAATATAGTGAAGACAATAAATTTTCCTGTTTGTTCTCTGACCCACTGTTCTTGGGTTAAGCAGCATGTTTTGTCTACATTTGTCAGTTGTTACAAGCTTCTAGCTGCTGTGGACTAGGGTATTGATGAAACCTGGAAAATGGAGCCTTGAATAATGTATAAAGCATTAAACATGCAACCATTTCACTGGGAAAAAAAGGGAAAAGCGTATTATATGTTTTCTCTGTTGTAGCTCCTTCATTTACAAAACATATTTGTCAAGTCTTTTGCTAAGAATAATGCCAGGATGCAGTTTCCCATCATTCTTCTTAATGGGACTGTCTTAGTGTTACAGTAAACAACCATAAGTCTTGTGTCTCAGCCATTGTGCAGCACGCTTAGTTTTTTCAGCTTCCAATTAAGGGTATTTTAAATTTGCCATCTACAGTCATAGGAGTGGTTGTACGATTTCTGGTCTTGCATCAGGAGAGGGGCCTTAAGAAAAAGAGTTTTAAAAGCAACGGTGCGTTTGCAGGATTACAGTGTGACAGAAGTGCATGTGTCACTGGGTTTTTAGAAGTTCAGTCCTTGGTTGAGTAATGTATTTAGAGGCGTTGCAGAAAAGCAACTTTTAAATACAAGTGGAAAAAAAACCCACGCCTTACTTCTACCTGTTATTGCAGTCTATTATGGGAAAAAAGCAATACTGATTCATGCATTTTGCTGAATGAATTTATGCGATAAACCATTAATGTATGTTTACATTAGCAAATGGAAATTTCTATCTTATTTGTGAGACCAGCATCCAAGTCTTCAGTGGCTATGAATCAATGAAGCTATGTTAGTTTCAGCAGAACTGTCCTGATTAATATCAACTGAAGCTCTGGTTTGTTAAATTCTTCCTTCTTTGGAAGCGTGTATCAGAGCAGTGTAAGTTGTTGGATCTCATTTAGCCCTTATTTGACATGCCGTAGAATTCACCGTTGCACTGGGAAGCTTCACCAAAAAAGATAGGAGGATTTTGTTGACACGAAATTTGATTATCCTGACCAAGGTTGAGATGTTTTGGTGAACTGTGGCGAGGACATTCATGGTGCTCCCATTGTCCTGTATCAGTTCTGCAGATAAATGGTAGTGTAGTGTTCGGAGCAGGGAGCCTATTCCTTTCCCCAAGCACCAAATTCATGCTCAAATTCAAAGATTCCATTTGAAAAGAAGAAAATTGCTTCCTGCGTATAGGTGTAGTTTTTTTCATGTTAAGCATTTTCATGGTTTAAAGTCGTTACCTTGATAAACTAACAGTACTGCCTCGCTACATGTGGGTTTCTGCACATAAATCCCATACAGAAAGATGCACTGAGATGGCAATAGAGCCCGTCATTTTCTTTGAGTCTGCCACTCCTAAAAGCCTAACACACTGTACAGACATGAGGGGTGCATGCACGCACAGACTTCACTGCAGGACTCCTGTTAACTTTAACATACTCACACAGCTACATCCCTGCACATCATGCTAAGTACTTGTCCCTAATTGTGTTTCTCTTCAGCAAATTATTTGTCAACACAGAAGTAAAAATGTTTATGGCATAAGGAGAAGAATACGTGTGTAATTGAAGGCAGAAATATAAAACGTATAGGATGTGAATCCTCTTTTCTACCTCTCGTGGGGGTCTTCATTATTCTACAGATGTGATAAACACTCACTACAGCTGAATATCTGTTTCACATAGCTAATGGGATCAGTATAGAAATTATTTTGACAGGGTTATTCACCAGGAGCAGGATGGGTATTAGTAGATCTCTTGTACAATAGGTTGATATATGTAGCAGGTATTGCTAGGGGATGGTATCAGAGTAACGGGGTCAATGGGATTGCTCCAAAATGTGACTAAGTTGACTTTAGAATAGGAGGGTTTAATTATGTTTTAGGAAAATCTCTTTTTTTTCTTTTTTCTTTTCTTTTTAAGAAGAATGCTTTTCTAAAGCTAAGGTGTTTTCTTTCAGTTGCTGTTGTGCATGTAGCTTTCTGATGGCTGTGCTGGGGAATGTCACCTCTGTGGTAACTTCACAAAGCTCTTTGTGGTTACCAGCATTGCTTATCAGCATTTGAAGAGCTTAGCTCTCTATTTTTTAATACAGATAGACTTTCCCATTTAGAATTAGTTATCCGAGCCTCCTTCTCCTCTGCCCAGGTCCTGAGGACGGTTCCCTTCCTCCTAGGAGGAGTGTGGTTTTATGCTGCGGCTGCGCACGGGTGTCTGTGACAGGCTGTGTCTAACTTTGTGACTTCATTACCAGGCTCCATCACACCTAGCATCTCATGATATGGTCAGGCTATGATTTTGAATGTCAGGCATTACTCTCAGCTTTTGATTTACAGACTATGTTCTTAACATGAACCTTGCTAGTTTAATTCTCATCAGTGCTGCTGTCCGCAATTCATCTTCTGAAGAAAATTATGATCCACTGAAAAGCAGGAGGAGATATATAATTCAAGGAGTTTTCAAGATTCATTTTCAGGAAGATGAAGTGCTGAACACATTATATGCTGAGTAGGGTTCTTTGAACAGTAACAATGCCACCTGCAGCACTAAACATGTATTATGAATAAATGTTTTATTGCAAGCAAGCCAGTAACAGAAGTGGTCAGTCCTTATTGCCACGTCTTTCCCTGTAGATTAAAGATTCTTCTTGTGCAGCTGTGGCTTCTGCAAAAACGTATGGCTTCTGCAAAAAAGTACCCACTAATATAGAAATGGGCTCCACTTCTGACTCCCACGCATTTACAATAGGTAGCACAGTCCATGCATTTCTAGAAGAGATAAATAGAAAATATCTAAATACAATCCTGTAAAAGAGTGGAAAGCACATTTGCACTGCTGCAGCATGCCTGATTAAAGTGGTACATTCTCCAGGGGGAATATATGAAGGTACCAGTAGGTGCTGCTACCAACTATCAATAACACTGGAATAATGTGTTCTGTTCTCCATCCTACCATGTAATTAAATTAGCAGTAGCCCAACTTTACATCATAGATGTTGTGCAGTAAAACAGAATATGAAGAATGAAGTGCTGAGCATTTCATTCCAAGCGAGAAGCTACAGCTAGGTAGCAATGCTTGTTGATGAAGAAATACAAGCAGCCCAAGTTCTGGGGTTGTTTTATACATTAGGTTGTTGAAATTATTCCCAGTGGAACCTGAAGAAGAATTTGGCCTAAGATACAACACATTGAAAGCCTAATATTTATACTATTCTCTTGCCACTTTGTGTGATTTCAAGACAATGTATTAATATAAATTGGGCATGGAGAAAAGTAACTAATTCCCAGAGACTAGGTGTCCCAATCCTGCTTCTCTGAAACCAGCAGGAATGTTGTCAGTTTAGTCCTTGCAGGATCAAACAGAATAGAAGTTGAAATTAGTATATCGTATGGCTTGTACAAAGAGTTACCCCAGAACACTTTTTTTTTTGACCTTGAGATAAAATAAGTTAATAATTTTACATTAAAGTATCAAAAAATCTGTTCAACACCCCTCAATTCAACTGCTCAAAGATCTATAATAGCTATTGATTTTAGTTTGTAACAGGGAAGACATAATCATCTTTTTGCTCCCCTTCACAAATTGTTTTGGAGCACTTTAAGAGGCTTTCAGATGATCTCCTGCATAAAAATTATTTTACCTCTCTGCTGCTTCTTGTCTGATATGTGCAAGTGCTGAGTGGAGATCAGAAAGGCTTTGAGAACAGGAAAAAGTACCTGCTGTGGAGGAGAGGCTTGGAGGCATAAACCAGTCTTCTGAAATTCAGAAGTCTAAGCTAGAGATGCTAATTCTAACATGGCTAAATGCCATTAATTTCTGACCATCACTGGTTTAAAAAACACCAGTCAGTGTGAATTAGCAGTGATAGTTTGGTTTAATAGTATGGAATTTTAGCAGCACGTGGCATGGCTCCACGTGCCCTTGTTCCTATGGACGACGGCTGGCTGCTGCGAGTGTTTGCAACTGGTGACGATGACAGGCGGTGGTGGTGGGACCCTGGGCTGGGCACGGTGACACTGACATTTTGTCAGAGGGGTTGGCCTCCCCTCCAGGAGCCCGGTGGTCAGGGAACCATTTGTGAGTGAGTCACTTACTATGCGACGGAGACACCACATCCACGGTTGTACAGCGGTGCTGTGTTTTGGATTTTAAATCAATAGATATCACATCAATTGAAAGCTATCCCATAAATAGATTTATTATTTTTTTGGCTGTAGGTGGGTTGGTTGGTTTATGGTGTGGTGTTTTTTTTTGTTGTTGTTATTTTTCCAAATACAGGGCCCATTAGCCAACATAATGCTCTCAGGTAAATGCTTCACGTGCCCAGGGGAGCAGCCAGCATCCTCCCCCAGCTGGGTAGGAGAAATATCAGGATCTAGGAATTTTTCAGGCCAGCTGGGGACAGGTGGATGGAGCAGTGTGGGAAGTGGCAGGGCAGAAAGGAGTCCCAGCCTTCTCCTGCAGCCCACAACAGTGTCCGAGCCATTCTCCTTCCCTCTTGCTGAGTGAGGGCACCTCACTCTTGCTTTGAGGCTGTTTAGCATCTTATCAAAAATCCTCAAAAGCTCAGCTGCTGGTGGAGAAGATGTGAAGAAAGTAACCTTTATGAGGATTGCAAAACTTGAGACCAATATATAAAATATTCTGTTTGGGATATCCAGCAATGTTGTTCCTTGGGAGAAAAATGATTAACAACTAGTAAAGAGAGGGGCAAATATGGGGAGTTGTGATTTAGATGAACAATTTTTCACATTTTTACTAACAGAATGAGCAGTCTTACACTCTGAGGTGTTTTTCTTGCAGAGAACTGTCTTTACGGTTTAGGATAAACATTGAGTTTCATTAATTTTTGACTTCTTAACTAAAATACAGAATATCTGAGTCTGTCAGTATTAGTATTATTATTCTTTTTGCATTCTCATTTTCATCATTCTTACCTTTACATACTTTTTCTTTCTTTCTATGAATGCATTTTGGAATTACTGTCACTCTGTCCTCCACGTACAATTTAAATAAAATCATTTGTGAACTGTCTTTAAGTGTAGGTATTTCTTCATTTTGTAATTTTGCTTGAGCTAGGAGTTTTGTCTTAGAATTTTTGATTGAAGGAATGCAATTGTTAATGTTTATATTGCATGCTGATATTGTGGCCAACTGGATTGGGAATAAAGTTACATGATCTGGATACGTTCTCCCATAATAGGTAGATGTAGGTTTTTGCTTCTGAAGATGCAGTTGTGCAATGTTTTTCAGAATTTGGTAAATGTTTTCAAAATCTAATGTAATTATCATTTACTTTTTAAAATTGATGGAAAGATAAATGAAAGTTTACTGTATCAAACTATAAATATTAATGCACAACAATTTGTATCATAAAGAAAGACAAAAACATTTCTTTTCATTGAGTTCCCAAAGTTTCTCTTGGATGCTTTTCCCTTCCTCTCCTATTTGTAAAATTAATCAATCTGAGATAAAAATTATAAAAATTATGACTTTTGGAAAAGTTAACACTTGATTTATACATAGCAATAAAATGAATACAAAATTTGGTCTCTCCATGTCTTTTGAGGAAACCGATTTTTGATACAGTCATGATTGTTATGTCATTTACTTCAGATCAAATAAAAATGTATTGATCTCATGAGAAATTCTTCTTTAATTGGTCACCTCCCTCAAAATTCTCATTTTTTTAAGAAAACAAAGTATAGTTCTTGGTACTTTCTCATTCAAAGTTGCTAGATGTAAATGAACTTTTAGAAACAATACGGAATCCATTTGTCAGGATAATAACAATTCTCTGTAACAATTCTTTCTGCCTCTTCTTGCTCCCCCTACCCACATTAATTGTAATGCTCTTGCAGAACAGAGCTTGATTCCCTTTTTTATTAAGGTTGTTTCACTCTATTATTGATTAAGCTTATTTCCCATGATAAATAACCTTCCTGTCAAAAAATGATTTATGAAAGCCAGTGGTCTTTCGTTTTCCAGTATGCTTTTCCTGTGGTTACATATTACATATTATCTCCTGCTGACTGATTTGGGCAGTCTTTGAATCTACGATTACTGGTTCTCATTAAGAGAGCTGGGTTCCAGTGCTGTAAAAGGCTTAGAGATTTTATCAGGTGAATCATTCAATTTTAAACTAAAAACAGAAGTATCTTTCTAATGTGAGTCTATAGTTTTGTGATATGCCTTTAAATCTTCAAAATGTTAATAAAATAAGGTCTCCTGGCATTGTATTTGTGCAGAGCAGCCCCTTGGAAGAGGCATACTCCAGACTTCTGCCTTCCAGAATAACCCAGCCACTGCCCACAAAGACTGGAGGAAAAAAAAATAAAATAAAATTGAAAATCTGCGATTGAAATCACAAACTTGTGGAATGCTAGTAGTTTAACTTGGATTGCAGTCTTTCTTTTCCCAGCATACATATTGCTGGTGTATTATAGAAAATGCAAAAGAGCTTCTTAGAAGACAACACTTGTATGGCAGCTCTTGAGATTGAGGAAGTGTGGTTTTGTTCTGGTGTGATTTGTTCTGTGGTGTTGTTACCCTAAAACAAGCACCTTGTTTGCAGGGCTGTAACATTTTGAGCTTTTGATTTAAAAACGATTTTCTTCTATGGGGGAAGGGATGCAGGGAGGGAGTCAGCTGAGCTCACTGGGGCCCTGACAGGAAAAGTTAGGGTTGGGGAGAGAAACACTTCACAAAAATGTATTACAGTCAACAAATACATACATTTCTTTACCTTTTTTGTCCTCAGGTTTAAGATAAAATCAGTTTTAAGTCTTTTGAGTTCTTCTCAGTAGGTAGAAAAACTGGAAAAGAGGCAGGGCGTATCTAACCTGTTTGTTGATGAAAACTGTTCAAGGTTTCTTGGCAAAGTTGGGAGCTGAGCCCCTTTCAAGACAGTGATTTGTCCCAAACCTGTCATGTACCTTTCTTTCATGTTCTCAGAACAAAGTCTTCGTCTGTGTCTGGGCCTTCTCCCTTGCTTTTTCTCACTTCATCTGTGGCTTCTGTTATCTGTTCGTGCAGTTCTGAATATTTTAAATAGGTGATGCAGCACAAACAGTTCAAGCCCAAGGTGCACACAGCTTGTCTTTTGGGTGGCAGAACGGTGACTGCCTTTTGATCTGGGTGCCTGGCACCACAGAGTCCTGAGCCACGAGCAGGTTCTCTTTGCAACAGAATAATAAAAGCGAGTGGTCTTAAAAAGGATTCTATAAAGGAACGTCACTGCTTTTCACAAATCCTGAAGGCTGATTGTACAACCCCACTTTTAGTAACATTTTCACATAATTCGCATTACAATTCTGTGTAGGTAGATAATGCATTAGACAGACCGAAAAAGAAAAGATTGCTCTTACCCTTGAACAGTCGCATGGAAATCCTAGTGCTTATAAGTGAAAAAGCACAAAGCAAAACCTAATATTATCATTGCTTTAATTCTCAGTATTTGTTCCTTCCAGTTGGGACTCTTAATAGAAAGTACTGGTGACTACATTATCAGGATATTTTCTTTTCTGAGTCACTAGCAGAATTAGAGTCCTGGAAAGATAGCAGGTTGACATTTGATGCTCTTAATACCTAAAGCCAGCTTCAAAGAGAATGAGTCAGTGTCACAAAGCTGACAAATACTTTCCACCTGTAGTAGCTCTGTCCTCAGAATTAATTTTGATAAGCATTTTACAAATGTGGTATTTTTTCCTCCTTGTCTCCTGCTTAGCTTGCAAAAAAAAAAAAAAAAAAGTGTATTTTTTTCTTGTCTACTGTTGTGGGGCCATAATATTTCACTTCTCACGCTTTGAAAGGACCACTTGATCCTGTGACAGGTGATAAAATCAAAGGGGCCACTAAAGGACAATCCTTTCTCACTTTCTTTTAGAGAGTAGTTTCTCGTAGCGATGTTCACTGTTCGTGGGCAGCAGGTTCCTGGCCTTCAGAGGTCAGAAGTTGTCTTCTGTGTCAAAGATGTTTCTCTTCTCACATTTCTACGGTAACTGAGCTCCCCAGGTTTCTCCACTGTATTGTCCCTATTTGAGAGACAGGGAAGTGGCGTGCAGAGCACCTGATGTTACAGGGAGCCTTGCCAAAACAGCGTGCAGGAGCTGAGTCTCGGGCCGTGATCCCCTCCAGTGCTGCCGGAGTGGTGGGACCTGTGTTGGCCGAGGTGGTGCATGTGTTGTAACAGCTCCATGCTAGATGCTGAGATTAAGAGCTGTGTAACAGCCATCTCTGTGGTCATTTTCTGGGTAATTTATTTTTCTTATATATTAAAGTAAATACGTTTGTAATTGTTAAATGGCTACTCAGAACTCTGCAATTTCTCAGAATGCTATCTGCAATAATTAAAAATTATTAAATATAAATATATGGATTTGTGTTAAATTCAAAGGTTTCACTTTGTGGAAACGAAAGAAAGGGTCTTATTGTGCCCTGAACTGCTGCATCACTGTATTTTACAGAATATTCTGCAGAAAGGACTTGGATTAAAAAGATGCACTCATAACCTATCTTGTTTAGGTACTAGTGGAATGATTATTAAGTAACCAAATGAAGGAAAACATATATTTCAATCATAAAAACATTCAGGTTAGAAAAGACCTCTAAGATCATCTAGTCCAATATAACACGCTAATGAAATTTTAAAATAATAGATAGATACGCATGAATAGATATTTAATTTTACCTCCTTCAGGTTTAACTACTAAAAGAGCAATTTCCCCTGAACTCAGTTATTCATTTTAAGCCTTTCTGGTCTAGGTTCATCTCAATCTGCTTAGAAACTTGCAGACGTGACTGGCTGAAGCTGCTGTTGGTCTGGAGGGAGATATAAATTAAACACTGAATTGTGAGAATAAAGGGCTAATTCTGGAATGTGCTGTAAGAACTTAGAGCCTAGTGGAAGAGACTACTATGCATCTTTAAGCCATCTTGTTTCACTCTGGATTGCAAAGTGCTCTGGGGACTGAGAAGGCCTCGAGCACTATCCTGGATGTTCATGAAGTCCTGTTTGAGGCATGTTAGCTTTCCCTGGTGATCCATGTAGTACGTGGGAAGCTACTCTATGTCGTACCTACCCTGAAACTTGTGCATCAGTTGCTTTGGCTGTGCCTCTTTTAGGAAATCTTCTAGAAGTGGATCTGAAGATTCCAAGAATGGCACCTTTGGCAGAGCTGGGAATACTGGGTACTTTGTAAGGTACGCTTTTGGGATGGCATCCAAAGGCTCTGAGGCTACATGGGGACAAAATTACGCACGTGTCTCCAGACTTGTGACTGCTGCTGCAGTTTTTTTACTTTCAAATTCATTATCTGCAGCTGGGAAACCTCATCACTGTTTCACGCTTTTAGTGAACACAGGTCTTCGTCTTACATGTGGTTCTGTTCTTGCTCAATCCAGATTTTCACTGGGTTTATTCGTTGCCCATGTGTTATAAATCATCACCTGACAGTAAAAGTGTTTATGCCTCTAAGCATCCAGAATTTGCCACTCAAAGCAACTCACCACCGTTGAAATCATGGGGACTGATAAGGTCCTTTTCATTTATTTCTTAGAAGCATAGGCAGAGGTGAATGAAAAAACAGATGAATTCAAGTGCTTCTGAACTTTCAATTTGAAGTAAAGCCTCAAATTCTGACATTTATAGTCACATCCTTTCTCTCTCTCTCACTAAGGCAGTCTATCTGGTGGATTCTCTAGAATTTCAAATCTTAAAGAGTTTCTTGGTGTCTTGGGATTTGTGTAAGCCTGGATTAAGTACGGCATCCACTGTCTTACCAAAGTAGGAATAAGAATAGGCTGCTTACTCTGTGTGGTTTTATCTTCCCAATATTGATTTTATTTTTCAATCATGTGTAGATCACTTTCTTTTCTGCTATATTTCAATGACATATCCACCATAAATCTCTCTTTTTGTTTTAGTAGGAGGTATATCATCTGTGAGAGGAGCTTGATATTTTCAGAGGCAATGAATTGTTCCAGTTTCCAGAAATAGCCATGCCAGGAAGAAACGTTCTGATTACTTGAAGTGTCTGGCCCTAGGAATTCAACCATATAAAATAGCTAAGGAGGAATCATGAGGTCTTGCAAGGACCCTAGTGTTGCAGGATGTGTTCATATTCCACAAAGGTTGCAGTGGATGTATTGAATTTATTATTTGAGAAGACTGGCTGGTCAAGCGGGGGGGGGGGGGGGGGGGGGGGGGGGGGGGGAAGAAAGATAATGCCTACGTCTTGTTATTATTGTTGGGGTTAACCAGTCAGATTTGCTTGGGAACATTATAATTTTTTTCTTATGTCTGGGGTTGATTTCATATTCTTGATATATTGTATTGCGAACTGTGTAACATCTGATAGTCTTAAAACAAATTCTGAATTAAGACATTCATGCACAGATGTCTTCAGGTGACCACTCAGTAATAAAGCTTTTTAAAATTAATACTGCACCCATTGAAGAGCTTCAGCCTTTTGCAACCTGTAATTTTAGAATCTGCAGAAAGCTTTCCTCCCACAGCTCTGGGGAGAGTACAGAAGTAAGACCAGAACATAGATGACTAAGAGGTATACTGCAGTAGGATTTGCTTTGTGCAAACCTCAATAGGACAGACTAACCTGAGAATTAAAGCTTTCTCTTTTAAGGGAAAAGTTGCTTTTTGTTTAGTTTGGGAATCACGCAGAGACCTATCATCCATGTTGTAAATTATTATCTGGTTTTGTATGATTATGTTGGTTCCATTGGACGTGCTTTTGCTTAGTAGTACCAAAGAAAATAATGTTCATCAAGTAAATTATCTAAGAATAAATAAATGAGGTGCTTCCCTACTAGGAATATTCACCACATCAAATCTCCAGTAATTAGTTATTTACATAGAAAATACATTGAGTGGAAGAAGAGAATTTGCTAGGAGAGTCAAAAGCCACTTCTGATGCACCTGGCAGATGTATTGTGCAGGTATTTCATTGCTGCTTTTCACAGTGTTACAGGGCAAGTTTACAGAGATTATGTTCAACATCTGAGCAGCGCATTTGTCTCTTTGACCATGCATAATGAAGTGCCTGACTTTACAAAGACATCAGTAAGTTCCCTCCAGAATGCTGCTTCTCTCTCTGGGACATATGTGGTGCCTTATTTTCTGATATACTTTAAGAAAATGCAGCGGTATGTTCTCATACAGTTCAGCTTCTGAAAAACAGAACCCTTCAGGAGTTGGAAGAAGCAGTGAAATATGTGGATGGGAGTCTATAAAAAAAGAGAATCCCCTTCTTACGTGGGAAGCAAAATGAGTTCCTGTCATCTTGCAAAAGGTCTGCTCTTATGAAAGAACAGGTAGAAAGCTCTGCTAAGCACTCACCTGCTGGAGGCTCTTCCCTCTTCTTGGCTACTCGTACCCAAGGAAAAGCTGATCATTGAATTTTGAACCCACACCATCCTGCTAGAGTTGGAACCACCCATGCTATGCTACCAGAAATCAATGTAGGATTTGGCTTGCGTACTTGGAACATTATGCTTCGTATGCAATTTTTTAAAATTATTTTTAATTTTCCCTTTCAGAAAAAATAAAAACACAACTGAGTGGAGGAGAAAAATAGATATTGTTAGTGCACAACCCCGAGCTTGTATAAATTCAGAGGCAGCAGTTGAAGGAATTTGAGCTCGTGACTTGTGACATTGGTTGGTATTATTGACAAAACTTTTGGCTGCTACTGGATTCGCAAGTCCTTTACTGTCTTGGCTTGTGGTTCATGATTGTGCAGGAAACATGTTTACCAACTAGTGTGAAAAGGAAGTGGTGCAGAAAGGTAGGTTATTTTCAAACTGCTGAGAGGTTATTATACAGTCAAGGCGGAGTGAAATGCCTACTTTAGAAACCATATAAAGTACTTAACAACATCCTTTTACATAGTTTCAGTAAAACCTGTTAATATGACTACTACACTACTTGCATTCTAAAGCATGATGCCATTATTTAATCTGTAAGAGGAAAATCTTGCTGAAAAATAGATGGAAAAGCTCTCATCCTTCTTCTGTAGTGCTGGTTTCTGCCAATCAGTTTTCATCTGTCTCAGCAAATATGAAAACCTTTGTGGGACACAGACATTATTTTGTATCTGGCCATGCTACTGGCACACAGGTGTTTTATGAAATATGGCAGAGCAATTCGTAACTCCTTATTGACTATCCCTTACTCAGAACAGTCAGCAGCAGAAGCAAGTCAAATCATCTCAGCTACGTAGGCAAAATTGAATTTTGTTGCCCCACAGATGAAGACAAAAATAAGCTGATTTGCCTTCGCTGTTGGGTTGGGAGCACAGAATCCTACGGTGATGAGCAGATTTTGGAGATGGGACTGCGACTAGGACCTTCACTGAAGGGTGAGAGATGTTGCAGGACTTTGAGTAGGGAACTAGGACTTGTGTCAATGAGAGGTCCAGAAGCAAAGTCTGAAGAAGCTTTATCACAGAATCACAGAATTGAAGGGGTTGGAAGGGACCTCAAAAGACCATCAGGTCCAACCCCTCTGCCAAAGCAGGTTCCTTAGAGCAGGCTGCCCAGGTAGGTGTCCAGACGGGACTTGAACATCTCCAGAGAAGGAGACTCCACAACCTCCCTGGGCAGCCTGTTCCAGTGCTCTGTCACCCTCACTGTGAAGAAGTTCTTTCTCATGTTGGTGCGGAACTTCCTGTGCTCCATCTTGTGGCCATTACCCCTTGTCCTGTCCCCACAAACCACTGAAAAGAGGTTGGCCAAATCCCTCTGTCTCCCACACCTCAGGTATTTATACACATTGATGAGATCCCCTCTCAATCGTCTTTTTTCCAGGCTGAACAGACCCAGGTCCCTCAGCCGTTCTTCATAGGGAAGATGCTCCAGGCCCTCTATCATCTTTGTGGCCCTCCGCTGGACTCTTTCCAGGAGATCCCTGTCTTTTTTGTACCGGGGAGCCCAGAACTGGACACAGTACTCCAGGTGAGGCCTGACCAGGGCAGAGTAGAGGGGGAGGATCACCTCACCTCACCTGCTGGCCACGCTCCTTTTAATGCACGCCAGGATCCCATTGGCCCTCTTGACCATGAGGGCACACTGCTGGCTCATGGTCAACCTGTCGACCACCAGGACCCCCAGGTCCTTCTCCTCAGAGCTCCTCTCCAGCAGGTCATCCCCCAGCTTGTACTGGTACGTCTGCTTGTTCCTTCCCAGGTGCAGGACTCTACACTTGCTCTTATTAAACCTCATTTGGTTTCTTCCTGCCCATCTCTCCAGCCGGTCCAGGTCTCACTGAAGAGCAGCACAGCCTTCTGGTGTGTCAGCCACTCCTCCCAGCTTTGTGTCATCGGCGTACTTGCTGAGGGCAGACACTATTCCCTCATCAAGGTCATCGATGAAGATGTTGAACAAGACCAGACCCAGCACCGACCCCTGGGGAACACCGCTAGTCACAGGTCTCCAGCTGGACTCTGTGCCACCGATCACCACCCTCTGAGCTCGGCCAGTCAGCCAGTTCTCAATGCACCTTACTGTCCACTCCTCTATCCCACACTTTCTCAGCTTTGCTAACAGGATGTCGTGGGAGACAGTATCAAAAGTCTTGCTAAAGTCAAGGTAGATGACATCTACTGCTCTCCCCCCATCTACCCAGCTGGTGATGCCATCATAGAAGGCAACGAGGTTGGTCGAGCATGATTTCCCCTTGGTGAATCCATCCTGACTACTCCTCATAACATTCTTCTCTTCCAGTTGCTTGGAGATGGCATCCAGAACAAGCTGTTCCAACACCTTTCCAGGGACAGAGGTGAGACTGACTGGCCTGTAGTTTCCCGGATCCTCCTTCTTGCCCTTCTTGAATACCGGAGTGACATTGGCTATCCTCCAATCTTCAGGCACCTCTCCTGTTCTCCAGGACCTTTCAAAGATGATAGAGAGTGGTTTGGCGATCACCTCTGCCAACTTCCTTAGCACACGTGGATGCATCCCATCGGGACCCATGGATTTGTGTGTGCTGAGCCCACCCAGACGCTCCCAAACCACTCTCTCGTCAACCAGGGGGGAGCCCTCCATTTCACAGCCCCTTTCTCCTCCCTCCAGCGTTGAGGAGTCCTGGGGGAGAGTCCTTCAAGCAAAGACTGAAGCAAAGAAAGCATTCAGTATCTCCGCCTTCTCGGCGTCTCCCGTTACCAGGACACCCCGCCTCGTTCAGCAAGGGACCCACATTATCCCTAGTCTTCCTTTTACTGTTTACATACTTAAAAAAACCCTTCTTACTATCTTTTATCTCTTTTGCAAGCCTCATCTCTAGGTGGGCTTTAGCCTTCCTCGTCGCGTCCCTGCAGGCCCTGACAACACTTCTATACTCCTCCCAAGAGGATAGGCCCTTTTTTCACATTTCATAGACCTTCCTCTTCCTTTTGATCTTATCAATGAGCTCCTTGCTCATCCATGCAGGTTTCCTGCCTCCCTTCCCTGATTTCCTACAATTAGGGATGCACCGATCCTGAGCTTGGAAGAAGTGCTGTTTAAATGCAGCCCAGCTCTCACAAGCACTCTTGCCTTCTAGCAACCTAGCCCATGAGATACTCCCAAGCAGTTCCCGGAAGAGGTTGAAGTTCGCTCTTTGAAAGTCCAGGGTAGCAATCCTGCTACTAGCCTTACTTCTTCCACCAAGTTCCATCTTGAACTCCACCATCTCATGGTTGCTCCATCCCAAGCTGCCCTCAACCCTCACATCCCTAACAAGCCCATCCCTGTTGGTAAGGACAAGGTCCAGAAGCACCCCCCGCCTCGTCGGCTCCTCCACCACCTGCGTCAGAAAATTGTCTTCAACGCATTGTAGGAACCATTCGGACTGTGCGTGCCTGGCCGAGTTGCTTACCCACCAGATGTCTGGATAATTGAAGACCCCCATGAGAACCAGCACCCGTGATCGTGAGGCTACTACCAGCTGCTTGTAGAAGGCCTCATCGACCTCCTCCTCCTGATCTGGTGACCTGTAGTACACCCCCACAACAGTGTTCCCCATACCAGCCCACCCCTTAATTCTCACCCACAAGCTCTCCACTTGTCCTTCACCCTCCCCCAGGTGTAGTTGGGTACACTCTAATTGCTCCTTCACATAAAGGGCAAGCCCACCCCC
The DNA here is from genome assembly GCF_009769625.2 of Cygnus olor. Taxonomy (NCBI): domain Eukaryota; kingdom Metazoa; phylum Chordata; class Aves; order Anseriformes; family Anatidae; genus Cygnus; species Cygnus olor. Next base: position 3,679,080 of record NC_049183.1, read on the forward strand.
TGGCTTCCCTAGCCTGTCTTTCCTAAAAAGGACATAGCCCTCCATGACAGCGTTCCAATCATGCAAGCTGTCCCACCACGTCTCTGTGATTGCAACGAGATCATGGTGCTGCGACCGAACACAGATCTCAAGCTCATCCTGTTTATTTCGCATGCTCTGCGCATTGGTATACAGGCACTTTAGGGAAGCAGCAGGCACAGTTACCCCTGGAGGGATGCAAGAAGATTCCGGATGGGGTATTGGTATCATTACCTTCTCTGAGGAGTCTTCAGACAATCCTATGGGACAACTCAGAGGTTTTTCACTACTGTCTTCAACAGTGACAGCAGTGACAACTTCCCCCAGCCCTTCTCTGTCACTTTTAGCTCCCCTCCCTTACCCCGTCAAACCTAGTTTAAAGCCCTGGTAATCAGCCCAGAGAGCTTGCTCCCCAACACACTTGTGCCCCACTTGCTGAGTTGGAGTCGGTCAGCAGCCCACATACCCAGCTTCTCAAAGGACTGCCCAGGATCGAAATACCCAAATCCTTGGTCCAAACACCACTCCCTCAGCCAGTCATTTACCTGTCCCATTCTCCTCCTTCTTTCTGGGTCCCGGTCACTCAGCAGGAGGACGGAGGAGAACACTACCTGCACCCCCAATCCCTTCAACAACCTTCCCAGGGATGCAAAGTCCTTTTTAATATTCCTCATTTTTCTAGTTGCAGCTTCCTGGGATCCAACCTGAATGACAACAAGAGGATAGTAGTCCTCCGGTTTAATGAGCTGTGGCAGAGCCTTCCTAATGTCTCTGACACGTGCCCCAGGAAGACAGCACACCTCTCTGGATAGATTATCTGGGCAACAAATGGGAGCCTCAGTGCCCCTCAGCAAGGAGTCTGCTATCACTAAGACACTCCATTCTTTTTTTGTGGCACTGGTTGTGATGCAGTGCCCCGTCCGGCCCCGATCCCTATTCTCAGTACTTCCCCCAATCTTGACACGCTTCTCAGGGTTGCTTCCCAGGTTCAGAGTACTGTCCAGACCCTCAACCTCTTCCTTTTCCTGCCTGAGAGCCTCAAATCTATTACCCAGGGGCACCATGGATGTAGGGGGCAAACATCTCTTTCTGCTTCGAGCTGTGATGAGGGTCCAGCCCCTTTTCTCTTGTGAGCGGTCAAGCCCTCTGTCCTGCATGTGATCAGCTGGGTCAGCTACTACCCCTTGCAGGGACTTAGGAGGGGGCTGCTGGGCATCAGCAGGGGAAGGTTGACACCTCCTATCTGTCACCCTCAGAGACTCCCAGGAGCCCCTCATGCTACCGATTTCTCGCTGCAGCTCAGCCACCTGCTCGAGGAGTTCCTTAAGCAGGGCACATCTGCACCCATGACAGCCCTCTCTTCCCTCAGGACCCAGGTGGGTCTCCAGATTCCGGAGCTCCCCGCAGTCACCTGCCTGGACTGCCACTTCCCCCCTCAGGGGATCCACCTGAGTGCCCACATGAGTCCAGAGAGGCAGCATCTCCTCTGTTTGGGTTGTCGCCTCGGACCGGCCGCTGCGAAGGGTGCCCACCATGATGAATTCTAGGTGCAACGAGGCAGAGTTCCCCGAGGAGAGGAGAGGAAGAGAAAGGGAGGTGGGAAAGGGGGGAGAGGATCCTCCTTGCACTCCTCCCTGCCCTGCCTGAAATGCCTGCGCTAACTGCCTAAGCCAGTCCCGTTAGCACGTCCTGTTTGCAGCACTCCTGGGTCACGGTGCTCCCTAGGGACTGGAAGAAAGGAAAAGAAGACGGATGTGGGCTAGAAGGGGTCAGTGGTTCTTGGTTGATTTGGGAAGGCAGAGTCGGTGAGCTGTAGCTGGGGACTAGGAGTAGCTTTGTTCTCTTCTGTCCTCCCTGTCTGCCAGAGCATTAAATCTCTGTCTCCATCTTGGACCTTGCAACCTTCCTCCAACACAGATATGTGAGCGCACCTAGATGCCTTTCTCTGTAGCATTTTCTCTGCCAGTCCTCACTCTCTTTGCAGTGTCATGTGGTCTCCCCTCACATTCCAGCAAAAAGCTCTCTACGCCAGGCTTTATCCACCTTTTTGCTCTTCTGTGAATGACTGCTGAGAGGGGTCCAGTGCCTCATCTGGTTTATGTCTGCCTTGAGAAGACGAAAAGTATAGGGCCAGGACACAAAGCTCTGTAGGGCTCCCGAGTACCCCAGCAGAAAGGCTTGCAGCTGTGTTGCTGTTGGAAAGGATGCTGCCGGGGGACCCATCCACACATCTGGATCTTACAGCACTGGGCAGGATAGGTGAGAAGGAGAGGCTGAGGCTGTGCTGGGCAACTACCTGCTTTGCCTCTAGTGCCTAAGCATTTTCAGCAATGCATATTTTTGCATATTCAAAAAAGAATACAGTGATAAGGTGAAACCAATATAGATTCACAGCACTAAGACCACTGCATCTAGTACCACCATAGAAGCCTTCATCAACAGTGGGGTCTTATCATGTTAAACATTCTCACAGTTAAGATGCTGGTTTTCAGCTACTTTGATTTACTTTCAGGCAACAAAACCTTAGTTATCAATATATGTGTATCAAGTGAATAGCTTTAAAGCTTTTAAAGTGCTTTCAGATCATGTGGATCGAAGAAACTAAGGAGATACTGGTTTATGAAGACATAATTGTTCATTTAACAAGCGTGCTTTTAGGTACTTTTTACAATTACATAAAAGTTTTATATTTCTTTATATTGTTATAATTTATTCCCATTTGTATTTTGAAAGGAAAGTTATAATGTATTTTTTCAGTATTTTCTCAAAGCTTTTCAAACAGGCTTGTTGACCTACCTTTAAATTTCCATTGACTCATCATTTCCCTCTACACAGACCTTCTTAACATATATAAAAATCAGGATGAATGAGAAGTTGAGCTTAATCATTTTTGCTAGTAAGATGTTTTGCAGGTTTTTTACTGTGTAATTTTGTCTAGGTTAAAAAATATATTTGTATCATTAATTTCTTTGTGACAAGGGCTTGTAGGAAGCCTAGTAGTAAGGCTACGTTCATGTTTAAAGTAAAACTTGAATTTTTAGGTGCTTATATGCTGGAGCTCCCTCTCCACTTCAACTTGAAGAGTGAAATCTAATTAGCGCCACCAATCTGGCTAAAGTGTTTCCTTTAACAAAAGTTTTTAGGAAGTGCTCTAAAATCATCAAAAATGGAGGTCAAGCAATGGCTTTATAACACTCCATTGAGCCCTCTATATGCCAATATACATTTTTCATCTTTAGCTTAAGGTTGTATTAATAAAGAAGAGGTCTGCTGCACATTATGCATCTCCTGATCTCGACTGTTTCACAGGAACAGTAAGCTATGAAACTTCAGAGTGATTTTTGCTATAATAATCTGCTTCTGTTCCTACTGATGAGGATCTAGTGCTCCTCTTTCTGACCTTCCATGTTCGCCGGCCAATCAAGCCTGAACAGTTTCAGCAGTGTTAAACTTCACAGCTATTTCTGTTACTCTGAGGTCTGTCCCCATCGATTTTTAAAAAGTCAGCGTGCCAGGAATTCATGTCAGATGTCAGCAAGCTTCAGAGTCACCAACGATAACCTGCTGTCTCAGCACATTGTAGCAGAACAGAGCATTCATGTTGTTCTGTTCCTGATTGTCTAGTGAATTGGGAAAACATTGTGCAAAATACAGCAGCTTCACTGGTGGGAAAAATTGCTGAACAGCACCTGCATAGTAAAGCAAGACCATCTGCTTATTTTCCCTACTCCCCTATTTCCGTATCTTGGTATCCATCTCATTTTTGTCAGACAGGATCATGCATCAGTTTCTACAAGAATATGGATGTGTCTGTGTAAGGGAGAGAAGGGTGAGCGGGAGAGATCAAGGGCTGGACCGTGTTTTCTTACAACGTGGAATTTTCTCATGGAACTCATTGCTACAAGATACCAGCAAGGACAGGAATTCAACAGTACTCGTTAAGCTGGCTGGGCTATTTATCATGAAAATGTACACATCCACAATTTTCTGTAGTTTTAAATCCATACGCTTTAACCAGGCAGGGTTAAAGGTATGTTAAGTCTTCTTTCAGAGCATAAATCATTTTGCCAGAGGAGGTAGGAAGAGATGCTTCCTATTATCTATATTTATTCTTGTTCCTCTGTGTGCATGGCAGTTTTCACGCTTTCTTGTATAGTATATAGTAGTGATTGCTGTTACAACCACTGTACTACGCCAGATGAGTTTATTCCATGTTAGTAATTCTTACAGTCTAAAACAAGTACTGTCCCTGGACAGTAAGAACACCTTCTGCATTTTCTTCTTGTTGTATGACACCTAAGAAAGTAGCACTACACTAAAATTCAGCAACTTCTACTATTGTTGGAGCAATTGTGCTCTTCCTTATTGGAGGTTTCATAAACCTATTCACTGTAACATACCGGCTAAACTGTAGACAGCTTGTATTGATTTTTTTCTTCCCCTTCCCCTCCTCCTTTTTTTTCTTGTGCTTATCCATGTGGAGGACAAAGGGAGCATCTAACTAAGTATTTTTCCCTTAATCAGGCTGAGAGAAAAGGAAGGTTTCAAGGTCAGTTACAGTGCAAGATGCCTTTTATGACCTCCATCATCCTGTCTATTTCTTCTGCCTTAAGAAGTGTTGGTTGGTTTTTTTTTTGGTTGTGTTGTGTTTTTTGGTTTTTGTTTGTTTGGTTGGTTGGTTTGGTTTGGTTTTTGGTTTGTTTGTTTTGTGTGTGTTTTTTTTCTCCAAGACACCAATTACGATACACTGTCTCGCATAAGATTTTTCTGTTCAGGCTTGTGTTTGCTCTCAGAGTGAAGTCCCAGGTCTCCCCCAGTGTTGTTTTGGTGATGTGAGCTTCTGACCTTTGGGAAACTATCCTGAACTTCATGAATTCCTTCATCCCTCGGTTCACTTATTACAGCTGGTGGTTACTATTTGTCTTATGCTGTGTTAGCAAAACACTGTGCAGATGGGGAATATAGATTTTTTTCAGTGAGGCTAAATTGGTGAAATATATAATGCAGTATCAATTGCCCTCAGTGCCCCAAATTCCTGCCTTTGTTAACTAGGCTGCAGCAACTGTTGAAGTTAATCTGTCCACTGACTGAGGAAAGAATGTCAGAAAAATTGAAGGTGTGTGTCTCAGGTTTCATCCAAATTATCTTTCTTTATTTGGTATAGTTCCTGACTGCGGTGCTGTCTGAGGTACCTGTGTGCTTTAAAGCCGTTATCCTCACAAGTCCGTCATGATGTAAGGTAGTACTGTATTCCTCTCACATAGAAACCTTGAAGCAAGGTGAAACTGTATGACTTGCCATATAGCCATGGCCTCCCTGACATAAGCACGTGAATCCAGAGTTTTTAACCAGCCTGTTGCTCTAACCTCAGGTTTTCCTAATTTGGGACACAAGTATGCATTCACTTTGAAAGCAACTGAAATGATTCAAGGCATTCCTGCTTTGTATCTGTGTGTTAAACTGAGGTTAACGCAGAGCTTGTGGAATAGAGCTTAATTTACCCAGCTGCTGAAGGCAACTGCCTTAAGCCATGGGAATGAGAGGAGGTCTTGTGTATGTTGCATGCATTTTACAAACCTACCGTTATCTTTACATGAGAAGAGATGATGTAATATTCAGAGTTCATTATATGAATTCTGTCTTACTGGGGAGGGTTGGAAATTGACAAAATCTTCCTGAATTTGTGATAAGCAAACCATCTCCCACTACACAGAAACATGAAGCGTTAGCAGGAATGTTTTGAAGGTAGCAAAAGAGTTCCTGCTTTTTGGTCCTTTATGCTGTCATCTCCATCTATACTCTTTAAAGAGTTTCTCTATTCATTAGTTATCTTCTCCTTCAAACTCGCCTTTGAACTGGTGTGTCTGTTTGTCTTTGTGCGTCTTTGTCTTAGGGGTCCGTTGGCAGTGTGGTTAAAAGTGTATCAAGGTTATTTTTTGAATGCACGAAAGTATTAAACCTACCATGTAAAAGGCAATATCCTAGTTGTCTTTCTTCAGTGAACTCTCATTTCAGCTTGCTTGTAACACTGATGATCATAAATGCAGTCTCTCCCCCCACTTCTTTACCCATACAGGATATTTTACCTTTACAGAATTCTAGAAATTGTACATTGCATAGGACTTTTGCATTCTTTGCATTGTTTAGCACAGTTATACACCCAGCAATGTAAATACTGTTATATATGCTTGCCATGTATGATCAGATAAATATATCAAACATTACATTTTGTGGATTTGTTTAAACTAATATCCTGTGGCATGTGCGGGGTGAGGAGGAGAGGAATCGTGGAAGGGCAGAGATGAGCAGAGTGAATGTGAGAATAGAGGAGGGTTTATTTAAAGCTTTCCAAAAACAAGTCAATAGACTTACCTTAGTATGAAAGTTAATTTAAGCTCATAATCTTTCACCACGTGCAACATGCTGCAACTATATTTCAAGGCCTATTTATATTACTGCCCGTATGATCAAAGTAAGACAATTTAACAGGATATAGCTCAGCTGCTTAGATCTGCTGGTGGGCATCTATAATATTTATATTCTTCAGTCTACTGAGATCTAAATTCTGGAGTGAGTTTAAGAAATTACAGCTTTTTTTTTTTTTAATATTTACCAATTTCAAGACTAATAAATAATACTTTATTTTAAAGACTACTGCATTGCAGTAATGTTAACTATCCATAGATAACAAAGACTAGCGTGTTGAGAATTAAGCATGGGATATTATAGTAAATTTTTCTCTCGGGGCACATGCTGTTAAGGGGAATTATACACAGTCATTGAAAGAATGGTCTCTGTTGTTTCCACGTTACTTCGTTAGCCCTGGTTACTGCAGAGTGCTCTGCAATGCACTTTGCAAAAAATTACGTACTCTGTTGAGGTAAGAAAGGATCATTGCATTAAGTTGGTTATTAAGTATTTATTGTTTCTTTATTCCCCATAGTTTGCAGCCACAGCAATTGTTGAGTGTTATTTTACAAAGAAACCAACTGTCCTGAAGCCCTCACTTACACAACTGTGTAGAATGCGAAAAAATAGATGTCTTCTTCAAAGACATCCCATCCCAGAGCTTCTCAGAGCCAGAAGCATAGCTCTCCAAAAATCTGTGTGGCTTGTCCAAGAGCACAGGGCATTCAAGACAGACATGGGGTCTCTGTGCTGCTTTTGGGTGCTTGGTTCTTTAAAAGGAGTATTTCTTGTGCACAAATTACAGCAGGGTAACGCTACATGGTGTGGTTAAATACCGCAGCCTAGCTCTTAGGATTGTGGCAGGAGTCATCTCCCACCAGAACTACAAAGCATAAATAAAGCTCAGGAGCCCTCATACTAAGCCTTGCCCTTTCCGACTTGTGCCCATTAAGGGGTTCAGTACAACTGCTATGATCTCCTAAGAGTGCAAGACAGGGTCTCCATTTGTTCCCTTTTGTGGAGGGAATTTCTTTTGCTGCTTGAAAGCTTTAGAACCACTTTTTTTTTCTTTTTTTTTTTTTTTTTAAGAAAAAGAAAAGAAAAAAGCTCCTTAACCATCTGGCCATAACCTTGTACAATATGTTACATTTCAAACTGTAAAATTTTTTTTATGATCACATTATAATTTGTCAACTGCTTACAGATCTCTAAGTTAAAAATGTACAGTGCAAAATAAAGTTGCTCTGTATATTGTTTTCTAAGATGAGTGGAAAGAGAAGGGAGGTAAAAAAGACACTTGAAAGTGTTTTAATTGCACAGGGATGTCATTGCCTCTAGCAAGAGTTCTCCTGCTTCTGTCATAAATTTTTCATATTGCCTCGTGAGAGTGAAAACTGGGAACTTTACCCTCTAAGTGAAAGTCGATGAACCTCATACCAGCCTCGGATCCCAGTAGCCTTGCATGCAGGAATATTAATTTAATTAAGATTGCTACAATAAATTCTGCAAGGGAACTCTCATAGCACCTAAGGTAACTTGTGCAAAGGAGGAGGGAGAAGAACGGCAGAGCCAGATCTGATGGAGGCAGATACAGTAGTACAATGTCCTCAGAACACTTGTACGCTTATCGGAAGTGACAGCTTAGGAGACATGTGAGACCTCCTAAAATAGATGACAGAAGTTTTAGTTGGGAAAAAGCATATGATTACACAGTGTAATCATTTTATTTTCACTACACTGACCCATCTGCGGTCAGAGAAAATAATGCAAAAATGTCTTTTCAAAAAGTGCCTGTCTCACGGGATGAGACATGGATGGATTTTTTACAGGACAGCATATGCTTGGGCTGTTTGTTTCCCCCAACAGTCACGTTAACTTCCAAGGCCAGGAACACGCTGCTTTGCAACGGCCTCTGCAAAAGGGACATGATGACCTCCCTTCCGTCTGCAGTGTTTTTAGAGACAAGGGGTACACAGCTAAAAACGAGGTGCCTGTTGTCCAGGCATTTTAGTTTCCTGCATTAGATGAGAAAGGCCAGATTAATTAGAATTGGATTATAGGAGCTGGCTGACCTGATTTACCCAGGTGTAAAGATGGGAGTTGTGCCACTGCAGTGAGAGGGACTGCATCTTTAAAATCCTGCAGCATAGATCAGCTGAAGCTCCGAGAGGGATAACAGACAGATACCCCATGCCAATTAATGCATTTTTCCCCCTGAAAATGGCAGTTTGGCATAAATCAAATCAAAGATACTGGAGTTCTGCAAATTCTGAGAGGAAAATGATATCCCAAATTCAAACTGTTTCATATGATTGGATAAAGCCAAACAGAGCTCCCTGGGAAGTGTGACCTCAAATGACAGACTTGGTGGTTGGGCTTAGTATGTGGCTTTTAATGGCTGGGATTTGCTTAAGACAATCTCGTTACAGGGAGGTATGAGGCTTCTGGTATCAGACTCCAATTCCAAACCCAGTATTATATATATATATATGGTATTAAAATAATTTTAATAGTTACTGTTTTATTTTCTCAGAAACTTTTAAAAGTATTTTCTTTATCATAAAATTTGGGTTCTGGGTATTATGTGAAGAACAAAACAATACAATTTGTCTGACCCTTGGGCTTTGCTTTATTATAAGTCTGTGCTCCTAAAATTACAGAAAAAACATTTGCTAAGATCTTTTATGCACAGGGACGCAGCTCAGCACTGTGCTCGAGCTGAGCTGCTCTTCACATCATCTAGTTTGAATCTTCATAGGTCTTTCTAGTCCTTTCTAATTTATTGGTAGTCTCATTTTCTTCATTAGTGATACTGCTAGGATAATGGGCTCTCTACAGCAAAGGAGGTTTCAGCCAGGCCTGTAATGCTTCCTGGTGGGACCCACCACATGCTTGTCAGAACTCTGAAGAGGGGTGGGCCTGGCAAGATAAGAAGATTTGTTTCAAGCTGAAGACCACTTGTGAGGTGAAAAAGATTACAGATTTTAATAGATAAATCATAGAACAGCTTGGGTTGGAAGGAACCTTAAAGCTCATCCAGTTCCAAACCCCTGCCATGGTCAGGGATGCCACTCACTAGGTCAGGTTGCCCAGGGCCTTGTCCAACCTGGCCTTGAACACCTCCAGGGATGGGGCATCCACAACCTCTCTGGGCAACCTGATCCAGTGCCTCACCACCCTCTGAGTGAAGAATTTCCTCCTAGCCTCTAATCTAAATTTTCCCTCTTTTAGTTTAAAACTATTTCCCCTTGTCTTGTCATTATCTGCCTGAGCAAAAAGTCACTCTCCATCTTTTACATATTTAAAAACTGCAGTGAGGTCACTCTGGAGCCTTCTCCAGGCTGAACATCCCCAGCTCTCTCACCCTTTCTTCATAGGAGAGGTGCTCCAGCCCTCTTATCAACTTCATGGCCTCCTCTGGGACTGCTCCAACAGCCCCACATCCTTCTTGTGCTGGGGGCCCCAGCCCTGGATGCAGCACTCCGGGTGAGGCCTCACAAGGGCAGAGCAGAGGGGCACAATCACCTCCCTCGACCTGCCAGCCACCCCTCTGTTGATGCAGCCCGGCATGCAGTTGGCCTTCTGGGCCTTCTGCTGGCTTATGTCAAGGTTTTTTCAATGGTCTACTTTTCATTGGAATTATTTTGTTCAACCCATTTTTTCATGCTAAAGTCCAGCAGAAACAGCCAAACACTCCAGTTATTTCTCAGAACCACAATAATTCATGGCCAACAGGCACTCAGAGGCCTTACTAAACATGATCATGCTGTCCTACAAACACCAGCTTTTAGTTCCAGATTTCTTAAGGAAAAAATTAGCATCTCCTTGTGTGCTCATAAATAAATATATAAACTTTTAGGCTGTCTTCTGAAGTCACTCCATTATAAAGTCTACTCTTCATTTCATAAAATATTCCTTAAACATGATTTGTATATTATTAATGAGATTTAAAAATTGAGTTGAACAACTAAGCTACAGAGACTGTAATGGCTACGAGGCTGCTAAAAAGCAAGCAGCAAGAAATAAATATGAAAAAAAAGCTTTGTTTTGAAATGGTTTAGATGTAGCATCTTTTTTTTTTTTTTCTTGCCTATTCCTCTATCTGCCCTTTGCTAAATGGCACAGTTGAGTAAGATGCATAGATTGGTGTTACTGCAGGCATCGTAGAGCCCTTTACTACAGTATCTGTTCCTCATATTCTTTCAGGGTTTATTTGCAAAAGGGCAACATAGACAAATGTGATATTTAGGCTCTGGTTCCTATTAAAAGAAAACAAGTACTGTGTGACGTGAAGTCTCCCTTGTTTCAAGGCAACCTATGGCTATTCTTACAAGTAAAGTAAAGGTTCTTTGCTCGTTCTTAGATTTTATGCATGAAGATACTAGGCAGGAACTGCAGAGAAAAAAGCCAAAAGTAAATGTTTTCTTGGATAATCTTGAGGTCACTGAATATCGGCAAGAAAAGCCAATGATTGCTGACCAGTGAAGTGGCTGCCAAGTTCAAACAGTTATCTTTTTTTCAAAGTCCTGGGTTTGTCTTCTAGTGGCATTGAAGCAACCCTTTTTATTCCTAGGAATAGTGATAACTAATTCTCTTCTTGTTAGTGCTGTAATAGATTTGGAACATCTCTTTGAAGCTGTATGCATGCGTACTGTCTCGGCAATGGGGTAGGCTTTCCATCTGGCTGAACTGTAGTCCTTCAAGATTCCCATGTGCCATGGCTTCCATGGACTTGAGGTCCAGTCCCCTAACACTCTTTTTGTTGGTTTCCTTAATCCAACCCATTCATGAGTCAATTCCATGTTTTTGATTCTTATTTCTTACCTTTCTATCACAGAGAAGATATTCACATCATTGTTTTAAGGGAATGAATGTAGTCATATTAACTGAAGAAATAAAGATAAAATGCAGTACAATAACAAGGAATTGAAACAGTTATGGAAGAATGAAGTGTTTATCTTACCTTTTTAGTGTTCTACTAGTATCACGATATTGCTGATAGTGATATGCATTTGAAAAGCACCTAAAGGGGATTATGTGCATTGCCTCAAACATTCAGTATTCTGCTCCCAAAACACATCAGATGGGATGACACATCATCAGGCAAATGTATTGTTTTCTTAGTGATGTTGTTCTGGGAGGTTCCTGAACAAGCATGAGAGATTTAGTTGGTTATCATGGGCGTTTCTAAGCAGTTTTCTTATATTAAAAGGCTATAGTGTTTTGTCAGAAGTGTTTGCTCTGTGCATTCTTTGTGGCACCTACCATTATTCTGAGTATCCTAACTGTTTATGTTGGAGATCACAATCAACTGGCATTGTTCACTGTAAATAAAGAAGCTGTTATCATTCGTGTAAGACTTTTCTGGGATTTTGCTATAGGTTTTTCAAGTTCAAATCTGTAAATTTGACTTTTGGCCTGTTGAAATTAACTCTTCTCCCCATCTTTCTAGTCACTTTAAATTTTGCATTCTGAACAGAAGCTTTTTGTCTTGTGGAGTAGCTAGCAACTTACCTTGTCTCGTGTACATAAGTTTGCCAGCTGAAGTGTGCAGTACTTAGGAGCTAAGTTATGAGCTGTCTTTGTTAGCTTTCATCCTTCCATGTGTATATTTCAAATGTTACCCTATAACTTCTCTCCTGCACATGGAATCTTCAATATAACTATTAATGCCTATACAACATTTCCTTGCCTCTCTTTAATATGATCTAACAAGATTCTGTCTTTTCTACTACCAGAATATTTTCCATCAAAATGTTTCTTCTTATTTTTGACTGATCAATTGTTTTCCTTCTTTTCCTTTTTCTTTTTTTTCCCCCTCTGAGCTGGTGTCTGGCTTTGTTTTGATATTTTTAGTTTCTTATGCACCAATAAAACATGGAAAATGCTGATGTGGCCCTGAGATAGTCATCCCATGAGGATTTTGCTTTCGCTAAGACACAATACAATTTGTAGAAAATATAAGAGAAGACCCAAGGTCTCCAGATCATATTGGTTAATAGATTGATTCTGGTCCCAGTGGCCAACCTTATTATTCTTGTTCACTCCGAGGGGAGCTGTGAGCAGCTGGCTGAGTCAGCATGCTCCAGGCATGTACAGGCACTAGGATTTTCTGCTCTTCTTTCAAAACATTTAGTTTTCAGTAAGAATTGAAGCTTGGGTCACTGTGAATGAGAATCTTATATTTTAGTACAAATTCAGACAAACGTTCAAAGTATATCTCTTCTAGAAGGTGTCCAAAATGTATTCAGCAGGGCTGAATTTCTGAGCAGACAAAACTGGCCACATCTTTCCTCATGCTCTTCTTTACAACTGTATTACTTGGAGTTGGAAAAGGGAGAAAACTCCTGAATTAGGGCCTGTGGCCAGAGCCGAGCCCAAAAGATGAATTACTTAAGAAACAAAGTGAGATGATACATTCCAGTAAATGATTGTGGTAGATTATTTTTTATGACCTATCATACTGAAATTGAATGCTGTCAGAGCTATGAGCTGCCTGGCCTGAGGGCACTAATGGCTCCAAATGGCCCTGAAATGCCTCAGCCTGCCCTGAACCATGGTGTGGGGACCTGGTGGCAGCACTGCCGCCAGATCTGCACTGCGGCTCCTCTCGTGCCCGCCTGCTGTTTCTGCCAGGGCTCTGCAGATGGATTCTGGATGAGTTCTCCACCTTGTCTGGGGCTGTTGATGGTCCCTGCTGGGACCACCACAGGTCAGAGCCCATGGGGCTGCACCCCATCAGAGAGGGCACGGCCAGCACTGGGGTAACCTTGGCTCCCCGTGGCCTGACATCACCTCTGCCAGCTGAAGTTTGCTTTTACAAACTTCTCCCAAGTGCTGAAGCACTCTTGCCTCTGCCAAGAGCACAATGAAGTTGAGGAATGACATAGGAAGTGAGCTGGAGTCCTCTGGAAGTTGCTACAGTGCGCCAGCAGCATGTTGCGGGATACGCCAGGAGGGAGGATATAAAGGAATCTCAGGTTCAGTGATGAAGACAGGCATTCATGTCATAAAGCACGGTACTTCATCTAGAACAGCCTCCTGGCTCGTCAGGAAGCCACAGGGCATCCACAGCTGTCTGCTGTGGGGCAGGAGAGCTCGTGGGGCAAGGGAGCAACATGGAGATCTCACTGCTGCTGCTGTGCAAGGCACAGTGGGAGCAGTTAGCTTGTGGCTACAGGGGTGCCCAGCGGGGGCCTGCCGGGAGCTGTCGGGTCCGCACTTCACACTGCTAGCTGGACAGGCTGCTCTCCCTTCACCAGGAGACCACTTGTCTGCTGCTGAGCATGGAAAAGCAGGGAGGAGATGTTCAGACCCACTTCCTCCAGCAGCACTGGCAAGGGCAGGCCCTCCCTGTGGCTTTTAGAGTACATTCAGACACTGGGCCTAAGTGCTGTACTGAAGGTAGGTTTCACAGTTTCACCCTCTGACAGGCAGCTTGCATCTCTACATACCTCCATCCACAGCCTGCCTGCCTTACTCCCCCTCTTCCCCAGCTGTGGGTGAAGCACTAACACAGCGGCCAGTGTCTTCCTCTCCAATGGGTCTTTATGTTTCCCCTCATGTTGCTATTGTGTCAGCAATTCCAGCTGCAAATGTTGCGTTTGACCTTCAGTAAGGGAGCCTGGTGATTTGAATTCATTTCAAGCAGCTTTCTGACAGCAAGCCTTAACCAAAGCCCTTAAGGTTTCCCCTACAAAAGCCTCATGACAGCTTTGCTTGAGGCTTACAATGGTCAGTGCAAGTGGAAGTAGTTTGTAAACTGTAAATGGCCTTATTAACTTCCTTGCAGTGCTGGAATGAAGCCCAGGCTTTGCTAGGCCAAGTCTCGGGCGCTGCAGCAGGAACCCCCTTACCCTCCTCACGATAGCAAATCAAGCTGTGTGGGTGATGTGTGGCACTGCTGAGACTCTCCTGACAGAAGAATGTGATGGAAGAAGGGAATATTTGGAAAAGATGTTAATTACTCGGGGTTTCGAGATCTTGCTTATTCATTCATCATGGTCAAAGCCAGGCAATTTCCTTTTTTTTTTTTTTGTGGTAAAACCAGGTGGAAAAGAAGGAAAAAAGTATTGTTCAGAATCCTTTCAGGGTCAAGTACTGGGACTTATTCTGGTACCTTTGTTTTTTCTCACGTTCTCATGTTTCCTCTCTGAAGATGTAGCTGTCATCTTCCAACTCCCACCTTGGAGATAGGTCTGGTATGTCAAAGGACCATTGGGTAGGATGGTTATTTTCCCACCTCCCAGTAGTTCCCACCTATCTTCCCCTTATTTTTTCATCAGACCAGTTACCCATAAATCCTGATTACGACCACAAAAAATTGTATTATTAACCATAATGTCAACATCTGACTTGTTCCTCAGCAGAACCTGTATGAATATGTACGACAACTACAAAATAACTGTGTCCTCAAAAATAATTTCACTTCTTATGAGAACAGGATTTTTTTTCTGAGCTGCCAAGGTAGGCAGCCACAACCACGAATCAAGTTTATGAGCTAAACTACAGACGATAATCGGGCAGGTGGGACCAGAAGATGCCTCCCAAGTTCTTGAGTCTGTTCCTCTGCAGTCGTAGCTTGTGCAAACCGGAAGTTGTTCTTCTTGACTATACACCATCTCAACAGGAAATTAATGGATTTTATTAGTGGTTGTGTGTTTTTTTGTTTGTTTTGTTTTGTTTTGTTTTTTTTTGGGGGGGGGGGGTTGTTTTAATTTTAAAACTGTTTTAGAGCCTTGTAATTCTCATAGGTGAAAACCCTCTTTAATCTATGGCCTAAACTTGCAGTTAATTTATACCTACTTGTCCTTCCGCTGTAACTGCCTTCGGGTTTAAATTTCTTCTTCCTCAGTATTTACAACTTTCTTGTCCCAGTATCTTTAGAGGGCATTCTCTAAACTGTTATCCTTAATTTTTCTCCCTTCAAAACTTGTTTCATTGTTAGACTTACTGTCTTGCAGTTACCTAACTTGCTTTTATTTTCTGCTTTTTAAATTCAACATTTGCTATTCTCCAGCTGTACAGTAGCAATTCCAACATCAAAGGATTATTTAAAATGCCCTGAAGCCAAATGAGTGATTTTGGAAGGAACAGGCAGATCTAGCAGTTTACAACTGATGTGAGGTCAGCATTGAATCATTTCATTTTGTCTATTGCATTTTATATTTCTTAGTTTTTGTGAGCTCAGCGCAAGTGATAGCTGTCTTCAAACATAACTTGTGTTCTTCATGGTTCCATTTATCTTATTTTAAAAAGTTTTTAATTAAAAAATAAGGTGGAATTTAGACATTTCTCTATGGAGAACGTTGTAGTCTGAGAACATACCTCTATATTATTTCCAGTTTTGCTTTGGATAACAGATTTACTAGTTCAGTACCTAATGTAGGAAATTAATGGCAGAAATTCTTGGGAAAGAACAAAAGGATTTGTGCCATGTAGTTTCATTATGTAAAATAATAGGAAAGTTTTCATGGGCAGATGTTTTAGGATCAGGAGCTAGAACCAGATGAAATGTTGAGCTTTGACTTTGGCAGAATTCTGAATGAAAGCATTTTGTCTGGAAAATTCTTGGGGAAACAATTGTAGTCCAGGACACATGACACAGTCAACTTGGCTGGAAGAAACTCAGAGAAAACTGGACATGAAGATATCAGTAACAGTGAATGAGAATCATTCTCATCTTCATTTGAAATTTAAGTAAGATTTTTATATAACCTTTTAATCTGTTTTTGGTTTTGTTTGATGGCTGGTTAGTTAGCTTACATTAACTCTGTTCAGAAATTCTCTGTATGACTGACCAGCAATAAAATTCTTGTAATTGTGGCAGGTTGATAATGCAGTACCTGCGTTACTTCTAGCTCAGTTTCTGCACTGTAACCTCTAAACATTCCAATTGTTCTCTAAAGCAGACCTAAAACCACATTATAATATGTCTGTCCTTCATTCAGCTAGCTGTTCTCAGTGCTGGGGACCTGCACTGGCAGGCTCTGTCCTGACCTAAAGGTAAGAAAGAGCTGGAGTCACCGGAGCTGTGCTGGCACACGGAGGAGAAACTGAGCTAGCCTCAGGGGATCATCAGCTTCCAAAAAAGCTTGAAAAATTTCAGTTTATTCAGATTTAGTATTTTGCTTTTACATTGGTGGATAATATTAAATGTGTCCTATATGTGTTAGTTAATTGCTAATAGTGTAACTACATTTAAAAAAAAATAATGCATTCTGATATCAGATTCAAGAGGTCTGGAAGAAGATAGCATAACTGCACCAATAACACAGTCAAGAACAGTCTTGCTAAATATGTAGTCATTGTTTTTAATGTTTAATGTTGTTGGTTCTGTGTTTTGTGTTTGTTTTCTGTGCTCTGACAGAACTGTTCTGTCAGTTCTGTTCTAGCCTGTGTGACATGTTGCATGTCTCCACTTGCTTGATATGTTTGGAAGTAGGTCTAGAATTATTTTGGTGCTGATATGTGACATTTTACAGAAATTTAGAGTAAGTTCATATGGAACTCCTTATGGGCTGTCCAGTGACAGCACTATTTCACTGTGAGTGCCAATTTCCCAGAGCGAGCTCCTAACCTTTCAGAAACATGTCCAGGGAGACCTGTCAAAGAACTGAATGTCCTTCTTCCTCAACTTCTTTCCCTCATAATTTCCCCTTGTGGATATAACTATAAAATCCAACATGACTTTGGGAAAAAAAGAGGGGGGAAAAAAAAAAAAAAAAACCTTTCCAGCTTGTTCTATGGCACGAGAAATGCCTTTTCAGAGAAGCTTTGTGAGTTGCAACTTGCTATCTCCTAAGCAATTTGGAAGCATCTAATGTCGGATGCTTTATTGATGGTGCAGGAATTCTGGATGATGTTTTCAGGAAATTTAATAGCTTTTTATATATGTGAAGAACTTGCTTGCAATGAAAGTCTTGCATGGAAAAAACACTGAAGGCAGTGCTACTGTTCTGCTTTCACAGAATCCATTTTCTTTCTCTTCCCTGTAGCAATCCACTGGAAATCTCTGGAGAAGAGTGGGAATTTGGTTGACTTCTCCCAGGATAGATGTGCAGATTATGTGCACAATACACTTGTGATCTGTCATTTCCTAAACATTTGACTTGGCACAGGAATCTGTTTCTATTTAAACACTTTGCTACCCTCAACTATAAATCAGATCTGTGAGCTGTCCACAGAAAGCTACTAGTCCTGTTGAAAGGTGAAACCAAATATGTGTCAGATGTAAATATCTTTGCTCGATTAATATGAAACATTCAATCACCGGAACGTTTCACATGCATATTTGAGAAGGCTAAACTCCAGCTTGATGTGTGACATGATATGTTATCTGTTGATATTTTATTGCCTAAGACAGGGTTAATGTGGGTTACTGCTTTTTCTCTCTATTTTTTTTTCGAGTTAATATGCTATCACACAACTATAGAAAAGAGCGTTGTGTAAACATGCTGAATTATGAAACCAAAGCTGGATTAAATCTGAACTTCTTAGCAGAAAATGCACTTAAGAAATCATTTCCTCCTCAGCGGAGTGTCACCCCACACGCAGGCACGCTGTTTTTGCTCTTTTTCATCTCGCTGATATGTCCAATGATAAAAATCAGCATTTGATCTGTACTCTGTGTGATCCTAAGCAAAGTACTGGTTCTGCCATCTGTAATAACAAATTGGAGTCTGCAAACATCCTTAACACAATGAAATATTTACTGTTCACAAGTAACACACCGTTAATGCTCTAAAAACTTTATTCTTGTTACAACTAAGTGGATAAATCGCTGAAGGCACCACGTGCTCAGAGAATTGAGGCTAATGGAATAACTTCAGTTTTGTGGGGTTTCACTAGCTGGTAAAATTAATCTAGGAAATGCTTGTAAGAGGCAGACTTTGTGCATTGTGGTTCCTTCTGCCTTTTGGGGTTTTGATTCTTTTTCTTTTTTTTGTTGATCAATTAAAATGCTTCCAGAGTCCTTATATTGTTCTTTAAAATGCAGCAGAGTTAACAATAAGTTTGCATTCATTTCAGAGAAATTAGGGACTGGATTTTAGAAATTTTCCTGGTTGGAAAGTATTTATCAGTGCTCCCTTTGTAGGAGGTAAAAAAATAAATAAATAAATAAATTAAATTTAATTAGGATTTTGAGCTGATGTGTGTGTGTGACAAAAGCATGAACTGTATTTGGGAATTTTTATTTCTTTATTTTGTGTGACTGAATCTGGAACTGACTCTGAGCTGGTGACATAATTAGTACAATAGTGCAAATCAGCCATTTTTGAAAAGAGTAATTTACTCCATATGCAGCTTCTCAGCAAGAGCCCTCATTAATCAAAGAAGGCCATGTACATCAAAGTGTTCCTTGCTTGCTACAACAACATCCATCATACAGCTAGTAAATGTGCTGTGGCAGGGTTTGATAAATATAATGCCTTTGATGTGCTGATAATTCTGTGTATTGGCATGCTGCTGCCTGGAACTCCCTGGGTATGCACAAAAACCTAAACCAGACCATGTCTCTGTTCTAAAATTGTGCCTAGGTTCACTCTTAACTCTCTCAAAAGCCAGCTATGTCTGAAGTAGGACTCAAGTGCATTTTCAGTCTCCTTTATGCTTCAATGGGGCCAATTTAAAAAATATATAAAATAAAATTAATTTAGTTTAGGTTCCCCGGTGCTACAGAATTCCTTTGTGGCTATATTTACACATTGATGCAGCTTTAGCTGAAAAAAGCTTCTGTTTGTTGAGGCACTTGAATTTAACACAGTGTACTCATTCTGTATGAAGGAGCACTAGAAATTTAGTGTAAAACTTGTAAGAGAACTCATATGATATGAATAGACAAAGCATAAAGTGGTGGAGATGAGGGGATGATCATATGGAAAAAAAAAGTCATGCAAGCTTTGTTAGATGGAACTGGACTTGTATTTGGAGCTCAGTATTTCAGGCACACAAAATGTGATCCATTCATTTATACTAATTCACTGCCCTCAGAACGGTTTACCTACTGCCAGAGTGGACTCATCTTCAGTAAAAATCAAAAAAAAAAGATTATGTATGAAGATTTGTGACATTTTGGAGAGGATAATGCAAATTTTTGCACTGTTTAATACAAATTTCAGAGCTTCAGATTTGAACCCATTCAGAATAGCAGCCATGTGTTGAAAAGCAGTTACACTATTTACTGGATTGTTTTTCAGTGGATGGACAAATGAGAAATGGGAATTTTTACCCTGACAGTGTGCCTGGGGTACAGGTACAGTGTGTCAAGTCCGTGTTTCTTCTGCTTTCTCACAAGCTACCAGTGCTTGCTTCCCATTGCTGCTCACATTTTTTTTTAGAGTAGAGTGTGAAAGCAAAGCAGGGAAGAGGCTTGGAGAAAAGCCTTTGGTCCCAGGGTGCAGCAGAGCCCCTCTGCATCTGCCGCTTTCAGCCTGTGGTGCGGAAAAACATCTGCCATTCTTCCCTCCTCCATCATGTGTGGTATGTTGGGCGTACAAGGCTGGCATAAGTAAGGATCCCAAAACCCTTTTCCTCCCACTTTCTTCCTGCTGGGTCCTACTTTGTCTGCTTTGGCCTGCAGTGGACCTTAAGTGGGATGTGTGGAAAGCAGGGGCAGATGTTATGCCTGCCAGTGCCACAAGCAGTATTTTGTAAAATTTGAAGATATCTGAAAAGAAACGGATGGAGGAGGGGAGTGTAAGAGTTTCTAAGTAAGATCCCAACTGGCTGCTCTTCTGACAGGTTGAACAAACTTTTCTTGGCACCTCTTGGTACATTGGGAAAAAATTCATCTGCCTTATGGCCCTTGTGGAACTGGTGGGGAGGAGGGGAAATGGGACCGCCTGGCAGACAACAGGTCTTCGACTGGTCTTTCTGCGGTATCAGTGGGACCTTACTGCAGCATGATTAACCACAGGGCAGGAGAGACCAGTCCTGCTCTATGGTATTAGGGTCATGCATAGTTAAGGGGTAAAAGTCCTGAACAAAAGTCTTTTGCTCCTGTGCTCCATATGTATGTTTGGTTCAACTGCATTTGCTGAATGCAGTCCTCCTGTGGAAGTACAAATGTTGCCGAATACCAAGAAGCTTTCCAATGCATCTCAATTGCAATGCCAGCTGTGCTGAGAAGCTTCATGCTCCTCCATTCCTAACATTTGTGGAGTGTTCAGTCATTCCCTAAATGTGTCGTTTGTTATCTCTGATAGCTTGCAGTAAATGGAAGGACTTCAAGACAGAGTGCATGGGGTTCATAAGCATCCAGAAAATGTTGAACAGTTTGCTTCTTGATTTCATTTTATTTAAGTTAGGAGAAAGTTGAGATAATTTCTGTGTAGTTTATGGCATAGCAATTGCTTTCCAGGAAAGCAAAATTTAATGTAGCCCGATGTGGTGGAAATTCTAATGGAACATACTTGGATTATATTCCAGGAGAGGCAGTAAATGCATCTCAGTGGAAAACAATGGTATGGATGGAGCAATGTAACCTGGACTAGTTTGGAAATTGTTGGCTGGGTGCTTACTGCATGCTTTTTAGGGTTGAAACAAGTGGAAAAGCAAAAAATAGTAATGCTGTGACTTCTGTGATAGGCTCCGTTGTGTTAGTTTGAATGATGCATAAGGAAAAAACGAATACCATGTGCTGCTTGCAATATTACTTCTGTGTATGCTAGCTCTGCAAATATTAAGATATTAAAATAATTAAAATCATCACAATGATGATCTATTGAATCTTTTTCTGTTTTCTGTCTTTCTTGGTGTGATCTCTGGTGTTCTTTGATGCTAGCTCTGATACGATACTGAACTTTTTAATGGCAACTGACTGGGCTGCAAGTATACATGGCAGGCTCATGTGGAGCTTTTCATCCACCAATACCCTCAAGACATTCTCCTCAGGGCTGCTCTCAATCCACTCTCTGCTCAGCCTGTATTTGCGCTTGGGATTGCCCCAACCCATGTGCAGGACCTTGCAGCCTTGTTGAACTTCATGAGGCCCACCTCTTAAGCCCATCTAGGTCCCTCTGGATGGCATCCTTTTTCTCCAGTGTGTTGACCACACCACGCAGCACTCGATCCCAATGTCCATGTCCCTAACAAAGATATTGACCAGTACTGGTCTCAGTACCAACCCCTGAGGGACACCATTTGTTACTGGTGTCCACCTGGACATGGAGCTGTTGACTGCACCTATGAGTGCAACCATCCAGCCAATTCCTCATCCAAGCGGTCCTTTGTCCCATGGTACTCTACCACGCAGATCCCTGAAGAGATCCCTTGCTCACTGCCTTAAAGGATCTCTTGTACTCTTGTACTTCATGGTCACTGCAGCCCAGGTTGCCCTTGAGCTTCACATTGCCCACCAGCCCCTCCTTAATGGTGAGAACAAGGTCCAGAGTAGCACCTCTCCTTTTTGGCTCCTCTGTCACTTGGAGAAGGAAGTTATCATTAACACACCCCAGGAACCTCCTGGATTGCTTATATCCTGCTGTGTTTTCCCTCCACCAGATAATAAATTCTTAAAGCATAGAAATTTAATCTTACTCTGTCAATCATTCAATTTAAGCAAAGCTCAAACTCTAAGATTCTTAAACCCTGCAGAGACACAAAAAGTGTAGCCACATAAAACTTCTGAAATTGTTTGACATTGCAGTACCTTTGCCTTATCCCAACTAATCTGGTAGCTTTTGAGACCCATGTAACGATACTTGTAAAAGCCAGGTGAACAAGTGGATTCAGTTAAGTGAACTTTTCATATAAATACAGAAATATGCACATTATGAGTAAGCTTTTCAAAAGTGTCAGACGATTTTGTTGGTTTATTTTCTTTTCAGTATCCTGTTTGTTTTTTTTTTTTTTTTGTTGTTGTTGTTTAATTTTTAAATTATTATTATTTAGCTTAATATCTGTTTTCAGAACCTGAGTCTACTTCAGGATGTGATCTACATAACAAACACAAAAGATGAGTCATTCTAAAATAGTTGATTACTTTTGTAAAAAAAAAAAAAAAGTAGCTTGCCAGCTCTACACTGCTCTGTAATATTGCTCCTAGGAAGTGTGATGACATTTCTTTAGATGCAGAGTGCGTTTTGTATGTTGGAGAAGAATGGCTTTTATTCTGCTTTGTCACAGCCTCGGGAGGGAGAAACAGGCAAAAATCATTTATGGTGAGGAACCAACTGACTGTGAGAAGCAGTGGGCTTTTCAGAGGAGCTTGAATGTAGCCAGAATGTGGTGATTACAGCACTAACGATGTTTCTTGATGTTGTAATATTCACAGGCTAAAAGATCCAGCAAAAATTGTCTTCTAATGAATTTAAGCTCTGGATATGCTGTACACAAAGGTGTATATAGAAGTGGAAAAGGTAACTTGATTTTGTATATCAAATACGGATTACAGCTGTTGCTCTTTACTAATTTTAAAATGTCAACAAGGATTTCCTGAACTTCAAGCAAAGAAACTACTGATCAAAGTTTTTCCTTTGAGTGATATCACAGCAGCGTGATTCTTGTCATTTTTTTTTTAGATAATGAATATTTTATCATGATGTGTGCATAACAGAACAGCACCTATCCACAATGCAGCAGACGCACGTTTATCAGCACATCCAGTCTGGCTGTTCAGTGCCAGCTTCTGGAGATGCCAGAGAATTCCAAATTTTTGCTGTATAAAGAACATTGTTTAATATTCTTTGCCTACTTTACAAGCATAATGCAAAAGATAAAACTTGCAATCTTTTTTGGCCTCTTGCTTTTTAAGGTTTTCCCAATCCACAATCTGGCAGGCATGCATATTGCCCATCTAAGAGGGCGTATGAGGAATACGCAATTAACTTTAATGTCTGAAGTGATGGACATTCCCAAATTGCAAGGCACTGGATAACAAAAACTCTGAATGAAAATCATTCATCAGAATTATGAAGTTTCCTGTGGTTTTGGGGTGCCTGTACATGTAATCGCTCAAATCTTACTAAATCTGTTTTGTTTATTCAGTGGTTTTTCGTTTGTTTGTTCATTTTCCTGTACTTGCATTCTGTGCATGGGGGCTCTCATACTTGAGAGGGGGGAGCCTGTGGCACCAAAGCCTATTGATTTTTCTGAGATGCTTTAAGAGTATGATCAAAAATCTTTTCATTTCATTCATTGGCCTCAAAGCATTTTGACTTGGGCCACACAGAGCACATCTACTGCACTGTTTCAGTTCAGATGGAGGTGTAGTCATGAAGGAAATCTGATTCTACCTTTGGTTAGCTTTCGTTTGGAGGAGTGATGGAACATGTGAGTTGGATACCTTTCAGATGAAACTGGTCAGATGAAACTTTACTGGAAGGTATTCTCCACTAGTCCACAAGATTAGGCTACGCTAGTTTTAAGGTTTTTCTTATGCTCCCATCCCCTACTCTCCCCTGAAGGGCACACAGCAACCTCAGTATCAGCTGTTTTACTCCATAGATCTGCTCCTGCTGATCTGAGCTACTTGCTAATATAAAGAAAGACTAAGACCAAGAGTTGCAAAGATCTAGGATTGCGTTCAATTTATTCTTTAGTATCTCTTTGTAACTGAGATAAAGTAAAACTAAATAGAGGTGAAAATGTCCTACAAATTCCTTGTCTATACTTCAGGTAACATTTACCTGAGCATTGAGGATTCAGTATTGTTCAGAATTCACTTGAGTCAATTGTAACATTATTTTTTAAGTAGGATGATGTTCTAAAATAAAGAGGAAAAATAAATTCTACAAAATGAGCTAGAAGATAACAATCTCATAGAAAATAATGAAATACAACATTATTTGTCCAACTGTAACTGTCAACTTATTTTGCCAATTTACATTATACTGGCATGAATTAACAGAGCAGGAGACTAAAGTTTATGGCTCATTAACAATAACAGTTGTACACCTACACTGTAATTCCTGAAAATGTATTTTCTCCTTTAGTACTGCATATACTGTGTGGAATGACAATAATTACAGAAACTAATTGAATGAGATAGTCATAACTCTAAAAGTCATATTACTCAATTCAAAATGGTTTATTTCCTGAAATAAAAAATCTTTACGGAGTGAACAGACATAACATCCCTTTAAGTTTATTAAACTCATTAAATTTCTTTAAATATGTTGAAAAGTGAATGCTGTGCACTTAATAGAGAGTACAGACAAATGGAAGTATGACATTCATAAAAATTAAAATCCTTAAAATGAAATTTCAGTGAAGCAATTTTTTTCAAAAGTTTGTTTTCCTTAGCTAGTGGAAAATAGTATAAGTTTTCAGAATTTACCAGTAAGAGTTTGTTGAAAATGAAATCTATGTTGTTGTTTTTTTCCTTTATACTGACACAGGTGATATCCTTACCCAAATTTGAAAGTTTGTGTGGTAAAACAAATCAACCCAACCTCACTGATGCAAAGTTGTTCTTCTTGAGCGGTTGTTTCTTCAAGTGTGCAGATGTAGATGTTAGAAAAACTCCACATTCTGGAAACAAGGGATGTGGATACACATGAAATCACACACATCACCTCCCAGTTTCCCTCACTCTTGCAGTAGCCCATAGGAAACACCTACAAATATTGTGTTGGATATACCTTTGTTGAAAGGTGGGGGGATCGACTGCAGCACTGCAGCAAAGGCTGGTTCTGGCATGAAGCACTCTGAGAGACTGCTTGGAGGATAGATTCAGCCCTTATAATGACAATACAACATTGGAAGGAACAGCATTTTCATGTTTCATTTCACTGTCATGTTGTGGAGGTTCTTTCAGCCAAAAGGCAGAACTCTTTGTGTCCTAGAGGCTGTCAGAAGGAGGAAGAGGGGAGATGACTGTCGGTTGTGGTTTTCATGAAGAAAGCGTAACGACGTAGTGTTTCATGGCATTATACGGAGGAATGTGAAGGTGCTTGATGTGTGGAGCCGGGAAAACACTACCGTATAGTTCTGGTTCAGTCCAGGTAAAATTCAAGTCTGTATAATGGAGCACATTGCTAGAGGAATGGGTGGTTGGGGTTGTATGGGTCCACCTTCATTCTCCAGTGATCTTGTATGGCTAGTGATCTTCAAAAACTTGGATTTTATACTTCTGTTGTTGTTGTTGTTGTTGTTGTTTGTTTTGTTTTTCTGGTGAAGAGGTTTGAAATCCTAATTCTGCAGTACTTGATTTTTAATTTCAGAGTGTCACTTTTTCTTTTGTCATTTAAAGAGACACAATGAAGGCTTATTTGTAGGGGTTAGTATCAATTTCTAACATTTTCTTTTCTAGTTGTTTCCTGTTTCAGCTGAAGATGCTATATATCGACTCAGACATTTGCTAGTTGATATGATGTGGTTTAACAGCAATGGACAAATGGAAAACATTGTAATATGTAATGTTTTTACACATTGTGCAATCCTACTCTTCCCACTGCATGCCTCTGAGATAATAGTTGGTTGTTGCTTAATAGCATTCTCGTTTTACACTGGCTTTTTTAATGCCTCTATTTTCAAAGGTTTCAGTCTGATTGCTGTGTGCTTACTGCAGGTATGCTGCCTTCTGTCAACAGGAGCCCACATTTAGAACTAAGTAAAAAAATGACCTTTAATCAACAGTTGTCTCTGCTCCACTTTTGTAGGCTGTTTATCTATAAAGTAACCGTGAATTTCCTCCTGGTGGAGAGTCTTTTAATACAAACTCTTTTATTTGCGGAATTGCTTTCACTGACATTGATGCTGACAATCTTCATCAACATTCATCCACTGTGTCATATAAAACAAGGTGATAAATGTACCCTTGCACCCTAGGGTGTTGTGTGTACAACCATTTTTTCTCCACTTTGCTTTCTTTTACCAGTCACTGTAT
This sequence comes from Cygnus olor, assembly GCF_009769625.2. Lineage (NCBI taxonomy): Eukaryota > Metazoa > Chordata > Aves > Anseriformes > Anatidae > Cygnus > Cygnus olor. The sequence goes on from NC_049183.1 coordinate 3,705,337, forward strand.
CACTGGACTGCAAAACCTAATTGTACTATCTTCTGCTCTCCTAAAGAAGCTCATTTTTCTCCAGCCTAACCCATCAGAGATGCTGTCAATCAATGACAAACATGTCACACACAGATCAGGGTGGCAAAGGCTGCAGTGTTTAGGCTATTCACAGGAAATACTTTAAGGCGTTTTAAAACCTAGATTTTTCAATTTGCACTCTTACCAAATGAATACTAAGTCTTAATCTGTTCTGTCTTCCAACAAATTGTAAATAAAGCACATAAACGCTAAGGATAGGTTTGTATAATACAAGAGAAAAAATCCAAGGCTAACAAGGTATTTTCTCCCAATAATTTTGAATATAGTGCCTGGATACAGCCAATTTCCCTGTCGTATCACAAGTGACTATAATGGAATCTAATAACCATTGGAAATTATATTACTCCCCACTCTCCCTGTATCTAAGGGGGACAGAAACCTAAAAGCAAGTGGATGGGTCAAAATAGGGTGACTTTGACTCAAACTCATTGGCTACAAGTATTCATTATAAACAAAATCTGTCAAATCTTTTCACTAATAAGGGTGTAGATCTTATTACAGCCTCAGGACAGTTGTAACTTATTCTCTGACATATTATGTGAATTTTATGTGCCTACTCTATAAAAAGTGCACAGTTTCCATAGCAATTTTGATACTTATATGATACATGATGTGACAGCATGTACCATTTTTCCTTCTTCCATGATAAATTGTCCTCACCACTAACACACTAGATTGCAGCTAGAAATCAGAATTTCATTTTGATGTCACTAAAAGCTAATATCAATAATTAGGCTTAGATGTTTGCTCTGGCAAGAATAACTTATTTATTATTATTACACTGCTTCATTACTTAGGTTAGCAATTTTGAAGCCATAAATCAAGAATGAAAGGATGAAGTCTGAGAACTGGTTCAGAAAACAGTAAGGATAATTCGAGACGTGCAAGAGGAAGAGGTCCTATATTCACGTTGAAAATTTTTGCAGGGGAGAGGACAGGGCTCATACCATCACTCTACGTTTTTTGGTCTCTGACCAGCATTTGCATACACCTAACCAAGGTGCATGAAAGGGAGCCCTCAAAGGGCCCCTTGCCCTTAGTGACCAACAGCATCTCCTTGCAGATGCAGAAGCAGAGGTTCGAGGTTTGCTTAGACTGCTGTGCAGCACCTCTCCCCTTGATCCTTGAAGTTATTGAAGCGCACCTGGGGGACAATGCAGTCATTGGTCCCAGCCAACATGGGTTCATGAGGGGTAGGTCCTGCCTAACAAATTTGATTTCCTTTTATGATAAGATCACCGATCTAGTCGATCAAGGGAAACCAGCTGATGTGATCTTTTTGGGCTTCAGTAAAGCTTTTGACACGGTTTCCCATAGGATCCTACTGGACAGAATGTCCAACATACAACTTAACAAAAACATCATGCGATGGGTGAGCAATTGGCTGACGGGCAGGGCTCAAAGGGTTGTGGTAAATGGGGCCACATCTGGCTGGCGGATGGTCACTAGTGGGGTCCCTCAAGGCTCCATTTTAGGGCCAGTCCTCTTCAATGTTTTTATAAATGATTTGGATGTAGGACTAGAAGGTGTTTTGAGCAAATTTGCCGACGACACCAAACTTGGAGGAGTTGTGGACTCGGATGAGGGTGGAAAGGCCTTGCAGAGAGACCTGGACAGATTGGAGAGCTGGGTAATCACCAACCACATGAAGTTTAACAAGAGCAAGTGCCTGGTCCTGCACCTGGGACGGTGCAACCCTGGCTATATGTACAGACTGGGCGAGGAGACTCTGGAGAGCAGCCCCGCAGAGAGGGATCTGGGGGTTGTGGTTGACAGCAAGTTGAATATGAGCCAGCAGTGTCCTGGCAGCCAGGAGGGCCAACCGTATCCTGGGGTGCATCAAGCACGGCATTGCTAGTGGGTTGAGGGAAGTGATTGTCCGGCTCTACTCTGCGCCAGTGCAGCCTGACCTCAAGCACTGTGTGCAGTTCTGGGCACCACAGTACAAAAAGGACATTAAACTGTTGGAGAGTGTCCAGAGGAGGGTGACGAAGATGATGAAGGGCCTAGAGGGGAAGACGTATGAGGAGTGGCTGAAGTCACTGGGCCTGTTCAGCCTGGAGAAGAGGAGGCTGAGGGGGGACCTCATCGCAGTCTACAACTTCCTCGCGAGGGGGAATGGAGAGGCAGGTGACCTATTCTCCGTAATCACCAGTGATAGGACCCATGGGAACGGTGTTAAGCTGAGGCAGGGAAGTTTAGGCTGGACATCAGGAAGAGGTTCTTCACCGAGAGTGTGGTTGCACACTGGAACAGGCTCCCCAGTGAAGCAGTCACTGCACCAAGCCTGTCTGAATTTAAGAAGCGATTGGACTGTGCACTTAGTCACATGGTCTAAACTTTTGGGCAGACCTGTGCAGTGCCAGGAGTTGGACTCGATGATCCTTATGGGTCCCTTCCAACTCAGGATATTCTTTGATTCTATGATTAGGTTTGGGTGTGAACAAGTCGGTCATCTCACCTGGGAGATTGAACTGGCGGGTGTAGCAGTACCTGTTCAGCCCCTTTGGATGCCATCAGATGCAGACAGAACTGACTAAACTGTTTGCATTAGCTCCAGCTGCTGGCTTGGACTGTGCAGGCCTTGGTAGGATGCTCTGACTAGAAAACGTGAAGGCAGGAGAATGCTCTGTTTGGCCAACAGCACGCACCGCGCTAAGGGCTCCTGAGCTAGCCAGGCCCCTGGCCTCTCACTCAGCTGGGCCTCGGTGCCACTCTGCACCCTGCCTGGAACAACAGCAACACGGAGTGCTTGAAATTCGGGTTAGTTTTGTACTGATTCAGTACCTTGTCTGGTGTCAGTGGGGAACCAGTATTGGCTGGTCAAGACCTCGGGCAGGTCACTGCAGTTCTCCGTGCCCGGATTTATACATGTGAAAATGGCATATCTGAGTGACTGTCTGTGGAAGGTACTTTGACTACGTGTTAAGGAAGTAGCACGTGCTCTGGGTGGCTCGATTACTGAATAAGAATCTATTTATTATTTATATATTTATCAATAAGCAATGTAAATATTCTGCTAATACTTTTGTAACATTAAATTAAAATTTTAATACAGGAAAGTATGGCAAACATCAAGAAATATTGAGATATGTTGTTAATATAAAGGCATTTTGACAGAGAAAAAAAAAACAGTATGTTTTGGACCTGTGTGTTCTCTGCATATAAAAGTATGACTTCTAACCTGAATTTCAGTCCGGTAGACATTCTTAGTTGCTTGATAGCTAGCTTGAAGCCTATCACAGAGGACTCTTGAACTCACAGCAAGATCACTCTGAACTGTCATTATAGCCCCTTTTGTTGGGTAAAAGGCAAGAAAACCTTTCTTTGAAAGCCTCTTACAGCATGGATAGCTGCCAAGCTAACTGAAATGTTAGATACAGACATAGTAGGCTTGTAGACATTAAAATCTAGGGCCACAGATAAGGTAACACTAATCTCCTTCACCCTGTAAATATGTCTCATTAAAATTTAGTTCCAAATGATACAGAAGTGTCATCAGATACGTCTAATTGAGATTAGATCCCACTATCTCCTACAAGTTGTTTAAATTAATTGTAAAGGTTAATTTTCCAGGGAGCAACTTTTATTAAATTAACATGACTGTAGATTGCCAAGCATGTCCACTACCGCTGCACATTTAATTAGTTTACTGTATACTTTTGAAGTGTTAAAGTGGGTGGAGATTAAGCAGGAATAGAGAAGAAATTCACTGCTAATGAATGACCTTAACCTTTGAGAGGAAAGTTTGACTTTTGTACTTCTGTAGTTCTTGCATCTATTTTATTGTTATAGAATTAAGTTCATCGATGCATCAGAAGTCTCAGATTTGTTCTAGGCTTCATTTTTTTATTTGTGAGAAATGAGTCATGTTTTCTTTTGTTTATGTCTTGTGCAGTGGCTTTAACTATAGCATCTTTTTAGCTGTAACATTTCCACCAGTATGGAAAGTCAATTAGCAAAGAAGTTCAGCAGATGACTGGCACAAAGGACATCTGAATCCCAAAATAATGAGTAAGGTTGCAGTAGAACACTAGTGTTGAATAGGATGTATGTACACTGTGTGCAGGGCTGAATTTCTGTTTTTTGCAAAGCAGATTTTAAACACGTATGCCCCACATTGTTCTGGGTGGATCAACGGTTGTTTGTAATAGAACATAAGGGTAAAATATGTGAATCTGCATAAAAATCTCATTTATGTTATTAGATTATACAGTATAGAAGGTACATTGATTTACAGGTGTAATATACTGTTATGTCAGAGAGGGGTATTGGTTTCTGCTAACTATATTTTCAGTGAAAATTACTTATTCTGCATAAATATATGGATTAATTTGTAGTGCACTTGGAAGCCTTAGATTTGTGTTGCTTTTTATGTACCAAAACGTATTGTTCCATAGCATATGCCAGTAATACTGGTTTACATTATTTTTTTGTAGTAAAAAGATTTTCATCATCTCTTATTTATTGATTTACCAGCTAATTGTATTGCTTTTATGAAAAAGTCTCAGAATAAAATGCAATCATATTCTGATCGGCTATCACAAATTCCAATTTATGAAAAGTGAAACAGGAGGAACTTGTCAGCATTATTACTGCTTTTATTATAGTTGCAAATATAGTTTTCATATTATTCTTCAGTAGAATAAATGTAGCTAACGAATCAAATTTAACATGACCTTGCTACTGCACAATGCTAACCAGCTAAACATATTTTGAGGTCTCAAGTACAGATAATCCAGCTTCCTGGTGACCTAGAAAAAGCTGTAGAAAAAGTTAACAAATCTCTATTAAAGAAAAAGAAGAAAAAATGAGCATTGGAAATGTATTCAACACATTTTTTTAATATTTATAATTCTTGTTCAGTTATGTGTTGTCTTGTTCACTATCTTTATGGGGATCATGGGGCTGTGTTCTAAAAGGCGTTATAATACCTATTGTGATTTTTTTTTTCTTCCCTGATGGTGCGGGTCCAAGCTCTTGCCATTCTTGAAGTCCTTCAATGTTTCCCATTAGGGCAGGGCAAGCATATAGGTGGAGGACAAGGAAAGAACAATGACAAAGGAATGCAGCACCTGTACTCGATGCTGACTCTCATTTATAAACTTGCTGTAGGAGAGGGAGTCCTCTGTGTGGTCTGAGATACCACTGCCACCCGAGGGAAGGTCTTGGAGAATTCTGTGAGCGCCACCTGAAAGCAGAGGACTTTCTGCTGTATTCTCTGATATGACTTGAAACTTCCTTGATCTTGTAAGCAGCTATTTCAATTGAGTCATTTGCCTTAGTTTTGTACTTGAATCATAGCAATACAAATCCTGGGAAAATAGTCTCCTCCTGTCTTCCGTTCCACTTCATGTTTTTTTTTTTTTTTTAATGGATTTTGTATGGGGGGGGGCAGGGCAGGGATCAGTGGTCACTGTCCAATATTATTCTTGTTAAAATCTAATCTGTCATCTCTTGGTAGCAAAAGCCTTGCCTTACTTAGTTGTACTCTCTCACAGAATGTGTTAATGTGGTGGCAAGTTTCTCCTCTGCCGTCTTTGCAAATTCGGTTTAACAGAAAAATAAACGATATGACAAAAGCTTCCATTATCGGAGAAATAATTGGCTAGAGAGGCAATGGGCGTAATTTGATAGGGCTACATTAAAGTCTGAGTGAACTCCTCCACACTGCTTTGTTAAACAGAAGGGCAACACCTGAACGCTTGGTGTTGATTTACACCATTTTCTTTTTCTGCAAGAGGAGCTTTTGCTGAGGTGTAGCGATCCGATCCTTTCTGACTTTCTGTTGTGTCCGCTAGCTTCTTCTGCCCCCTACTCTGGTTGTTTTGCTGGTATATAAAGCTATGTAAAACAGATTATTGGTTAGCAGAGTTACTAGAAAGTTTGTTTATTATTTAATGAAGGTTTAATGACACATTGCATCATAATTTCTCCCTTGTGTAAATTCCAGGTTGGCGTGATCTTTCCAATTCAGCCAGGCATTTCGGTTAAATGGGAAGTTGCTGTGAAATTTTGAGGAAAAAGTAGTTTGAATGTGAAGACTAATTTGATAGAAGTCAACCGTTTTTCTGCATTCATTAGATTCAGATTTGCTTTAGTAATGTCATTTCTATTTTCAAAGGGTTAGAAACCCCAGAATTCATTTTTCTTATAGTACATTTATGGATTAGATGCATCCACTTAATTATCTTGGTAGTCTTCAGTTCTGTGTTATAATGAATTCCTGCAACTATTGAGAAATGACAAATGAGAAATGACAAGTATTGATCAAATATTTTCAGCAATCAAGTTTTTTCAAATACAACTTAAATGTGAAAATTGAAGTGCTTTTCTGGATCATCTCTCTTCAATAAGTTTTTCTATGGAGAAAACTCCATAGATTGAGTTTGGTCTCTTTTTGTTACGATTAATTTCATTTTGACTTTTTTTGTAAAGTGAAATCAAAACAAATACCTTAGAAATCATTATAATATCATTGAGTGAGTTGCATGTAAACCAAATTAGGTACATGTAGATCAGGGAAATGCACAGTAAAATCAAACTCAAACAAATAACTGTAAAGCAACAGTCTGGTAGAGATCTCACATAAACCACCATGTGTCATTGACAAAGCAATATATTTAGGAGACAAAATAATATGTAACTCTAATGAGGTGTTTAAATTTCAGTTCATGTTTCACCTTGTAGTATTTCTATTTTATGAATGAACAGAACCATTAAATTAACAATGAAATGAGGTGGTAAATCATTGATTTGGTTGTATGTGAAGTTGTATGCCTCTGGATTTTTCTGAAAGAAAAATCTGTTTGCAAATCTGTTCTACAAGTGTTGCCTTCAGCTGGGCCATTTTCCTTCCATTTAACTAAAACTTCATTCCTTCTTTAAATTCTGGTCTCGGAAATCAACAACAAAAAGTTTGGCACTCTAACAAAGTATGACCTGGTTTAATGATCAGGTATGTCAGACCATTGGAGCATTGGATATCTCATTATTTTGTTAAGTAATAGCAGCCCCTGGTATTCCAGAAATCTCTTCTATATCACCACATAATGGTTCTCACTCTTCCAGGGATTCTGGTTGCTCTAGAACAGTCAGGAGTTGGATCTTACAATATTAAGCAGATCTTTACACGTAATGATGCAATCAGTGTGTTGCCACACTTGCAAAAATCCATGTTGACACTCGGTTTTGCCTGATGTGAAGCATGGTTAGCTGGCTTCCTGGTTGCAGGAACTCAAGGACTGGTCATCCACCTGCAGGGCTCGTTCTCATGCTGTCACTTTGGAGTAGGCCATTATTAGGCCCTTCCTGTATGCTGGTTGCACATTCGATAGCTATAATGCTGAATTATTAAGGACATAAGGGCATAGTCTCATGGGTTGGATTCCAAGCCAAGTCTGAGGCCTTGCTCGTGCTGTGAATATTCAGAGGGAGCACTAAGATGGAAACTTCATGCAATTCTGACCATCATCAACCCACTGAAGCCTTTAGGCTGCACAATATTCAGAATTTCTGGCTAGGCTACAAAAACATCTTGAAGTCTACACTGAATAATTGACAATCTATTTCACCTCTGATGGAAGTAAAACATTTTAAAACTGTAAGGTCTTCACCTCTGGACTGCTCTGCCATTTGAATGTAGAATTTTCTCATATTCATGCAAATACCAAGCATTATGCCAATACTCTATTCAGTTTCAGCACTTAAAAGATGATGTACTGGATGGTCTTACAGTGGGTGACACTGACAGGAAAAAGCTGTATGCCATTTCTTTGAGCAACCAATGTTTTCTCCAGGCAAGGTGCTGTAAATCTTTGGTATCTACCCTTCAAGCTTCAAATCTGTGTGTCTTGCTGGAATCTGTTCAAGACATCTGTCAAATCAAACATTCTGTCAAACACCAAGAAATTAAACCAAGAAACCCCTACTTCTTCCATGAAAAGTGGTCATTCCCTTCATATTGGTAGAGGCCCTAGGCGAAAATCTTTGTGAGAAACATGCGAGTCCTAGCAAGGCTGTTATTGCACCTGGCTTAGTTTTCTATATTCCACTTTAGCTCGGAGCTGCTCAGTGGCCTCCAACCAATCACACATAAATCATTCCATCCAGGTACTTACTCTTTTTCTGCTGTTACAGTAAAGGCATGACGGTTCTCTACAACTCCAGCCTTCGTGACATTTAAAGAGTTCTTTAGGGTCAGCAGTCAAAGAAGTGAGAGTACTTGTATGAATGGTGATGGCCCCAAAATCTGCAACTGCCACTTTTAAGTGAAACAAACAAATGGTACTGTCCGTCTTTGGAATTTTTTTTTTCATGGGCATAATGAAAAGGGAAGAATAAATAAAATTCTTTCTCCCATTAAACTCCACTAGTACTGGACTGTCCAACTAACTTCTAGTATTGCAGCTGGGCTAGCAAGTACAACACTGCAACCTGTACAATGGCAGAATTTACATTTCAGATGGTATCTATGTAATAAACTTCAAACTTTATGAGGAAGCTGAGCTTCAAAGTTTGCCTGCTATTTTCCATTTAATCATCTGCATTAATAGAAGATATGTCTGCCTAGTGTCTTGATCATGAAGGGTTAGTCTGTCAGTGACGCATCTGTTTGTTGGAAGTAGACTAGATTCAACGTGTTAAGTATTTTGGTGGCTGAATTTCTACATATGAGTGTGAATACTTACCTTTCAGCTTTCTAGAGTTCAAGATCTCTTTGTATTCATTGCCTGTGAGCAGCAAGACCTCAGCTTTCATATTCAACGTTTTGGTTTTGATGTCAAAATCATCAGGTCCCAAGGTCTGGAAGGGAACTGACTTTGTCTCTGAAAATCAGGCTCTTTTAAGTGCCTAAAAGTAGTCACTGTTGGAAACTTGAGCCTGAAGCAATAAATCTTCACCAATACAGAATGACCTGTGAGTAAGTTAGCATTGTGTACTCAGACATAAAATGTATGTTGGATAGTAAGACATGACATTTTTGTTCTTCCTTTTCCTGACTGAATGATCTATGCACCTTGCTGTCATGCAAGGAACTTTAAATATGCACATGCTAAGCAGTATATTCTACTCAAATAAATTGAAGAGGGGATTGTGTAATTTACTTGCACTTTGTAACTGAACAGTCTATGGAGAGAGAATAATATGCTGAAAGAAAGAACAGGTAATTTTGAGTTACAAAGTCAGGAAAGGCTCTTTTGCAAGACAGTTTATGAACAGAAAATGACAAGATATGTTGCAGATTTTCTTTGACTTTTAATATGGAATAAGGTTGTTTTCTGAAAATACAAAAGGGCGTTAGCATGCTTACCAAACTTATTTCTGACAGTTGTGTACCTTTAGTGTGTCCCTTGAAGACTTGCAAGTCTGGTGACCTCTTGATCAGGAATAGTAATAACTAGAGCCAATAAAGTAGTTAATCACTTTCAAAATTTAGACTGGCTTTTTAATTTTTACCATGTGCTTTTTTTCTAGGAACATACTGAAAATATAACGCTCTGTGGGATTTGTGTACATAGTTTGTATATTTGTACACAAATATGAGTATAATTCAGTTGGAAGCCTAGACTTACCAAAATAATTCCGTTTGCTCATTGGAGTTGGTCTTAAGCTTTGGAGCATCCCAGCACTGGAGCAGGAATGGCAGCTGACTCTTCTGTAGAAGTAGTGTGCTTGTTTTCTGTACCAACGAGCCTTGTCATTGGGGTCATGTGGTCCGGATTTACCAAAAGGGGCTGCTGAGTTGGCATTTCTTGGTCATTTTTCCACCGGAGGTCACTTAGGGAGCCTTTTTTGCCTTGTTTGAAAAACACTTTGTGAATCTGTAAAGAGCCTCTGAAATGAATAGCAATGAGGTCGACAGAAATGAAATGAGCTTGTTACTATGATGGCTCTTGAAAATTTATGACACTTGCTTTGTGTCAGCAAAACAAACTCAGTAGCCTTCTGCCTATCTGCAAGAAAAATATCCTTTATTAAAAAAAATAAAAATAAAAAATCAAGGAATCTTATTGTTTAAGAGCAAAGGTGTGGGAACTCTCAGCTGGAACAGCTGTTAGATTCTTCATGCTTCAGCCTTCCTTTTTTCTCAGGCAGCATTAAAGAGCTCTTTCTGGGTTGTTTTTTTTAAGGAAGCCTGTTCAAAATCAAGCAGAATCCATTCACTCTTTTAAGGGAAAAAAAAAAAAAAAAAGGAAAAATTTTGTTATATAGATTGATTGATAAAATCCCAAACCTGTTATTCCATGATCATTTATTCTGTGATTATTTATATTCAGCACAGGAATCTTGTGGAAGTTTGGGCCTCCCTGTGCTCAGACACACATAAACTCCTATTACTGCAGTCCCTGTGCTGAATGCATAGAGGAGTGGGAGGGAAAGGGTGATCATGGGAAGCATACAGAAATCAAACAGCTTTAACTTAAGGTCACAGCAGGAATTTGTGCTAGAGCTGGGAGCTGTAGGCTGATTACTAGTCAATGCCTTTGTCACAGGGTTATGTAGTCTTCTTAAGATGCACTTTTTTAGTGAAAAGCCTAATTTCTGTGTCAACGTTTACTCAGTTCCATTCACGTATGCAATGCCAAATATTAGTTTCATCATTTAGTTTATCAACTCCATTGGGTGGGCACTTACCACAGTAAGTCCAAGTCCCAAATTATTATGGAAGTATTTTTGTTGTATTTTTCTTTAAGAATTCTGCTTTGCTCACACTGCACCAGTTTTGCAGGTAGACTGCCATGTCCTTAACCTATTTCCTGTGACTTCAAATGAAACTTCTGTCAAAGTGCTCTAGAAATGGCAAAGATCAGTTTGCTTCAGAGTTAAACCAACAAAATAAAGTTGGGATAATCTGTTGCCTTTTAGGAAGATTATTTTATTGACTCTTAGATTTCTCTGTATAGTGTTAATACATCTGTTTGGTGTTGCAGCATCTCATGCATGCTGAATGCTATTATGGAAATATATGTACTGGGTCCGTCTGGGATGGCAGCCAGTATGGTGACCAAAGCAGTGTTAGTAATACACCAGTATTTTAGCCATTGCTGAATGGTGCTTAAACAGTGCCAAGGTTTTCTCTGTTTCTCACTCTGCCTGTCCCCCAGTGAGCAGGATAGGTGTGAACAAGAGGATGGAAGGGGACACAGCCAGGAAAGCTGACCCAAACTGACCACAGAGAGATTCCATGACACATAAGCTGATGGGAAGGGCAAGTTAGCTTTGACCAAAAGTTTATGATACCATCTTCAACTCTTGTTTTATTGGTTGCTGTGTTATCAGCACTGTTTTGGTCACAAATGAAAAACAAAGCACTATAAAGAAAATTAACTCCATCCCAACCAGTATATACATATATCACAGACTTGTAATCTCAGCTTGTTTTTGCTGAGTGCAAAAGTCTGGGGTAATGCCTGCGGGTCATGTGAACAAAGAAATGTGTAGCAGTTAAAAGCACAGGACCAGCTGGAAAAAAAAAAGTACAGTCTTTTAAATGAGGTATCCCAAAACTAGCTTTGGGGAATCGTATGGGGCATTCTTGATAAATTACTGTTATTCTACTTCATAGCCTTAAACCACTTGTTTATTTTTAGAGCCTACTTGCAGAAATAAATTAGAGGAAAGGATGAAAGAGAATAGGGAATTTAGATCTGTGAAGCAGTTATTACGTACAAACTAGGTCTTTTTTGGTGTTCTTTTTCATTCTGTTGCACTCATAATGTGATCAAATTTCTGTCTCTCCATGATGAATCCAATTTCATTAGAAACTTGGTTTTCTGAAATCAGTGTCCTTTTCTCCTCACCTTTGAAACTTCCTCTTAATATAATTCATTTAAGCATTTGACTGTTTATTTCCTTCATTTTCATTTTTTTCTTTTAACCTGTCTGCATTTCATTCTCTTGCTGCATCTTAACAGGACCCATTTTTCCCCACAAGGTCTCTATCAGTACAGTGCCACCAGTGCAAGACATTTCTGTGATGTATTGCACCTATACATCATCAAAGCAACAGGGTTTTGATAAACAGCATTCTAATACATCATTAGATCATCACTGATGGCACTTTGATGATGTATTATATTAGTACATCATCAGAGCACTGTCATTCCAGTGATGTATTTGTAAACAGATGGTGCTGTCATGCAAGAAAGAAGGGAAAGCAGAAGAGAACATTTCAGTCTGTTACAGTACAAAATGCATCCCCACCATTCATTCAATGAGATTCAAGACAAAGACCCTGTGAAGGCATAACTCTCTCATTAAGCACGTTGGCTCTAAGTCCATTGACTTCTCTATCCTGCAGCTGATGAACAGTGAGATAATCCTTTTTTGGCCAGTTATCCACAGAGCTCTTTGAAATGTATTTTCATGTTAGTTACCACTCAGCCCTAAAGTTGGGGTTATACATCATTTTTAATAGTTGCACATTTGCATGCATAATTAAAATAGGTTTTATTTTATATAGACATACTAAAATTGTATTTCTAGCATAGGGTGTTGTGCTCAGACAATGAAGTTTGAGTACAACAGCAGCAGATGCACTTGGCACGCTGCTGGACATTAAGCAGTTGTTACTCCAGAAGCTCAGTAGAATGTTTTCCCCTAATTCTGTAGGTTTGTTTTCTCCCCTCAAATCAGGCATCACTTAGAGTTTGAGGATGCAAGAGAATATATTGATGAATTTCTCATGCTCCTAAGATTAATTCTGTTGTGAAACACTCTTTACGTAGTAAGTCCTCATAAGTCATCTTCCTCTACAGTGAGGGGAAAAATTCTTCAGATGAAAAAAAAGACACTCAACGACAAAAAATAATCATTTTCATTTTAAGACATGGAGATCTAGTTCTGTGTAGTATAACTGCTATGATAATTATTAAATTTACAGTTAATAACCATTTTGAAAGCTAGCTGTATATATTTTCAGATAAATTCTTCCCTCGTTTCTTTCCTCAATGATAAACCTAAATGAATAGAATCATAAGCACATTGTTTACGTGTTGCTTTTGTGTAACTGTTGCTCTTGCATTGTTCTGCTGAACTGTAGTAGTTTAACTGTTTTCTGGTTTAACTAGTTTAATTGTACTAGTTTAACTGAGCAAATTTTTTTGTGTGTTTCTTTTATAGGTGAGGAAACTAAGGAATGCAAAGATCAGGTGAACTGTCAAGAGCCACACACATTACAGCGGGGCTGAAGAACTCCAAATACTCTCATCCTTGGACTGAAAACACACGTGATTTAGTAGGTAGGTCTGTTGTCCTCTGATGTCTTTGCAAGACTATTGATTTGGGATGATGGCAGATAAATATGACCACACTTACCTGATACTGTTGTTGAACATCTATTTTGGAATTTTAAATGTTCATTTTTTGGGGGTAGAGTTCTCCCTTTCCCCAATTAAAAAGGTGAGTAATTTTTAAAAAGATGCTTTTTTAATTTATTTACAAGATTGGTCATCAAAACGCAACTGGTGCCATCAGAAAAGATACACTTGAAAATGTTCCATAGAAGATAAAAAATTCTCACAAAAAGTATTTTTTAAATATCTAGATGTTTTGAAGCAACACAGAAGTTGCTATGCTGTGGGATTTGCTTTCCTAATTGTGTCTTATTCCGTTAAGTTAAGAATACAAGTTATCTTGCAAGGGGAATTTCAAAGTTACACAGTTTTATTTTGCACACAGAAAAATTTGCCACATAGAATGGCAGATAAATCTGTGCTTTTTGAGAAAAGACATTCCATAAAAAATGCATAAATGGCAGTGGATATGTAGGGAAAAAAAAATGTTTCTTACAGCAAAGATTTATCAAAAGGAACATAAGCATGCCATCCAATCAAAACAGTTACCAGCACACTGTAGTGTCTAGTTAAAACTTTACAGAATCACTGGCAGTGTGGGTCTAATTCTCTTCTTTGCATTGTTTGCCTTAAGTAATTATTATTCTAGTTACTGTGTTCTAATAGGCATTGTAAAACCACAGACTAGAAATAATTTCAAGACAGTGAATTTCATAATTGAAATCTATGAGAGGAGATACTGATACCATAATTCTACAGATGGAGACCTGAGCACAGAGAAAGAGTATTTTCCCTGAGGTCCCTATGTTGCAGAAGCAATGAGACTTGGAAGATTTGTACATCTTCAGTGTTTGGTTCTAGGTCTCTCCTGTAATTTCATCCTGCTGCTCTACATGTGCAGCGAAATCTCTGCGTGTATAGGGGGAGGAAGAACCAAATCAGAGGTGTACTACAGTTGATTGTGTACATGAACGCTTTTTAATGCAAGGTCTCTGACCCAAGGAACACCATAGCAATCTTAATTCTGCAGGACATATGAGGAGAGGCTGAGAAAGCTGGGTTTGTTCAGCCTGGAGAGAAGGGCAAGAGAGGTCTTACTGCTGCCTACAACTGCCTAATTGGAGGCTGCAGAGTAGATGAAGCCTGACTTTTCTTGGAGCCATGCAGCAAAAGGACCAGTGGCACATTCTATTGCAGTGGTCACATATTACACTTAAGGACAATTGTGATTAGATATTAGGGTATTTATTATTTTTCCCCAGGACAGTGGTCAAACACGAGAAGGAAAGCCCTGGGAGAGCATAGTGTCCCCATCCTTGAAGATACTCAAAACCAGTCTGAACATGGCACTTAGCAAGCTATTCTTGTTCTGAGCACAGTGTTGGACTTGATGACCTTCAGAGGTGCCTTCCAACCTCCGTTGTTCCATGATTCTGTGTGGTCACTGCCCTTTAACCATCTATGGATACTATTGACATATGTTGATATAGACTACTCTTTATCTATAGATAGATATTATGCGCTGGTGAGGCCTCACCTTAAGCACTGTGTGCAGTTCTGGGCACCACAGTACAAAAAGGACATTAAACTGTTGGAGAGTGTCCAGAAGAGGGCGACGAAGATGATGAAGGGCCTAGAGGGGAAGACATATGATGAGCGGCTGAGGTCACTGGGCCTGTTCAGCCTGGAGAAGAGGAGGCTGAGGGGGGACCTCATCGCAGTCTACAACTTCCTCGCGAGGGGGAGTGGAGAGGCAGGTGACCTATTCTCCGTAATCACCAGTGATAGGACCCATGGGAACGGTGTTAAGCTGAGGCAGGGAAGTTTAGGCTGGACATCAGGAAGAGGTTCTTCACCGAGAGTGTGGCTGCACACTGGAACAGGCTCCCCAGTGAAGTAGTCACTGCACCAAGCCTGTCTGAATTTAAGAAGCGATTGGACTGTGCACTTTGTGACATGGTCTAAAATTTTGGGTAGACCTGTGCGGTGCCAGGAGTTGGACTTGATGATCCTTATGGGTCCCTTCCAACTCGGGATTCTATTCTATGATTCTGTATATATAGATAGATAGATACTGATATACAAAGCAGTTGCTGCAGTTGCTTGTTTTTACCTATCTCTGTATTGATTTGTTACTAAGCTGGACATAACCTATCCTGTACTGTAAGCAGTATGGGAAAGCTTCTATTTCCTTAGTAAGGACTGAGAAAGACCATGAACTTGTGCAGTGGCTCTTCAGGAACAGCTCAGTATACCTAAATATTGTGTAGTTTTTCTCCCTACCAGTACTGTTCCATGTTCATAGCATGCTAGCTGTGTTTACTAGAGGTAGTGGATTGTAGGCTGTAGAAATTTTTTGGCAAGATAGAAAAAGGAAAACTGGATGTATGCAAGTCTCATTAAATTCTCTGACACCCAGCATTTGGGGAAAGGTTTTATTTTTTTTTTGATTGGTTGTTTTTTGTTTGTGCTTTTTTTATTATTTATTGGTGGTAATGGGAAATACTGCACAGTTATTCCTCTTCAGCAGTATTTTCTGCTCAGAGAGGGAAGAGAACGTGCCAAAACTTTACTCAGGAAGGACTTAGGCAGTCCTTCAAATCAAAACTAGTGGGGTAGTCTGCGCTTGCTTTATTTACAAATGTGGGGACTTCTCTAAATTTCTCTAAACATTGCTGAGCATTTTCCACTTGCAAGGTGTATCAGATTGAACTCCAGTGTATAAACTACTACATGAATATTCAAAGAGTGCATCTGGGTCTGAGTTTTTCTGAACCTTTTCTGTGTACCATGCTACAGGAGCCACGGCATCGGTAAGAAGAGCAGGCAGGGGTCATCTAAGTCATAGTTACAACCTGATTAGGTGGTTCTAATTCACACACACACATATTTTGTCTCAGTAAGATGCTGGGGGATGGTCGTCTGTAAATCTTCCAAAAGGTAATTTTAAGAGAATATTGTGACAGTTACTGTAGTAGAGTGGAATAACATGGTATAGTAGGAACAGATTTATATTTGGAAGAAAGTCATCTTCTTAACAAAAGGATCTCATAGGTCATTCGAGCTTTTTTTTTTTTTTTTCCCAATTGTAGACAATGTTATGCTCACTGAAACTTGCTCTGTCAAAATAGAAATTGCCATCAAATATGAATATCTCATTGCATTTTATGCAAATGGAAATAGCGAAATGTATTCTTAATTAATGCCACATTCCCCATACTTTGCACAAAAAGTGGGTGAAAAGGAATCTGAAATTCCACTCACGTTTTAAAAATTGCATGTATCAGTGATCTGCTTCTTTAGGTTATAAACTATCTGTCATTAGTCAGAGGCAAACACGCAGATATCTGTGGAAAAAAACAGCTTCAAACGGTGGCTGAGTCTATCAGCATAAATTACTGCTCATACCTGCAGCCCAGATAGCCTCACCTCACACTGAGGTGTGCGTTATGCACATGGCTGAAAGCACGAGATTTTGTTGTTGTTCTGTGGGGGGTTGTTTCTTTGTTTGTTTTCCCTTTGGTGAAATTGGGATGAATAGCAACGTTGACCTACTTGAAATATATAGATTACTCTGAAGACAAAGTGTGGAAACAGGATAAAGGTCTCCGCTAAATGAAAGGAGATAGTGTTCTCTGACAGACAAAAATAGTCTAGATCACATAGTCAGGAAAGCCGTAGACCATGGAATGCAAATATTTCCCCTTACTTGGCACCTTTTAACCCACATTTGCAGTACTGAGTTCACTTTTGGAACCCAGTACAAAATATTGATAAACTTGAAGCCCATGGGAGGGTCCTCAAGATAGTCAGGGGCCTGGAAGGGAGCACAGCCATGAGGAAGGGGCCTGGCTTTACAGAGAAAAACTAAAGGTGGCGTTAAATTTAAAGGCAAAGCCTTTCTCTGGAATTTTCTTCTTGGATAAATCAGTCATAACTTACTTCAAAGAATATTCCTTCTGAAAGTTACATTGATTGACATGACCTAATGTTTTCTACTCAAAACTTTCCTTTTTTAAAGATAGAGATTTAAATAGGAAACGCCAAATATTGTGGCATGTTTTTGAAGAGGAGGCCAAACATTTCGCGTGTGGAAAATAGGGAAATATCTCCAAAATGGATATCCAAAGTTGTGTAAAAAGATGAAAAAGACATTTCATTTTAAGCACAAAGAATAAAAATCTGAGATATCTAGAGTCATGGTAGGATTCATCAGCTACAAGAGACAAGTATTACGAGGAAAATAAGATAAATTGTTCTTTTCAACTGTACTCTCATTAGCATTTTATCCAACATAAGATGACTCCACTAGCTTTCAGCAATTATTTTGTATATTGATCCAGGTTAAAGAAATAAACTCTTTTCTGTTCTTCTGCTTTACAAGTAAAATTAAAGTGTTGGAGTGGAGGCCTTAAATACTTTTTCAGATACAAAAGAACATTTATGTCAATATAAGAATGAAGGAATAGATCTGAAATGTTGGTCATCCAACTGTATCGAAATTATTAGTGAAAATGGAAATCATGCAGTTTGTTACTGCAAATGAGACAGACAAAGGAAAATCATGCTTTCTGTCAGAAATGTGAAATGAGATTGATACTGGGTAGTATCCCATTATTTCAAGATGCCAACAGTTTTGACACTCCAATTGCAATTACCGGAGATAGTGGCTCAGCAAATTGAGAAGGAAATTAGGTTTGATCGCATGAGAGAGAGCAATAAAGAGCCTTTCCTCCACCTTTTTTTTTTTTTTAAAGGTATGCAGATTTGCCAGTAAGCTTTTTTCTCAGGAAAGAAAAAAAGATCAGAAATCAGAGAGATCTCAGACCCTATGGAAATTCATGCTGGTTCATCACCCTTGTACAAATAATGTTGATAAACACTTTTATTAATGTGGTCTGCTGTTTTGTGTCAAGTCTAATTTTCATCTAGGGCCAGGCTCAGTCTAGGTCATTGTGTCCTGCCAACACGCTCAGTCAATTCAAACAGCAAAATAGCTTTTTTTTTCTTCTACTTTAGAAACCATCATCTTGAAGAAACGCTTTCTCTTATTGACATATGGGGATTTTGTGCAGTTCCTACAGAGATCTTTACAGTTATCTGTAAAATTTCTTTTTCAGATGGTGTGCACTTCTTGGGGGGTGGGAAGAAGATTTATTCCATGGCTGGATCAAGAACAATTGAAGATGGCATATATGGCATAATGCATCAGGCAATTTCAAGTATCTAGGAATCTAAGTAAGCCTACTACTTTGCACTGGGTCTGCAGAACTGATTTAAAGAAAAAAAGAGATCCTTTTGAAATTTCCCCCTGTAGTATTAAATATATATATATATATATATATAGTAATTATTTTGATACTGGCATTAGTAAAAATGAAATGGAAAGATAGAATGCAATATTTGATGTGGGCAGTGATGGAAACCCTGCAAGCCAAAAATCAAAACTGAAGCAGATGCCATACATTTCTAGGCCAGTTGAATTTAACACTCAGTGCTTCGTATTCAGGGAGGTTATTTTGTTAAAGACTTGCAAAAGTCTAGCATACTGCCAAACAAAGTAATAATCATTCAGTAGTCCAAAAAGATAAAATTATAATATTAGAGGCATGAAAGCACATGGTTGCATAGTCACATCTGAACTGTTGCTGTTGTGGTTCTGTAACTCGTATCTATTTCTGGGCAGTTACTATCCAAATATATTTTTGGATGGTTTCTTAAAGTCTGAATGTAACATCTTCTTTTGAACATAAGTGTTGATATTCAACACTAATGTGTCTAACTGCATGCTTAGATAGTGTATATGGATAGCAAACAATTGCATGACTTTCTTTTTTGAGCTAGAATTTAGACATGGTGCATGATTTCTTTTCATAAGTGAGCAGATTTAAATCATATAGAACTTTGCAAATTCCCCTGCCTCAGATCACCTGTACCCTGTGCAGTCCCCAGACAGTCTTGGCAATGTGACAAAGGAGAGTCCTGTTTTTTCCTTAGTGTGATACGTTTTTAAAAGCTTATGTAACCAAACGGGCATACACAAATCATCAGATCCTACAGTTTGAAAGAAAAATATTTATTAACGTATGAACATTACAGTGATTACAATCCAAGTAACTGTTACAGAAAAACTGAAAGCCCTGAAAGCTCTGCTTCACTGGTCAGGAGCTCCTATGACTCTCCCCTTAAAGAACTGGACATCGCTAGCTTAGAGCAAATTTATTTTCTTGAGGAATCTCCTCCAGAGGCCCAAAAAGCTCACACTGTGGGCCTCCTCTTCACTAGTGCAACTAGCAGAAACATCAGCTGGGTGTTACATTATTAAGAGAGAAAGAGACAGCTTCTGTATTAATGTTGTTAGGGGAATGCAGAGCCCTTGATAGCACTGAACCCAGGACAGTTTACCTATTGCTCTAACATCCTGTATATTCTAGGAGATGGGGCCTCTGATCACCTCCCAGTATAGCACAGAAATGACTGTCTAATGAAAGAAGTAGGCTTTAAACATCGTTAGGCATAACAGTATAAAGTCTTAACTACAGCAGAAAGCTGTGGTCATGCAAGATGTCAAAATCCAAGGTGGCTTTTCTGTAGCATTTATGTAGCCTCCAGGGACCATTATTCTTTGGGCATACTCTAATTCATGAGGGAATTACACTGTTAGCATCAATTAAGCTCCGGTGTCACCTTGGCTGTGGGGTACCTTGCAGGTAGCTATCTTGAAAAATGAGAATTGTGTGCAATTTTTGTATGAGAGTTTGGGGGGTTGAATAGGCAGCCAGTGCTTTTCTTTCTTTTTCTTCTGACCACATATTTTTCTCTGTGAGGAGTTAGATTTTGATTTCTGAGGCAGCAGGCTACTTTGGTGTGAGGTGGAAACAGAAATTTCGTCTTCCCCAGCAGTGAAAGCAGGCAGTGCAATTCACTGAGTAGTTGCAGAAATAGTAGGTTTTGTCATATCAAGGCTGTGAGAGGGCTTCATTTGTCTTGGGAAGGAATTAGTTTGGGAGAATGGTTCTGCAGTGCATCCTGCCGCTTTCAGAGCCACTATAACCACAGAGCAGGGCAAAGCTACAGCTAAGTAATATCGACAGAAACAGGTGTGGTTTTGGTCACTGGAAGTAAGTTACTTCTTTATAAATGCCAACCAGAAGGTATGCTAAATGGTCATCGCCATAGTAATACGAAGCCCTGAAACACAGGATGTAAAGTACTGTTAAAGTTACAATCATATAAGAGATACCCAGGAAGAACACTATTCCAGTACCTTAGGTACTCTTTTTACTTATATCTTGACTTAACCTGTCTTCTCAGGATACAAGTTTTTGTCCAAATGCTCGTGTAGTCCTTAAAGTATCAATTGGACTTGGTGTAATTTAGCATTCTAGCACAATTTATATTGCAGGGATGCCGCATTACATGTATGTATATATAGATACAACTCTTGCAGTTGTGTCAGGCTAATTTCTGCATGCTGATCTTTGTTGACCCCTGTGTCAGGGAATTCCTTTTATAACCATTTTCTATTTATCTTCTTCACTGCTGCACTTTTTTCTTCTGAAGGACTGACTAAGGGAGTTAGCATTAGATGCCTCTCAAACGCCATGGATAAGCAGAATACAGATGATACAATGAATATTAAGAATTTCTTGCTATCTTTAGATAAAGGAGAAGGGACTTGCATTGTTTTTATACTTGTTAATATAGGTTATACTGTGTTTAAAGAAAACGTTCATAACCTTACCAGTTAAGTTTTATTTACTAGGTCAGCAGGAAGTTTGATTAAATGACCTCAAAAGGTCCTTTCTGGAGATGTTTCAGTGATATCTGATAACCTGCTCTAAAAATGACCAAATGACTACCTTTATTATCAATACAGTGCACCTGTAGGTTTCTACAATATGCAGAAGGAATAACTGTATTCCAGACTAGGAGGATTTATTGATAAATAATGGATTGTTTTCTACCTGGAGACCGGTAACAAGTGAAGCACTGCGGGATCCCTGTGGGAAACCCATCCTGTTTATCATCTTTATCACTGACCTGGAACAGGTGATGGAGTGCACTTTTGTCAAGCTTGCAGATGACACCAAACTGGAGGGGACCAGTCTTTTGTTTCTGTAGGGATAAATTAAATGTGCACTTCCAAAATACCCAGACCATGGAAAGAAATATATATATATATATTGATTTATTCTGAAATTGAGTGAACTCCAATATACGGATGATATACGGGGACAAGAAAATTCTGTTTATTCAGCATTCTGATTGGCTACTGATGATGTAATGGTGCATTATCAAGTGATAATTGTTTTCTTATGGTGTTTACAAGGAGACAAATGGTTCATGAATCAATGCACATAGAGACCGCAAAACAAGCTGCTTATTGATCCACTAGCTGTTTGTGTTAAAGAATGCTGCTCAGGAGAGAAAACAAAAGCAATGTACTCCAGAGTGTATTCATAAGAATAACAACTTTGAAAACACCAAGTTTGAATTTACATTCTAATTGGCTCAACTCTGAAATATACTTTGTTCTTTAAAATACTGAATTAAACCGCAGATACTGAGCCACAGAAAGTAATTCACAGGAGTTAACATCATACCTTTCTCCACCATTGCCTTTCATCAGCCATCGGAACATAGGGATTTAGTAAACCCCCATTTCTTTTTCCTCATTTCCCTGAGTTGGGGCAGAAGTATACCTTCTTGTCATTATGATTCCAACATGTTAAAGTTAAAAATGCTTTGCTGGAAAGATGGTCTGATGTCGTAAATATGCAGTATTCCATTGCCTGGTCTTAGGAAAATGACTGTTCTCATAGCGCAGAGGAAGAAACAGCGAATTGTGTTTGACTGTGAAGTATGGGTTTAAAAACACAATTAAAAAAAAAAAAAAGTCAATGCTGCATCCTTTACAAGTTAGTAGTGGTCTGTTGCACAACCGCTTCACTTCTCATACTCCCTCCACAACAGTCAGCCTGCCCGCTCCCTTTCCCCTGGAATTTCAGACGCATTGGATGTCTTGGCTGTCTGTAATAGCAGAACTTCTTGTCTATGCTGTTGCTTCTTTGTACCCATCTTCAATGCTGATTCAGAACCTCTTTCTGAGAAGACAATTAACAATATCTTGAATAAGGCCTGAGTGTTTACCTAAATACCTTGTATATTTTCAGAAAGAGGAATGACCTTGGTATATTCTTAGTTGTTTTCCTAAATCAAAACTAACTTACCTTCTTCCACTGTTAAGTCAGGTCTAGCAGATACTTGATCTGTACCTTTACACCACTTCCGAAAGCTTTTAATCTATCCATCCTATGACCAAGGAAGACTGAACTTCTCCACATCATCCACAGTGGTCATTCATGAATCTCATCCTCTCAGATCTGATTCACCTCTTAGCAAACCATGCATATATATAGGTCATTACTGGGTTCTGACTCAGATTCTCCTCTTGCTCGCCATCTCTCACATGCAGTTCCTGGGGAAAACAGCTATTTTATTTATTCTGTGCAAGTCTTCACCATGCAAAACAAGGATAACAAATAGAGTTCATTGAAACTATGCCGGCAGACATGAAGGCCTGTTTCAACATCTGAGGGAGGAATGTCATCTGAGGGAGGAATGTCTGCTGAAAGCTGACTGCCACTTACTGAGAAGGATTTTCTGAGTGAACATGCATTTGCACGGTTTGCTTGTAATCACAGGCATCTCTTAGATTTATGGTCAAACACATTGGACCAGGGTGAGCAAAACATTAACTACCATGTATAAATATCTTTTCATAAAATCGCAAAGTGACAGCATAGCTGAGATTGGCAGGCATTTCTGGAGATCGTCCAGTGCAGCTCCAAGCCCCTGCTTAAAGCAGAGTCGAACAGAGCAGGTCGTTTAGGGTGATGTTCAAACTGGGTTTGCATAGCTCCAAGGATGGAAAATTCCCAGCTTCTCTAGGCATTGTGTTCCAGCATTCATTCACTTCAGAATTAAAAGTGTTTTTTTTCTGATGTCTAAATAGACTAATTAATTAAGTTATATTTTTAGCAAATGTCAAGGTAGGAAAAACAGGCAGAATTCTGGAGATCTGTCAACTGAAAATGACATTTCTGAAAACAAGAAGGCAATAGAACACTAGGCTCAATGACTACTTTTACTTGGCAATTTTTTGTTCATGCTGTTATCCATCATTTGTCTCTCTCAGAGTTTTTGGTAGTATGTTTCAGCTTGTAAAAATAAATTAATTTGCAGTCTCCATAATTCTTAATATCTCATATACTGTAAATGGCAAATTAGATCCACAGTGACAGGGAGTTCTCTGAGTGTCTGTAGCATTCATTATGAAATCGGACCATCTATGATTCAGTTACACTTCTCTTCATGCATTTTGGTCCGAGATTCAATGTTACATATTTTACTGGTTCAGCTCAGTGTGCTGTCTGAAATTGCCATTTACTCAAGCATCATATGCAGGTGTGGCAAAGAACTGCCTATTTGAATGGTATACTTGCAACTCAGCAGATTTACGTTTATCTTTGTTGAAGTCCCGTTGTTGTTCTCTTCCACTTCAATATTTCAAATCCTTCCTCTTCCCACCTCATATACAAAATCTGTAGTATTAATTATGTTAAGCATATTAATTATTGTTTTTCTCTTATGAATTCAAGCACCCTCTTTATAGTAACCACTAGAAAAATGAAAATCTTGAAATATGACATTCTTGAGGATACTAAGGGGCAGCATTTAACATATTATGTCGCAGTCTGTTGTGTCAGACTCTACTTCTTTTACTTCCTTTGATGTTGCTGTAGGACTGCAAACTTTTTTTTCCAGATTCGTTTTTGAATAAACAGTATGATAATAATATAAAAGCTGCATATGTTCTGTAGGTGAAAATAGCAATAACCAGGGTAGAGCTGCATATGGACTGGAAAGTGAAATAATATTTGATGTTGACTTCAATGACACAAAAACCTTTCTCTCTCTCTCTCTCTGTCTCTCCATATATATATAAATATATATATATATGTATGTATGTATGTGTGCATGCGTTTTTTCTCTCAGTAGGTAATTCCAAGTTAGGTTCCCCTGCAGGTCTCAATAACATACTCCTTTTTTATTTCTAGACCTGCCTGTCTCTCATGTATGTTTAGCAAGTTGTGAGCTACATCAGTTGCAGCAGACTCTTTCCCAGAGAATTGCAGACTTTCAGCAGCAGCAGCAGAACACTCAGTATTTTAGTACCATGCTCTGTGACTGGAAAGAAGAGAGGGGGAGAAGCCATGGCTGAAGTGCATTTGCAAGGGCTCTTTTATCACCTCTATGGCATGACTCTGAATTCAAGCCATTTTTTACCAGCGGGAAATCTGGCCTCTGATTATACTGCTTGCCCAAATGCTTTGCAAAACGGGTAATGTTTCTGATTTTCCAATTTAAATTAAAATTTCCTTCCCCTGCAGTTTTTTATTGTAATCAGTATGCAGAATATAGTGCACTTGGAAGAGTGCTATACAAAGGAACCCCTCCCCCCAAAAAATGTTTTATGCATGCTGATGCCTTCCACGTTGCAGAAACAAGTAACTTAAACAATACAATAAATTTTACTGAGACATAGATACAGGTCTTTTCTGGCTTGTCTATAAAGTAAAAAATATAGAATGATTTGCTTCCCCTTTAAGGAGGTTATTAGCTTGCTTGTATCTACCAGAGGAATAGAGGTGCACACAGTCTCCCATTATTCACCGGGTTTTTAATCTTGATCCCTGGCTTCTGCGATAAGTTATTGCTGGGGACTGGAATTGCTTGGGGAGTGATGCAGGTGCCTGAGGGCCAGCGAGTGGCTCTGTTATGAGAACTGGCTCTAATGATTAATGGTAGGATGCAGTGCACTACTGCTGACTTCATTGGGAAATACAACATTGTTAATTTTATCATTATAAACTCCCAGCACTGCGAGAGAATGTGTCTGCCTCCAGGATGGTGAATTTGATAAGAAGGCTTTTCTGATAAGATATCTCGTAGTCCCAGGGAAAAGCATTCATGTTTAATCAGGGACTATTTAACTTGCAATCCAAATGTTACCAAGTAATATGTATAGGTCATTTTAAATTTGTGCTCTACAGTTCAGGTCATAACATTATAAATGAGTTTGTGTACACACTGAAGCAAGAATCAGTATAGCACTGCTCTTTACAAAGACTGTCATAAGCCAGAGAACTAAATATTTTTTCACTTGAAATGGGGACAGACTTTTTAATGAATAGTAATACTACAGACACAGATAAATAACACACACACACACACACTGAGAACCATCTTGAAAAGTATTCAGCAACTTCTGCTCTTGCTGATGTCAGTGCCTGTGATTTTAGAGCAAACCATTGAGGACAGGAGGAATTGCATTCTCTCCCTACTGAATACTTAAAACAGGTCATAGGACTGGTATGCAGCATTGTAGTCAGAAAAGACTGTTGTCCTTAGTGTGCCAATTCTTTATGGGATCAACATGTGCACTGTCATCTTGCAGAGACACTGGCACAGTTTGAAGAGGATCTAATCATGATTGTGTTGTTTTCCATCTCAGCAAGGTTACTCAGTATTAAGGACATCTTTCATATGTAAGGCCAACTTGAAGAGAAGTTGAATTTCATAATGTTATAGAGCATTTAAAGATTTTCATTTCATTGGGCTCACTAATGATTACTGAAAACTTACTGATTTACAGTCAATAAAAATTTTGCCCGTTGTACTTACATGACCCTTTTGCTTTCCCTTGCTTCCATTTCCTGGAGTATTGATCTGGTACTGAAATACTGCACTACAATACAGACAAGGATTTTTTGCTGAAATTTTTGTCTTTCTCTTTTCCATACCCTAAGTAAACAGACTCTGATGATAAGCTAGAGATTGGAAGTATCAGAGAAGCAAAAGGGAATATGTTTGAAGAGCACAATGTACTTTTCTGCAGTAAGCAAGTAATTCACTTGTCCAACAATATAATAATTTGGAACAAACTGTTTATACCCAAAATTTGCACTTCTGCAATTATCTCATTTCTTCACTGTTGATAACTATATTTGATACGAAAAGATGCAGATACCTTATTTGACTGTAAAATGGAAATGATTTCTTATTTTCTTATTCTTTGTCATGAGATGGAGGAAGCGTTGGGGGATTAAAGACAGTATTGATAATGTATGGTTGCACAGCTTCACAATCAACTAATTCTGTACAGTTGCTCATGTGCAGGGGCTTGGTGTCATTTAATTTATTAGTTCCCACAAGAGAAAATTCCTCCCCCATGTCAGTAAATGCCTGATTTATATCAAGAACTTTGAACAGTCTTGGCTCAGCCTCACCATAAGTGCTTCTATATCTTTTCCCTTCTTTACAATACCTTCACCCCAGTTTATACCCATATATTTCCTTCCATGCCCTCATCTCATGCTTCCCCAAAACTTTACCGTCATTTCCAGAAAAGTTATTATTATAACTTTTCCGTTATATCGCCAGGGGAGGTTTAGGTTGGATATTAGGAAAAAATTCTTTACCGAAAGGGTTGTTAGGCATTGGAATGGGCTGCCCAGGGAAGTGGTTGAGTCACCATCCCTAGAGGTCTTTAAAAGACGTCTAGATGTAGAGCTTAGTGATATGGTTTAGTGGAGGACTTGTTAGTGTTAGGTCAGAGGTTGGACTGGGTGATCTTGGAGGCCTCTTCCAACCTAGATGATTCTGTGATTCTGTGATTCCTTTTCATTCACCTAGTACTGTCCTAGTTACTTTTCTGTTTCTAAAAGTTGTTGAACAATCAGTATTTTATTCATTCTGTGTGTTCTTTCTCTCCCGTATTGTTCTTTTTTTCTCTCTTCAAATTAAAAATTCTTTATGTTATGGTCATTCTGTCTTTAAACAGTGCCTGGAAGTGGTTGGCAGTTATTTAGTAGATCCTTATGCTATGCTAATAGATATAATAAAGACTTTATAAGATTGACAAATTTTCCATGAAGGTGATATTATCAGGTAGGAAGAAAAATTTAACATAGTGAATAACTTTGTATATTTAGGGAAGCTATCCAGCCTAGGAGTTATGACACAAAGCACAGAACAGCATTTGAAGGTGATACGGTGATTATGGGGAAAACCTAATGGGTTAGTATCTCTTAGTAGGCCATTTTGAAAGCTAGGCTTACTTGTCTTGAAGCTGGAATAACTTTATAAAACTGAGTGCAGAATGTCTTGCACTGAGACTCAGGTTCTTTAACTTTATGTAGTGCTTTAATCATTTGATCTGACTGGCTCTAACAGCATTGATTTTGTTAAAAAAAAAAAAAAAAGATATTTCACTCACTTTCTGTTTGAATGCAAACTACTGCTATTGTGATCCAATCTGTAACCTTGTCACACCTTTAAGCAACATATTTGGTACATGGATGGGGGAAGCTGTGGAAACTGCGAGTCATGTCATTGAGTGGACCAACTGCACAAACTACGTGAAGAACGTGTGTGTGTGAACACACGTGGTTCTACAGCAATTGTTGCTTTTGAGAGGGAAATCTTTGATATATCAGAACTGAAGAAGAAACACCTACCTACTGGGAACCAGGAAATCAAAATAAGAGTTGACAAATTTCAAAGCTTAGATGTTGCTATTTCAGGTTGTCTTACAAGCTGTAAGCTAAATGCTGCAAAATTTCATGATTTCACATCCTCTGGAAAATGGAAAAGGCAGGAATAGCAGGCTGATGTGCAACTGCAGTGTTCATAGAACAGAAGTAATGGCAGCCAGTATTATTGGCTGAAGTTAAGTAGATGATATCGTAAAAGCATGTAGCTAAGTGGATAATAGGAATGCCATCCTGAATCTCCAGAGAGATGGTAATCCATAGCAATCGAGGTGACTCAGAGGCACAGAAGAAGTGCTTAGATGACTTGGATGTTAATGTGTGCAGACAGAAACTGCTGTGCACTTTTCCTGATAGCCCTGAAACTGTTGTATTAAATGTGTTGTATATGCATCTGTTTGTCAGTCTTGGAATACTCTTTGGCACATTGTTGGAAATGCAATTTGTGCATTCATACAGAAGAATTTCATGGCATAGTAAATGAGTAGTGGAAAGAGACAGATGACTTCTTCAGAAGTGAATCCTGAGAAGCTGAAGCTATAGAGGTCATCACAGGAAGAAAGATTTGACCCAGGCAGGCTTGAAAAGGGAACATGCTGAAGTAATCCAGGTTCCCAGCTGTTCAGCAACTTTTGCAAAAAAAAAAAACCACTGATGCCTCATGACTGTAAACATTTGTATCTGATCAAAATAGTGGGGCTGTTTTAAACTCATTTTTCATTGGTATAAATATTGTACAATATACAGAGCTATTGCAGGCTGAGTTTCTGTGCTCAGTTACTTACACCTTAGCCTCCTACAGTCATTGGAGGGACTCTTTCCTCCAGTGTGCACTTGACTATATGTATTGTTTGTTTTTCTTCCTTTCCCTTAAGTAGCAAAAATCAGCCACGGCTAGAAACAGAACACTAGATATGACAGGAAAGTTTTTGCTTTGAAGCAATTCAGAGAATCCTCTATCCTCTGTGCTTGAGGTCATGAATGGAGGCTTGTTTGGTTTGGTGGGATGACTTTGGTCTGTTCTCCTCTTCTTGCTCTCCTTGCTTCCATCCCCGACTCCAGCCATATTGTCAGAGCTCTTTGAGGAAGATTTATTCCTGTGGAATATGGAGAGTAGTTTAAGAGCTGACTTCATTTAGATCTGTATCTCCCCCTCAGAGAGTGTCTAGTATTCTTAAGAATAAAGTAGTAAAGGAATGTTTACCTCTGACAGCTTTATTAAGAGAGATTAAACATGAACTTTTATGTGATTCTTAAGAAACTGATGAGCTAGGGAGCAACTAGTCCCTCACAAAGGCTGCTCCTTGAGCTGGTTAGGGCTGCAATGGTCATACAGGCCAGTGCAGTGCACAGGGCAGCCCTGTGCTACAGGGAAGGCCTTCCAAAAGTTGTGACACCAGGAATATAACCAAAGACAGGTATGCTGTCCTATAAAAGCCCTGGATGTAGTAAAGAAAGACTAGGGTAAAATTGAATGATGTAGATATGCTTCATTTCTCTGCAAAAACATCGTCCTCTTTAGGCTTAACTTCAAGCTTAAGAAATAAATTCGCTCTTTACAACTACCTTAAATGAGGTTGTAGCGGGGTGGGGATCGGTCTCGTCTCCCAAGCAACAAGCAGTAGAACAAGAAGAAATGGCCTCAAGTTGTTCCAGGGGAGGTTTAGGCTGGTTATTAGAAAAAAATTCTTCACTGAAAGGAGCATTGGAACAGGCTGCCCAGGGAATTTGTTGAGTCACCATCCCCGGAGGTATTCAGAAGACGTGTAGATGTGGTGCTTAGGGACATGCTTTAGTGGTAGACTTGGCAGTGCTAGGTTAACTGCTGGACTTCATGATCTTAGAGGTCTTTTCCAACCTAAATGATTCTATGATTCTATTCTAAATGAGAATCTGAGCAGAATGCATAGATTAATCTTGTAGTGTCAACTGGACTGAATTACTAGGCTGTTCTGGGAGCTAAAGCAGGCTGCAACCACCACATGACCTCAGGCGGTAAGGAGGACCTGTCTTTATCACTTACATACTCACTGTGTGTTTAGATATCCAAATCCTTACTGGTTAATTCACAGCAGCTGATCTGTGATGCTTTTCGTGCTTCACAAATATGAGGAAAAACAACTTAAGTTCAACCCCTTCATTTAGGCTAATGCATTTAGATGTGTTTTGTGCTGCAGAGTATGAGTATGGAAACAACACAGTTCAATCAGTGAATCATAATTAAATAATACATCCTGATCTTTCAGTCTTCTTGCCTGTGCCATACTCCTTAGTCTTCCAAGGACTACAGTTTTTAGGAATATGCATCTGGGTGAAACATGAGAGAGATTGGACTGGTTGATCAGCCTTCCCCCTCTGAAATAAAGTTTTTAAAATCCTACATGTCAGTCAGTGTCAGGTAACCCAGTGCAAGTTTAGTGCTATCCTTGTAGTGTGACATACATATATATATGTACGTTATACTTCCGATACGTGATTGACAGGTCTCAGAGAGACAGAGGCCTTTCATTAGCACCATGGTGTCCCTGGGCCCCAGGGGATAGTGTCAACATTTCATTTTGAAGGTGCCCAGACTGTAGTGTTGCCTGTTTAAACAAAAGCACCAATGCTCTTGCAGCTTCCTCATTGCACACCTCCTTGCAAAAACACTACTATTATACGTAACCCTTTCCTAAAGACAGAAAATGGCACTAAAACAAGAATAACCCCTCGCCTTCAACCACGAGACTGTGCATTCTGTTTGTTGAGAGAGAGACGAGTATAACTTTGTGGACTCCATAGACAACATCTGAATTAATCCTGCATATAGTATTCCACTGTGGTTCTGGGGCCTGCGGTACTATTAGAAATGCCATTCTTCCCCTTATTTTCCTGTTTAACTGATAAGATCAAAAAACATCTATTTCCTCAGGTAAGCTGTTGATGATATAAGACATAGCTTAGAATTTATACTTTAGTAGACTTTATTGAATAGCCTGTTCAGATGTCAGAGTAGTTAGGATGTGATGCACTTCTCAGTAGAAACAAATTTGATCCAATTTAGAGGAGACAATATGTATTGAAATAGAATTTCAAAGCCCCCTTAAATCCCGAAGGCCACCTTCTTTACCAGCTCAGGTATTCACATACAGCTACACAGCTCAGAAGCTGACATTGTGATTAGCACAGGTAAGAACAACCACGCAAAATGCACGGCAGGTGAGATTCAAACCTTGAATTTCTGCGAGAAGAGAGAAGCTATATTTTTGTGAAACACTTTTAGATTTGATATGAATGCTGAGAAACAGAAGCATGCATTGACCTTAACATAGTCACAGAGGTACCCTGTCTTACCCTATTCTTGCAAGTCAGTCCTTGTGGTCTGTAAGAGCAGTTTTCTCATACTCTTTTACACATAGGTAGTTGCTGTAGTTATGCATGAACTATATGCCTAAAGGAACGAGACATGGAATGGAATCTTTCTTCTCACGGAGATCTGTATGAAGCCAGAAGCTTCCTCTCTGCTCCATGACAGCCGTGTTCTGGGCAGATGTGTTGGTATGTCACAAAACTTGCAGAATGACAAACTGAGGTACCATTGGGATTTTGCCATTCCATACCCTGTGCTATGTGGAAAATAGCCTAATTAAGCTGTTGACATGAATAGGCTTGTCACCTTGAATTTCCATTTTCTACCTCATTGTTTGAAAAAAAAAAATTTACACCTCTCAAGGCATCTTCTCCTCTAAAATTCCTCATAGAAAATGGAGGAAAATTGTTGCTTCTAGACTGTGATTCGTCTCACCTACTTTAGATGTCCCTCTTTAGACAAGACAATATACACTCCAGTAGAAGAGTATGCTGCCTTGCACTGGTTATACAAGGATAGCTAACTCAGATGTCAACATCCACTTTGTGAGTATCTAAGATTAGGTGAGATGAATCCCTGGTGACTGGATAATATGCTGTGAGTCAACACAGAGCTGCTTCTAGCAGTGGGGGGAACACAGGTGCTGGGCTTTTCAAGTGCTAGTTAACTCCAAATATCAGTGTGTCCCTGGAGGCATTTGTTGTCTCTCCTTCTTACCTACTTAGGATCATTGCCAAGAGTTGCACTGCTTTGTTCTTCTGCTCCTGTATGGAGAGTGGCTATATAACACATCATCTAGCCTACAGCCCTCTTTATTAAGGGTTCTGTGTGAACTTAGGACAAAACTTAGTTGCCCTGTCAGCATCCTCTGTGTTGCCGAGTATTTAGAAGCAAATGTGATAAAGAAAGTAGAAATGCAATTAACAAAGACCAATAGATACAAAAGTCCAGAGCCAGTTTTAGCGACTATTTGTCGATCCAGGCTGCCATTGTACCAGTGCTGAGACATGGAGTTATTGCAAAGTCAATAGCAGTGGCATGGCTTTCAGTAATGATTTCATGTCAGTTGTGATATGCTGCAGAAACTACTGCAGTCAGCGTGTACTGTTCATCGTTGCTGTAAGAAGTTTTCAAGCAGAGTCTTTTCTCGTGCTGGGGATATATGCTGCCTGAAAACTTTGTAGCCTTCCAATGTACGCCGCACATCTCTTGGTCTGCATTATCCACGGAGAAGAGTCTAAAAAAAAAAGATGTGCACACACAAACACACAAAAATCTTGACCGTGGTACATTTGCTTCTTTGGCTAGAACTTACAAGTGTACTTTTCAGTAGTAGCCATAGAGATTTGTCAACTCCTAACCTAAGGGTAATTGCTGCTCTTTAGGCAGACACTATTGTATTTTCCTATAATATTTAGTTGGAAGATTTTTAGAAAAAAGTGAGTTCCACTTCTGATTTTAAGTGCGAAAACGTTAAGGTAATCCTTGTTGTATAGTCATATAAACAATAGACAGTCTTTAAACAAAGATCAGAGTATGTCTGGGTGTATGTTAATGGCCTACAGTTGAAGTTAAGACCTCTAAACAGTAAAAAAAGCTGAAAAGCATCTGCAAGGAGCACCAGAGCTCTTGCACTTCTGAGCGCTTAAAGTTTACATTTGGTATTCCAAATACCGTTTATTGTTATACAATATTTACAGAGCTTCTGGTGTGCAGGAGGTATTCAGTCTCCTAAGACTGTTCACTATGCTTTAAATATGTCTTGAGAACTGTTATCATCTACTCATCAGATTGCAAATATCTCTGATGTGTAGATTGCTGAAATACTTTTTGAAACGTCCAGCACTGTGACAGAACAGAACAGTGCATGTATCTTCAGTATCAGTTCAGTAAAGATGCAAAAGAGAAAAAGAATGAATGTTGTAGGTATGTGATATTTTTTCTTTTTTTTTTCTCCATTTAAAAAAAAAAAAAAGCTGAGGTAATCCTTGAAAGGGAGAATATGACAGCTTAGAGGAGATGTGTAAAGGTAAAGAAGGCCTTTTTTTGATACAGAAAATTCAGCACAGTAGTAGTTCTAGTGATGTGATTTACTCTTCACCACAGTCACCAGAAATAAGGAACTTTTAATGCTGTAGGATGCTTTCCATGATGGCAGGAGTTCTCATGGCAGAGGTTGGGTCAAGGTAATATATTTAAGGGTGGAAAAGCAAATTGCTTTATTTGCACTGAAGATGGAGGCCAAGCTGGACATCAAGGCTTTCAAGTTTAAATTTTGTATGTGCCAGAGCTTTTCATTATTTCACTTGCTACAGTTTATAAGGGTATTGCTTTACTACATTGACAGTCACAACAGAGGACCATGTAAGCAGCATCTGCCTCCTTGGGAGAGCCCCCTGGGGATGTGACTGAAATACCAAACTCAAATTGTAGGGAAGCTTCTTTCTTTGCTTCTTTTTAGAGAGTGGCCTTGCCAGGTAGCCCCCCACCTGAGCTCATTTTGGCAAGGAGGTGCAGTTCTTCGACACTTCACTGGTTGTACTGAAGGTATTTCAGCAAAGGGTACCAGTCCTATCCACAGAGAGGAAAACAGCTTTACTAACTCTCCTCTGCACTCAACTACTTCCTTTAAAGAGAAACAACCTCTAAAAAGTCCCTTACACATTAGGTGTAATTGACCGCCGCTTTCCCAGAACTGTACCCTGAACACCCAATAAAATTCCTCTCTTCCTTCTCTCTTTGCTGAGGAGGGTGCAGGTGTGCAAGAGAAGTTGCCACAGCAAAATTCCTAAGCTGACTATACTCTTTACTTTACTTTTGCTTTGCAAACGTAAATAATCATTCCACTTCCTGGTTCCAAGAGCCGAATGCTTTTCCCTGTCATTGGCCCGGGATTTAATATTTTTCTTGTCTTGCGAAGCCTTTTTCCCCTTTGCTGAATGTGGAGCCAGAGTCTCTTAATCTCTTAAACATGAATCTATGTGAAGTGCAAGTGAGAACAGAGGTGTAAATGGAGCTCTGGCTTAAAACTGCAAACAGTAGTAAAAAAAAAATAATAAAAAAAAAATGCTGTTCATTTGGGAGAAGATAACAAATGAGACCTCCCAGGAGTCAGCAGTGCGACTTCACACTGTTTCTCATCTATATAAATGATCTAAATAGAGATAGCAATAGTAAACAAGCAAATTCTACAGATAGCAAAAGTATCAGGGAGTAATAAGCCCAGAGCAAACACCAGAGTGTTCAGGGGATTTCGGTCTACTGCATCTGTAAATGCATAATTGTCAGTCTTTTCTGCAAAAAAATAATAGTGTAAGATAATAAGCACAAATAAATGTAACTGAGCAGCAGTCTGTTGTACAGACATTTTAGCAAAGACCTTGGAATAAGAGAAACAGAACCTTGATATGAAATATAACTGAAGTGCTAACGGTGAGCCAGGATACCACAGAAGGTTGCTATAAAATACGCAGGTTTGAAGGACTATTGTTTATAAAATTGCACCATTATAAATAGGGCCTTTCTGACTATGAGCCCTGTTGTGATAAAACGGCCTGTCAACATTAAATGAAAGTGTCATTTCCTTAAGTTTGTTTACTTTGTGCTTGGGATTTAATTTATTTGAATTCTCTTGGTCAAAACATTAGAACAAATGTAGACCACTGTTAATGAAAGATTGTTCATTAAATAGTTGTTAGGAAAAAGAAAGAAAAGAACTGATGAGAAATGAGATAACAAGAGGCCAGGACAAATTTTTAAAGGATATATATATATATATATATTTAAATATATTCTTAATATATATTATTAATAGATACATTATTTTACATATTTATTTATTTAAAGTTTGGGCTAAATGATCTTAGAGGTCATTTCCAACCTGAATGATTCTATGATACTGTGATTTAAAACATAAAGCAGTCTTGATCAGGCTCATTTTGCCATTGTTGAGATTCTTTACACAGTATGAGAAAGAGGAGCTGAAAACAGAGGGGATGACTTTGTTGTTAATGGCAGGTGAAGTTGGGAGAAAAATTACAAGAAAAAAAAAAACACAAAAAAAAGCTAGATTTTTAGAGCTTTTCAGCCTTCTCACTAAAATATCACCTCATTAGAGTATAAGGGAAGAGATAGATGGTATACATACTTGTGCAAAATTCTATAAAGTGGTGCTGACCTGAAAGATTGAAGGGGCATGGCCCATTCTTCAGTTTTCTTTTCTTTAATTAAAACAAATGTATTGAGGACAGAATGGTATAATCCATCACTGAAATAACAGGAAAGAGAAAAGCTTCGGTGCTAAATTCTAAATACACTAATTGTCCATTTTATCACCTTCTCATTTTTACCTAATTGTTTCGCATAGATGTGTTTTCTTTTCTGCTGGTATGACTTCATGTTATAGAAGCCACCCAAATTGAGCTTGTTGGCCTGATTCCAGCATGTGCTCACTTGTTACAGTAATACAGCTAGCAAAACACCACAATCCATCAGCTGAGCAAATGTGGGTTTTTACTTTGCAAATCTTCCTGAGATACAAAAGCTGTGAAAAACATCTGCAACAAAATCTGGGTAGAACCAACACTCTTCTTTTTGACCCCTCAGATAACTTAATGAACTGCATTTTTTTTTTATTGACATCTACATGCCAATCCATCTGTGTGTTCTTATATGTAAATAGGAAAAGTAGGCTCAGATGCTGTTCTGATGTGGGTTACCAGAAGTATCAAGTGAGGCGTACTTTCATTATTCTCATCTCTGATATGTCTTTTGCTCTTCAGTTATATAACTCTCTAAAGAGTGGTGTGTTTTCTCTGAAATGCAAAGTGACGTACCACTGATACCACACTGCGCAGGCTGAATGGCCCCTATAACTGACCTGACGTAATACAGGGCCATTTTCTGTGAGTGGTTGGTACCTCTGTGAAGTCTTAGAAGAAGAAACAAAAGCATTCTAAGCAAATTGCAGCATAGCTGGAAAGGTTTCGCTTCTTTTTTTTTTTTTTTTTTAAGCTAAGAAAAAGCTATTACCAAATTGTAAAAGGATACTGAATCATCTTCACAATTTTGCTCATTCTTTCTAAGCTTATGGTAGTTTATAAAAAATTCTTACAGGGTTTTCACGAATTTCTATATATTCTCTTGCTTAACTAGATTAAAAATAGTATGATATATAGCATATCTAATTAGGGGCTGTGAGATAAAAAGCTAAATTTGTGCTCTACACTTGCATCACACGAGGTTAGGCCTTGTAAATTAGATGAAACACCATTAATAATCAAACAAATGAGGTCAGATCCATTGTTCTTTTCATTCTCTCCACTTCTGTTATGATAATTTTACACTTCTCATGCTCCAC
Organism: Cygnus olor; assembly: GCF_009769625.2. NCBI lineage: Eukaryota > Metazoa > Chordata > Aves > Anseriformes > Anatidae > Cygnus > Cygnus olor. Next base: position 3,742,042 of record NC_049183.1, read on the forward strand.
AATTGAACAGTGATTTGTTTCCTAAATACTATATGAGTTTTGACAAAACAAACCCCTGAGGAATTAAAATAAGTAATTTCTATTCAACAGAAATGATTTTCACATTAGCCTGCATGGGATATTATACAACCCAATTATCACAATATGTAGACATGTAAAATAAATAAAAGAGATCTAATACAGTGTGACGTTACATGGGCAGCATTTTGCAACAGAAATGTGTAATGGTCCTAATCCATAGCCAGTGAAATGTAGGATGTGAAGTAACAAAACGCTTCCCCCAGGTGAGTTTTTAGATGATACCCAGAAAGTACAGCACTAATGGAGGAATATATGCCACAAATTTTTCTTAAAGCTTCTGGTGCTTTCTATACTGTTGTCCAAAAGGGAATATGCTGCTGTTTCTTCTAACAGAATTTTCATGAATATGTTGTAATTGTGATTTGTATTTTGGAGGGATTTTTTATTAAGGCAGCAGGAAAGGTGTGATTTAATTATGTCAATAATATTTCAGTTTTGTCTGTGAAAACCTGTGCGGGTATGGAACGTGGAGGAGATCCTGCTTTGACCAACCCAAGCTTACTTTAAGGCTGGGGAAGGACTGACCCGCTCTGGGCAGTGTCATGCGCCTGGAGCCGTGCTCTGGGTAACAAGCACCAGACAGTACGGCTGACAGAACTGCTCGGAGCTTTAGGAGACAAAATACTAATTATTAAGTGGGAAGGAGAGGGCAAGGATTGAGGGGAATCTAAAATCTTATAGTTCCTAAAAAGATTAAGGATTTACACGAAGTAAGTGGTACTGCGTGCCCCAGGGTGCAGTGCCAGCGGCAGGCCTTCTGCAACGTGGGGCCGAGGCTGCCCCACGCCGGACACAGCCGGTCCCAGCCGGCTCCAGGCCCCCGCAGGGCACAGCGGAGCCCCTCGGTGCCGCGGGGACACAGATGTCAGCCGGGGCAGGGCAGGAGGAGGGCAGGAGGGGCTCCAGGCCCAGAGATTCCCCTACAGCCCGGGCAGGCAGGCGGAGGAGCAGGGCAAGGAGCGGCAGGGAGGAGCCGGGAGGCGGTGGCACAGCCCCAGGCCTGGCCCTGCTCGGGCAGGGGGAGGTTGGAGGGGTCAGGAGGGAAGGGGTGAAGCTGAGCCTGGGAAGAAGGAGGGTTTGGGGGCTGTGTCTTTGTTTTTGTCTTGATTTCTTTCCATCCAACCCTGTTTTAGATGGCAATAAAATACATTCATTTTCCCCGAAGTCATTTCTGTTTTGCCTGTGGTGGTAATTTCTCACCCCATCCTGTTGACGAGGGGAACGAGAGAACAATTTGGTAGGTGTCTGGCAGCTGGCTGGAGTTAACGTTCCAAATAAGACAATGTGAAAATTTTCCTCATCAAATATCCCCAAGAGCTCTCCACCCTTAAAACCCACAAAGAATTTTCACCTGAACCATTATAGTCTTTTTTTTTTTTCCCTCCATCTGCTTTTATAATATGCTACATGTTGTCTGACAGCATCTTTTACAAGTGGTAGGCTGGAAGTGAGCTTCTGTCCCACTGATCGCTTTAGTAAAATTGTCTTTCCAGTCTGTCATGGGGGTTTGTGTAGACCTTGAACAGAAAAATCGGGGATTTGTAGTGCAGTTTAAAAATAAGCATGCCTTTATGCGCTTTCATGTCTAGCAGTGGATTTTTGGTTGTATGTTTGTGGAAAAAGAACATATTGTAAGGCATCGGTATACAACTAAACAGACAAGTGTTTAATAAGCCTCACCGGTCTTGCTATATCACTTTCCAAATAAGTTTGACAAGACTAGAGATCCTTTGCCAGACCTTTCTCTGCCTTGCTTTCCCTGACTGCAGTCATACTTCACTGCTGGCCAACTACAAGTGACTGTGATCTAGAGGATGCAGAGAAGTAACAGCCCCTTCCAGGGAACACGTTCGTAGCATCCCATGCTGTAATGTAAAGACCAGCTGTAACTCACTCCAGGCCTGGGCTCCAGTTTGCGCGAGCAGGATCTCTGTTAATGTGACTTAAAGTATATGAAATTATACGTCTGGAAAACTGAAGTTAGAACTGCCATGTAGAACTGATGTGTTAGATTTTATTATTACTTGTGACGGTTGGTTTGATTTATATGATTTTTTTTATTCTTTTTTTAGGATAGTAAGGAAACTAAGTGTCTTTACTAAATAGGACTAAAACAGTATTTTTAAGCTGTGGCAACCTGGATATTGAGACCCAGAATGTGAAGGTGGAAGGGCTGAGTGCCTCTGTGGGCGGAGGGAGAGAACCTGCTGTGCCAGCGGGGCCACCTGGTCAGCTCCCTGGCCCTGAGCTGGCCTGCTGGCTTGGAAAGGGGTGCTGAGCACCACAGTTCTGAGTGAAAGCAGCCAGAGCTGAGACAAATTACACGTTTCCATGAGGATTTCAGTTCCTCCGGCGGCATGACTAACTCATGTTGTGACTAGTGTTTAATAACAGGATCACAGAGCCAAATCCACTTTGAATAAGGACAGGTTGGATTTGAGAGGAATGATTGTGGTTCACTAATTTAAAGCCTTGCAATCTTCCTCATGTTAAAAGCTGGAGAGATGACTTGCTGGTCCCTGAATGAGACACTCTTTGCAACACCCCTTCCAAACAGGATGATGTCACATTCTTCTTTTTCTAAAGCTTAAGACTAAAGGCATCTCCCCCCTCAGCAGTTGAATAATTTTGAAATTCTGGAGGAAACGTCATAATAGTTTTACATTACAGTTATATTTCTACAGGTATCTTTATTTTTGCTTGATTGCAAATCAGTTATTAACCTTCAAGTTAGGAAGGTATTTAGTAAACAGTCATTTGTGTTTTTTTTTTATGAGGGAATTCCCCTTGAATTATGACATGGCTAATTACTGTAGTACTGATTTTTCCCAAACATTCAGGTACTTGGATTCCTACCCCCCTAAGAAGCCTGCAAATGGGCTATGGTAGATGTCAAAAAATCTGAAGAACAACTTACCCTGTCCTTATTACTGTGAAGACCCATTTCTAAAGAATGTGGTGTGGTATTCAAAACCAGTGGCAGAAGAAAGGAGTTACTTCTTTTTATGCATGGGTATATCATTTTATCTGCATAAATTAGATAGCTATTAGGAAGCTGTAGGTTTCTTATCACCGCCATCCCTCTTGCCTTTCTAATTAAGCCTAGCTCACGCTTACCTTCATCTTCCAAACCTATTCATTACTATTTTATTTTCTGGCTCTAAAATGCTGTAGTAGTCCATCCTCCCTTTCTGGCTAATTATATTAGCTCCACGTGTTTTCACTTTTGTCAGTTCAGCACCTCTGGGAACAAAATCAGCTGTTGAACACTTGAGACTCTTTTTCTTTGAAGTGTTTTATTTAACGTAGTTGGACAGCCAGAGGACAACAGAAGAGTCAAGATGAAACAAGAAATAATTTAATGGCCTAACATTTTTAAGCTAACTAAATTCCAGGGTGATGCTTCACTTCTATTGTATGTGATGTTAAACAGTACTAAGGTTAATCTGCTTCCCTTCCTCTTTCCCCTTCTTCTTCCTAAACACGTTATTCTCCAATTATCTTTTTGCTCCTAAGAATACTTTTAGTGAAAGTTCCACACCAAGCCCTTTTATTTCATACTTGACCTGCAATCACTCATTCATAGCTCAATTACAAGTCTTATCAGCAATTAGCAATATTTCTTGCAATATTTACTGCATGTTCAAAACACGTCAAGAAAAGCAAATGACCCAAGAGACAGAATTATATAAATATTGTGATATAGTGCAGTATTATGTAAAGGTAGGAGTAAAAAAAATAATAATAATAATAATTAAAAAATAGACTTTTAGAGCTCTAGAGCTACATGGAAAAGCAAAAAGGACCTAGGTCTATATTTGCTGCTGCTTCTGCTGATACAGCTGTTCTTTGTTTATAGTACTTTGAAAGTCCTAGAAAAGTGTCTCTGCAGTTAGTCCTAAAGGGAAATAGATTTAGGAAGGAATTAATTTTAGTGAGTTTCAGCAAAAGATTTTTTGGGGACATTGCAATTAGGCTGAGATGAAAAGCACTGCCAGGAAGTAATTTACCTTTGTTATGGATGTGCTTGGTGTATGATTGAGTAGTTTCACACTGCAGACTATAGAAAGTTAGAAAGAGAAAGGAATCTCATTTTCATACACATGCTATGTTTTATTGCTCCCAGATACCATGGACAAAAGTGTGACCCTTATCCCTAAGCGAAGAGTTATATTCTTAGTGTGTTTCATTTTAATTTTGTTTTCTTTCATATGTCAGTAATGACAACCTAGTAAATATATATATGTGTGTATATATTTATATATAATTCTCTGATGAAAAAATGGCCTTTGTTTTCTAATGCAAAAAAACTTTGCCAAAATCATAATTCTTACTAATATAAATGTCTAAGAGATTGGAGGTTGACAGGGAGGGAAGTGTGTATTTTGGCCCTTTGCTAATTGTAAGCAGGTTATGTACCTGGCATAGCAAGTCTTTGTAGATATCACCAGGCATTCAAAATGCTATTATACTCTATCAGGTTTTATTTGGCTTGGCAAACAAGCAAGTTTACATGAAACAAGCAGGTGTTTCTATGAGTAATCCTTTTCTAAAGTTGTACATTTAGTGACTGGCAACACAGTCAGTAGGATGTGAGCTGAATTCTGCTTTATCTGCTAATGAGTGACTTTTATACTGCAGCTTCTCGTTGTATTTCTGTCTGTACCTTCTTTACTTAACAATCTTATACCCATAAAACACACAAGAAATTAATTCTCTTTGCACTTAGTTGAAATCAGGCAACAGGTTCCAAAGTTGCTGGGTTAGGCATGCCCTTGGACAGATGCAGCACGCCTGCGTACCGTTTGCTTTAACAAGACTTATTTCTATGGGAAACAAGTCTACAAATTGGTTTTACAACGTACTAGACCTTACTAGCGAAGTTAAGTCCATAGAAACCTTTTCATGGCTGAGTCATAAGCCATCATGGACTTATTCTTATATTGAAAGTGCTGACACAACCTTCACTGTAAAAGCCTGAACAACATCATTCTAATTAGAGTTTACCTTTTCATTTATCAGAATTCAACTCCTGAGTACTTTGGGTAAAGATTCCAAAAGAAACAAAGGATTAAATACTCATATCACAGATTAAGGTCCCTTCAGAGGTTTCTTGACTTTTGTAAGTTCACAGACTATGGACTCGTAGAGGATTCAGAATCCTTAATGACAGCTGTGGGAACAAATAATTCCCCTCTGTGCTAGCTGCCCCAGCTAAGAGGCAGGCCAAGAGATAGAAGGTTGATTTTGTAAACACTATATTCCATAAGACAATTTTATCCATGCTAAACATAGTAACAAAATGACACAAGATTCAGGATGAGGAGAGAGGAAAAGAGCAAGAAGGGGAGACCATTCCAACATTACATTAATTAATATATCTATGATTTTGTAGCTAGAGATTGCATTATGTGTGACAGAACTATCAGTTTTAACAGCAAAACTCGTATGAATAATATGATTCAGTGATCAGTTGAAGCTTAGGACTTATTTTAATACATCTTCCTGAGAAATACTGTCTTCTCAATAACAGATTTAAACATTTGAGAAGCAAAATGGCCTTGTGTAAATCACAGAATAGATAGCAAAAAATAAATATATTTGGGTTGACGCCTCTTTACTGTATCTACAGAACAGTCCTATCTTAAGCAATTTTTCCTTGATTGCAAAGAAATAAGTCTCTTTTATAACAACCTAATTTTCAGAAGTCACAGTCCTGGTGGATTTTTTGTTGGTGGTGTGTGTGTGTGTTTTGTGGTTTTTGTTTGTTTTTTTAAATGTTAGTGCCCAGGCTTTACTTGGATTAATCACAAATTAGTCATGTCTACAAATAGATTTTAGACTATCTTCAGCTATTCTCTTTTGTTTGAAAACTCTGTACACAAATATAAAACAAAACATGTTTAAGATGACTGTGCTATATGCAATAAATACAACCACTTTTTATTTCCCTTAGAGTAGCTGTGGTTTCCATAATTAGGTGAGAAAGCATTCTTGGAGACTGTATCGTCAGTTTTTCAAAGTGGTAGCATTCAGCTAAACTAAGAGTTACACTGCAGATTTTACATTCTAATGCTCTTAACCTGTCTATCTTTCCCTCTGGTTTCATTTTATCCTTGTAATCTGACTGATTCTTGGATGATTTACTCAGCTCAACTCAAATCATCTGTGAAAAGTGATCAAGGTTGGAAAAACTTGCATAGGGAGTTTTGTGTCCTAAATCGCATTAAAATACGGGATTTTTATCCTTAAACTCAGTATAATCCTACTTTACAAAGAACTCCAGTGGTTCACTCTTCAGTGATAAGCCAAGGTCTGTATTTTCTTTTCTTCCAAGACATACCATACAGTAATTCCAAAATAAAAGCCTGCCTAAGCATGTTTGACAAATTGAACTGTTTTGTTCCATTTGTAGTAGCCCATTGTATGCATACAAGTCTTCCAAGTACCATCATAATCTTACCTTTTGAGGCATACCTGAAGGTGCGTCCCAGCTGACTTCCTCAATCTGTATGTAGATTTATACTAAGCCAGTAAATAACCTGTGACAATTTGTATGGTTTATACTCTTTGCAGTCCTATTCTGTTCATTTGTAAACTGCTTCTATTCTTGTGCACATCAAAAGTAATAAGAATGCTAATAAAAAGCAGTTAATATAATATATAATGGGAATACCAAGTGTAACTTAGAGGGGTGATTTCTGACACAAGAGCTATTTCAAGCTTTGGGCAAAAATAGATTAATACAATTTTATTTTTTCTTCTGTTTTGCTTTAGCAGTCTAAATACAGCCTTGTGGCAAAACTTCTGTTTCTAATCGCATTTCTCTTTCTCTTATGTATGTTATAACCCTCTTGTTCATTTCAATATTTCTGTGTTTTGATAGTGTCTTGAGGTCAGGTGCCAAAATGAGTCAATTGTACACTTCTGATGCAATGTTCATGCAATGTTTTTGGTCAGCTTTCTTGTTGCAAAGCAGAAGCTATTGAAAATGAACCTCCTCTGTACTGCCGAGTATAAAGAAAAATTACGGTGTCTGTACTGAGAGTTCCTGAGTAACAGCAGCATTGGTGCCCATGCAGCCTCTTCAGGTGACTCTCAGTTAAAAGTATTTTGCCATCTATATTGCTCGAGTTTATAAGAATGTCATCATATGCATGGGAAGGGAATAATCTTATATACTATAAAAAAACACCTCCAATCTTCCTCTTCTGAGATCTAAAGCTAGTTTACTGTCAGTCTTTGGTTAGCCTGATTTGTAATGTCCAAAGGACTAAATTGTCTCACTACAGCAAGAGAAATGCATTATTAAAACTTAAATAGTGACTTTTTTCTAGCTAGCACAAAGTGGCCACTGTATACAGATTGTCTGATTTCATGCTGTTTGTGGCTGTGTCCTAGCCACTGGAATCACTTCTCACCACTGCCACTGCAGACGTGCCCCCGGCACTTCCCTTCTTGTGCGGCATTTTGATTGCTGTTGCTGTGGCCTGAGTGGTTGGAACGCTGTAACCTGATTTCTCAGAATCCTCTTCAGGTCTCCGCACGTGGTGAAGTCACTGAACTTCACGCCATCTAAGCCCTGAAAGAACAGAGGGAGCTCATCAGGAAATGATGTTGTATGGGGTGAGATAAAGCTTTGTCAAGACACAATGAAGAATGTGTAATTTTTTTCAGTTTCTCCTCGTGTAGGGAGAAACCTCTTTGGTAAAGTGCACACTAATGATTTTGGTTTCCATTGAATTTAATGCAAAACCTTCTGCAACCACTAAAATTTACTCAGAAAATACCATTTAGATACCATCACAGGATCAGGGCTATGTGCTTATATTTGAAGATCCCTACAGGGACTCAGGTGGACTTTAAATGGATCCCACTTTCGTGAACATAATTATAGGTGTGGGCTTCAGAACATATTTTTGTTCAGTAGAAAGATAGCAAGAGACAACTACACTCACTTCTTCTGCACTTGGATTTGTGGTTTAATATTTTCATAGAATAGGGAATGATTGAGAGGGGGAATTGCAGATCAGAGAGAGGTAGTGAAATGTCATTTGTGTTGCATAATTTGTACTATCACTTGTCAACAGTGATCCCCTTAATGCCATCCCTTTGACAGATGAGCAAAGCTATCTTTTAGAATTCTAAAGAGTGAAAGCCGGGATAAAAAGACAACCATGTTTGATTCCCCTCTGCAGTTCAAAGGATTTGAAAGTCATGACACTGGTTATTACCATGGTCTTTGGAGAGATGCACAGAAACTTAATCTATCTAATAAAACTGTCTCAAAAGATAAAACTAACCTAACAGAAACTTTTAGCTACGTAACTTCTACTATACAGTATTTTTTTCAGTATTTAGTATTAGCCAAGAGGATAGCACGTGGTATATTAGCAGTATTAATTAATTGCTTTGCTGCTGTTCAGTACGTTATGTACATTCACCTGATATCAGCAGCCTATGCTTCTGAGGACCTCAGTGATACAATGTGCAGATTTTAACTGTAGTGAAAGGCACCGCACTTGAAATCCCACAGGAGGAGTGGAAAGTTTAGTTATGTTGTCAGATAAAAGGTGCTCTTTCATAATGTGTGATTTATTTCAGTAATCATACTTGACCAAACCAAATGGGAGTGCAGCTAAAAGAATCTACAATATGAAATGTTTACTTAGGACTAGGGCTGTATTACATGTAGGTACATTTATGTGCACAAAAATAAAGATTTCCAGTACCATCAGTGGGTTTTGGACTGAGGTGAAAAAAAAGTTATGTAAGCCAATGCAAAGACCCAAGCCACTTCCTCTTCTTGAAGAATTCACAGAGGTTGTGGGCAGTCAGCACAACCTCACTGGCAACATGGTTTTAGCAAATATATGGCTAAGACTGGCATTATCTCTTTAAAATGCTTAATAGAACGATACATGGGTGATTATTAGAGATGTCTAAAATGAAAGCTAATGTACAAACTGAAACTCTAAGGAATAAGATTGAAAGAGATGGAGAAAAGTTATGTCATTCCTTAGAGATGAAGCCACTGCCAATAATCTTTGAATGACCATGGCAATTGGAGCTGTGCACAAGGACTGGAACAAAAAGCAGCTAATGGTATCCTGGGCTGCATTAGGCAAAGTGTTGCCAGCAGCTTGAGGGAGGTGATCTTCGCCCTCTGTTCAGCACTGGAGAGGCCACACCTGGAATACTATGGCCAGTTCTGCACTTCCCAGCCCAAGAGAGACCTGGACATACAGGACAAAGTACAGTTTAGGGCCACAGGGATGATGGAGGGACCAGAGAATCTGTCCTTTGAGGAGAGGGTGAGTGAGCTGGGCCTGCTCGGCCTGGAGAAGAGGAGGCTCGGGGGATCTCACCGATGCCTACTAACCCCTGAAGGCAGGGTGCACAGAGGATGGAGCCAGGCTCTGCTCAGCAGTGCCCAGGGCCAGGCCCAGAGGCAGTGGGCACAAACTGGAGCAGTGGAGGCTCCCTCTGAGCACCAGAAGGCACTTCTGTGCTGTGCAGGTGCCGGAGCCCTGGCCCAGGTTGCCCACAGAGGCTGTGGAGTCTCCTCCTTGGAGGTCTCCCAAAGCCACCTGGACATGGGCCTGGGCCCCCTGCTCAGGGTGGCCCTGCTGGGGCAGGGGGAGCAGATGGGCCCAGGGGGGGCCCTGGCCTCAGTCACGCTGTGATGATGTAAGTTGCAGAAGAGTTGTTTAATATTCTAATGACTAACCATCAAGTAAGAACTAGACAAATGTATACTTGGGAAATTTGAGGGTGACACATAGTCAGTAGGTACTGCTATTACTGAGGATGTCATAGTTTCTTTCAGGTTGAATTAGAGCAGGATGAAGGTTAAGACTGCAAAGCGCTATGTTGTGTGATCATAAATGAATAAGAGCACTGACTAGAAGACTTTTAAATTGAAAGCAGAGGTGGAAAGAAAGATTAGGATATGTCATTCAGCTCTAGGATGATGGTAAACCATTAGCACAATTTGAATGTGAAAAAATGTTAATGCAGTTTTAGGCTTCTACAGGTCAACTAAAGAAGGAGGACTAAGATCATAAGAAAGATGTTGGTATGAAGACTGTATTAGGTGATAAGACTTAAAGAACTCAGGTGTGTTTTTTTTTTTGCTCAGTCAACCAAGAACCGAATGGAAATAAAATAATTCTTTAATGAATATAACAAACATAAATTTTAGTGCCAAGTTGGGAAGAGAAACATTTAAATTATATGCCAATACCAGTAAAGATCATATTGTAAATGTCCAAGGTTTCTAGCAACCACATAAAAGAAGGTTTAGAACTACTAGAACACAAAGCAGTGTACAATAGAGCCTTTTTTTTTTCTTTTTTTTGGGGGGGAGGTGAAGGGGGAGTATTTAATAAACTCCGTGGAAAACGGACTGCTGTATGTTTTCAATGCACTTGTACAATATTCATACTAATCTAAATTGTAGGTTTATTGCCAGTCACTTCTAAAGGCCAAAAATGTCGATTATTTTTGGTTTATTAAAGCTGGAGTGGAAATCTTCCTTGGAGTATCAGAAAATGTCTGCTGTTAGAGTGTCAGTGAGCTGTTAGCAATATAGATGTTTTTGAGCTTTATACCTACCACTCCCTGCTCCCATGGTGGAATTAACCACAATTCATGACATTCAGTGGAAGAAAGCATTGTAACTCCAATCTGGGTTGCATGGACCATTTTGCAAAACAGCAGCTAAGGATGTTGTTTTACCCTGCTCTGTATAGTAAACGTTGGGGATGTTTTGCCTAGAAAGTTCCATGCATGTAAAGAATCCTAAGGATGCAGTGAAGGTTTTGCTTTTATCTTTTCTTTGTGGCACATTGTAGTTCTGATACTCTTGACTGTTTCCAGTATAGATCTTTATGTTTACTACAAAGTGTTGGAAGCTATTTTATGCCTACTGTCACAAAAAGGAGTTGAACTCTTGTGTATCCTTCTGAAACTAATGTCTGTGACTTAGTCACTGTCCATTACATGAGTCTGTCCTTCCAGTCCTGGGGCTGTACAGAATAACCACCATTTCTCACATGTGCATACAGTACCAGTTGCTGAAATTCATTTTGATGTATTTCTTGTAACCCTAGAGAAGTACAGAAGTGTTAGTGCCTGTTACCATGGTCAGAACCCGTGCACTTTTTTGTAGGATATCTCTGTCATATCACAGCCTGGCTGCAGTTTGGGAGAGATGGATTTCACTCCCTAAGCAACTTGTATGTCTCTGGGCAGAGCAGAATAATTAGACTTCAAGAAGGTAAAGTGAATTTCATGCTAAGAGCGTGGAAGTTCGTTAGCAAAATAGTTGCTCATTTCAACATGCTGAAAAACATTTTAAGTGATTATTTTGTGTATTGGTTCTAAATTTGAACTCTTATGTAATGTGGAATAAGCTAAATTCAGGTAGCTATGTGAGAAGCTTCTTTGCTGTTTGAATGCCAGTTTAGTTGTTTACATACCTGGTAGGAATGAGTAAATAAGTTGGGGTTTATATGTGGCTAGAATTTTGTTCACTTTCTTTGTTCTTTTTAAGTTGATTCTCTCATCAAATAATATTTCTAGTAGGTTGCAATATAGTAGTGGAAAGTACAGTTATACTTTCTTCTAAGAACAAACTTAACAAGATAGAATGATGTTTGGCTTTACAATTGTAATTCATAAAATGATATGCCCAAAATGTTCTTCATAACTGTGGACTGCTTCATGTATTCAATTATCTTATCTCTGATAAATGGATAGTAACGTGTTCATGATTTCATGAAAATTTAGGGAACTTGAAGGGCTTGGGGTATTTGAGTTTTTAGCATTAGGAAGGCATGTTTTGAGAACAAACTTAAAGTGCTTCCAGTGAATAATTCAAGGAGTAGAACGATAAATACTGCAATGGGATTCAAAAGAATTTCTAATTTATATCATTTTTGATTGGTAGTCATGAGGGATATTTTCAAAGGTCAATAGAGAGGTGGAATGCATAATTAAATACAGATTATTCAGGGGAAGATTGGAGGTTGAAATATGAGCAGGTTAAATTTGTATCAATAAATACTAAACATAGGATGACATTATTTAATTTCAGTCCAGATTATATATCACTCCTCAACAAATGAATATGATGTATAACTGCAGTTTCAGAGCTGCATATTAAGTGTAAGAGGAGTGAAGATTTGATGCATGCGATTTAGAATACAGAAAGACAACAAAGTTGAGTAAGAAGATGACCTGCATGGTGTGTGTATGATTTAATCCAAATATTTATACCTTTGTACTAAATAACGTGTTAAATAATTGAAATTTATTGAAGCAGCAGAAGCAGCAGTAAGACAATTTTTATCCAATATTGGATATTTCCAATGTATATTGACTGTTGAATAACAACAACAAAAAAGCACACAATTTACTTCTGTTCATTGTAAACCAGAAATATCTGTTTAATTTGGAGGTGTTTCACTGTTATACAAAAATGATATGAGAACAGAATCACACCTCCAGTGTGCAACAAATAAGGGTTCTCAATACATATTTCCAATTAGAATTGCTTAGTTATACAGTAGGATAGTTCTTAGCATACAAGACCAGAATCCAATTTTAAATCACGTTGTTGCTTAATGATTAAGTCATTTTTGTTGGTAGTGCTCTTATGTGATTCATCAAAGTGCTCAGTGCTCTTTATATGAAGCAATATTACTCTTGTAAACATAGTGGTTTAAGAATAAGTGAGATGGAGTTTGCAGGGAGAGGCAATATCTTTTATTGGACTAACTGATGTGGCTTGCCCTGTGTACCTGACAGCTTGCCTGTTCTTTACTTGCTATTTCAGGTGGTCTAATAAATAATATTACCTACAAACTCTTATTCTTATCCGTACCCAGAGGTGAGGGTTTTGTGTATGCCTGTGCATGCACGTATGTGTATGTGACACATTAGCAAAATGAAAATGTTAACAAAAGTGAATTAAATTCTTAAGCATCTAACCTGAAGATTTTGCCCTAAAAGTCTTTCCAGTATGGTGGCAGGAATGACAATAGTAGAAATTCTCGCTTGCTGATGATTCTGTATGGAATCTCCAGAAACACTGCTGCTGCAGGGTTATTCTCTATTCAAACTGCTAGGAAATAATTGAGATGCACGTTCAGGAGCGTAGCTAGGCATGTTCTGGAATCCTCCTTTAATTGATAGGGTCTAGCTTGTACAACATATTGCTTTGGACTGTCTTGGTGTTTTGCTGTCTTTTTCTTTGCTGAATTGGAATCTTTAGGTGGTTGTCCTGGTTTCAGTTAGGACAGAGTTAATTTTCCTCCTAGTAGCTGGCAGGGTGCTATGTTTTGGATTAGAATGAGAAGAGCGCTGATAACATGCTGATGTTTTAATTGTTGTAGAGCAGTGCTTACACCAAACCAAGGACTTTTCAGCCTCTCTCTGTCCTGCTAGCGAGCAGGCTAGGGATGCAGCAGGAGCTGGGAGGGGACAGACCCAGGACAGCTGACCCAAACTGGCCAAAGGGGTATTCCATACCATCTGACGTCATGCTGAACAATATATAGGGGTGGCTAGCCGGGGTGGAGGGGGGGCCGGCTGCTCGGGGATAGGCTGGGCATCGGTCAACGGGTGGTGAGCAATTGCATTGTGCATCACTTATTTCGTACACATTATTACCATTAATACTATTATTATTATTATTATTGTTGTTATTCTTTTCCCTGTCTTAATAAACTGTCTTTATCTCAACTCACAGACTCCACTTTCCCGTTTCTCTCCCCCATCCCGGAGAGGGAGGGGGGAGGGTGAGCGAACGGCTGTGTGGTGTTTGACTGCCAGCCGGGCTAAACCACAACAGTGGTGTTTGTAGAAAATCACATTTAAAAGTCCAATTTGTCCTTACTGAGTAGTTAAATTTAGATATTTCATTAGTCTTCTCCTTGTGAGCCCTTGGATACCTCTTTAGTGCTGATTTACCCGTGGCCTTAACGTGGAGGAATGGGTGACATAGTGCATAATGTGCATGCAAGACTAATACATTCAGCTCTGAGAGGTTCATATTGAGCTGTAGAGAGCTGTTATATCTCTATCCTGTGACAAACTGATGCAGGATGGCCTGATACACTTAGGACTGTACTGATGGTTTGCCATCATCTAAGGCTGTTTGCAGCCAGTGTAAGCTGGAGTGCCAACAGAACTGAGGAGCGATGCTCCAAAATCTACTTCAAACCCACGGCAAAGCCTCTTGGTATTTTGTGTTCTTGTTTAACTTAACTGCTTCAGTTATAGCTATGACAGTGCTTCAAGACCTTGTAGCACTTCACACCTTCGCAAAACTTTAAAAAAAAAAAAAAAGAGAGAGAGAGAGAGAGATAAATGAGCTCAGCACTGCACGTGGAGTACTTCGGCCAGTTCTGCACTTCCCAGAACAAGAGAGACCTGGACATACAGGACAAAGTACAATGTAGGGACCAGAGAGTCTCTCCTGTGAGGAGACGGTGAGTGAGCTGGGCCTGCTCGGCCTGGAGAAGAGGAGGCTCTGGGGATCTCACCGATGCCTACAAACCCCTGAAGGCAGGGTGCACAGAGGATGGCGTCAGGCCCTGCTCAGCAGTGTCCAGGGCCAGGCCCAGAAGCAGTGGGCACAAACTGGAGCACAGGAGGCTCCATAGTATCCATAAATAATAGCTACTGTCTGCTAACAAGACCTTATAGACTTTTCTAAATTGCATTACATTTTTTTAATAGCTCTTGGCCTAAGTACACCTCATCATCTTTCATAATAGAAATATATTCATCTTGCCTAGACTTGCTTACAAGGCAACATTTCAGTGTGCTCTTTACAAAATACAGGGGTATTCCTATTAAAAGAGCACACAGAACTAAATAAAAAAGAAGAAAAGCAACCAACCAAACAAAAAACCCCAAGCCATTGTCTAAGCTATCTAGAATTGTTAATTTTAATCTATTGTACATTCACTTTCTGAAGTAAATACAGGTCTTTCATATCATTTTGTTCAGACATTCTAACTGTTTGTCTATAGTTTTTTTCCGGTGTTCTTATTCATAAAAGTAACACAGCTAGGCGTCTTATGTGATTTATAGAAAATTATGCACATAATTCCCTGTATTTTAATAAGAACCTGTATATGACTAAGAATATCCTGATCTGATGATATACCACTTAATTTTGAGCTTCCTTGTTAGTGATTTTTTCATAAAAACAGTTTTAAAGCAATTCTGTAGATGTCATAAAAGAGAAGGTTAGGTAGTATAAGATGTGCAAAGATTTTCTAAAACAATCAGATAAACAACAAAAAGTCTGAAAAAAAAAATGAGAAGAAAAAAGTACCAAAAAAAAACTGACTGGAAAACCTGTCTCACTGAGGTAATGATGCGCAGTGCTGGTGGCGGGGCCTGTGTGAGAGGCTGGGCCTGCCCCGCTCGTGATTTTTTAACTCGTAATCTTTATCTTGGCCAGTGAATTTTTCCATGTTGCTCTCTCCCATGGTCCTGTTGAGGGGGGACCCTGGCAGCCAGGCAAGGTCACCCCACGGCCACGCTTTATAGCAGTGTATCATTTCAAGGAAACTGACAGTTGAGGCCTGTGACTTTTTTGGCCTAGTAGTCCAACCACAAAGCCTTCCTGCTTCCCTTAAATCCATGTGCCTCCTATTAGCTATTGTTAATAATAACAAACGTGTGTCATCGCCTCCTCCTCTATTTAGGATGAGATCAAAATGGGGTTACAAGCTGATGGACTGTACTAAGCACAGTTCTTCTTTTCCTGTTCTTTCTCTTGCACTTTCATCAGAAATTCATGCCTTTGAACTGCCTGTGAGTGAGCTTTGTTTTGAAGTAGGATAATTTGTAATATCTATTACCATTGA
This sequence comes from Cygnus olor, assembly GCF_009769625.2. Taxonomy (NCBI): domain Eukaryota; kingdom Metazoa; phylum Chordata; class Aves; order Anseriformes; family Anatidae; genus Cygnus; species Cygnus olor. The sequence goes on from NC_049183.1 coordinate 3,758,013, forward strand.
CTTATACCAGGAGTTTCCAGTTTGGAAGGAAAGGGAGGAGGGACCAAGTTGTTCTTACTAAACACAAGACCAAGCATGAGGAATTCAACCATCAGTTCTATATTCCATGAATTATCAAATGGTACATTACATTTTTTATCAATTATCTGGGCAGTTAGCTAGGAAGTGTGTGTGTCCAGGAGGCAAAATCAATTAGTATTTTCCCCTGGTTAATAAATGTTCATGATTTTTTTAGGTGGAATAAAATAGATTAATGACATACCTCACTTAGCATAGAAAGTTACAAAATTAGAAGTACTCCCAGTTGTCTTTGTGTATAAATATAGTTTTTCCATACACTTACTCTATCTTTGAATTTAATACTTAAATATATACCGCATGAAACATGCAAGAACCCCAAAATGTTTCACCACATACATCTTTTGTGTAGATGAAATGCATCCCTAATAGACTATGTAGTGCCATTCAAGTTAGTAGAGGGAATAATGATATTATGTGACTTTACTAATCACAGTGGAGTGAAATTGCTTAATACTGAATAGTGGGAGTCATAGAATCATAGATTCATAAACGTTGGAAAGACCTCCAAGATCATCTGGTCCAACCATCACCCTACTTACTGCCAATGTCACTCGCTAAACTATGTCCCTAAGCACCACGTCCAACCTTTCCTTAAACAGCCCCAGGGATGGTGACTCCTATGCCTCCCTGGGCAACCAGTTCCAATGCCTGACTGCTCTTTCTGAGCAGAGATGTCTCCTCATTTCTAACCTGAACCTCCCCTGGCACAACTTGAGGCCATTCCCTCTTGTCCTATCACTAGTTATCTGCGAGAAGAGGCCGACCCCCAGCTCCCCACACCTTCCTTTCAGGTAGTTGCAGAGAGCAATAAGGTCTCCCCGAGCCTCCTCTTCTCCAGACTAAACAACCACAGTTCCCTCAGCTGCTCCTCACAGGACTTGTGTTCCAGGCCCTTCACCAGCTTCATAGCCATTCTCTGGACACACTCCAGGGCCTCGATGCCCTTCTTGTAGCAAGGGCCCAAAGCTGAACACAGTACTCGAGGTGCTGCCTCACTAGAGCAGAGTGCAGGGGGACGATCACCTCCCTGGTCCTGCTGGCTACACTAATCCTGATACAAGCCAGGATGCTGTTGGACTTCTCGGCCACCTGGGCACACTGCCGGCTCACGCTCAGGCAAGTGTTGACCAACACTCCCAGGTCCTTTTCCTCTGCACAGCTTTCCAGCCTCTCTCCCCCAAGCCTGTAGCGCGGCGTGGGGTTGTTGTGGCCAAAGTGCAGGACCCGGCACTTAGCCATGTTGAACCTCATCTCATTGGCCTCTGCCCATCAACCCATCCTGTCCAGGTCCTTCTGCAGGGCCTTCCTACCCTCCAGCAGATGGACACTTCCCCCCAACTTGGTGTCATCTGCAAACTTACTGAGGGTGCACTCAATTCCCTTGTCCAAATCATCACAGATATTAAAGAGGATAGGCCCCAACACTGACCACTGGGGAACACCACTTGTTGCCAGCTGGATTTCACTCCAGTCACCACTATTCTCTGGGCCTGGCTGTCCAGCCAGTTTTTAACCCAGCAAAGAGTGTACCTGTCCAAGCCATGGGCTGCCAGCTTCTCCAGGATAGATACTATGGGAGACCATGTCAAAGGCCTTGCTGAAATCTAGGTAGACTACGTCAACAGCCTTTCCGTCATCCACCAAGCAGTCACCCGACCAACTCATAGAATAAAGTATTTCAAACTAGTTTAGAAATGAGCTGTCTAAAACTTTGCAAGGCTGGATCCACATTTTTGTTAGAGACTTTATAAACACAGTCCTAATTTTAAATTAGTAGTTACAATACAAAGAAATATTTCCCTGCAAGAAGCCTTGTCAATAGGAAGACATTTATATGAGTTAATTATGAATGTTTTGTTCAGTCTGTATTCTGGATCGCTTGATATCTTTTTTTTTTATTATTATTTACAATATTTCAGCTGTTTTTATTGTATTATCCTGAATTTACCCTAAAGTGTGAAAGTGCAGTTCCTTCCTTTTATTCTTGAACTTCTGATTTCATCTCTTTGTTTTATTACCTTACATTCCCATACACTACCTAATTCACTTATCAGACTATAAGCCTGATTCAGACAAATAATTCCAAATTAATTTGCTGTGTTCCTCTTTATTTCCTGTGTTTGACTGTAGTTTTGCTGTTCAAAGTAAAAGCACCGAAACTAAACATCTTTTATTTGCCCACTTTTAATAAGCCTTTCAATCCCTTTCTTAAAGATTGTTGTACATTAGAACCCTGATATTCAAATGTACACACGTACAGGAATTGAATGTAACTCCTTGATTAAGGTGATGTGATGGCTGACAAAGACTCAGTTGCCTTTATTACATTTGAATCTACAATAATTAAATCACTGGAGGTATAATTCTCTTTTTACGCCATGTAAGGTGCTAACATACGCTCCTTCAACTATAATTAAAAAAGGGCTATTGAATAGTATCAATTTACCTCCTGTTAAAATCCTGTTATTACCATAAAATGGGAGAAAAAAAATCCCCTAACCTGTTCTTTGCTCTGTGTTACTTTCACGTGCTCTCATGCCGCTTTTCGGCAACATCTGATGAAAATGTGGTGATTACTGAGTGGCTGAAATGAGCGCATATTTTGTGAGCTTCTGCACTACGACATTAAATAATGTAATTCTTAAGAAAATCACAAACCAAGCTATTCAAACAGCTTGCAAAACATGGAGCATCTCAAAAGATCTCCTGCAATGCTTGTTCTTTTGAGCAAGTGTGACGGTGGAGCTGTGCTGGTAGGTTGGCTGCCTTGCCTGGCTGCCTGGTAGCCCTGGGGAGCCAGCATGGCAAAGGGCAGATTGCTTTCCTAACTTGACCTGGTGGCTGGTGAAAGATGCTCTCTAGAAAGGCTAATATTCATGCAGATTGGAGGCGAGTGTACTCCTTGTTACACTTGAGTAGGATTTGCCTGCTTACACCTGACCGACGCCACACCTCACCAGGTTCAGCGTGTTGCAAAGGAGATGAAAGAACTTGCCCTGGTGCAGTACCTCAGTAGTTGCAAGTTGGTGATGCCAAAAGTTGTGCCGCGTAGAAGTCTCCAAACACCATCTTCTTTTTTTACTGTTCCTGAACCAACGTTACAGAATATTGTACCTTATTTTGGTTGAAAAGTGAAGAGTGCTTGAAAGTTCAGAGTGGGTATTTCTGGTTCTGGTTTTGGGTTGTTTTTTGTTGTTGCTTCCTTGATTTTTTTTGTTTTTCAGTCACAGTTAAATTATATTCGTTCTGACTTCATGAACAGAGAAATGTTTATGATTTATGAAATGTTTGAGTAATCACTTTTGGGGAAGAGGAAAGAAAGTTACAGAAAGCAACTTTATTAAAACTTTTTCTTCGTAGCTTGGTTTTCTGTTGGAAGAATAATACAGATGTTTGTTGGTGAAGAGTTTACTGCTCTTAATGCATAAACAAGCTTACAACTACCACTGTTCTCTGTTTTCCCCCTCACCCCCCTACCCTGCCCCCCCAGTTTTACCTGTGGGCAAAAAGCTGGCTCCTAAAGCTACAAGGATGAGGCTAGCCTGATCCACAGCCTCTCACCCTGCAGCACAAATTGATGTAGAATTGTCTTATTCTGCTAAGAGTGCACCTTGCCATTAGGTTTTGGGGAAAAGCCAACATAAACTACGGAATGTGTCATGTGTAGTTTGCCTTCTCTATGATGTATTAGAAGCTTTTTAAAGCAGCTCACATCAGGTAGTTTAGCTGCTGAAGTCTTCCTGAAGTCCCTGTGCCATGGGGGAAGAGGAGCTCCTACATTGCTGTGGTGGTGATGGCTGTTTGTCAAATGAAATATGTGCAGAAAGTGATGCCAAGGATCTACCTTGTAGTTAGGGTGGGAAAGCAAAACCAATGTAAGAGAAATCTGTTGGGATGTTACTCTTATTAGACAGGCGGACAAATGAGTGGATAGTTCCCGCTTGTTTTCTTACAAAAAAAAAGTTCTCATCAGTGTTATCAGCTTAGCCTCAAAATGACTTTCCTCCCCATTATTGCTTATAAACAAACCTTTATCACAGATAGCTAGCCAGCTGAATTAAGACACTGTATTAAACAGTATATTGCTTCTGTCAGGGCCGATCGGCTGTTTGTGCAGATAATAATGCCAACTGCAACAACAACAATCAGCTAGTGTAAATTAACTTAACTGTGTGAAATAATGCCTCCTATATCAGATTAGCTTGCTGAATGACTTTATCCTTAAATTAAAGCTTGCTGGGGCGTAATAGTAAATCATTTAAATGGTGCTGGGCTTTTCAGGTAATGTCTTCATATATTACTGTAATTTCAATTCGCCAAGGCATGCAGATGGCTGTAGTCTCTAGTTCCTTGTCTCCAAAGCCTCTCCCGTGCTGCCATTTTGTAATTACAGCGCAGGCATGCTGCCTGCTGCTGTTAGATTTCCCATGGTGCACCAGCAGCCAAGGCAATGTATTTTAAAATTATTATTCTTGTGTGGCCCTCATAACATAAATGTAAATCTTTTATGCTAACGCTGTCAGGGGTTTAGCACTAGGGCTCCAAGGTGCTCTGATGTAGAAATCACCAGCAATCTATCAACCAAATATCATTTGGGATCTGGCAAATGACTTGCATTTGGGGAGGACTATAAGCAGAGCATTATTGTAAGGTTAGAGAGCGATTTTTGCTACTTGGTGCTTGGAAGCCTTGAAGGTGTTCTTTGTTTATTTATTCTGCCACTGTACATGGGAGTCTCAGTAAGAAATTCTGCCCCAGTTCAAGTGCCCAGCATATGACTCAAGGAAAGTGTACTGTACTTAATACGCTGAAGATAACATCTGAGCAAATAACAGCCTCCAAATTAAAAGTCTTAAAATATATCAACAAGACCAGACTAAGATAGATAGCTGTTATAAAAGCAATATAGAGAAAGAAATTCTCCTGGGTCTGTGCTGTGAGAAAGAATGGGATTTAGTCCTTCATACTCTTGTGCAAAGGTTCGGTGATTGCTTGGTATTAAAAATTCAGGTTCTATTGCCTACTGTTTCATAATTTTTTTTAATTTGCATTTTATAAAAGGGCAACAAAATCAAACTGTTTGAGAAAGCCTTGTAGTAAGCGTTACCTCTGTGTGCGAGATACCCTTGCTATGGAGTGCTGTGCACCAGAGCTCTTCCTCATCCAAAGGCAGTGTCACCACAGACTGCTTCCGGAGTGCAGGCATGGGATAAATGGCACCCACGTATTTATGCCATTGAGGACAGAATAAGATTAATATAAGATCTTGAAGGTAAACAGTATTGCAGCTGTGCAGCTACGGGGCTTCTTACCCTGGGTCAGTGCTCACTCAGGTGAACGCTGCGCTCCTCTGCACTATTCTTACTGCCTGAGCTGACAGCTGGAGGACGTATCCCACCCAAGTTTCTGTTCTCAAAGCAGGGAGTTTGGGCACCCTGTTTTCCTTGCCCATTTGTGGCAAGGCTCACGGAAAAGCCACAGGTCTTCGGGTGTCCCGCAAGCACAGCCACTTTTGGAAGCAGAGGCCAGGCTGCTTCGCTCTGATTTTTTGTACGGCACTGTGCATAAATCAGTCCAAGATTTTTCTGATATTGTTAGCCCTGGTTGAGTCTGTGTACAAGTAAAGATTTAAGAGCATTGCTTCTGTGGCAGAGAGCAATAAAATTCAGCTGTTTCCATTTCTTCCACCTGAGCACTTCTGAACCTATGCACTAAGTTTTGCTTCTCCCTTGGTAGTTGTAACCCCCCTTGCAAATTGCAGGTCAAAGCACATTAGTCTCTTTACACAATGCAAGGTAGAGAAAACAATCCTAACATTTGTAAGCAATTGTGGCATGTTGTAGCACTGCAATCCCCAGGAAAGAACAGAAAAGTGCTAGGTCAATTGCCTCTTGTCTTTTGGCTTCTCTCCAAAATTTGCCTCTCTCGTCTTTTGGCAACCATCCAAGTCTGCTTGGACAACACAGAACAGAATATTTTAAGACTGGGCACACACAGTGACATGAAGTGGCGTCCCTCCAGTTGTATATGATGCCGTATGTGCACCCTGATCCTCGTGACCAGATTGTTCCTCTCCTGGTCTCCGGACAGCAGAGGCCTCAAGAAGGTCCTGCTGAGCCCAGTGTATTTCTCGTCCTATGCCAGAGCATATAAAACTTTCAGCTGGATAAAACAATGGGCTGGGCTAACTAGCTAATCTCTTTAAAAGCAGACACGAACAATTAAATCTTCTCATCACATATCTCTGTGAGAAAAATGATGGGGTTAGCTTTTTTTTTTTTTTTTCCTCTTGGCTACCAGGGACAACCAGAAGTGCCTGTTACAGATGAGAACTCTCATCTGGTGATTTGGGGATGCAGAAAGCTAACAGTTAACTCTAACAACTTAAATCCACTAAAACCCTTTAAAGCTGAACAGGAGGGATATCACAGTGGAAGGAAAATCTGAATTATCACCACTCTTGCTGTGCTCTTCTTGGATATCACAATAGCCATTACTGGCTTTCATTTTGCTTCCTCCCTGTCTGCTAGGATTCATGTCCATACTGTTTTGTTTGTCAGTACTGCTTTTTTCTCTGCATACCTCAACAACTCTGCCTTTTTCCTTTTCTAGAGGTGGACAGAATAGCAGCATTGTTATTCTGATCTGCTTGTTGGGATTTTTAGTAAAACAGACATATAGAAAGTGCCAAATGCCAGTGTTATCAAGAAATTTGGTATTGATATGTGGTCCCACTCTGTTTCTGTGCCCCAGGGCTGGACTAATGCTGTTTGCATAGCATTGGTGCTCTAGTAATAGGAAGGGTGAAAGACTGAAGTCAGCTGAACTATCCCCTCTTATGCAGCGTGATGTTGCTTCTTTCTTCTGGCAAACAGAGCAGAAGAGCTGCTCTGCACCTGGGTCTCTGGGTTGCGAAGGATAGGGATGTTATGGAACTGCCCAGGTGCCAACTGCTCTGTCAGGAGCAGTCAAGAGTCTAATGAACTTGGCCAGAAACACTGCACATATCACATAAAACGTGACGTGCCAATTTTGTGTTTGTCAGGAAGCAATGGGGTTAATTTGTGTGATGTTTCACGTGATACCATCAGCTAAGCTGAACATCGCGCAATGCCGAGCTGTACTCTTAAGTATACCATTGCCATACAGCCACGGATTGCTATGTGATGGCTGGGAAGCAACTCTTTCCTGTTTCCCAGTTACTTTTTTGCAGGATATGCTGTCAAGGTTGCGTTGCCTTTCAGTGTGCTTTGGAGGAGACCATATTTCAGTTTCCACTAGCAGATTCTGAACAAATTTAGAAAGGTAAACCTGTATGATTTAACTGAGAATACAGTAATATTTAATGGAGCAAGGGAAGAACAAATCTGTTGTATTAACAGCAATAGATGGAAATAAATATATTATAATTTAGAGACCCCCTGAAAAATGTACACACTAAAATATCATGTAACCACATCTGATGTGCTGCCTGATTGTGTAACTGTTTTCTTGTTGTGACCATGACCATCATAGAATATCCCGAGTTGGAAGGGGAACCCATAAGGATCATCGAGTCCAACTCCATCATTTTTAACTGGGGCTTGGAGCTAATGGTCTTCCTGCAGAATACAATGGAGGAATGCAGATTGTGGCCTCAAAAAGTCACTGAATATTAAGTTCTTTTTTTTTTTCATCAGCTCTAGTTGAGTACAGTATATGTTCACTGTAATTTAACCACAGATAATTGTAGCTGGGAAAATGGGAGTTTTGCCGTTGTTTTCAGTGGAGCTGGGATTTTTCCCAACCGGCTTTTCTGCAGAGATCTAATACTCCCATGGTGGGCTTAAGATTTTGATAATGATAATGACATAGCTGCATTGTATCTCTGGGGAAGGAAGACTGCTAATTGTTGGCCATGACAGAAGTGTGATTACTCTTTAATTGTGTTCTTATAAAAAGCATTATATGTATTTCCTGTTAATTGTTTAAGCACAAGAATTTTGCTCCAAAATTCATTTCTCGTTTTGCAAGGCCATAATAAAGCAATGAATTTGGGATATATTTGTCGTAGCACAGAGACACACCTAAGGCTCAATCATCACAAGGGTTTTTTCTTGGTAAAATTGGTGCTAGTGGATATTCACCATAATCAGATGGGACCACAGATGCATTTCAGACTTTACCATTTTTATAGTTCTGATATTACAGCAGTTTCTGCTGTAAAACTGATGGGCTGTGTGAGGTGTTTTTGACTGACTGAATGGAATCTGACAAGGATCTTTCCTTTTCTGGTTTCTTTTGGCTTACATACAGCTAATGTACTCCAGGTTTTTAAAGATACCTTCAACAATCATTGTCATTTTGCAACCTTTTGAATCATCCTTTGCAGAAGCATTCACCATGTCACAGCTGCATATGGCCTGTAATATTTTGGCATCTCAGTTCTCTGTTGCACCTCTGACCACTGCCTATAAAAAATTATGCCTGTGGCTAGCTCTAATTGTTTCTGGCCATCTCAACAGTATTATTAGGGACTGTATGCATACTGATGGTGGAATGTGTGTTTTATCTCTGGAAATACTGTAGGCAGGTCAGAGTTGAAACAAATCATGGTGAAACAACGTACCTTCCAGAGTCTTTGTGCCAGCTGAGCAATCCTATAGGGTTTCACCCTGATAGCACTTCTTAGTGTTATCTATGGTCACTTAAACTTTTCCAGCCTGGGAGATTTTAGCAGAGTCAGCTTTAGATCTTTCCCAATTTGGTTTTCAGAAGGTTTCCATACAGTGAAAATTTAACATTCCCAGACCTACTTCACACAGTTTTTTTGATAAAATGCAGCATTTTATACCTCAATTCCAATAATCCATGCAGGGTGCGAACATCTGCTGCTAGAGTCCACGGCACTTTGTTTTCTGTTACCTATATCCATTCTCAGCCCTGCAATCACCTGACCTTGGCCCTTAATTCTTCAGTAGTCATTCTCTCTAGGAAATCAGAAGGCACACTAAAACAAACATGCAAAATGTTCTAGTACCACCATTTCAAATTCATATTGTAAACTATGGTAAAATCGGGTAAGTTGCAATCCATCGTTTTGTGAAATTAGGAAGGATTCTCTATATCTTTCCTTTTCAAATGTAAATGTAGTATTGTTTTATCCTCTTTTTAATCTTATCTACCGTACGTGTAATTGAAAACTGGTCTTCATTCTGCCTATTTTTTTTTTGAATTTTATTCATTATATGGCAAGTAAAATCTCACTTTCAGATACTTTAGGTAGCAGGTCATGGTACATCTGTGATAATATTTGATAACATGATCTTTAAGAAGAGTTATGGTCCTTGAAGAATAATGAATGAGTAACAAAGAAATTTCTTGAAAAGGTATGTTAAAAAGGAGTTATGATAAAAGGAAAGTGGTGTTAAAAATTAGACTCCTCTCATTGAATTTAGAGGAACGTGGACAAAGGAAATGCTAATATTAATCTGTAATTGAATATCATAGTAGGCTTGTTTTATACCCCAAGATTATTTGTTTTGATTCTAAGGAGGGTACATTGAAGAACATTCCCTGCTGGCTTCTCAGTGTGAGCTGACTGATCTTGTCTCCTTTCCTGTTAATCGATATTGTACTGTCCTGATGCAAGTTAAGGTAATCCTGGATTACAACGGGGTAAAGGGAAGAAGACTCTGATCCCTAATGTTCATGTGTAGTTCACTTAATATTTTTCTAATTTTTCTCAAATGTTTGTTTTTTCCTGTAGAAAACGGGTTGTTTTTGTGTGCCTGTAGCTTTACCTATTCCTGATGGTTATTTACAATCCTCTCTATTGCTCTAACATGAACAAAATGGGAAAGAAAAAAAAAAAAGAACAGGGCATTGTTGACATGTGTGTGTTTGATTTATTTACATCACTGCTTGCTAGGGAAATAGATGGAGCAGTTAATGGATGAACACCTGCTATTGGGTATTCATATGTCCTTAGTAAGCCTTCAGAAGCCTAAAAAGATTTTATTATCATTAGCTAATTGAAACTGAGTTCAAAATAAGAAATAATGGCTATCATTTTTCCTAGCGCTAAAGCTTGGATTCCCTCCCCAATCATTGTTTCTAATTGTAGCCTCATCTGCTTATTACATTTTCCTTCTTTTTCAAAAAATCTCTTGTAAATATTTTTGTATATAGTGTTAAGAGAGAATAGATCAATTTCAAGATATACCGGAAGCTGACTTTCCATAATAATAGAGATCATATCAGATCGTGTTATTTATTAGAAATTACACTGGTTCTGGGCTTTTAACACACATACACACACATGCTGCCCCCTCCACCCTCCTATAAATAACATTTTGTAAAGTTCTGGCTCTGTGGAAGATGATAGAATTTCTCCTCTTAATTCATTGGGGCCAGAACTTCCCCTTTACGTTTATACAGACTTATATAATAGAGAAGCACCGTTTTTCCTGTCTTTCTTTGTTTGAATCTGAGGTGGGGACATCTGCTTGTAAATGCTTCTGCTGCATACATGAATTCCTACTAAACTAGGTAGAGGTTTTTGTGGATGGCAGGAGTCACAACTGTTAATGACCAGTTTTGAACATCCATCAAAACTCTGGCATTTTTTTCAGGTTGATATGCAGCCCTTTTTCTGAGCCTCCAACACAATCTTTCTTCCTGAGACTTGGTGATATTTTACAAAATCTATCATATAACCTCAGTTGCTCTGGACATTTTCTTCTAGGTCTGGAATTCAAGAGTCAGCAGCACACTACTATCAATTGTGCTAAAAGATACTGACAAGTCATGTATTATGAGGTTTGACCTCTAGCCATGATATAAGAAGCCCGTGCAATGTGCCTTGAATTTCTGACCCTGAAAAACAAATAAAGAACGGAGAAAGTGTTTCTTCAGCTTCACTTCTTACAGGAATGAGCAGGAAATAACTGCCCTCTGGTTTATTGTAGGCACTGGTGGAATTTTCTTTCTCTATTCTCTTTATCTCTAAAGTATAAAAAAATACGTGCCCAGACTGCGAAGAAGCAGAGCAGATTGAATAGTAGAACATGAAAAACATGTGTTAATTCTCTTTACTGAATATAACCTAAATCTAGGAGAGTGTTTGGAAAATATCAGGAGTCCAATTAAAAAAAAAATACTCCTTACTTCAACTTAATGTTAATCTTTTACAGTGGCCTTGTGTTATAAAAATGCTTTAGTGACTTTAAAACTGAGATGAAAAAATGATCCTACGTGTGGGATAGTCTCTCACAGCATGTCCTGAGACAGCCAGTTGCTGAGGTCTTTGGGGTATTGCATTTTGCAGGCCTCCCAAACCAGCACAAACCATAACTGGGAAAAAGCAGAGGTGTAACTGCTGACGTGTAAAGTACTCTGTAAAATATCTGTCATGTGAGAGATGGTTCCAATAATAATTTTGCACGCACTGAATCTTTGATGTTAGGGAAGTGCTTATCTAGCTGTGCAGCTTCCTTCAGTAAAGGAAAGAAGGGACATTTCATGCAGGCTCTGTGTTTGGGGAATAGAAAGTTTCAACCCAAGAGTCCAGGGCACTCTACAGACTACTTCTTTTCAATTCAGTCCTAAAGAGGGACTGCAGAGCCTTGTTCTGTGTTTTGCCTTTCTTGATGGAAAGATAACCTGGGCAATCTGCAAACTGTGCAAATGAGGGCCTAGAGCCAGTTTGGGGTGCAGCCCTGTAGGGTACGTGAAATGAAATGGGAAGGATTCAGGCCCTTATCTAATGTTATTGCTCAATGAAAATTGGAAAGCTTTGCAAAACAATTCTTAAAGTGCATATTAATTTTATACAGCTCAGGTGTTGCAAGCAGTTACTGTGCACTAACGCACTGAACAGGCATTCAGTAAAGACTGATAAACTGTGTAGAAAGGAGAAGAGCCAGAGGATTCTTCAAAAAGTTAGGGTGAAAAATAGTTGGATTTAGTTGCAATTCATCCACTTTACAATTTAAGCATAGAGTAGATAAAATTTCTTTAGGATTTATGTGGAACTTCCAATTAAACCAGTGTTTTCTGCAAATTGTAGTAAATAAAAGTGATTACAAATTGTGATACTCTATGACAGTCTTATGGTAACAAAAAATGACCTAAATTTCACATAGGTTACTTACATGAGGACTAGCAACGAAACTAAAGAACAAACATGTTTAAGGAGGGTTTGATCTTACTCGTAACTATGTATGCCACCATAACGTGGAGTCAGCTCTAATTTATGTATTACTGAACCGTTAGTGGAATTAGCTTGCAAAAAGAGGAGTAGCCAATACAAGAGGACAATAAAGTCATCAGTAAGGTTTTGAGTGAAGCGTTTTGATTGTTTCTCTGGAGTCAGCAGAAAGTTCTCAAATTCTCTGTATTAATGCATTGTTTTTCTGTCCAAGACAATGAGGAATACTCGTATCCCACATTTTCATTCGTTCTCTGCCCCAGATCAATGAGGAATTTCTTGTGACCTTTCCTTCATCTTCTTCCTCCTCCCCTTAGGCCCTCAAAAATTACTGCACAGTTACAGATACGTACTGTACAAAGTATGGGTGTACCTGGATCAAAATGCAGTTGCTGGGTCAGTTACACCTAGTCATGTTTTTCAATTTCATAGTTGGCACTGTTACTGGATTTTCTTGATGAAAAAGCATAAAGGCTTCAAAGCGACTTCATTTTAAGGCCTATCAGATGCCAGACGTAGAAAGTCAGATGCTCATATGCCCAGCTCATAGTGTCCGTATGCTGTAACTCAGTGCACAATTCTGCAGAAATTGCCAGTCTGTCTTCAGTCTCTTCCAGGGTGCCCCCTGTGCTGAGCTAGAGACAGGGCATCATCCTGCTTTACCAGTGTGCTTCTGACATCAGGTTGCCATTTGGGTATGGCTTTTACGTTCTCAGAGGTGATTAGAAAGCAAGTGCTAGCGCAGGAGACAAGGTCAAGGAGTCAAGGTTTTACTTCTCGTGCATGCTCCATGGGAGTGTGGTTTCAGACTCATCCTCATGGGGAGGTGTGGTGCTCCCTTAGCAATCACTTCTCCTTTCTTTCTTTTTGCTGAGATTTCCCAACATGATCATCTGAAACAAAATTAACTGACTGTGAGATACTGAACTGGAGTGACAGCACAGCCTTGGCATTGGAAAGTACTATACTGCCCTACCTTTACTGATTCAGAAAGTGGTTTTATAGTTTGTTTTTATAAAAACTCACTATAAGATATAGTTTCTTAGTGTAGTTGGTAAACTGCCTGCCTTTTAGTCAAACACATCTTTAAAAATATGATGCATCACCTTACAAAGACAGTAGAAGATTTTTCCACAAAAATCCATATCTTGCCCCATAAATAAGAACACTAAATGATGAGTGCTTCCTAAATTATACACATCCCTGGATGTGATGTCCTTCTTGCTGGATTTTTGTTAAGAAACAAAATACAATTTTTATTGAGATCAATAAAAGATTAAGGTGACAAAGTGATTTATCGGTTGTACTGAATGCTCTCTTTTTCCCCAACAACAGCACAACCAAATGAGAAAAAAGAGGATGCCATGAAGTGTTTTCTATTTAGCTTTGATTTTACTTCGGGTCCTTGGAAAACTGGGAGAAAGAGCTAAGCCATTCATCAAACCTTAAAATAGTGCTTAAAGTGAGTAGGTGCTGCTCTGGTCCTCAAACTACAACATACGGAGGAACTGACTGTGTGACCCACTGCACACCACAGTCCATGGAAATCCTCCCATTAATTCCAATAAACATCACTCCAGTACTGCATAATAAAAACAGGAGAGAAACCAACTTAGCTGTGCATGAGGGGTGGTGCTCACCATCGAGTCTTTTGATTACTGCAAAAGCCAGTTTTCCTTCTTGATGTATGGTTTGATGTGCCTCCAAAGAAAACTTTATTTAAAAGCTCTCAAAGAGGGATAGATTAAATGTCCCTGGAAAAAGATCCCCCGAGCGCCCTTTTTCCCTTAGGATCCACATCTCAGGCTGGTTTCCCTTTGTGTGAATTTAAGTAGGGTCTGTAACAAAGCAGTATGAAACCTGCTGTTTCTGACTCCTGCAGCTCCTCCCTAGGGTTGGCAGAATTGCTTTCAGGGACGGATCCCACGTGTATCAGGGTAGGAAATGAAGCAGTGCTTTGCTGAGCTGTGGCTGAGCACTGCAGATGAGGTATCACCACCGGTGCTCTGAGGAGCTCCGGGCACAGCAGGGGAGGCTTCAGAGGCGCTCAGGATTGATCTAACCTGACTCCCACTGCAGAAAATGTTTTCACCATCTATTAATTATGTGGGAAATACCTAAATCTGCTTCTGTCTTGTCTGAGAAGGATAATACTAGAGGAATTGGTCTGCACCCTTTGCGAAGCTGTTCACACTTCTGTCTGGCCGCTTGCAGCCCAGCCCAAACTTAGAAAGAACGGCAGCATGAGTACAGGCCATTGTGTAGTTCTGCAAATTGCTATCAACTGAAAAATAGGTTTTGCATACGTGTCAGCAGACAGACCTTAGTGCTCTTATAACACAACGTGAAAAAATGAAAAAATACATCTCAAGTCCTAAAAACAGGATGCCAACTCTATGCAGAAGTAAATTTTACCACTTAAATAAAATCAGTGATCCACACCTCACTAAACACAGGTTCAGTCAAGTATATAGCATAAAACTTAACCATTTATAACCATTTATAAATGTGTTTATTACCGTGCACTGCTTTTAAATAACATTTTAAATTTGTATATGTTTTTACTGTGATATATTCTTAATCAATTTCCTAGAGTGACATTGCAACGTTTTACATGAAATTTTATGTCAAGTGTAATTTAATCTTAATTTCTAATATCAGGTCCTTCCCACTAACTAATGTTTTATACATATTTATTTCCACTGTTGCAGTGTCCTAGAAATTGTTGATACCATTGATTGGAAGCAAAAGCACAAAATTTCATATAAAGGTATTCAAGGTGTGGATGTAGATGAGAAGTCTCAGGCCCGTTTTCATGGTAGGCTTCTTCACAACTGTTAGAGAGGTGTTTTTCCATAAGGCCCCCTGTCTTTCAGCAGCCAGATTCCAGCCTGTTGAACCTGCTGCTGGTACCAGCCATCAGCATTTCTTGGCCTTTCAGGAGCCCGGCTTGGTTTCTTCTCTTTCCGCCAATTGCAAAGGTTATGAGCAGCTGTAGGAGGCATGGCAGGAGGAGGATGCCTGTGCCACACGAGCCTGGCAGAGCAGGGACTGTGTTGTGCCCGTGCCCCTGCTCACTCTCCACAGGCTGCCTGCGCTGTCCCACTTCAATGCATGCCAGAGTTTGATGCACTTCAGCAGCACTGGAGTATCACTTTTTGCCTGATGGCTCTTTGATGCACCTGAACAAGGAATTTTTGTTCACTGCTTGTACTGACCGTCTCAACTGGGGATATGGAGTTTAAGTTCCTGGCAGGCTCAATCCCTAAAGAAGGTGTGGAGTCGGAGAGAGTTAGGTATGGAAACTGTGGCCACGTAAATACCAGTGAAAAATGCCTGGAAAAAGAATATCAGTGCAACACGCTAATGGTCTGGTGTTAGAAACAAAATAGCACCAGATTTTTCGAATATGGAATCAAAAATTATTGTGGACAGAAAATACTTCCTATATGCTTTTTATTCTCATATATTCTCAGCATATTCTCTTACATGCTTTTTTATTCTCATTATAGAGACTGTTTGGGTTTGTTTGTTAGTTTGTTGTAATCGGGCTTAGTAACTCCTGAGACATCAGTCTCAAGTAACCATCTGTAAGTTGCTTTAAAGCAAAAACTGACTTTTCAGTATGCATGTTTATCCAGTGCTATCAGAGAGGAAGACCTGTGAAATTTGTAGTGTGTCTTTGAACTAGAGAGAATCTCAGCTGCCAAATTAATTTGTTGGGATGCTGCTGCTTTGGGGCATTCTGCATACATAGAACAAAGTAGTCTGTGTGTTATGGTATGGCACACACTGTGCAACTTCAGAGGGAAGCTCACAGGTGCTTTCTTGCAATAGAGGAGAACAAAAGGAAAAGGGGTAGAACAGGATACTTCAGTCCAGTTGTTAGTTTGATTTTTCTGGACACTAGTTTCTGCTCTTAACCTTCTGTATGACTGTTGGCCAAGTCATTTACATATCTTTGAGCCCCAGTTTCTCCCACGTAAAGAGAGCTAACAGCATTGCTTTACTTTACAGACGTGGGTTTTCAAGGTAAATGAAACTCAGAATTAGGTTTTAAAACTCCATTTTAAGCTACATGGCCATTAAAATAATGAGATAAAAACAGGTTTATTATAACTACTGAGGAATTTTTGGTTTTCCTCTGAAACAACTATGCTAGTTTGGCTTAGCTATGCATTCAAAATTGTGGGAATGCAAGCCTGCGCAAGCATGTTTATGTTCTTTCTTTGGCATATTAGCCTGGCCAAGGAAGCATGTAAAGGGTGCTGTAAAACATTTTCTTGTCTTAAGGCCATCTTGAAGCACAAGCAGGGAAGCTTCTATCTTTTTTTAAAATACGATGTAGGTCTTTAGCACCAGGGTGTGATGTGGGTTGTGTTTCCCCTGCATCGTCCTTCATGTTGTCTTCACCTTTCAATTTGGTAGAGGTAGAAGCTACCAGGCTAAATGCACATTTTTGTTATCCCGCTATGTCTTCCAACTGAGATAAACACTTGCTTGTCTCGATCTTCTCTTTCTTACTGCAGAGAGAAAGCACGTTGACATCATTTTCTCTTTATGCATCCTGTGCATGTTAATGAATGTGTTCTCTATGCTTTGTTCATTTTGTGGTGCTTTCCAATGTGATAGTAATCAAAATTATGTGTAGCAAAATGGTAACGACAGCATGTGAATTGAAAGGTCTTTACCCATACATGGTCAAATGATTTTGTGCAACATTTGGAAAAAGCAAGAATAGCTCCAGTGCTGTGAGGAGATCTGACTTGCATGGAGTTATTTGGAGCAAAATACAGGCAGACATGGAGCTCTTATCTATAGACATGTTAAAATAAAGAAACAGGACACTCGTGATACTCGTGCTTTACATACGTTGTTTGGCTTGGTTAAGGAGTGCTAGGAGAGGATAGAGGATAAATAGAAGCCCTGTTCCAAACAGAGATGGGTTTTGCTTTGATGATGGGCAGGATTCGTTGTGCTATGCAGAGGTATTTTGAAACATGACACTACCTAAAAAGTGTCTTTCACTGGTGTCATTGCAGGAGGACATCTCTCCTTTGTGCACTTCATACAGCTGCCTGAGTAGCAACAGTACCAGATGACTGTTTAGGTCATGGTCTCAATATTTATGTATTAATTACTCAGATTTGCATAAAAGCAAAGCAATTTTAGTAACTCTTGTAAAAACCCTGTAAGCCAAAATGGCTGTTGATGTCAAAGATCCATCCGCTTATGGGCTCTCTCTGCGCCTTTCTTTCCATATAAAATTCTACTGACTCCTCCTTGGGGAAGGAAGCTGGCATTGTAAAAAGATCAGGTAAAGAGAGGAGAATAATAATGGCAGCATTAGCAAAAAGCTCGGTGTAATACCACTGCTTCTGCCACAGTTCCTCTGTCGTCCCTAGCAGGTTCCCTGAAGCAAGATGCAATATATCTCCTGGTTTGAATATTTCATTTCCAGGGGTACATCTGCTTTTCTTTCATGTTATATTCAGCGTTACCTATTTATAACACTTTTTAAAACCAATTTTCCAGCTTCTTGATACGGTACAAGAGAAACAGAAGCCATGTATCAGTGTGAAGATAAAAGGCGTGAGGAAAAGAGGAAAGTAATAATTGGTTGCAAATCAAGTTATGAACCTAAAGCAAAAATAAAAGTGGAAGAAAGAGGGAAGAGAGTTTTACAACCTCAGTAATAGCAGGAATTACAATGTGCTGTGTACGTTCGGTTTTTACTTTTATACCAAGTTAGTGGATAAGGATATTTATCTGACGTTGTTTGCTCTACACATAAACTCTTCTGATTTAGATGATAGATAGAAACCATTTATACAGATAAACACAGTAGGGGTCTAAACATGGATCCCTGTGGAACACCAGATGTGAGTAAATGAACATTTGATTTTCCTCTTTTCTGCCTCTGACAACCTGATGGATAAGAAACCATCTCCTGAATTCCCTTAAAACCTGATAGCACTAATGCAGATAATAACATAGAGTGAGATATGGTATTTATTAAATCTGCTCTCTAAATATTAATATGACAGCAGCTGTGATCTTTCTACTCTCTAAGTGTACTCTTTAAGCACTGTGTCACTTGCTAACAAAGATAAATGCACAGGGCTGATGTAGAGGGTTTAGGACCACAGGGATATTCAAATACTTAAGATTCATGCAATTTAGAAATTAATATTCTACATCACAATTGATTAAATAAAAGGAGTGTGAGAAATTTACAAAATTGCTTTTAAAATGGAAACAGACTGTGTGAACAGAATAAAAAGCAGCTATGTTAATTCTTTTTTGTCCATTGTCCCAGGTGGATCTAATGCTAACCACTGAAGAGTGTATTAGCAAAAAGGAGCTTTAGTATTTCCTAAGTTAGAAATACCATCTCTGAAGTGTCAGCAGTTTTATATCCATTTTTCTCTCCCTCTCCATTTCCTCCATGTCTCGGAGATGAAATTCTTACAGAGGAAAAGGCCACGAGGGGCCATGTCTTGGCCAGATGCTTTTATTCACTCTGTCATGTCTTTTCCAGAGCTAACTGTCAAACACGCTTGTAGCTCAAGCTTTCCTGGGTGCCGTGGGGGGACTGCCAGTGCCGTGACTTTTTACCCGAAGTTAAGCCCGGCACCTCCTTCTTGCCAAGACGTCCACAGGCCCAGCACCTCTCCCTGCTCGGTGTGCTGCTTCTTTATCAGCCCAGTTTGATGGGCCAGGCTGAGCTGGGCTTCACATTTACCGGTGAAAAAGCATGGTGAGGGGCAAGGCCCACATTTGCACAGGCCGCAATCCTAGTTTCTTTTGATTTCTTCTGGTTTCTTTTGGTTTCCTTGTGTATCTGGGAGAGAGCTACAGTGTCCAAGCAAAACCTGGAGCCGTGTTGGGATTTGTGTGGGCTCGAGGTGGTGTTCAGCACTGATGTCCTGCCAACTTTTGGGATCCCACATTACATTGAGTGTAGGGTGCTCTGTGTGTTCAGTTGCACGCATGGAAGCAGAGGGCCCGTTTGATTCATAGCAGCTTCTGTGGAAGGAAATGTCCACAGTAAAAAGTCCCACTTGTTTTCACCAAGGCAGGACTGCTGAGACTGTACCAGGCAAAAGGGGGAGACTTCTTGGAGACTTCCTTGCCAGCACCGTGGAGAATCCTCTCAGCTCAGCATTTTCCAGCCAGCCATCTGGCTGGACCCTCACTACAAGAAGGACATCGAGGCCCTGGAGTGTGTCCAGAGAAGGGCAACAGAACTGGTGAGGGGTCTGGAGCACAAGTCCTGTGAGGAGCGGCTGAGGAAGCTGGGGTTGTTTAGTCTGGAGAAGAGGAGGCTCAGGGGAGACCTCATTGCACTCTACAACTTCCTGAAGGGACATTGTGATGAGGAGGGTGTCAGCCTCTTCTCCCAGATAGCTAATGGTAGGACTTGAGGAAATGGCCACAAGTTGTGCCTGGGGAGATTTAGATTAGATATCAGGAAAAACTTTTTCTCTCAAAGAGTGGTCAGGTACTGGAAAGGCCTGCCCAGGGAGGTGGTGGAGTCACCATCCCTGGCGGTGTTCAAGAAGTGCCTGGGCAAGGTGCTACAAGATATGATTTAGTAGCTCAGTGGGTAGTATTGGTGATAGGAGGACGGTTGGATTAGATGGTCTTATAGGTCCTATCCCACCTTGTGTTTCTATGATTCTCTGATCTTTGATTTGAGCTGTTGTGTTTCTGGGTACCTGTGGACCTCTTCGGTCTGATGTTTCTGGGGGTGCTGAGCTACCTGCTGGGCTTGGGCAGCACACTCAAACCTAGCGTGAGAGTGCAGTGACATAGAGGCTAGCTGCCCCCTGCAAGTGAGCTGATCAGTGATACAGGCTGATTTCAGTAAACACCGTCACTGCTGCTCAGAATAATGCTGCTGTGAGGAGTGAAGAGCTAATTGGCTTTGAAGGAAATAACCCACGCACAATTTGTACCACTCCACTGCTTAGAAACTGGACCATGGATAATTGAGATGGTATGAAACACCTACTGCCTCATGCTCACAATTTTTGGATCCATTAACTCCTACAGTGTCTGGTGCCTACCTGCAGGAGGATGGTACAACAGCTTAGTTCATTATAAACAATTCTGCCCCATTTGCTTTAGAATTTTGTGGCTGCTAATCCATAAATGTGTAGAATGCAAATTTGCAAACAAAGGAGCTTGGAGACAGTGACACATTTCTGCAGTCCACTGTTCAGTACGGTGTTAAAGGTGAAAATTTTATAAGAAGAACAAAGTTTCCACACAGGTGATTTCATGCTGTTACTTGAAGCTAAAAGTGAAGAAGCTTGTGGATGGTTTTGGGGGGTTGTTTAGGTTTTTATTTTGCATTGTTCTCTTTGGTTGTGGCTTTTTTTTTTTGAGGACATGAATCACAGAAAACTAATCTGAGCTTGTGTATTCTATTCCAAAATAAAATTGAAGTTTGATGTGGATTATGGGAACGTAGAGTTTGTGGTCAGTATAATTACACTTGATTTTATACAAATAAAAAATTGAGTGAATTCTGTTTTACTCAATAAAAATGTTACTCAACATTGTTATTGCTACTCCTGTTCTGCTCATTGGGAAGTGGATGGAGGGAATGTCATGGTGCTTATGACAAAAAACCTAAGCCGTTATTGAGCAGTGTTATTTTAAATACAATTGTGATATCAAATGAGGGACAGATTTTCACAGAAGGAGAATTTTATCTTAACCCAAATCATACATCTTAAAACTTTTTCTTCTCACAGATTTTGTTCAATGTTATATTTTTAAACCTTCCCACAGCACTTCAGCATGCTGATAGTTTGGGTGCCTTGCTCCCAGATGACGCCAAACTCTGTCTCACTGTTAAGTAACCAGCAGATTTAACAGCATATTCTGTATAGGGTATTTTTTTAGATTAAAAAAAAAAAATCAAACATTTTTGATACATAGTTCATAAGAACTTCGTAATGTGGAGATCCAAACTCCTGTAAGGAAATTTAACTGTACTGATAGTAGGTTTGGGTTTCTTTTTTTCTGTTTATGGATCCCTTACAATAAATCCTCAGGTGCCTAGGAGTCCACCATTTGAAAAACACTTTTCTAGGTTAAAGTAGTCTCAGAATAGGTCAAAATATATTTTTAAAAAGAAAATGTCTTTCATCGGATCTGATAAAGTTATGCTAACCTCTGTTTTTCAACAAAGCTAGCAACAGTGTGATTGCCAGGAAGGGCAGTAATGAGGGTCCTGACGTTAAGATGAAAGAGGAAGCCCTCTCAGAATACTGAAAACTTTTATTTTTACCTGGCATTTGATATGATTGGTTTTCACTTTTTTCACTAGTACAAGCCTAGATGAGAAATTGCTCATTAGAAACGGTAGCCTGAGTAACAATTTCTATCAAATGAAGTAGTTGCCGTATTTTTTTTTAGTCTGGGTCTGCAAGAGGCTGATCCAGCCTAATGGGAAGAGAGAGCAGCGGCATTATTCATAGCAATATGTAAAGTACCCTCTTGGGCTCACCCTGCATTTTATCTTTCATTATCAAATTGACACTCCTGCATGGGTAGATTCATTTTCTGGCAGGGAATACCACAGGCTATATTTCTGTGCTTTTTCTCCCTCCATCCAGGCTTTCTCTCAGTGCCTTGGTAAATCATCACGTTAAATCATTAATAGTGAAGAAAGGCATGCTACGTAAGCAATTATATACTGATTAATGTCTAAGCTAAATCCCTCTCTTCAAAGATATTGCTGACCTGCTGAGTATCTCCATCACATTCGTTTTTCTTTGTTCTTTGGTAGAAGATGGTGGCTTAACAGCCTGAGTGCAAAGGCAGGAGCCTTCGTAATCTGAGGTCCTCATGCTAAGTGTTGAACGTGAGTGGCTGACGTTTCATCTCAAGGGAAAAAAAAGGGTGGGGGGGGCAGGACACAAGGGCTGAAAACCTTCAGTAAAGCTGTATCTAGGTGATGTGGCTCTGTATGCACCCACCGAGCTCCCATCCTCGGTGACTCTGCGGCAGTTCCATGGGTACTGGCAGTGACAGGAGTGCTGGCGGAGCTGGGCCATTAGTGTTGGAAGCACTGCATCAACTCAGCCTGCCATGAGTAAGCATGGATGACACTGTGCACAAGGTGTCAACAGCCATAAGTGCTTTTCTCAGCGTAGCTCCCAAAACCAAACAGGCATTGGCTAACGTCGGAATGGTTTGAATCACTTCGTTATCCACGTGTTAGAGTCTGTACAGTGCAGGCAGGGAAACAACAGAAAGAAATCCAGACTGGTGAAGAAAGGTGGCATTTAAGGGAAAGAGATGAAATCTCAGGTGCTTTGCTAACGATGCAAAGACAATGTATAAAATACAGAAACAGTTGGAATTCCCCATGGTGTCTGTGATTCTCTAGCTGTACAAATGCAGTGGTTGCATCTGTATGGTTATTTTACAGGTTAAAATCATTCTGAAGCAGTAGAACAGAAAACCTTCTGTAATTTAATGTCAGTCAGCCTTCCTGAGCAAAGGAGGACACTGGATAGTCACCCACTAAATTCATGAGCATCTCTTCCTGCTTTGTGCTAACAATTTAAATGCAATGATTTCTCTTTGCTGCATGCATTAAAGGTTTAACCTCCTACACTGAAAAGTGTGCTCACAACAGTGACCTTATGCCATAAAAATGTAACTCTGCTATTAGTTCTTCGGGCTGTAGGTGGTGGTTTCTTTCTGTGCTGAAGGGTAAATTACGGACAAGTGACATTCATGTGCTTAGTAGCTAAAGAGAAAAAGGAAATAGCAGTATTGTGCATCTGCTGACAAAAATATATATTTATGTTTATAGTATTTTAGACAGTTTCTGTTTTTAAATCAGAAATAAGTATTGAAATGTCTGACAGGTTTCACCTCCTCCGCCACAGAAAATAAGAACCTAAGACCAATCTCTTCTTTTTCCCTTAGATGTGCTCCCCATTCCCTTGCATTGGGATTGGAGTAGAGAGCACAGTTCAGTACAGTCGTGCTGTAGTCAGGACCGGAAGGGTGGTAGCGTGCCAAAGGGTATTTTCTGTAACATCAGACCCCACTTGGCCTCTCTGCATTGAAAGAATGGTAACAAGAGAAATGTGGCCTTGCAAACTCTTCTTTTTTGAAGTTTAATCTGCAAGGTTCACAGCTTTGGCTTTGGTATCCACGTATCGACCTTTGATTGCTGGGAAGTGAGTCCAGCTTTGTACCAGGGACAGCTATCTCTGTTTATTATGTAGCAGAAATGAAAATACACCTTCTACCTTTCTCAGGGGTATGCTTTTGGTCATACCCACTGAGGTGAGAAACTAGCACTTCGGAATTGTTACTCAAGCTGCCTTTTGGCTTATTAGTGCTGAAATATTCACCAGATACTAGTTTCTGATTATGCCAGCATCCTGTGCCAGGTTCTGTTATAGCCCTAGGACCACACTGGATTGTGTGGGTTGAAATGGAAGTTGAGTGCATCTTCAAAGGTATTCTGATGCTGTACTGAACACAAGTCCAGCAAGAAAGGACCAGATCCTTTTGCTTTCAACAGCTAATCTTTGCTGTTTCACACATACCCACAGCTCTGCACATACTTACTGTTATTCCCTTTGTTACGTTAGAGGTTTGTTTGTGAAACAAACATTTCTCTGGAATTTGAACTTTGTGCTATGGTATTTCAGCTATTGTGGTCCATAGTTTTTGGGCAAGCTAATTACTTGCAAATCCTCTTACCTGTTTTTCCAACTGAAGTTATTCAAAACTTGGCAAGGTCTGGCAAGGGGATTCCAGAAATGTGGTAATTAGAAGTTGTTATTGGTGTTATAAGATACCATGATATTATATCTGAGTAAGAATTTGTGGTTGATAAAGAAGGACTATAGTAAATTGTGCTAAGTGTGCGCTTCTTGAAAGTGCCACTGCTCAAATGCTCCTCTCCTTCCCCCAGCACCTGTTACCACTCCATCTGTTACCAGGCTAAGAAAATCTATATTCCGTGCAAGTCTGACTGTACTGGTAATAAGCATTAAAGTACCACAGGCAAAACCGTCCTGGTGCCTTGTGGTAGGGCTCCCAGATACTCTGCTGCAGAAGAGATGAGCGCAGTACCCCATAGCTGCTTCCCAGGCAGTCTGATGAGAAAGGTCCTGGCCACATACCCTGGGGCACAAGCTGCACTTGATGTTGAGGTGGGTGGGAGGAAGGCAGCTTTCTGCTAGCTCTTACCCTAGTGCAGGCACAGTGCAAGATAAAGGAGATCATTAGCCCTCTGGATGAGCTCCATTTAATAGAGAGCAGCAAGCACCTAAAGTGTTACAGTATGTTGGGGCTCGTGAGCCTAGGCACAAACAAAAGTATGAAATATTCATTGCTGCAGTAAGTATTTCTGCAAAGAACACTTTGTTGCACGCAGTGTTTCACCATTTCTTGTTCCTTTTCTCCTTCTCTGTTGTTTGTTTTCATCTAATGCTTTAGGGTGGAAAGGTCCATTAAAAAATAGTTTTATCTTTGAATATACTTTTCATCCCTTCTTTTCCTCCTCCTCTCTTCCTCTCTCTCACACACACGTATTCCAAAAGCACAAAACCAAATCACCCTCCAGATGAGGAATCCTGAGCACACCAGAGTTTGAATTACTGACTGGATGGATGACACTGCTCTTGGTGCTTTTCAGAGAAGGCTGGCTGACTTATAGGAAAACTAATGAGCCCATTCAGGTTTTCAATGTAAGGTGAAACTACAGGGAACTAGCAATAAACAAATAAGATTTTAGGGGCTTTCACTGTTGGGGGGGGGGGGGGGGGGGGGGGGGAGAAGCCTGGCATGGGAATAGGGGAGGCAAGAAAAGGTATCTCTGCTCCCCAAGAAAAGCAAACAGGCTCTAAACACTCCAGAAGAGGCATAAAATTAAAAGCACTTTGAGGCAGAACATTCTCCCCTGAGAGATGTTTGGAGAACGTAATGCCAGTAAATTCAGTGTCTTTTTAAAAGTCTGTTCATTTTACCAGCTTCTTCAATGATTTGAGAAGTACAATAGGTCATAGACAGTGGTGGAGCTCAGGGCACATATGATCCCTTTGTTTTACTGTTCTTGCCTTTGGCTAGTTGTCTCACCCCTTTGCAAATCTGTGTTTAGCCTGCACCCCGTCCCCCCCATTTTTTCTCTCTGTACATTTCTACTGTACCTTGTGCATCACTTGAGAGAGTGCAGCATCACTTCCATCGCCATCCTGCTGCATACCTGCTTGATTTCAGCTAGTGCTTCAAAGTGCTAATGTGATAAAAAATCAAGTTCATAAATGTTTTTATTGGGACAAACAATAGGCCTTCCAAATTTTGATTCTAGCGATTGTCCCATTTTTGGGGGGCCTAGATTTCAAATTTGCCAGTCTGTCCCCTAAGCTGCCATGTCCTTAATAAACTGGTAGTATTAAAAGGGAAGGAATTGCTTGTACGGGGTTGGATCTGTTCCTGGAGCAGAAACTCAGTTGCTAAATTCTAAGGAAGAGAATTGAGGCTTAGGGAGCCAAAGCTTGTTCAGTCGATCAGAAAGCAGAAAAGCACAGGGTGGGTTGTTGCATGAAACACTGTCAAGAAGTGTGTTTTAAGCTGACCATAATCATGCATTAACCTTTCTGATCATGCTGGAAATTCTATGGACTCTGCCTCACAAACTTTCTGGCTTTCATGGATGGATAGCGTTTACAAGCATCTATATATTTCCCGGCTAAATCAAACCCCAAAATGTCTTCTGGGCTGAGATGTAATTTATATTATCAAAACTGCAGGACCCACTAAATCTAGAGTAAATGGAAAGTGACTCAAACAGTTTTTATTTAGAGATGTAGTGCAGAGCAAAAAATAAAACTTAGATTACCAATTGATGATAGGCATTGAAGATAATCCTGTGCAGCCAGAGCCAGAACAGCACGTCACAAGGATAGAAGGAAAAAGCAAAGACATTATTTGTTAAGAAAATAAACAATTTTAAATCTTGAAGATCAAGCTATTAAGCAATAGAAATGAATGTGAGTGGTGCAGCAGTAGAACAAGGCAGAGGTATGTGAGATGCCTTTAGTTTATCCCAGGGTTCTGAAAATGTAATTTTAATGTTGCTGCTGTTTTATTACTTATACTCAGTAATATTTTTGATAGGCAGGATGTTTCCCAGATCTCCGAGGAGTGGTCCAGACTTCACATTTAAAAATAGATGGGGAGAATATTCAGGGAACGTTAACTTCAGGCAGGACTTTCTGCTCTGATTGACAGAATTCATTACAGGAGGTGTGTTAGGGTTTTCATGCTCTTGCAACTTCTTAGCTGGCCTTTCAGCCTGACTTCTCGAAGGGTGGTTCAGCCCAGCTTCCCCTCCATCCTCTATTCTATTTTCCTGGTCTTTAAGCAGCATCACAGAAAACTAATTTTAGTTATTTTCTTATATGAAATCTAGCTGGTTACAGATTCTCTATTAAATCCAATTCAAAATATAACCTCACCTGAGAAGCAGCTGTTATTTCCTCTGCTGTCACTCAGCCTTGGCCTGTGGGGACTCCCCAGAGCCCAGTGGGGTCCATGGCCGCGCATGCCCCAGCCATAAGGTAAGTGCCACGGCAAATTTAGTCACACCTCCTTCTGGAATTGCCAGGGTTTTGCACATCCCAGGGCAATACCCACAAACATGACAAAATCAATCAGAGGCAATGGCAAAGTGTGCGCTGGAAGACCTGCTGTTTGAGGAGGTCTCCCAAGAAAGGAATTTCCCTGCTTAACCTAACAAAGCATCTCGGGCAGGTTCTGTGGAAGGCTGGCTGGGAGTCTTAAGTGGGTCTTTATTTATTTAAAAGCTTTATTTTAAAAAGGAAGCAACAAGAAACCTCCCCAGGCATTTCCAGATGCAAAGATTCATGAAGTGTGGGTGTATTTCAAAGTTGTTTGAAGCTGATAAATGTTTTCAGATGGTTGTGACTCAGTTCCAAGTCAATCCTTGTTAAATTGAAGGTAAGTTCGTAGGTATTGGTCCATCAGTTGCCGATACCAAAGGTTCCAAGGTGATGCTCAGAAGAGAAATCTCACACACATTAACGTTAATTTGGAGGTCTGCCTAGAAAATCAGAAAGGTCCTTGTTGGTCTTAAAAACCTGTGAATCGATAACAAGTGCTGGGAAGGTCACTGGTCCCAGATCAAAGGCTAGCTATCAGGCCATCTAGCAGATCTACTAACACTTCTTTATTGTAAGGAGGTTAAAATAAATTCTGTATTTGGTTGTCAGGTATTGTTCAGCCTCTTTTCTTCCCCTCGAACAGTTTCATGTAGATGTTCTCTACCTGCAGGCTGTTCCTGAAAAAATTATCAGCTGCTCCAGAACACCACAGGGCTTATCAGGAGCCCATCCGGAATATTTCCCAAAGTATAGTGCAACGAGCAGCATAGCAGCTCTTCAGTCTGAATGCCTTATGATTTATGAATAAGCATGGTTCCCATTAAGCTGCAGAAAAGGGATAGTGTGTTTCACCCTGTGCTGAGAACCCCATTTGTTTCCGTTCCTGTCAGCAGTTTGCATAAGTGAATGATTTTATTTCATGTGAGAGAGAAGGCAAAAAAACAAGTTATCTCAGCAGTGGAAGATTTGTCAAATAAAGCTTTTAATAATGGTGTTATTTGACAGTTTTATAGTGCTTCAACTTCTGAGCAGTTTGAAGGTGGTAGGTTTTCAATAAAAATTAAGTCCTTATCTAAAGTAAACTCAGTCCCTGTTGTTTTAAAGAACTAGTCTTGGCTGCATCGGAGCCCCTTAATCTACTATTGAAAGTAAATCTCAATCCTTTTCTGTATTAATATATCTTGCAATCCATCATCAGTAGGTGTTCTGTGTATTTTTTTGCCCTAGTATATCAAGGTGGCCTGATAAACCACCTTCCTAACCAAACTTGTTGGGTGATCATTATGTTTCTCACAAGAATAAATTATCCAGTGTAGTTCTCTGCAGCTTTCTTAAATAGTCCAGCAGTGTTTCCAGTCACTTTTACTTATTTCTTTAATTTGTTTAAGGGGTCCAGTAAGTTATTCAGGTGAGGAGAGAAACAAGAGGGAAGTTGCTGGTTTTCACAAGGTCAGAGTTAATCCTATCTGTGTTCATAAATCATTGCACATCACAGGATGACCACATAGTGACTGAGAACATGTGAATGGGAAACCGGATCTGCCCGGAAGGAAGTTCCCTTGTTGCTGCTTAAAGATTTTCAAAAGAATCTGAAGCTGCTTGAAATTCCTTGCTAGTTAAATAAACATAAATGTAAAGAGTTGTATTATGTATAGATCTGCTGTTTTCTTACAAAAGATGGTTATCTTCACCATTGTGCAGAGGTGTTAGATTTTTAATGCAGACCTTGAACCAAAGCAGTTTCTGAGAGAGAAAGGGCTCTATAATCTTCATAAGTGTTTGATTCGGACAATCAGAATAATAAACTGTGGTGTGCGCAGCAGTGATATAGCTTAGATCTAAATTACCTGTTCAAGTCCATGTATAGAGATGTTGTGAGAGCTGAGATTGGAAGCAAGCGGGTTGTGCCTCCAAATGGTCCTACAACCTTGCTTCACTCTAGTTGTTTAGAGGCAAACTAGCTCTGCTAAGCACAAAGCTCTTTCTCATGCTTAGGAATTCATTTTATGTATTGATTTATCAAATGGTGTTTACAGGAAGAGTGCTCAGCTGCTGTATACCTGCTAAAATTCATTCCTGTCCTTTGCGTGTCAGACAGATCATCTTGCATCCCACTGATTTCAGCTAAGTTTCAGGAGTCATTAGGTGAAGCCTTTCTACTGGCTCCTCTCATTGGCAATGTTGTTAGAACCAAACATACATATGGCGTGTTTTCAAATGCAGTGCCACGGTTTTCATTCCAGAGATCTCACAATCTGGTCCAGTAAACTGAATGAAAAGAAAACAGAAGCGGAAGGGAGAAAGGACAGAAAACCAGCAACAAGATTGTTAGCTTATTTGCTGAAGCTCTTTTTCCAGACCGGTGTCTCCCCTAAGAGGGCTTAGGGGAATTTATAATTTCTTCTTGTCACTGGAACTTGCTGAAAAATATCTGTTAAAGCTCTTGGAAGAGATTGCTATGTTTTAATGCCTTGAAATCTTACAGTATGCTTTAGAAAAGATTTATAGGTTAGGTGTACTTTGTCCTGTCCTGTCTCCCCTTCTAGTATTCATTCAGGGTGTGCCAGCTTGGCATAAGGAGCACCCGTGTAGTTAAATCTGCCTCTGTTTAGTTTTAGGGACATCACTCTCACTGTTATCCAGTGACTTTGATTAGCAGGGATCAGAATGAGTCATTCTGTATTCAACAGCTCCTTCACATTGTCAGGCCCTGGAGAAAAGGGGGACAAAGCCTGGTTTGTATTTACTGACAGCTTAAGGCAATGCCACCATAGAAATTAGAGCCTTTCCATTGACTTTGTGAAAGTTCGATAGTGTCTTGGACTTCTGCTGTAGCCTAACTTAAATGTGTTGTTTTTTATTTTATACACAGCTCAGAGTCTCCCTCATATCTCTTTCTCCCACAGTGCTAACTCCTCTCTCTCATCACAGCAAAATCTGACAGGAACTTTCCTCTTATCTGTCTCTTTCTCTGTGCTCTCCTCCCTTTCCTTCTCATTCTTTACCTCCCTCTGTCTCTCTCATTCCCTCCCCTGCTGCTTTCAGATGGCTGGCTTTGCTCAAGGTCTGCAGGCTGGCATAGAGCATGCCTGGAACAATATGTTCCTATTAAATTTACCCTCTCTCAATTGCTTCTTGAAATTAAATTCAATTTTACTCTCAAGTTTGTTTGTTGAAATCATGTAATAAAAACATCCCTGAATGCAATCACTTCCACTCAGAAAGCTTTCCAGCATTTATAATGATAAAACACTATTTCAAAAGGCTTGTTCCAGCATTTTACAGAAAAGAATAAACATGTTTTTATTTACAACTGAAATTAGTCTCTGAAAGTCCCTCTGAAGTCTGAGGGGGTCTCCTGGGTTTACCTCCATCACTTTCACACCACTTTGGCAATTCTGAGTTCAGCTAAACACACAGCAACAAAACTCGTGTATTGTCAATTTTAGTCCTGAACATCGTTCTATAGCATCATTAAGATTTAGGCTGATATAATTTCTTTGTGTATATTCAATCAATGTTAGCATGTTCTGCATTTATGCTAATAGCTGAATTATGCTCATTTTAAAACTGTTAGGTTTGAAACTGGTCAAAGGCCTCGCAAAGAGCACAGCGATGCTCTTCTGGGTTGGTCCTTTACATAGGATAAACAGATCATGGATTTTGGGGTGCTGAGCCACTGTGGTTGTGTTGGTGGACATAGGCTGTTCTCAGCACTCCTTAAATGCTAATAGTTTGCACATTTCAGGATCAAATCTGTCACAGCTGGACAAGAAGGTGTTTACAGCTTTGGAAGATAGGTATGTAGAGTAGTAGGCTCTGCACAGCTTAAAATCACTGTGGTGTTAAAAAGCCACAGGAATATTGTTCAGAAATGTTCTTAGATTTCACTACAGCTTGAAAGAAGAGCACACCAGTGTCACCATGGTAATATATTATAGGATATATTTCAGAGAGAAAATAAGACGTAAAAATTGCAGATTGATCACTCTGGAAAGTCTTTCAGGTTTGGGCCACTCACTGGCAATTCCAGCACCTCAAAAAGTAGAACAGTGCCGCAAGATAAGCAAAACTGCAGAACCATGCGGTGCTTCTCTCATATGCCCTGCACTTGTTTCATATGCTGGAGAGAGCTTGACATCAATGGGGTGTTTTCAGAGCACAATGTGTTTGAAGTCTGTAATAGAAATCCATTGTAGAGAGGAAAGGAAGATGTGAATGTTGGTGACAGTTTGACAGATCTTTTTTCCAGCAGTGATTCGGAAGTTCACGTGCTTGTATTTTATTACAAATGGTGGTGGTCACCCAAGCAGACTGATGAATCTCTGGGCAATTATGTTTTTTTTCAGTAGTTTGGCTAGAATTTGTATCTCTTCCCTCATTAGACAGAGCAGGCACCACAATGCAAAAACAACTTGTGCCAGGAACGCAGCGTGCTGTACAGACACAAAAAATAAAGGGGCAGATCTGTCCTGACAAGCTGGTGGTGTAAAGCCCCTACCAGACAATGGAGTAAGGATGAGAGCGTACCAGATGATCCTGAATGCATTGGTTCGACTTTGTTAGTTCCATACAGGATAGTGTGCTTGCAAGTAGTCTAGAAGGAGAAGAAGGAATAAGACTGGCTGCTACTTGCTGGCCACCGCATTAAGCTGACAAAGCAACTCCAGCAGGTTGCCCTGACAAAGGTGATTGTGGAGGGAATGATCTGAAGTCTGTGAAGCAATATGAGAGAATGTGGATGTGCGCAGAGATTAAATAACTGTAGAGAAAGCAGGAAATGGCAGTAAAGGCAAGCAACGATGTCTCGAAATGTTCAGTGTCCCTAAGATAAAATAGACTACAGTAATATACTGTCTTAAAATAGAAGTAGTTCATTTATAATGTAGCACATTGGGGTGAGATGTCACTGAGGTGAGTTATGCGGATCATCCCTGTAAACTAACCTTTACCTGCCAGCACATATGCGTTCTGACCAACATTTCTCATGTAATGAGCATCCCAGTTTCTACAAGTACCTAAAATATTCTTTTAGTTCCTTGAGTTAGATTTGGAAGTTAGTTGGGAATGGACTTGTCTGTCCTTGTCTTGGTTTTCCTCATGACGTTTAACAAGTCCAAGTGCAAGGTCCTGCATTTGTGTTGGGTCAGACCCATTTTCAATAAAGTCTGCGTGCAGAATTGATTGGAAGTAATCATGCAGAGAAGGACTTGAAGATACTGGTGGATCAGAAACTGGATACAAGGCCAGCAGTGTGTGCTGGCAGCCCAGAAAGCCACACGTACCCCAGGCTGCACCAGGAGCAGCGTGGCCAGCATGGCGAGGGAGGGAAGATGTAGTTGGAATGAAATCAGCAGTGTAGGCCAAATCGCTGCTACCTAGCTTAAGAATGAACTGAAAAAATCTTTGCTTGGAGAAATCAAAGGATATAAACTGCTGTTGCAAGGGACAGGCTAATGATGTGCCAGTGATTTTTATTGCCTTGGGTTATAAGACCTTGAGGGACCTTATGGTCTTCTCTTGGACCTGAAATATTTCCACAGTTCAGTGCTACCCAGTAGATATAGAATGGCAAAAGATTACTTCTCCATCACCTTAAAGATAAATCTTGAGACCCTGGCAACCTTTGGGAAAAAATATAATTGTCTTCCTAATTAAAATTGATTTTTTTCAAGTGAATGTGCCCTTCTATCGCTATCCCAGCTGTATAACTGACTGTATCTCCCTTATTACAACAGATATTTATGGTCACCAATTGACAGTATGCTCAGCACAGTATGCAGTGTGTATGATACGGCTTGACAATGGATCACAGAGCAGTTAATCCCTGTAGAATATACATATCTCCCTAAAAAATGCCAAGAATGACTGTGATGCTGTTTTTCTTACTTACTGGGATGTACCTGTGGGTGTGTCAGGTGACACCTTAAGTAAAGCTATCACCCAAAGGACTAGGTTCCCAAATCCAGTTGCCGAAAGGAATTAGGTACCTACCTCCTTCAAACTTCTGTGAAAATCCTGGGATTAGTAGATTGAGTATGAATACCAGTCTTGAATATAAACATTTACAGAACCATGGTGTTAGCATTCCTTGCAGTTTTCATTGCTTTATTAGTCCTCTAAAGGTATAACTTCATTTTCACAATGGTCCGCCTTGTGCTAATGCTTCTGAAGAAGGTCATAGAGGTGCAAGTGATGCCATGGTTTGGCCTTCAGCATTTTCTATATTGCAGATGTATCTATATTGTACATCTTTTACTACACTTCAAAAGATAATGAGAGAAACTCTTGTGTATATTTCTGGATCTGGCGCTTTTCCAGGGAAAAGAAAAAGAGAGAAAAAGGGAATTGTTTTCAACTGTGAACTAAGGAGAAGTCCTCTGGATACACTGAAGTATAATAAACACGATAGTTCAAAAGGCATTTTAGGCAAAAAGCGTTTAGCTCAAACGGCATACCTCAAAATACACTGCAAGTTTAAAGGTCATGAAAATGCAGCATGAGAAGAAAGGAAAAAAGCCAGAATACTTGAAAAAGTTTCGTTGGAGTAGAACTAAAAAAGTCAAGTGACCTAAAGAAGAGTTTCTCTGTACTGGACTCTTTTCCCTGCTCTTGACACGTAGTACATCCTCTGACAGGGTGCAAATTTAACAACCTCCAGACAGGAGTCATCAGCAGAGACAGACCCTCTCATCATCAAAACTAAACATAAAGATCTCACCCACTGAGCTTAAGGGTCAGTTCGCTGGTAAGTCAGCAGCAGACAGCAGAGCAGTACAGAGGGACAACTCTGAACCACTGATTTATTCAACATAAAGGCCTTGAGCTTGGCATGACGAAGCTGAGAGCAGTGAACGGGCTCAGTAAATGCTGGCATTGTGAGGCACCATGCTTTATGACTTGAGGGTATGGGTCTGGGGATTATGGGGGCTTGTACCTTGTGCTGCTGGACCTGAAAATGAAGAGCTCCACCGCCAGCTCCACTGTATTATCGGGAACTCGGTGCTGTGTCTTACATACTAGTAGAAAGAGAGAGCTTTTCCTTATTCTGTCTTGTCTGGCTGCTCCTTATTTTAGCATGACAGTAATTATTTAACCACCCTTCCAGGAAATAGATTTGAAGTCGTCTTTTCAACTTGTGGTGAAAGCTGTATCAATACTCTCAGATGTAGGGCAGTGGAGGTGAGGGAGAAATAACTCAGTAGCTTGGCTTAAACCTAACTGAACATATTAGTCATGAAATATTTAAACCATCAATATCACACATTGATGTGCAAAATGTTTAATTATGTATCATTTCAGTTATTATTCATGTTAGATCTTAGACCTTAAGATGTACATACATTTAAAAAATAGCTCGGGAGATGTATCAGGAGTACAGAGCAGCATGAAAAATCTAAAGGCTGGCTGCACACTTTTGTCTTGAAAGTATGTGTCAGAAAATTCTTTTTTGCCAAATTATTGAATCCTTTTATAGGGCTCAGTGCAAACAATGTTTCTGCATTTAGTAAATGTCTCTGGTAAAACAAGACCATTTCAAAGGAAGAGCTTCAAAGTTTTAAGCTTAATGCATCTTCTATTCTGTTTAGGTCCATATGCTGTTTCCGTCACTGTATCTTAAGTGTGTGTAACTAAGTGTCTTCCAGTATTGCATTAAACAGCACGACTACCATCTGTCACAAATGGCTTGTTCTCTCTCCCTGGTGGGAAAATTGTATGTACAATGTCATGCTTCAAATGTACATATCTGCTAAGCATTTGCTAGAGAAGGCAGAATTGAAGTGGATTGTTTAGCACTTGTAGTAGAAAATGCTGAGGACTGTGTTTGGTGCCCCTTTGGGCAGTGCCCGCTGGTTTCCCATAGGGCAGTGAGATCTTTGCCATTGCCTTCCGAGGGCACCTGATTGCCAGGGAGCTGACAGCTGGGAAAATTGCCTCTCTGTCTCTAGGACTGCTCATAAGAACACCAATCCTAATGGGGGAAAAGCTATTTTGGGGTCAGGGCCAGAATTCATATGTTGCTATATTTTTGTCGCAATGCTTTCAGAAATGTAGCTGGGAAAAGCATTCTACCTGTTTTCCTAGCTACCTGTGGTGCAGCAGCATGCCACCAAAAATTCACATTGCAAAGCCTTATGCTGGTGGTGCATAAGCCCAATGAGAGGAACAGAAGAGCAGTGATGGTAAGCACGGTGGAGTTTTGAAATTTTTTTAGTAGTTTCTTAAATATTGGAATAAAAAATATCCATCAAACATGTTTACCCTTTATCACCTGTACAGTAATAAAATACTGTGAAAATTTTAAAATAGCCAACTTCCAGACTGTTGGATCTGAGATTGGAATTTGTTTACTGAGGCAGAATCTGGTCCTGCTCTAACAGCAGGTATGTTCAGTCTGTTCATATGTAACAGTAGTGGCATGCACTGGCTACTGAAATGGACAATAGTGAAGGTATCTTCTGTTTTCTTAGAGATTAAGGCATTATTTCCTTCTCATCTTTAGGAGGCATTTAGAGAGACTGGATTGCTGATGCCTCTGTCTGGTTTCATCTTTCAATTGACAATTTGCTTTTTCTTACAATCCAAGTGCTAGTGAAATTAATCTAAATTAATCTAATCTTAATTAATCTAATTATCACCAATGGACTTATCTTTCTGTGAAGCCTACATAGTGAGGCTGTTGTATTTAGTCTGAAATTTGCATACACGTTTGCTTTGCAATTGGATTGTTCCGTTTTGGAAGTCTATTTTAAGGCTTAAACAAGCTCGACTTCTCAGGAATTCTGTAGATTTCAGTTGCAGCAACATCATCTGCATAAAATAAGCTTTGGGTGTATTTCACGGAGTCCTAAACAGAGTCACAGGCTTGTACTGGACATTGTTTGAAACCGTGAGTCGGGACCAATGATGATGAGCCTGGTACTGGTATTTTCTTTCTGAGATGGCTGCCTAATGCAACTGCTGCTAGCACAGACTGGATACCTTGAGCAGTATGACAACATACAGTGCCTGCCTGCCTTTCTGCTTCCTGGGCTTTTGTGTTGCCTTCCATAGGAGTAAAATTGCATTATGGACTGTGCATGTCACAGCACAGCCTCCTCCCACCTTTGTGCTGTCTCTCGAGCTGTCCCCAGAGTGCTTTCAGCTTCTGCAAAGACATCAGGTGAAAATGCAGACTATTAGTGGGACAAATTAGCCTAACTTCAGCTCTTGATTTTCTTCCCTGGGAGAGTAGTGAGGTGTCCTGGTTTGTTATGTACCTCACTGGAGCCAAATAAATCCTCCTTTGGTGATACAGTGTTCAGGTAACAGAAGTGAAACAATCCACATGAACGATGTGCCCACAGGCTGACTGCAATGCAGTGCTGCAAAATATTATTTGTAGACTGTAATTGCAAATACAATCAGTGTTCTTTTACACAGAAGGCCTTTCTTGCACATCCTACCACTTTGAAGCATTTGATAGACTTAACCACATTAAAAAAAAAAAAAAAAAAAAAGCATTAAGGAAAGTCTACATCTTGTGTCTATAATTTACGCAAACGTGTCCCAGTAAATGACACTTTGTTAGCGGCTCAGTCAAGATGTGCAGCTCCTAAAGTCTATCCGTAATGGCTGCAGCGCCTGCTGGTTGCCAACTTGTAAAGCTTTTCTGAACACTGCTGTGGCTCCAAAGGATTATTTATTGAACAGGCAAGCTTGTGAAACCTTCCCAAAAGCTGCAATGCAAAGCTGTCACAAGTATGATTCTGCTGAAAATTCCTTATCCAAACCCGATCATCCAGGAGCAAGAAGGGCCTTCGGGTTCCAGCAGCCCTGTAAGAGCTCTTGCCGTTCCCAGTGACTAATAGAAACATGCTCCACAGAAACAAGGCAATTTTCTGTCGCCTTACGGAAAGGTTTCTTACTTACCTCCGTAAAGTGTTGAGTATAAGCCATTTTTGTGATGGGGGCAGGATTGTGTCTATTTGTGCCCTGTCTACTGAAGGGTATATTATGCACCGAGGAGAAGGCACTGGAGAAAATAGACTAAGAGCATGACTTGTGAATTCGTGTGTGTATGGTACCTGAAGGATGGGCTCAACAAGCAGGGAAAGCAGCACAGGTTGGTAATAGCTAGATAGGTGTTTTAACACTTCTCTGTTTGATTTCAGATGTGTTAGTGACAATTGGAGATTCCTTATGCTCAAGTCTTCACTGGCTAGGTCCATCCATTTTCGGGAGATACTGTTGACTGTAGTGGACAGCACAGGGCATTTAAACAGAAGCCATGCTTGTG
The DNA here is from genome assembly GCF_009769625.2 of Cygnus olor. Taxonomy (NCBI): domain Eukaryota; kingdom Metazoa; phylum Chordata; class Aves; order Anseriformes; family Anatidae; genus Cygnus; species Cygnus olor. The sequence goes on from NC_049183.1 coordinate 3,795,235, forward strand.
CCTCATTTTGTCTTTTTTTGTCTCGACAGTGACATTTTAAGAACATATAGCACTCCATCCCAGTGAGGAATGAAATAACACAATGCTGGACATGGGACCAGAAGTATTTCTTTATACTCTTATTCCTGCCAAAATCACATTGGTGACACCTTGGCTCTAGTACAATTAGTTGGAGTTGTTCTGTTTTAGAATCATAGAATATCCTGAGTTGGAAAGGGACCCAGAAGGATCATCAAGTCCAACTCCTGGCACCACACAGGTCTACCCAAAAATTCAGACCATGTCACTAAGTGCACAGTCCAAACGCTTCTTAAACTCCAACAGGCTTGGTGCCGTGACTACTTCCCTGGGGAGCCTGCTCCAGTATGCGACAATCCTCTCAGTGAAGAACCTCTTCCTGATGTCTAGCCTAAACCTCCCCTGCCTCAGCTTGATACCATTCCCGTGTGTCCTATCACTGGTGACTAAAGAGAACAGATCGGTGCCTGCCCCTCCACTCCACCTCGTGAGGAAGCTGTAGGCCGCAATGAGGTCTCCCCTCAGCCTCCTCTTTTCCAGGCTGAACAGGCCCAGTGACCTCAGCCGCTCCTCGTACGTCTTCCCCTCTAGGCCCTTCACCATCTTCATCGCCCTCCTCTGGACACTCTCCAACAGTTTTACACCCTTTTTGTACTGTGGTGCCCAGAACTGCACACAGTACTCGAGGTGAGGCTGCACTGGCGCAGAGCAGAGTGGGACAATCACTTCCCTCGACCAACTAGCGATGCCATGCTTGATGCACCCCAGGATACGGTTGGCCCTCCTGGCTGCCAGGGCACACTGCTGGCTCATATTCAGCTTGCTGTCAACCACAACCCCCAGATCCCTCTCTGCGGGGCTGCTCTCCAGTGTCTCCTCGCCCAATCTGTACATATAGCCAGGGTTGTCCTGTCCCAGGTGCAGGACCAGGCACTTGCTCTTGTTAAACCTCATGTGGTTGGTGATCGCCTAGCTCTCCAATCTGTCCAGGTCTCTCTGCAAGGCCTTTCCACCCTCATCCGAGTCCACAACTCCTCCAAGTTTAGTGTCGTCGGCAAATTTGCTCAAAACACCTTCTAGTCCTACATCCAAATCATTTATAAAAACATTGAAGAGGACTGGCCCTAAAATGGAGCCTTGAGGGACCCCACTGGTGACTGCCTGCAATCCTGATGTGGCCCCATTTACCACAACCCTTTGAGCCCTGCCCGCCAGCCAATTGCTCACCCATCGCATGATGTTTTTGTTTAGCTGCGTGCTGGACATTCTGTCCAGTAGGATCCTATGGGAAACCGTGTCAAAAGCTTTACTGAAGTCCAAAAAGATCACATCAGCTGGTTTCCCTTGGCCGACTAGATGGGTGATCTTATCATAAAAGGAAATCAAATTTTTACTTCACTTTGATCAGGATTTCACCTAATAAAATTGCTCTGAGGTAATTCAGGCAGATTTTGACTAATCCTGAGATCAGATCACTTTTCCTTTTGCAATTGTAAAACAGGTTCCTTTAGCAGGAAAAACGTAAAACGTAGCACCTAGTATGCGATTCCTTTAAAAAAAAACCAACTTCCCCCAAACAATAAAAAAAAAATCCCCCAATCAATCAGACTGGCTTCTCTACCTCCACACACGTTTTACAAGGGCCGTTTCAGTGCAGGGATGGTGTAGCCAGGCCCAAAACACAGTGGAACTGCAGCAGGCCCTCTGCCAGGAGCTGGGTCTGGGGGTTGGCAAAAAGCCCCCACACAGGTTGGAGGTGGGGGCATAAGGGGCCCGCTGAGATCCCAGCTGGGGCCAGCAGCGCACCCTGCGGCAGCTGCTGCCAAAAGGAGGAAAGGAGGTGGCAGAAGGGCAGAGAGTTGGCTGGCCCGGAGAGCGCCATCCCTTTGTGTCAGAAGCGGTCAGTGTTTCACCAGCTGAGTTCCGTAAATTGGCCCTGGGCAGTCAGCGCTAGCGCCAGCTGCTGACTTTGTAGCAGCCATAATCTCAGCAGGGACAAATAGGGAAAGATGTATTGACAAATGGCACCAAGCATAATAAACTGCTCAGCTTTATGAATGCTGGGATCCAAATGATCAAAACAGATGTACAGTTTCCAGATCTTAGCTGCACTGTCAGAATATTCCTGGTTTCCTCTTGCATAGTCATCCATAATGAAAAGAAAACAAGCAGATTTGCCTTCTCTTGGGTTTTTCTTTATTGCTCACTCAACATTAATTACAGACTATTGTTGGAATAGCAGACTGGCAGGCACCAGCACCCCAAACAGGGTATGTAGGTTACTCCTGTCACTTCTGCGTGTAGCGTATAGCTAAAATTATCTTCAGAACAAGCATGGCATTGACACAGTCATGTGGGAAAGCATTGTCCTTATCTACCCCTTTACAAATTTAAATCTAACCTCTCACATTGTAAAGCCTGGGAAAGGAAATTGAGTGAAGGCTGCCATTTGCACATAGAAGCCATAAAAAAGGAGGTAGGGAGACAATGTGAAGAAAAGGTTTAATTCACATCAGTTAACACAATGATTTCTTATATTTTCATGCCAAGGGAACTGTAAAGGGGGAAAAAGAAGATGACACAATGGAAATATATGCCTTTAAAAACATTTGGACACACAAATCCTCTCCTGATTTATATGTGATTTGCAGGTTCATCAAAATGACTTTTATACTTAGTGTTGCCTGAAGTGCTTGGGGTCATTAGGGACTTTTCAGCTTATCAGATAAATTCTGTGTATCCTGCCTTGCTGTTTGACTATAGCATTTTTTAAAAGACTTGTCAAGTCAATGGGTTACCACATCCCTAAGGCAGTGCGTTTAATAGTTATAAAGTGCTGTCCTTTGCTAAGTGAAATACTGAGCGCTGAGCAGAGTATACAGTTCTGAAGCCGTAAGTGAAAAGATGAGCTCTAATATATTTTCCACATACGGTAGGCATGAGGAATTCAGAGTAGCACCCATTTTCTTTCTGCCCAGAACAATAAGCATTTTGCTGATTAAATATTAATGTTACCACTGATGTGTTGGTACGAACAGAAGTCAAAAATTGGACCATTTTGATCTTAGGCTCCTCAGTTAATCGAAGTCTGCCCTCAGACGGGTGGTATGACTGCCAAAGTTTCCTGTTGGACTTCAAGCCCCATTTCAAGGCGGTGCAGCCTCCCTGTGGGGCTCTGGGCTCCCAGAAGAGGCTGGGAGCATTGACAAGCATCTTGTGCTGCCTGGGGCCATCCCCAGCAAGCCACTGAGCCAGCTGCCATGGATCGAGGCATTTTTAAATCCTCAGCACCCACAGGCAGAAACTTGCCGAGCTCTTACCGGCTTTCCTTCTGCCAAGCGCCAGATAGCATGACGAATCCGAAAGTCTCCAGACTCTTGTTAGGTGACAAATGTTGGTAACTGGCCTCAGTGGAACTGACCAAACCCGTGCACCTCTGGGAACCTCTGCGGTCCTCAGCAGCAGCCTGGGGCCTGCCAAGCCAGCGGCACGATGTTGGCAGGTACATTTCAGCTCAGAAGCTCCACAGTCTCTGGGAAGAAATACTCGTGTGGAATCGACAGCCCCTCATTTTCAGGGGATTTCTGCTGCTTTTTCCATAAATTGTTGAGGGAAAATACTCCGAACGGTATAAGTATTTCCTTTGTTCCCCACTTCCTTTGCTTTCCATATACAAACCAGACATATTAGGAGCATAAAAAAAATATGTTTTTGAAGTCCTTTTCTCCCCCTTCAGTATCCCAGAGCCAGGAGCAAAGTAGCAGAGGATCAGGACTTGTGTTCACAAAGCAGGTCTTGTTTTTAACCTCCCTATGCCTTTTATCCTCTGGCTGGCAATGAAAGTTGTTTTAATATTTGAAATAATTTAAAATCTGTGAAATTAGAAGTAGCAACTATACTGATGGTATATGGGTATCTGCTGGCGTAGTGTAAGAAGTGAAATCATTAAAACTCTATCCTGCAGCCTGTTGAGAGAAATAATATTTAGTGGGTGTTGAATTTCATATGATTCAGCTCAGTCTTGAAAATTGGCAAACCTTTTATGCTCAATTAGATTTCAAATCTGCTTTCAATACCTCATGCTTTATAGACGGGATTTTTAATGGAACTCAGAAATAAAAACAAACCGTGGCCCCCCCGGGAGAGGATAGCTGCTGTCCTTCTTGCTGCAGCAAGAATCTCAGGTAGAGCCACTGCCTTTGTGGGTGTTCAGCTGAGCAGCTCAGAACAATCTTTTGGCCTAAAATACAGCAAATAGCATTACAGAGGAGTTGCTTAACTACCATGTTGTTCAAGTCAAGCATGCATGAAGTTACATGGGAATGCCATCAGACTTTAATGCATTCTCTTAGTAGTTATCTAAGTAAAATAAAGTTAACCATAGCACAGATTATGTTAAGGAAGTGCACAGAATGAGTATTACTTGTATTTTTGATAGTCTGCCAAGTCAGGATATCCTGCTGTGAGGTACATTGATTTTTTGCTATACATGGCTTATTTTTTTCTGGCCTTTTTTTCATGGCTTTTTTTTTTTTTTTTTTAGCTTTTGTATCAAAGAAACTTCAGATCTTTGAGTTCCTCGACTGCATTATTCTCAGTCTTAACATTTCACTTCTGCCTGTTTGGCATTACTATCTGGCACCAACTCAGCTGGCGAACCTGTTTTACTTCTCAAGACTGTGTGATTAAAACTTGGGTTAGTGTCTTTATTTTTGGCTTTGAGAGATGATACTTCCTTTTAACCTCCTACCACTTTTGTTTAAGTTTGCCCATATCAAAGTCATTGGACTGCCGATAAATTTTTGTTCCTCTAACAAGAAAAAATGTAGACAGAAAAGATTTGGGTAGGTTATGTGATTTGACAGTGTGGAAATTGACTTTGTGAAAATTGTTCTAACTTCTTAATGCCACTTGATCTTCTCCAGAGGTTATAAATAACACATGTGATCCTATAGAGATTATAAACCTGGTACATCTAAATTTTACTCAAGACTAAAAGTAGAAATGACTTATATCCTAGATAAAGCCGTTCTCAGAAGGTGCCCAGCACAATTATAGGAACCTAAGAAATTCAAATTAGTACACCAACACTTTTAGACTGCATCCTCAAAGCATTTAAAGGGTGTTTTTTCTGACAGCTGAATCTTTATCTGGTTCATTCTACCAGCAAAAAGAAACAAGTCTTATCTTGGAAGTTACAGTCTAAATAGACAAGAGAGACAGAAAACCAGGAGAATATAAACCCTATTATGCTTGTCTTGCAAGCAGGGATGTAACAGACTGCTTTCTCTGCCCCTTCGCATGAACTGAAGGACTAAACCCCTTACTTTTCAAGATTAAGTCAACTGTCATGAGAGCATACGTTTTGTTGGTGTTGTTCATATCGCCACCAAGATTTCCCCTCTTCTACAGCACCAGGAATTGAGCATGCAAAATTGCGAGGGAGTACTTCGCACATCCCAGTGTTACCACTGGCTTTTTTAATCTTGGTGGTGCTCAGCTTCATAATTACTGCTCAGCAATTCAAGCTATGTTTCTTTTTTATTATTAATTTTTAAATGACAATTTAATACACTTCAATGTAAAACAATAATCCTAAAATCTAGGAGGGCAGCTAAGAGTGGAGATTAGCCCGAATAAATGTGTTAATTACAGGTAGGAGGGTGCCATACCTTTCTCCTGTCCTTGTGTGCTGCCACAGTTCTGAGAAGCTACCCCAGGAGGAGGGCCAGGAGATGAAGGTTTTGGAGAGTGGTCTGTGCATGTGGAAGAGGAGGAGGAAGAAGCTGCTCTAAGCACGCACAGATAGCGTGGTGCTGTGGGACAGCAGGCCTTGTTGGAGGCAGTGCTAAGTAGACAGTCTGGGAACTGGATGTGGGTTTTAGCAGCTGATTCAATCAAACCACCTGCACATAGCCTGGTTCCACTTCATTTGGACTACTGCAATCTAAGAAATAGAGTGGTTGCTCTGGAAGCTTGTATCTGAAGTATCTGCGTAGCTATTAATAGACGTGCAAGCATTTCAATGTGTATGTATATATGCAAAACATACGAGTAAGGGTATATTATAGCAACATAAATAAGGAACCTAATTAGATTCTATTTTCACTCCAGGTTCTTCTCTGATCCTGAGATTCTATTTTTAATACAACAAAGTAAAAAATGTTCAAGCCAAAAAAAAACAAACTTTCAGGCCATGATTATATTGATTTGGGTTGTGGAATATTAATTAGACATTAGTAGGACAGTTTTGTGTGTGGAATGACCATAAAACTCTAAATTGTCTTAGAGAGAAAAGATCAGTACTTTTGTTGAATGCATTGAATTCTCTCTGAATGCACTGCTGAGTTTCAGAAGCAAGGAGAAAATAATGGTCTATTAATTTGGATAAAAAATGTTTTTATTCCCCCTTTTTGTAAAATTTTAGGTTTATTTTCTGTGTTACAGAGGGGTGCAGGGGATTAAAGGTTTATTTCTAAGAAGCTACAGTTGGCTTCCTGGGCACTTAGGATGCTCTAGAGACATTAATATCTAACCCATTCAGGGATAATTGCATTAGTTGTCTTCTCCCAACTAAATTGTTTGAGTACATTAACAGTCAATTTTGTGTTGACAGGGCATGAATTTCTACTGATGGGAATGGAAAGCTTTGTATTATCTCAAGCAAAACATCAGTCTAAACTTTAAATTCTGGGAGTATATCATTGGATCAGGGACTTTGTAGATGATATATTGCAGATGGGAGAGATCTCATTTTAGCAGTAATGGGAAGCAGTGGATTTAGCAAAAGATAAACCATGTTTCTAGCTGGAAGTGTTGCTTTTAACCCAATAAAGCTTCAGACCACAAGCCAGTCCTTCAAATTAGATTGTTAATTTTTAATGCATGTAGCAATTACTGATGTGACAGATAGCAGACCGGATCTTGCTCCCATCAAAGTCTGTGGGAGTTCAGGCATTGATTTCACAGGGGGAGACAGCAGGTCCAGATGCAGTTAAGTTAACAAGACATGATGTATGCTGTCTGTGTGAATGTATGCAGTATGTATCATGTGGCTTTCAACAGTATAAGGTTATTCTGAATCAGTCTAAAAAGCAGTTAAGGAATGGGTCAGTATGTTTGATACCAAAAATTCTTTGTTCTTGATCCAAAGGTGTAGGAAAATGTTGGTAACTTCACTTTTTGTTGAATAAAACCAGCAGGTAAAATACAGCCTGTTATAAGTGGATCCCATCTTCATGCTGCCTATGTCCTTGTTCCTTGTCTTTTTCAATCATCTGTCTCTCTGATAAGATTATTTTTTCTTCCTAGAAAAATATTCTAGCTCGTTCTTTCACAATTGTTCCTTCTTGATGTCTTTCTTTTGCTTCATCTTCAGATACCAGTGGCAGCTTTCTACCCTGTAATCTATGACCACTTTTTTGCAATACTGACAGGGTATCCTTTTTTTTAACTACAGTTACTCATGATGGTCACTGCTTTCCTTCTCTGATGTCCAAGAGAACCAGCCCTTTCGTGATCTTGCACATTCATCACCCAAAGATGACATTCAGACAAGCCAGGTAGTTTAACTGCCAACAGAAGTGAATGGTTTTGAGAATTGTTATTTACTATGCAGAGCATCTGCTTCTCAATCTGAAAGTAGTGAAGACGTATGAGCAGCCCACAAAGATTGCTCCCCCCATGCACAGCCAAAAGAGAAATAGAGAAATTAATGTAGTCTTAACTTTGTTCCTGTTTTGTCAAATCAAATTGTTGAAGGGAAAGAGAGAACTAGGACAGGGAAGAAATTACACCTGACCCTTAGACTGGAATTCAATACAGAAAGGTACATACTCAGCGCTCACATAACTACGAGGAGTAAATGACTGCTTGTGAACCCGTTGATACTGTTCCTATTCATCTAACACCAATCTTAATCCATTACTTGAATGCTCCTGCATGTAAAGTAAAAGTCAGAATAGTCACTTTCCCCTTTTGTTAAGGGGTCCTTACTAATAATACAGGAAAAGACTCAAAAATTAGAGAATATCACAATAGTAGTTGGTATTCGTTGTCTGGAGCAACAATTTTGCGCAATAAGAATTAAAAATAATTGTTTAATTAAAACTGTATCTTCCTGTACTATGAAACAGATTCAATGTTGTATATAATTTGGCAAATTCCTGTTTGGAAGCATTAGGGATGATTTATGCCCATCTGAGCTAATTGTTTGTACTCCCTGTGCAATCAATGAAGAAAAAGCCACTGCCTCTTCAATCCTATTCTAAAAGACTTCTGTAAAGTACAGAGTGTTTGCAAAGCTGATAGCATGGCTAGTTCCCAACTCCTTAATATTTATTGCCTTGCAAAACTCTGCTGCAAATCTTGGTGGATGTGATTAACAAATTGTGAAAATGTTTGTTTTCTTAATAGCTTTTCTATTTTTATAAACTGGGATTATATTGTTCACACCATTTTACATTGGATGAGTAGTGTCAATGGAGCTTAATTATGATTGCTCAGTTTTTAGTTGAATGTAGATAAAACTAGCAGCTAACTGATGAGCAACAGATTGTCAGCTTCTGCTTTTACATAGGGGAGCGATATAATTTTTCACACTAAAGTAAAATTTGTCATACGAGATACTAGAGACACTGACATTGTTTCATATTGTGAACTTTACTAAATGAGCTTCTGAGGACTGCTAAGCAAACTGTAGCTTCACCGTATGTCCAAATGCTGCACTTGTGGATATATGACTGGATGCAGCATACCAGTTCCAAACAGTTTAAAAGTAAGAAGCTGCTATAATTCCTAGATCTGTATTCAGATCTGGATGTGAATGTTTGATGGGTACTTGGATATGAGATTTTGATGTGGACCCCCCTCCTGTGCATGTAAATGAATGATGGAAATTAGGAGTGTGCCTCTTTAAGATGAGATATAAGAACCTGGGCATATGCTTTTATAATAAAAGGTAGTGCCATGTTGTGGCAGCTCTTTTTAGGCATTAGTCACCATTGAATACACTGTGAAATTCTGCATAAAACATGATAGCATGCTGTGGCATACAGCAATTGCTGTGATGGGATAGAAGAGTATGGAGAAAACATATTAGAAATGCAGCGGGTAAATGAAGTTGACATGCCACATGGGATATTTTGAACTACATTTCACATTTCAGAGTAGAAAAATCAGCGTAAAGGGAAAAAAACTTTTACAAAACAAGTAGCAGGGGCTGATAACTCTTGCAACTTTTTGGTCTCTGTTATCTGACTCGATCATATAGTGAAAGTTGCTTTTTCTGTAATGTATTCTGCTGCTTTCTTTATAGTGAAAGAACAGCTGTTAAGCAAAAATTCTGCCTTCAGCAATATCTGTTAATAGATGTGTTTCCTCAAAAACAAAACAAACAAAAAAATAAAAGCAACAACAACAACAACAAAAAAGAATGTAAGGGAGATACCGCAAGATGTTTAATTTCTAAGCATGTTAGGTGACCTGAACCTGTTGAAAGTGTTCAGGAAAGCCATTTCATTGCTGTTGTCAGAGGCACGATCCAGTTTGTGCTAATTTTACAAGTGGAAATAAATGGGTCATCTGCGACAAGGGGGTGTCAGCAGCATGGGAGGGGGCTGTCTCCCCTCAGCCCCTTCCTCTCTCAGGGGAACCAGTGCCACGTGGTAGCTCCAGCTGATGGTAGAGATGCTTTCAGTGAGCACAGCCAGGAGAAAGGGAACCAATTTTCACCGGGTATCTGTTTTTTCAGCTGTCTACATCCGTGCTGTTAAAAGCTGTTCACTGTGCAAGGGAATTCTGTATGCTGGAAATGGATGCTTGTATTAGGTCATCTTATTTGCCCTCCAGGCAGTTCAAAATTGTCCTCTCTATTCTGTTTTCCAGTGATTTTCTTTGACCAATTTCAACTGACCCAAATAATCAGGCTTTCGTTTTCCCCAATTTTTCAGCTCAGTTGCTCTAAATCTTAGCAGCTGTTTCCTGTACCTGATCTGAATTTTCCTTTTCTTGATGTTGTGGTATAAACGGGGGAGAAGAAAGGGGAAAGAAGGATAGAAACAACTGAATGTAGCTTATGGGCTTTCCTATCTTACTGATTTTTTACCTAGAAACTAAGAATAGCTTTATTTATTTTAAGACCATCTTGGCACTTTGCTAATTTCACATCTACTGAGGCACTTGGGAAACCAGGTGAAATAATCTGATTTGGTTCTCATTCTGTCTGGAGCAAGACATCAGGCAAGGTCTTGAATGCAGCAGCAGATGAGCAGTTGCAGAACCTCATCAGGAAAAGAAGAACCAGAAAAGCTGTTCTTGTGAAATTCCCATCACAATTTTGCTGATAAAAGTTGTTCGGATAAACTCCAGATAACCATCCAAGCTTATAAGTGCACATCTGCACCATCTCCAGCTGGTTTTGAGGTTCAGTCATCACTAATGAAAAGATGTGATTGAAAGCGAAAGAAGATAGGAAATGCCCTCTCCTCGAAACCAGTAGCTATCACTCACTGTTACAAAACATCACAGATAACACTGCTGGCCACTTTTCTCTATCCTTTGCTTTAGTATCAAGAGCATAGAGTGAACTATCTCACTGATTCTACTGTCAAAAATGAAAGTAATTCATTTTTATCATTACTTACCAATAATTATTCATTTAAGTCTCTTGGCAGAAGAGGGTCACAAAATTACAAGCTGATGGAAGAATTTCAAAGCTTTACAGTGTGCCATGAAATCTCATGCTGAAATTATGTTCTGTAAAATGTTTGGCCATGGAAAGTTCAAGTGTCACCCAGCTGTAATTATAGGCTTGGTTTCGGAGAGGTTTATAATTCAGCAGCAAAGATGATGCCAGCACAAACTGAGCATGCTGTACTGGGCACTACTCTAAATGAAACCTCAATATTTTTCTTTCAGATTTGCTTTTAAGGAAGAGCTTTTTTGTTTACGTGCTTTTTTATAAAAGCTGCTTTATTTTATTATTTGGTATTTTGCCGCTGGAAAATCCTCGGAAGAGAATTTAGGGCGTATTATACCTACAGGAGATTTAAAAAAAAAAAAAAAAAAAGATTTAGTGTCTTGTGGTTACCATTGCACCTTCTGGTATCAAAGACTTGTATCCCTACTACAAAAGCAGACTTGTGGCTGTGTTTGCTTAACAAAAACAGTTCTTGCCCACCTATGGGTTGTGCTGCAGAAGGAGCTTACTGCGGTACTGTGCCTTAGGGACTGCTGTATTTCCTTCTCGAAAGCACTGGGAGCACTGGAAAAGAGAAGACTGAGGGGAGACCTCATCAATGTGTATAAATATCTGAGGGGAGGGTGTCAAGAGGATGGAGCCAGTCTCTTTTCAGTTGTGCCCAGCAACAGGAGGAGAAGCAACAGGCACAAACTGAAGCACAGGAGGTTCTGGCTGAACCAGGGGGGCACTGAACCAGAAGGGGGCCCTTCTTTACTGGGAGGGTGGCAGAGCACTGGGACAGGTTGCCCAGAGAGGTTGTGCAGTCTCCTTCTCTGGAGATATTCGAACCCCGCCTGGATGTGATCCTGCACAAGGTGCTCTAGGGGATCCTGCTCAGCAGGGGGGTTGGATTGGGTGATCTTCAGAGGTCCCTTCCCACCTCGGCCGTTCTGTGGTTCTGGAGTTTGCCATAAGAATGGGATCTCTCAGTGCTTTGCTGTGCTCTGCCCCTGCAGCAGGGAAAGAACCCATTCCTAACACCTGGCTTGTCTGCTGCCCTGAAGTGACTGTGCGTAGTGCCTCTTGGGCATTTGGAAGTACTGTTGCTGGGGCAGGAGGCAGTAACCTCTAGAACTGCTTTGCTGAAGGAAAAGCCCCGACCTTTCGGCATTTCCTGCATTGCATGTTGTAGAACCTGTACCCTTTGCTTGCCCTCTGCTCTCAGCCCTGGAGACCAGAGGTTAGTACCATATTACAACTTGTTAAATGTGGACTTCTTCATCTGTGGCTCAACAGGCTACTTTTATGAACACATTAAATAACGAATAACTTGCGATTAACTTTCAAGTGGATTTTCTTTTCCTCCTCCTTCTTGCTATGGTTCTGTGCAATCACATTTATTAGACCGAACCCCTTTTTACAACTTGGGAACAAAGAGTTCTCTTTTCAGATTCCTCTGAGTTCCTTTTAACATCAATGAACTAAAAATTGGATCCCAGTTTTATAAGCAGCAATAGTTAAAGAAAAATGTTTCTTTATATTGTCCCATCCATCCTTCTCATGCCATTTACCACTGTTCCTCCTGATTTTCTTCTAATGAGGGCTTGGTAGTTACTCCTGGGGAGATTCTTTTACTACAGTGGCACTTCCCAGTCTCTTCCCCAAGCATGATCTTATTTTCAAAGTGTGCCCACTTATAAATTTTCCATCTGAAACATTTCAACAGCTATACACTGTTGGGGATTTAGAAAAAGTCTAGATGAATCTGTCAGGTTGGTTGAGGTGGGAATTATGCTCAGCTTCTTACCCCGGTGGCATTGCCTGCCATGGTAACAGCTGCTGGAGCATCATGTGCCTTAAGCTGCCCGGGGAACTGGAGGACAGCCCTTGGCCAGTTCTGGTTGTGCACAAAATCACTGGGCACCAAGACATCACGGTGAAAAGCCTTCTATCTTTCTTTTGAAGACCTTTCTTTCTGAGTAAAATGTTGTAGCAAGATGTGGGGAATTTCTCTAAATGCTCTTGATTAATATTTTTTTTAATTTTAATTACCCTAGTATAATGGTAACTGTGAGTGAAAATCACATGTGCTTATGGTGGGGGACATATTTTGGTCCAGATTCCTGAGTTTTACATTCTGACAGAGATGCTGTATGAGGATTGTAAAGGTTTTATGCAGCCTTCGTCTTCCCCTGTTTGCCTGCTCCTCCTTGGAACAGTTCTGACTTCAATATAAGGCTTGAGGCTGTTCTTAGTAGTGTTTGGATTTATTGGATCCTTAAAGATTGCTTTGAGAGAAGAGAAAAAGCAGACTGCAGCAGATCTGTAAGGGAAGCAGTTACACAGCAGATTCCTGGGCTACTGGATTTCTGAGCTCCTCTCCCTAATTGTGCTTTATCTTGTGTTTCAGCCACTACTACCAGCATCCAGCAACTGAAATCTATAGATCTTGTTTTTATGTATGACTTAAGACTTTTATAAGTATAACTTTCTAGAAAAAATCCAGACTGCAGTACTTAGGAATCTTTCCAATATTTAGCTTCTACCCACTCAAGCATAAGAGCAAACACAAATCACATGCAGAAATTTTAGGTACTTTCTAACCTCCTGTACTCAGATTTGGTGAAGCAATGTTTCAGGAAGAATTTGCTGATAAGTTAATGCAGAGAGACATACATTAGATTAACGTCACAGCTTGTGCTCAGAAATACACATCACAAAAAAATAAGACTGCAAGTGATTCTTCAGACTCCTGTATTTGTGTGCCTTAAACAGAATACATAAGTGCATCTGGATCTGGGCAAGAGATGGTGTCTTAGTGCATGAAAACTGTACTGATTTACAAATGTTAGCATAAAACCTTGAACTTTAGTTTTGTGTGTCTGAAAAAAGAGCCCAAATCACCAGATACCATCACTTCCTGAGGTACTGATATTTAAGAGACAAGCCCATCTTCATGGAAAATTCTTAGTTGTGTTATATCATCACCTGGTGATTTCTAAAGCAACAAAAAAATGAGAATCTATATTCAGAGACACATGTATGCTCGCCTCTCTGTTGAAAAGTGGTAATAACAATGCTGCTCAGACTTTGTTATATCGTATAATTTGTTGTTTTTCTGTAATTTTATGTGGAGGTTCTTTCATTTCTATAAAATTCAAGCATGTTAAAAGCCTAGCCCAACGGCATACCATTGAGCCAGCTAAAAGCTCCTATTTTTCAGTTGAGAAGTAGCAACAATATCAGCAACACCATGTAGCTGGCACGCACACAATACCAACAGCATGCTGTTGAATGGGTTTTGTTAGGAGGGAAATAGGATAGCTGGCAAGTTTATACTATGAATTTAGATATCCCTAGGTGTGCCACTGTCTGAGTCGAGTCTCATCACTGATGTAGGGAGGAAAATTAACCTGTGCTTTTGGAAACCTTGTGATAAACACAGGTGACGAGTATGAGAATCTAGCACCGGGCTGCAGTACAAGACAGCTGTGAGCCAGTAGCAAGGCCCTCGGATGCACCAGGCTATGTGTTTTAGTACACTTAGGGAATGGAATAGCATCGGTGCCCAAGGTGCAGTTGCCATCTCAGCAGGAATGCTCCTTGTGACTCTGGTCACCTGTGCTCTCAAATGAATGACAGAAACTAGAGCAGATGCAGAAAGTATTGCTGCAACAAAGAGAAGATAGAAAGCTCCTTTTTTTGTATGGGAGACTAGGAAAGCTTATGTGGCATAGTGTAGTGAAATGAAGACAGTGGATGAAATACTAATACTAATGCAGTACGCGTCCCGTTTCAGGAAAGAAGAAGAATATGCAAAAAATAATGGTCATGCACAAATGGTGTATCTGAACTGCCTATTGGTAATTTTAGACTGGAGATGAATAGAGGTATGCTAATCTAAGAGATGATTTTGGAAGAGCTTTCAGTCAGGGATTGTGGCAGTGGAGCAAAAACCCAGCTTAGGCATTGACTTGGCAATTTTAAAGAGCAAGACTGCTTCAGCCATGTGCAGTGGAACTTAGTATTAAACTGCAGTTCAGATTTGATTATTTTTCTTGTTGTTCTGAAGAATCAATATAAGTGCTAAAGTTTAGTGAAATACCTTTACATAGAATCAAGTAGTTTTAAAATGAGATTTACTTCGCTATCTGATTTACAGCTATTATAACAGGGTGAGGCGCTAGCAATATTGCAGGCAATACTCCTTCTAAAAGAAATGAATGTAGCTTTAATTACATGTAAAGAATGCATACCTAAAAATGCTTGCTGAATTTTATGTAACTTCTTTTATTATTTCTTTGTTACTGCTGACCAAGAAGTACCCATTGAATACAAAATGCCATAATCAGCATAAAGATGAGCTGAGGAGTTCATTTCACTATATTATTAATGTAAAGGAAAAGGAAGACTGCAAATAGAATAGACTTCTGAAACTTCATTAGTACTCTAATTTATCTGGGAAATAAATGATCTGATTGAGCATGCACTGTAAAGGTAGATCTGGAAACAACCCAAATAATTTGCAGGAAAATTTGATAAAACAGTGTGGCGCATTGTACTTATAACAATTCAGACCAGGATGTGAAGATAGTTCTATGGACTGATGGAGCAGAACTGGATCTGGTTCTACAAAGGGTTTTTTATTAAAAATGTTGCACTTTCAAATGTGAAGACAGCAGTTTACATTTATGTAGGGAGATGTGCAGGAGGACAGATGTAGCTTTTCACTACGCTCAGCCTAGCCTTGGGCACTGATCCAGTTTCCAATATATGTTAGATCTGTCCTAATATAAATCATTTCTTAATAGCTTCAGAGCTCTTCTGGCATCTGAAGGTCTACTGGGCACCAGAACACGTTTTCCTCTTGTCCACATTCCTGCAGTAGGTTCTTTTTGGCTGGAGCAGCTGCTGCAATTGCAGGAGCTGCAAATTGCAAATTGCTTCTTTTTCCCACCAGAAGATTCACAAGACACAGGAATTTTTCATCAGAAAGTTTCCTTGCACTGACAGCTCTCTTCAACTTAGAAGGCTTTTTTGTTGTTGTTGTTTTTGTTTTTGTTGTTGTTGTTGTTGTTTCACACTGGGGAACCTGGCCCAGTGCCAGTTAATTGCACACCGAGACAGACAGCAGTTGCTATAGAAAAAAAAAAAAAAATCATCCCACATAGTTGCTACCTGAGTAGATGAAGTATAAGAAGGGACTGCTAAATCACCAAATGTTTCTATAGTAAACAATGAAAAAAAAAATGACAGTTTAATGGCAGTAGCAGGCATTCAGCATTGGAGTCTGTTTAGTGCTACAATCTTCTTGTATGCTACTAAGAAACTTACTTTGTTTCTCAGTTAAGTTCCTTTACAGAAATGAGCACCACCTGGATGACTAAGGTATCCCCAGTGATAAAGCAGCTGATGGAATGGCTGAAAGAGAAACATAATGACAAAATTCCCAGATTTTATTGTGGACTGCAGTTGTCCCTGTAGGAAGCTCACTGGTAATTATAATTCATTATAGCCAGAAATGTTTTTTGAGAGCTTCATGATGAGAAAGAAGTTAACACTAGTATCAGGAAAGCAACATTACACTCCAGTTATTGGTATCTTTTGGGAAAAGCAGCACAAGCTGAAAGACAGGTGAAAACAGGCAGGTTGTACCTAAAGTTTTTAGTTGCAGATGAGCTTTGCAAGGATAAATTTGAGGTTATACTGTAAAAACCAGTCTGTCTTTTCTCTAATACGCAAATCTAAATGATCGTTTCATCCAGTGTCCTTTTTGCTAAAGGTCAACAGCATATTTTGCACATTCTTTAGATTGTTAGCATTCATTGCCAATTTTTTTTCAGTATTGTCAACCATTCAGGCTCAGTCCTCTTTCACATTAAGAGAAGAGAGAGGTGAGTGGCTGAAGCTACTTGGCAATATTAATGTTTGTCCCATAGGATAGCTTTTATGTTATAAACTGGATATTGACTCTCATGAAGGTGAATATTAAGGTTTATCAACCTGGGAGGTCTGTATCGACCGAGACAAACTAGAGGTCACTGTAACATCAAGAGTAAATAAATCTTAATGCTGCCAAAACAGGAAATCAATATGCATATTTTTCCACTTATTTTGAATGTCATGGAACTACCTGGAAATCTCTCAATTGAGTACCTGAATTTCAAGGTAGTGGTCGATCTTTTCTTACAATGAGTAACCCCCTAAAGACAAGTCAGATGTTGGGCAAGGATTCAGGAAAAACACTGACAACTGTTGTCCCTTTCTGAATCAGACAGGGAACAGGCTCTACTTCTTTCAAAAATGCATCATTTATTATTTAAGGGATGTTGAAGGAAAGTACTCATCTGTACTGATCTTCACTCCAAAGATAAAACCTTTTTTGGGGTAAATGCAGTGGTAGTCAGATTGTCAGAAACAGAGTTTAGGCCACAGCCTGTAGTGACAGAGAGCTACTTTGTAATATGGCATAGCCTGACTTTTCTTCACCTGAATAAAATCTGAAGTATTCTGCTGGCTGGATATAGCTACAATTTTGTCGTTCTAAATGACATTAGGTTGTTACAGCCTCTGACTTTCCTAGAAATAACATTTGTATTATGCACTCTGAGGAAATAGAAGGTCCTTTTTAATATTTGTGTATATGTAGCTAAACACTTAAAAACTGTTCAGAAGCCATTGGCAACACTCCTTCCTAATCCAGAGCAGAGAGGAAGCAGGATGGATTCAGTTCTTGCTAAGCATCCAGGTACTAAGGTGTGAATTAGCTTCCAAAAGGAAAGGAAAGTGCAGCTCAGTAAGTAGACAGGTAAACACAGAAAGTCAATGGATATCTTAAACAGCACTTTTGGTTTTTATTTATTTGAAGACAGATGAGTCCAAGAGGGCAGGCCAACTCAGTGCGTTTGTTGTAGTTTTAAACTTACTTGTGAGTATTGGGTAACGGAGAGAAAGGGCAAGGGGAAGAAGAAGGGGGAGAAAGATGTTGCTAGCTAAAAAAAATGAGATTTGGTAGTTTAAAAGGTCAACTAGAAAAAAGGCAGCTTCTTCAGGTAATGGCGTGTAAGTTCATGATTGAGGATTTCAGTCTGATGGTAAAACTGCTTTGACAGAAATTGGAGGTTAGCAGCATAAGGCATGCAGGGGGATTTTGACTCTGCCCAGAATTAAAAGAAAATGAGAGGTGGGGAAGAGACTTGAGAAAGATTATTTGTTCACTTATTTTGAAGGAAAATACAGAGCCAAACTCAGGAAACCAGCTGGCATTATCCCATAGCACCACTCTTAATAAAAAGTTTTTGTTTTCATCTGGTTTTCTTTCAAGTGTCTAGAACTATTAAGAGGCAAATTTCAGCAAATTATCCCAAGCTCAGGAGACTTGAAGCCTTTGCTTGCCTGAGCTCCTGAAAACACCTACGCACTTGCTTAACTTTCAGGCAGCAGATTGTGCCAAGCAGGGCTCTTCATCCTCTGCTGAAGTCTCGGCAACCTTGTTGTGACAGGGGATGGTGCTTATGAGAAGGGGCTGCTGCGGTTCAGCCTGTATGCTTGAGACCTGGTGCGTTTGCTGTGTGGTACGTAATGCAGAATGTTCACTGAAAGTG
Source organism: Cygnus olor (assembly GCF_009769625.2). Taxonomy (NCBI): domain Eukaryota; kingdom Metazoa; phylum Chordata; class Aves; order Anseriformes; family Anatidae; genus Cygnus; species Cygnus olor. The sequence continues at coordinate 3,813,538 of NC_049183.1, forward strand.
AAAAACGAGCAAGTCAGACCTTAATTTAGAGCCTGATGAATCAAAAAGCAGCCTTCAGTTAGGCCCTTGGCACTCATGGGCTGTTTACCCCTCTGCAGCGGGAGACGTGGGGCTGCTCTGGCAAGCGCGGCCTGATCGGCCTCGCAGGCTGCTCCTCCTGTGGTGACAGCACTGGCCTGGCCTGGCCTCGCGGAGTGCGGAATGTGCAGCAGGATAAAGGAACACAGGTAAGGAATAGTTTCCTGCCGGTGGGGCCCTATGTCAGGCTAGTCCCTACCAGAGGAAGAAAAACCGTGGCTAAGGGAAGCGCTGAGGTTGCAAGCAGGCCCCTTGCAGCAGTGGGTGGTTGGGCTGGTGCCGCGAGGCAGCAGCGCGGTTACAGTCATGTTGGTTGACCTGGCATGAGCCGGTGCTGCTGCTGTCGAAGGTGTCCCCAGCCTCCCCTCGTGTTCAGCCGTTCTTGCCATCCCTACTGTTACTTGGCATCATGCTGAACAGGGCGAGGGAGCTCATCCAGCTCCCCATCTGCGTGCGTGCAGTAAGGAAGGGGTTGGGAGCAAGCAGGGAAGGGTGGAATCACCACTTTTGTCATGAGCTTGTGTTCATGGTGGGTTTAAATGGGCATGTAACCCCATCCCTGCTGTTGGCTGTAAGGACTGTGAAGGCACATGGGGTCATGGACCTCAGGGCATTGCCTGGATGAGGAGCAACATCCTGTGGTGCTACCAGATGTGCTTGGCTTTGCCATGACAGCGGCTCCAGAGAGACCCTGCTTGCTCAAACTCACTACACTGGCGGTGAAGCAAGGAGACGGAGCAGCTGTGGCCCAGCCCCACACCTAGCTTGTGCTGCCCTCTCTAAGCCATGCTAGACGCTTTCAGGAACCACGTTTCTAATTATTTACACAGTTTAAATACAAACTAGGTCTATTTTTTCCTCTGTGTATATTCTTTGCCAATTACAGCCTTCTGCTACAAAGAACAAGCTGTGTCTCTCTGAACTATAGAAGAATCTTTTGAATTGGGAGAACTTATTTTTAAAGCCAAGTAATAAGTTTGTCAATCACTTCTTTATTATCAGTCACTCTCTGATGAACAACATTCAGACTTTAATATCAGCAAAGAGACAATCTGAGGAGCGAATGCTCAAGTAATAACATGTAGGAGTTTTTATGGCCCGACTCTGTTGCTAAAGTGTATACACAATGGCCTAATTTAACATCAGTGAATGTAACAAATTCCCTGTGGCAAATGCAGCATATGGGAATTACTTTTTATGCTTTTCTTGAAGTGCACAAAACTGCCATTAGCATCACATGTACATATCACAGGGTGATCGGGAGGGGAGGAAGAGAAGCCCCTTAAATTGTGTTAGTCTTGGGGTGTGTTTTTGTGGGTTTTTTTTGGTTGTTTCTGTTTTGTTTTTTTTTAGAGCAGTCCTACATGCTTCCTGCTTGTGCATGACTATATTGAAAGAAATCTCATGACTCCATTAATGCAATGAAACTGTTGCCAGAGGAAAATAGTCCTTTTACGATTTGTACTTAGCTCAACAGTTCAGGCCTTCAACTACTTTCTTGAACAGACAATTATTACAATATTTTTTGCATCAAAATGTTGCTGTTCTCCTTTCTGGGTTTAAAATAGGGATCTGACCATTACAGGCATGCTGTGCAGTGCACGTACAGAGCTAGTCGTAGAGTCTGAAATATCTACATAATTAAACAGGACCTCCAGACTGCCTCAGAGGTGTTCTGGCTTTGTTTTGTTGTACCAGATACAAAAGAGTTCTCTCTGCTGGGATCAATAGTTGGCCTAATAAACTATAGCAAAATAGTTTCTTGTTCATACTGAATCTCACTGGATTTTTCCGCAAATTACATTTTCATTAGTTGTTTTAAAAAAAAAAAAATCTGAAGATCTAAAGGGTGAATGAGGGGTAACATCACAGCTCAGTACTTTTTGTGGGTTTGTATTTTGAATCAAGCGTTGTCTAATCTGTGGTTCTGTTAGAGACTGTGAGAGTATTTGTGAGGAACTGAGGCATTTGGAAAACAAATTTTTTTTTTTTTTTTTTTTTTGTGAATAGAGTGATACATGGTTCAAAGTATGCTTTCCTGGTTGCCATAATCTGCATGACTCAAAGGCAGGAAAGCATCTCCAGTGCTCGGCCTTATTTTCTAAGTTCTGAACTGAAATGAGTTGGACCCAGGTATATGCAATTGCTCTCTGATATAACTGTATCCCTGGCATACATCATAGCTGAATTTGGTCTACTCGTGCTCACTAAAAGAGTACTGGAATTTATTCAGTAACTTACCTGTGACTACCTTGAAATGGGCAAAATAATTGCATAAAGAAGATTTCATGTTGGTCATAAGTTGATGGCACTGAGCTCTTACACAGAACCTATTACATCTAGCTTTTTAGAACCTTTTAGAACTGGTTTCAAAGCTCTGGTGAAAACATATACAGAGAGTACCATCATATTTTCCTTAAAAATGAGGATTGTGACATAGAAATTGCAATTCCAGGGAAGGTTTAGTGAAAGAAACATCAGAAATTTGAAGACTGAGTACAGGAGCATCACAAATTAGAATTGTGAAAAGCGTGTATCTTCACTGTCATGGGTCTTTCACAGGAATCATTAAAAAAAATGAGATTCTGTTCATGGGAATTAAAGATCCATAGAGTTTTTCATAAGGCTGGAAGCTTAGCATCACTTTCTCTGGCCAGGTTTTTCTCTTCATTAACTACTTGGCAGTGTGCTAAAAATCCAGAGGTCGTATCCAGCCTTTCAGAGTCTGTGCAGTTGATGTTGTCTATTTAACTGTAAACTGATTTGAAGCCCTCAAAAGTCTTATGGGTTTTTTATCTTTATTTTCCTTCATTATGTATTCAAATTAGCAGGCAATTGTTTTCTTTTAAACTGTACGCAACTTAATGTTGGGGGTGTGGATTGACCTCTTGTCCAAAGAGAGCAATTCCCTTTGTATGCAATCAAATTCTGAATATGCAGAGTAAGGGTTGCTGCAGTAGTTAACGTAATTCTGGCTTTATGGACAATTTTGCAAGGCTTTTCCAGACTCTCTCTGTATTTTTAATGTGCCTTTAGCAATGCAAGTCTGATCAAAGGGAATAATTTGTGCCTGTTTCTAAATGGCTGGCAAGAATTTTAACAGATATTTTGAGTAATAATTAATTAGGGATATGGTATGATAATTACTACAGAAACACAGGTCTTTTATTTAAATAGGATAATAATCATTGCTACAGTGAAAGAGTTGTTTGGATTATTCAGAGAATCTCATTTCTCAAATAGAAATTTGTCTTACGGAATTAAAAAGAAAAAATACAGGATTTCAAAGCATTTGATTGTCAGAGCAACATTTCGTGTTAGTGCATATGTTTTGTAATCATGTATTTTTACTTCTGGGTTTCTCTCCCATGGGGTTTTCCATGCCCCATGGGGAATACGACCCACTTTCCTACCTTTTGCCTTCACAGGAACTCAGTGTAGATTTGGTGTTCAGATGCTGAGCTAAAATTAAGCTTATAAGGAAGACTGCTCTATTCTGCTGAGAAGAATAGATCCCAGAACAAAAATTTTCTCTTTGTTTTTCGTACTCTAATTTGAATTCTCAGTGTCAAGTTTAAATCTGGTAACTGTTCTTTATTTGTCAAAAGATATTTAGCCAGTTATATTTGTATATTATGTATATTTTCCTAACTCCTATTGCATACAAGGTTGTACCTTCTTGCTGTAATGCTTCTTCTTTTGCAGCTGAAATTTTAAATAGTGAGTTTGTTCATCATACAGCTGTACCTAAACGCCTGGGCTAATTGGGTGTCCAGCTGCAAAGTGCTAGGGTATTTCCCCCAGACAATACACCATGATGACACCTAGCTACATAACAAAATTACTTGCATGATAATTAAGCAATGTAGAATGTCTTCAGTGGAGCTTTTCATTTGGCAATTCTGGAAAAATTTCTAAAACCCAAACTATCAATGCCAAAGGTGCTCATAAACCTGTAATCCTGTAGATGAAGTGGCATTGTTGCTTGATTTTTTACCAAACAGATTAAAAGCAAATACTGTGATCTGGGAATCATTGGCAAAATTACTTTTGCATCTTTTGTCACACCGCTGGTACACAGGAGGAAACCGCTTGCTTGGAGACCAGGGCATGTACAGGGTGAAAAATCTTTGTTATGCCTTTCAGGAACTATTGCTGTGTTGTCTCCTCCCTAGAATGAGCCTGCTGTCTATTTGCTAAGCGTTAAACTGGCATCTTGCAGTGTTTATATACTATATTATGAGCTGTAATTTCCATCTCTCTTCCAAAAATTCCTCTGTGACTTTGTGCTCTGCCATTTTCTTTCCCTCTTTTGAGCAGTAAAAGCTATGACTGCTTCCAATTCAAGGAAGGAAGTGAAAGGAAATTAAATACTGACATTTGGGGGGGTACCTTTGTGACTCCTACCTAAAAACCAAAAGGAAAGAATCGTTAAGGTCAGAAGACCAGAATTTCTTCGAAGAGCTGCCTTAAATCTATAATTTCTTCCTAAATTAGAACAGCTTCTATCCTGAAATGCCATCTAGTCTCCTTCAAGTGGAGGCCACTTCCAGCCCTCTTCCATTTACATTACGACCTCTCCCCTGGCGTGGAGCTGTGGCTTGGTGGGTGGGAGGAAGCTTTTCAAACCTGCATTTCCTTTCTAGCTCCCTCATGCAGAGAGAGAGGACGGCGCTTCCATTTTGGCTGCTGGGCAGCAGCAAGTGCAAGTGGAGGCACTCACAAGCAAGGGGCTGAGCAGATGAGAATAAGCTTTCTGTGTTCAAATGTAAGCTGCTTTATTTCTCTCCAACCTGAAGAACCCTATTTTCCTTTTTTGCATGAGCCAGTAGACTGAGCAAAGACGACTTTTCTTTTAGCATCTCAACAGATTTAAGCGTCACAATGCAAAAGCTGAAAAATACAAGCTTGAGCAGAGGATAGTTTGGGTAACAAGAGTTTTAGGTGGCTGTTTGTGGAAATGTCCTATTCATTTAGAGCTGAATTCCTAAATCATGCAGGTTTTTACAGTCAGAGAGAGAGCAGCTTGCACGTATGCATGTAGAGGAGATTCCCAGCTCTCAAAGCCTGTTATTATGGGGCCAGACTTTCTTTGAATGCTGCCTGATGCCAGTGCAGATGAAATCAACAGATTGTAGTGTAATATGGTAACTGCTTACAGAAACTGGTGCGAACAGGGAGGCGGCAGCTAATCGGATTAAGGAAAAGTCTATCACAGCCGCAGCTGTCAGTGGATTTTAGCAGATTTTTTTATCACTGTATGTGTGGGAAAACACATGATAGAGGGAATCTAATGAAGGAGATTGAACTAATAAACAGAAGTACATTTTGATCTGATAGTTGCTCTTCAGAGTAAAGTACTCTGGAGAGGTTCAGGGAAAGTTTTGATGTAACACTTGTGTAGAAGAAACAACTCAGAGACATTTTAGGGAGAGGAAGGTGAAGTGATTGAAATGTTTCCTTCATGTCTCAAAGAAGTTAACAAAAAAAAATGTTGTTATAAAATCCAAAAGCTCTGCTTTAGAGTCTTTAAAAAACAGTCCTTGAAACCAGGCATATGCGTTGTTATTGCCCCCTCCTACTCACACACACATTTTCTGATGAGAAAGAAAACATATAGGAAAGAATGTGGCTAGGAAAAAAAAATACAAAAATAACTATTTTTACATATTAGGTTATGATCAAGTACTTTGCATCATGTTTTGCCACCTGTTCTCATCAGCATCTTTCAAACGTGAGACTAAAATTAATAACTCATCATTTCCTTATCCTCCCCAGGCCCCATCTCAGCTGTGGACTCAGCAAGCACTTGGTGCGTTGCTGTGAGAGGATGTGAATTTTAAGGCTTTAGACATGGTGGCCATCCTCAGATCTCCCTTTCGAAGGTGCATTGAACTCAGACCAAAACCGGCCGAGGAAGCCCCTGTGTGCGCTGCAGTAGGTGCCTGGAGCCTGATGCTCAGGGGATGTGCTGCAGAGCGCTGATGTACAGAGCACAGCCCCTGCTCACCTCAGTTCCCCCCCCCCCCAAAGGGATGTATCATTGGAGACCACCAAGAAAAATTGGCTTCAAAACCTTTGTTTCATCTCTCAGGAGCTCTGTGACGGGCAGGAAAAATATTCCTGAATTCCAAGTGAGAGCTTTGTTTTCTGACCACTGACCCTCAGTCATTTTTCCTGCTTGACAGTGACAGCTGTTTGTTTTCCCCTCTGAGGGTCGTGGTATCTGGCTTAAAGCTGCAGCATAAGAACAGTTGGTGCTTTGCTCCAGTTTTATGTCCTAGGCACAGAACCAGCACATCTTACGAATAAAAAATGATTCAAAAAAGAACTATGCGAGCTGCTTCAGGTCTTCATTTAAAACAAATGGTACTGCTGATGGTGTGAATCAATGCAACTAAGACAAGAATCGGAGTCTGTGTTTAATAATTAGATCACAGCAGAAAAAGATCAAAGTTTTAGTTCATAGTTTTGTTGGTTTAAGTTGTAACTTTCATATTGAAGTAGGTTTTTATTTTGTTCAGATTCATGGCTGAATGCAGGTTGGACTGAGTGTACTTTAACCATCCAGTTCCTCTCTTCATCATATATTTATATCAGAACTGAGCAGTAACTAATTGAGGTTAGTTGAGGCAGAAAAGCAGTTTGGATTTGCTGGGTACTTGCTGTGAATTAGGTGTTTTCTTCTAAAAGTCAGGACAGAATCCTTTAATCCAACTTTTTTTTTTTTTTAATGCATACAAAACAAACTGCTGCATCGGTGTGTTCAGTCCTGGAACTAATTGCAGAGAAGAGATTTATTCCGAGCAACTAGTGAATTAGGGTGCAGGAAAAAAAGACCTTGTGGAACACGTGTGTTGTTTTCTAAAAAGAATAAACAAGACCAATAATAAGGAAATGCAATTTGCTAAAGGTCGCTAAGTACCTCAGTTGTTTTTTCCTGGGCATTGTTATAATTATAAAGAAAATAATTCTGAAAGTATCCTACTAAATATTAATCATCTCAGTGGCATTGCAGGTTCTCGTCTTGTGTCTTTCATGTGCTTTGTCCACTGTTCTGCAAAGAGTCCGTACTCAGAGAAGTCTCTCAGGAATTAATGACACCACTACTTTATGCTGTTGAAAGCATGGAAGTCTCTGCAGGCAGGGCCTTGCAGACTCTTTTAGGTCTCTTTGGGATGGAGAGGCTAGAGCTGCAGTGGGGCTGGAACAGGGATGGCCTTCTGCACCCTAGGTATCACGCCAGGTTCCTGAGCAATACTGCAGGGGTAGCATCAAAGAGCAACAAATGGTAAATTAAAATTTGGGGTTGTGATTTGAACTGGGACATGGAAGAGTGCACAGGCTTTTTTTCTACTTGGGTATCTCAGTGCTGTCAAGTGTTTTTGCCCCTTCACTACTGTCATGCAGTAACCAGGGTAAGAAGAAAAGCCATAGCTCAGTACATTCAGACCTCATTTGAATCCAGCTCCTGTACCAGGCACAAAGCTGGAGGAGGTTTTCAGACATCATTACATCAATTACCAGCTCCATTTTTGTAGGATTTTATTCTCAGGAGTCCAATTCTTTGTGTTGAGAACCCTTTATGCTCCCAAAGTGACATAAAAATATCTTGGTGCAAGACCTGCTTTTCAAAGAAAATATCTCTTTGCTGAGTCGGAGAGCCCTTTGGCCTTGAGGGATCCTTCTGTCTGCCTGCTCTCTTTTTCCTTTGCATGCACCGTCAGCCTTTCAGATCTTTTCCTCTGTTCCCCTGTTGAAAACAAGAAAATTGCATATATGTAATGTAAAAAATGAGAGTAAACAACAATTCACAGTATTCAGTGTCTTTTTGATAATAAAGTGACTAGAAATGCATAGCTGAAATAAATTTCCACACCCTTGGTTGGAGAAGAAGAGTGTAGAAGAGGGTAAACGTACAAAAGCAGTCAAAGCAGGAAACATCATATTTTCATTTCAAATGCTTCAGTGCTCAGCTCCATTGAATTTCCCTCCCAGCCCCACCTGCACAGTGCTCCAGCATTGGCAGGTAGGGGCTGCATAAGTTTGTTCTGCAGATTTTCCTTCCCGAGCATAGGCTTTTGTTTTCTAAATGCTCATTTCATCACAGTAGCCGTATATGTGGAGCATCTGAGATTCACTGAGATACGAGCAGAACACGAGGCACTGGGTTGATTGCAGAAATGTTGCTATTATGGACAGTAATTAGCTTGTGTTAAGTAAATTGATCCTGCTAATGTGGATGATCCATGACAATAACATTTTTAACCTAGGAAAAGAATTTGTGCAGCAATATAGGTCTTCGGAGGATGCTGATAGCACAGCATTGTCACACACCCTGTTCATACAACTACCAGTGTAGGCAGGAGTAGCAGATCTGTGGTTGTTGGCTTCAGCTGAAACTCAGCAGTGCACGTGCTGAGCATGCATTCAGTGCACAGGAATGAATTAGTACTTATAAGCAGAGACAAACAGGAATATTTTAACTAGAAAATGTGCATGAAGTGTCTAAGGAGTATTAATAGTGTTGTTTATTCAATTCATCCTGAAGTATAAGCCTCTTGAATGTGACATTAATGTATCACAGAACTAACATTTGGGTCAGTCTCAGCACTTCTTCGAGAACAAGGCCCAGGTTCCTGTGCTGTTCTATTTCACAGCATTACCCAGAAAGCCTAAGAGCCCAAAAATTTCATTGTCTACTAAGCTGTCTGGGAGACTAGAAATCCTTGGGAGCACCAACCCCAGACCTCCTCCAGGACATTATTTTTTGTTTGGGTTTGAGGGCTATGAGATGCTCTCTGTATTGCCTGGCTAACTGATTAACTATTGGCTCAACTGCGTCACACAGACAGCTACTTCAAGGGCACCTGGCTCTGTGGAAACTCCGAAATTCCCCTCCCAGGAGCCCTAGGGTGCCCAGCCCCACTGTGCTCCCCACAGCGGGAGTGCAGCAGGGGCCAGGCAGCGTCCCAGTGAGCTTGTAGGAAAAAAACTTTCTGAAACCTGAGTGGAGCTGGTAAAAGCTCAGCTGCTGCCGCAAACCGTCTCACTTTTGAAGAATCACTAAATCCTGATGTGATCCTTTTTAAATCTTTCACAAGTATTTTTGCAACCACTTCTACTGTCCATTAAATATGTGCAAAGTATTACACAGGAGTTTGTATACCTGGGCAAACAGTATTCATTTTGCTTTGCTAAAATCTGCTTCCTTTTCTCATTTAAGCCAGTGGCAAAAATCCTGTTGCCTGTAATGAAAACAAGGCTGAACCTTTGGTGCTTCTAGAGGTACTGCCCTTGAAGTAGGTTTTAAACAGCACCAACTTGCCACGTTCCAACCAGCGCTCCAGATCATACTGACAGCCCCCCTCCTATCTTTCTGCTCCCTCACGGTGCTGAAATCACACCCTGCTCTCGCCAGGGGGGCAGGAAGGTGCTTGACGCTGTTCCTGCCCTGTGCCGCTGAGCCAGCAGCACAGTGCGAGCTGGGTGCCACCGCTGCAGCGGGCAGCGGATGCCCTGCCATGAGCCGGGTGCCAGGGAGGGAAGCAGCCCTTCTCGGGTGTGCTCACGGGTGGCTGGGAGCCACTGCAGCAGGGCACTGGGTGGCCAGGGGCCAGCCACATGGACCTTGAGCAGACCCAGCCTTTGCCGTCCCCAAGACCACAAAAAGCATCCTTTGCTCTGCCTGGGAAGCAGCTGAGAAGCTGCTCAAGGATCTTTCTGCCTGCCTGTGTTATGAGGTGCTAATGCATGTGTTTTGCCCTGCTGTGAAAACGCGTGAAGGTTGTGTGTGTGCTCCAGTGGTCACAGGTAATCTTATACGTGATATCAGAGAAACAGTAGCTGCCTGAACCTTGTAAAAGAACACCTCCTGGATTCTTTTTCCATAATTTTGTAGAAGAGGAATCAAAATAGTCCAGACTCACTCAAACAGATGTTGTAAGGCACAGGACACGAACCCTAAAAACCCTAGTCCACCCAAAGTATGCAGGGTCAATTATTCAACCTAATATCATCATGCACAAACACTGTCCCTCTACTTGAGAACAGTTGCATTTGTTTAAGACATTACAACCCCCTGCTGATTGTTACAATCCCTACTAGCTGTGCCACCATAACAGATTGTCAGCCTGGATTAGATTGAGCCACTGAAGAAAAAAGTTTAACATAAGGAGCCTGACTTTGCCCCGAAAGAGGCTGGGAGTTGTTCTGGCAGGCAGTTGGCAGCAGCATTAGAAATGCTGGGGCTGCACAAGTACGTCTGTCTTTGCCTTATGTGACATAGATACTTAAGCCATATTCTTGAAAGTGATTCAAGGGTTTTCAAGCCTAAGTCTCATTTTCTACTAAAGATCCAAATTGCTTTTCTCTCTCCTCTCTCTCGATAAATAAATGATCAGCTCTGACTACCCACGCCAGAACAGATATCTGCACTCTACATGCATTCCTCACTAAATATTTCAGAAGATGTCCTAGAAGCTCTTTGTTATTAAGCAGTTTTGTCATTCTCTGAACAATCAGTTATCAAACAGTAGCTTAAAATAAGCAATATCTTTTCTATAGTAAAAAATGTAGCTGTTGTTTTAACTCACAGCTGCATTGCCACATTGTCTTTCTGAAAACTTCAATTTAGCCAGTTCTGCTTAACTCTGTAAAAGGAAATTGTTTTCCTAGCCTTTTGTATGCCTTCCCATAGCATATTTGCATCTCTAGGTGTGTAAGAAAACAAACAAACAACTTGAAGTATATCCAGCTGAGTAATATACCAGCCCATGGTTGTTCAGTTATTTGATTTCTCTCCTCAGCTAGTTGGGTCCAAACTCAGTGTTTTCATCTCCTTTCCCCACAGGAGACTTAGCAGGGCTCACCTCTCCCCCCCTCCATAACTCTGTCCCCTCCCTCAGCCCGTGTCGGCTTCTTGACAAAGAAAAGCCATTCAGCACTCCGCAATCCTTCAGGGCACAACTCATTCAATCAGGATGGGACAGATTTATAGCTCCTACGCTTGGGTCCCAATTTCCTGCACTGACATCCTGATTTGTTTCTGTGACACGAAGGCTTTGCCGGGATGGCTGTTTGTTCACTCTGGAGGTGTGTGGAGGAGGTGGCTATGCTAACAGCCTGGGCTGACCTGCAAAGGCCGGCCGGGGAAAGCTCCTGCCAAAAAGGTCCTGTCTGACCCTGGGCCTTCCCGGGGTTTCGAATGCATTTTGTTAATCTGGTTTTCCAGTTCCTTACAGAGCACCGATAATACAATGCCAGTAGCACTGCTTTGTAAGGGGGCAGCATTAAACGAGTAGTAATACAAAAAATGTTGCTTGCTTTTTTGTATCCATCACACTTGTCAGATGTGTGTAAAGCATGTGCCATCTTGAGTTGACAGGCCCAAAAAGCAGCTATGATTTTGAAAACTGTTTGAAATTACATCTTCTGCATGCTATTTGAAAGGCAGGTAATATGAAAGACCACAGAAAGGATTGATACTGCCCAAGTTTCATCTGCTAGCTTTGCCTTAGATTTGCTGGGAGAAACACAGATATGAATAAATAAAACTTTTGAATAATGTTTCTGCTTAGTAGGGCTGTACGGATAGGAAGAGGAGAGAAACCAGTCTCCCAAGCATTTGCAAGTTAAGCAGTAATAATTGTGAGGAATCTTTCGAAAGTATAAGTAGGAGGAGTTTGAAATAACCTGAGTACAAAATGACCTTTTGCTTGCCTCCATAGAAGTGCTCATTTGAGAGATTTGCTCACTGGGTTTTTATCAGACTAGGAAAAGCAGCAGTAGTCCTTGAAACCGGTTTTTCTGTCTCTGCAACTCAGCATCAGACTGAGCACGTCCAACATCCCCTTCTGGGCTCTAGGTTCAGAAGCAAACACTGTGAAGGAGTTCAGGAAAGAGGATCCATTTAGATCCCTGTGAATTAGGCTTCTTCTATAGCGTTTTCATTTGTGCGTTTGTTCCATGGTTTCTCCTTGTTTTAAATATTTGCTGTGGGGACAAATTTCTTTGTGACAGGCTTCTGAAAATAGGGAGGGCAGGCAGAGCTGCAGCTGCAGTCCCTTTTCTTTGTTAGCAGAGAGGCATGGGAGGAAGCAGCAGTGCAGCTCCAGTGCAAAGAACAGCTGAACCCATTACTGGCTTTAGATCACAGCGCTGATTTTGCTTTCCGTGTGATGTACCTGTCTTGGCAGAGTAGCTGCAGTCAGAACCGGTCCTCTAGGTGATAGCCCACACCAAATAAATCTTCAGAGCGGGCAGTGTTTCTGTGAGTGTTAATTTCGGGGCAGAGGAACAGAAAGCACAACTCTCACCTAGGTTAATTAAGGGATCCTAAAGTGGTTTTTTTTGTTGTTGTTTTGTTTTTTGTTTGTTTTGTTTTGTTTTGTTTTGTTTTTTAATTCTTTGCTATGAATGACTTTCTATGACATGTAAGACAACGTTGGTGCAGTTACAGGGAAGGGTCATTGTGATGAGAGGCCACAGCACAGCCTGCCCGGCGCTGGGCAGCAGCATGGATTTATGCTGGATTACAGTAACCAGGAACTGAGGTTTTGTTCCCTGCTGGCAGCAGGTTTCCTGCTGCTCTCTCGGCCTCTGCTGCTGCCCTAGCTGTGCTGTTCTCTGCATCTTTTACTGCCTTCATTTCTGGTCCTGCATCTAAATATGCCAGCCTGTCCTCAAGGAAAGAGCAGTCTTACCCTCCCCTCCAGGGCAGATACCAAGTCAGCATAAATACATTTTTTACTGCGCAGCTGTGCCTATTTCACTCTGTCTGTAGTTTAATGCACTACACCCACACTGAGAAGTGTCCTCTGCTGCATGCCTGACTCTGGTGAGGAAGAGGAAGGAAAGGGAGAAAGTTAAAGGCAATGGAGGTTGGAGGAAAATATCCAGGGCAGTAGGCCAAGTGGGCGCACAGGGCCTCATAGTGTTCTGCAGTAGAAGTGGAGGCAGAAACTTGTGGGAGATTGAGGCCAGGCTGTAGGGACCCATGGGGAGGGAGGTACGAATGGGCTGTGACTTCATCAGCAGGAACCTGCTCCCTGCTCTGTAGATGGCTGTTTTCTGTAGATCATGGGGAGGAAGCCTTCCACTCCTCTCCCTGCGCCTGCCTCCCAACCGTGCCTGAGAGCTGTTGGGGTTGGGCTTCTGGTTCACTCAAGACAAACAGGTATGTTATGAGGGTTGAAAACATACTCCCTTGTGAGTGAGATGAAAGGGTAAAATCTTCTAGTGTTAGTAAGTGGGGTTATTCACACTCACATTTACCATTTGCTTATCCTCCCATGAGTTGCCAAGGTGCACTGGTTAATTCTGCACAGCAAAATTGTCCTGTAAGACCAAATTCTTACTGTAGCCGTAGTTGCTTCCTTAAAGCAAAGGCTGCACAGCTTTAATTTTAATTTAAAACCAAAGTCTGATATCTTTTACAACAGAAGTTTCTTTTTGAGTTAAACAATGATGAAGAGATTAATGGAGCTCTGTAGGAAGGCGATTTTTGATGGAGATGAAATACTGTCTGTGCAATTTCAGATGATTGATTTTCGTTGATTAGGTACCCATCAAAGTGCAGTCAGCAATGCTCTGGATATGATCATAATACACTGAAGAAAGGGGCAGCTCATTAACTGAAGAGAATCATCCTGCCATCCCATCACCCACCCACCCCCACGTTTTCAATTGCTGCTGAAGCGATTCAGGCCTCACAAGACTTCTGTGCTATTTGGAAAAGTGTACGGTATATATCCTAGGCTGCTATAAGAGAGTCCTTGATATGCAAAATGAGGCATGCAAAGATTTCTCTTCATTTATTTTATTTACTTTTTAAAGTTTTGAACAAGCATAAATTATCCTGTGAATATTCCCTACTTTCTGTAGAAGCATTTTGGCATAATCGGAAGAGCAGCCTTCAATTTGGCTATTCCCAGAGTAGGAATATGCTGCTAAATCATCTGTTATCAGTGGAGCTCTAAAAACAAGGCTATTGACCATGAGATGAATTTTGTCACAAGCTTGATGTAGGAGTCAGTTTTGACATTGCTCTAAATGTTCTCTTCTCAAAGAAAAGCTCTATTGAGAGCTGCTGTATAAAAGTTAAGCGGGAGATTTTAGGTTGCATAAATGAGATCTGATTTACCCAGGCTTCCACTGAGAGTTGAGCTGCTCACTGTCCTTTATGTCTTTGAAAAATCTTCCCCCTAACCGCCATCTTACAGTGCGGTAGAAATATGATAGTAGGACATTACTGTCTGCACAGGATTCTTGATTTTGGTATTGCAATGTATGTCCATAAATCTTCTAAAAACTCAAATGTTTCCATGTAACTTGTCCTATGCTAGTTGAACCCTTCCTTTTGCCTGTCCTATAAGATCAGTGTATTCTTTTTCAACTGAAGATGCTTTGTTGACCTCAGAAATTTGTTGGAAGAAATCCTAACACGTCTCTTTATGCTGGCAGGAAAGCTTTGTCATTCATAGCAGTGAGGCCGTTATGCACTCACGTTCCTACAGGCCGCTGGGATCTACCTTTGTGCAAACTTTGAATCTGGGTTTGCCAACTGCACTTTGGATTCATATTTTAGAAGACTAACTCATAACAAAAGTGAAAGCTTCTGCCAACTCAGCACTCCTGCAGCATATTGGGGGTTTTGAGAATTTATTATAGAAATGAGTTTGTGAATATTTATGCTTCATTAATTACTCGTTGGTGTGGAACATAGTATGGGAACTTTGTACTTACTGATTTTCTCAAGTTAAACTGCCAAACTGTTCTTGACTGATATTCCCATATTAAGTGTGTGCAGCTTTTAACACTTGACTTAACAAGTGCCTTTAATTTCACTGAACATAAGTTATTGATCACGGTGCTTGTTGCCTGGAAGCTCCATTCCTGATTGTTAATTGAGCCATTGATTTTTTTTAACATTATCATTAACAAAAGGGTGAGTGCCATATTGTAAAGTGGTCTGCTCAGAGCAGGGAGGGGAGTAGCGTAGCTGGCAGAAGAAAATATTTTTGGAAAACCTATCACAGCCGAAATCAGAAGTAAAACTCCTGTTGACTTACATTAAGAGAGGATTGCACTCAATATGGATTTGAATTGGCAAAAGTAAAGTTAACAGGAAAGTTCTGTAGGTTTCAGGGATGCCAGATCAGACCAGATGTTTGGTGCAAGTTCTGTGATGCAGTGGCGTAAAGGCTCCCCAAGGGATTTCAGGTGTACCCAAAAGCTTCCGTTGGGAGCACTTTTTGATGGGAGAAACTGGCGCCGTGTTTTTTAGGGTCCTAATTAGGGTTAGGCTTAGTGTTACGGTTAGTGTTACGTTTAGGGTTGTTTATAAAGAGAGAAAGCACAGAGTCCTGTTGTGTGGGGGGTTGCGTAAAGGCTCCCCAGGAGAGTTCAGGTGTACCCAAAGGTTTCCGTTGGGAGCACTTTTTGATGGGAGAAACTGGTGCTGTATGTGTTTTTTAGGGTCCTAATTAGGGTTAGGTTTAGAGTTATGTTTACGGTTGTTTGGAAAGAGAGAAGGTGCAGAGTCTTGTTGTGTTAGCCTGTTTAGCATGACACTAAATCCAACCAATAGGCCTTGCTGAGAAAAAGCTCATCTGTATAAGCTCAGACTTGGCAGCGCGTTCTTACAGCCAAAGAGCTCCCTGTTCGGTGCTGCGTTGCGGCCAGCTCAGGCACAAGCAGCTTGCCTCCATCTGCAGCAGGGCGTGCAGACCACGTCAAGGTTATTGGGGCTACGCTGATTTACACCAGCTGGACCAGCTCAAAGCTTTGTTTTGTATTCAGTGTTACTGCATTAGCGGAAAGGTGCACATTTGGCAAACGAACACACCCAACATTGAGAGCAGGTCTCACCATGAAATGGAATGCAATATTCCCATGTTAGAAGTATAACCTGATGATGGTGAGGATAAGCCTGGGATTTAAGGTGAATGATGATGCCTTTGGTGGGATGGGGCAAGTGTAATGCATACACACGTCATAAATATACGTCCCAAATGTTAGGATACGACCCATAACTGAATTTTCTGATGTACAGTTTCTAATGTACAAAGGTGTGCAGTGAGCAAGTATCTGCTTAATTACAGCTGTCTCGTTGTCTTGGAGCTATTATGACTGTCCACAAGGTCATCTCAGCTACTTACAGACTTGGGAGAAAGTCACCTAAAAGCCTTTTGCTTGTATTCTGTCATGCACAGCTTTTATGATTTTTAAATGGAATAAAATAGACAAACAATGTCTCAAAAGCATATGATGGAATTTAGTTTCCTTTTATCCTTTGGACATTGTTTTTATGAGAACATATCACAGTATTCAGAGAGCAAGCTGTTCCTTCTGAGTGGTCTTACAGATTTACATGGTGATTTTTAAATGGCACAACTAATAGATGGAGTCTAGATAGTTTGAAAGGATTCCTTATTGCTGTCTTCGTAGAATTATACCTAAAAAAGGAAATACCTATTAGAGGCTACTGAAGAGATGCTCGGATTTGTTAACCCACTGCAAAACACTATAGCAGTTTGACAACTATGGTGGGAAAGTATTCATGAGTTTACAGTTTTGAAGGTTTTGAGTTCTCTGTAGTTCTCCAAACAGTTTCCAGAAACTATTTTATGACAGTTTTTAAAAACTTCAGCCTTACACTCCTGGGTATACCAGCTTTCTCTGGAAGACAGGAGTGTGGAGAGAGGTCTACGCAGAGGTAGTAATGATTCAGGTGACATCAGCTCTCCTCATTTCCTGACCTTGTGGGGCTGACAGTTTTAGTGGGGATGGAAACAATGCTGATTTCTGAAGACTGTCAAGTGCGAGCAGTTTTCTGCTGAGTTGTAGGAGGCTGGAGATCTATAAACCTTTTTAAGTGCTAAGAGGAACGGGAGGGCATTGTTTTCATTGCAGCTAGTCTTTGAGTCAGAAAGAGAATAGTAACTATTGAGAGACAGACCTCTGGAACAAGGCTAAGCTTTATTTATTAACTAGTAAAATTTCTTAAAAGGAGAGTGAGCAAGCAAAAATTGCTTAGATCTGCTGCTGTGGACAAATAAATAGGAATGCAGAAATTATTTTAATAACACAGCATTAAATTATATTGCTAAGGCAACACAAGTTCTTCCATTTTGAAAAATGGCTGGAAATGTGAGTGGCATTTTGAGTCTCTCCAAAACTAAAATTCTTATTACTGGAAAACAACCCAAAAATAAATCATTGGCTGCAATTTTTCAAAGGATTTGTCTGACTTAGGCTATGATGTTTCTGTATTAACTCCTTGGACCTATTCCCAGCCCAACTGGCCAGATTTTTTAAAGAGTTCTGGGTATATTTATTGACATAAAAAGTCAAATATGAAACTAATGGTGTACCCAGTTGGTCCTGGGTAGTCTGAAATTTCACCCTAGGACTTTATTAGTGTTTAGTCCCTAGTAATTGCCAGTTTGTTAAGAAAAATATGTCAAACCAAACATGCTGAGTTCTACCAAAGATCCAGTTACTTACTGCAAGCCTAAAAGGAAGATGAGGAGGTGAAATTACTAGTGAACATTTTGAGGTCTTCTTTGTTGAGCTTTAGAATGTTTGGCAGCTACTTTCAGAAGGAGAAACTGTGAGAAAACTGCTGGTTCTCCACCCCTCTCTTCCTGCTCCTGGCATAGGCAGCATCAGGACCGTGCCTCCCTGGCTGAGAGCCTAGGAGGGGAAGTCTTTATTGGGGTGATTTTTGCAGCTTGATAGCAAGGTTGTATGCTACCATCTTACATCTAAGAGTAGCACTGCACTGTGTGCAAAGCTGCATCAGGTCCATCAGCTCTTTCAGGGAACAAGTTCTTCATTAAGCTACAATATAAACTTACTTTATGGTAATCCCACAGGACACCTCCATGATTTTCACTTAGAGAATAACTTCCAAAAAGTCCAGATTCCAGATCCTTCGTGAATTGTGAAAGTCTTCCCAAAGACTTGCCAGGAATAGGTCATAAAGGCTCTTTTAATGCCACATTGTTTGTTTTTTTTTCCCTATGAAATAAAATTTTTATTAAATTTTCTTGTACTGAACGTGTGTATGCTTTCAGATCCTGGACAAATCACTCAGTTTACAGCATTCACAGCCTCTTTGTCCCCTCCATCTTGTTGTGTTAAAAAATAAAAACAGCTAGTCTTTCCATCAGCTTGACGTCTGTCCATCTAATATTATTAATGGGTCCGGAGGTCCTCTTCTGAGCAGCACGGTGAAGGACACTGGCACACTGATTCTCACATTTGACCTGTCCAGCTGGAGAAATAAGTTTCAAATACTGCCTGTAAAGTTAATACGAACAGCATACAGAATTTCAGCCCGCCAAAGGGATTTGTTTTTAAGCTTCTCTGAACTCCAGAATCTGGACGAAAGCTCTGGTGTTTAGAATTAATGATGTCTTGGGTTAGCTCACACAGCTTGCAGCGCTCTAGGTACTGCAGTTTGATGACTGTCACTGTTGGTTGGGTCAAGAATAGCCGCCACAGACATAATCAGCACGTTTCCTCATTTTATCAGGCTGGTGCAAGAGGTAGGCGTTTTTTCCAGGGGACAGAATTAATGGGTGAATGTGCTGTGGGGCTGGCACATGCTGCCTCCAGTTTAATAGCTGAATTAGAATCTTTTTAAAGCCTTGGCACCAAGAAATGTGATTTCCCGATGCTTAGGGCTTATGCTGTGGTAAGTGCTGGGAAATCTTGACTGATAGTGCTAAGAGTTAACAGAGACAAAAAATGAAGCACAATGAATCTTGCATGAAGCGTTTGGCTATGTATGACTTACATATGTGCATATACATATTGGTTTGGAAGAAATGTTCACATGTAGAGAGATTAATTATATTTTAACCTGCACTTAAAAGGATCATCAAATCTAGTATTTTTTCACTCAATATTTCATCATTGCTTCTAGTGGCCAAGCTTGGTGGGGGCGAAGATTTATAGCCACTATGTGAGAAACTGTATCATATAAATAAGGGGGCCAAATTAAACACATTGATTAACTATCATTACCTATCGTCTAATCTCTAAATGACTAAAGTCTAATTTAAGAAAGACAAGAATCGGGATTAAATTCTGAATTGCTATTATTATTACATGTCTTCATTATATTCTAGAGGAATTCAGCAGAGATTAAAAAGGCACCTGTGAATTAAGACCAGCTATTAATGGGGAAGTTGAAGGGGCTTATCCGCATTAATGGCATAACGCATGGAAGCATTAAACTTTACAGATTGTGTGTTCATGGATTTTGTCTGTCTAGTTTATCGTCAGAAAAAAACTGTAGAGCACCTGGAAATATAGTCATGGCCACTATATTGCATTTAGTAATCAGAAGAGCAGAAAGCGATTTAGAGAACTTTGCAGGGCGGTTGAAAGGGATGAGTTTCAGTCAGTCCTGCAGTCCATGCAAAGAGATAGAATGGAAGAGGAGGGGAGAAAAGCACACTTTGTTTTAACTGGCCTGTGCATGAAGCTATTTGTATTTAACTCTGCAAGTTTCAGGCTAACCAAGATATGCCAATCCTCAGTGAGTTACTAACCCATCTGAACTTGTGGGACCTCATCATAGAGGTGAATGACAACCTTTCCTTTAGCTTACTCGAGTGTTAGGATAAGAGCAGAGACAGGCACCACCACAGTCAAGTATTTTTTGCAATTTCTTGTCTTCTTTCAGTGATGTGTGCATAGCCCTGTGAAAGTCTGTGTTTGAGAGCTCCAGCCACGTGTTTGGCTCCAAGACACCACAGCCCAACCGTATGTCAGCTGTGGTTGTTAGAACTGCAAAATAGCAGTGGCATCTTCTGGGGAAAGCCAGAGTATAAAAGTACCACCAAAGGACTTCAGGCTGTGCAGTGGTGGCATTGACAGGGCTTCTCACTGCCCTAGCTTCTGTGAGCTTGATTGTCACTACCCCTCCAGCTGGAAGGGCTTGTTTCCATTGACGGCCTCAGTTCTACACAGGGGAAGGACACGTGGTTGTTTGAGTCCAAGTCATGATGAAGAAATCACTTTCCTAGGCATCTGATGCTTTATGCTAAAACAGGCGTCATCTGTCTTTAACACGCAGGTGGCCTTGTGAAAGTGAATATGAAATGATGCTGCCCTCTTGAATATTTGATTCTATACTTGCTAATAAAGCACTCACTTGTGATCTTCAGCCCCTCCTTTTTTGACATTTTTAAGCCAGTTTTCTGATGTTTTGCTTTCAGAAAAGAGGCCATTATTCCTGCAATCTATCATTATAAGGAGTGCTGCCTACTTCAGACAACCTCTTGCAGCCTAACTGGAATCACTCGATGATTTGGATCATTAATATATTGCAAAATGACAATAAGAACTGAAGTGAGGGGGCAGGCAGACATAAAGTGCTGATGAAGATATATCTGCTCTGCTGACAAAATTCCACTTATAAGAGCAACCATCGGATTTCTCTTAGCTAGAAGGTGAAGCTTTAACACGCCTAAAGAGTATTGATTGTTAATGCTCTTGGTCTGTTTGGCAGTAGATTCAGAACACCTGAGTCTTCTGCTTTGCTTCCAGTTTTTCATTTCTGGATTTTGGTGTGAGGTCTTTTTAATCATTCTACTACCAATGTGTTTTCCTTTCTTGAAGCTTTGTTCATTGTTATGATGCACTGTAAGCACTTGCTTTTCTAAGCCTTTTTTCCTTTTTCTCAATTTTCTAAGTTCTGCTGCTTCTCCTTTCGTTGAAATATATATATATATATGTATATAAAGCTCTTAATTGGATTTCATAATATCAATGATTTGTTTAAAAAGGATGCAAGCCTAGAAACAGCAGTAGTTCATCTCCTCATCTGCAGCAGCAGCACTAATCTTGTACACATTGGCATGCACACAGGGCAATAAAAAGTGACATGAAGTAACATTTCAGTGAAGAATTGTATGCAGCAGAGCCAAATCCTGTCATTTAAGACTTTCTGTGAGGAGTGATTTGTTGTCAATTTGCAAGGTTTTTTGAGAGAGAGAGAGAGAGAGAGAGATTGTGTGAGTGTTGGGAATGAGTGTTGGGAGTGAGTGTTGTGTGAGTGTTGGGAATTATGCTTAGACTTTTTAAGCTTTGCTAGTGACTTTAGGTGTCTCTGCCTTCAGGTTCCCAACTTGACATTCCAGAGAGGCTTGATTCTTGGCACATGTGTAGTCAGCTTGTTTAGAAATGCTGAACCTCATGAAGGATCTCAAGCAGAACACCACAAATCATTGTTTTTGACTACCTGTTACTGTCTGTCCTGAAGACACTAAAGATGGCTATCTGTTTCAAGGTATCAGGCTCTGATCCAGCAAAAGAGCTTTTGAAAGTTAAGATTTTCTCCGTCTGTACAGTTTTTAATAGGCAAAAATCTTATTTTGCTCCTAGAATAGGAGGTGGTACAGAGGCTGGTGGGACAAATCACTTAACTTTTCACATTATTAGTCTTCTGAAGGCATAGATCAATTGCCCAGAGCAGTTTGTTCCTTTTTAGAAGCAAATATATAATCTTATTAATGATAATGTTTTTTTGCCAACAGCATGATACTCTGTATTGTTCAGTTTAATAATCAGCATGAAACCTATTAACTGCGTGAGATCTAGAGTCAGAAATCTGGGGTGAAATCTTTGGCACTTGGAAATACTAACTAACTTGTTTGCTGTACTGCAGTCTCCCACAGTTAACATTCTGGCAATTACAAAGATACAAGCTTCAAAAGATAAGCTTTCTGTTTTGCACTGTACCCATGATTTACCCTGTAGTCAAAATCCAGCGTAAGCCTTTTTGGAAGTTCCAGAAGCTTGGAAGAGTTCAATGTAATTTAATTTATTTTGATTGTGAACACTTGGAAACCTCCTGGTCCTGACTGTGTCTAGCAATGACTAAGTCCTCAGAGCAGCTCTTCTCAAGCAGTGTTGATTGGGGGGGACAGTAAATCAATTACTCAGCCAAGGATTTCACATACTTTTATTGCAATGTTCTTATATTGTGTTCCTCCAATTTTGACTAAAAAGAATGTGGAATTCAAGTCAGTTTCATCAGCAACTGTGAATGTTTCTGCTTAGAGTTAATTTTACTTTCCTTGCATGTGCCTGTCTCAGTTGCTCAATTGTGCTGATGAAAGTTTGAAACTTCCCCTTCATGAGAGGTCAGTGAAGCTTGTAATTTGTCACTTCAAGACATCAGTTCCTATAGCAAATCTCTCATTAGATTTTCCTTGTGCATATCAGAGGCTGAGGTCATATGGCCCCAGGTTGTCTTGTCTCTGAGGGGAAAGCTGGCATTGGAGTATTTGATTGCTTCACCACGGCTGTGAATTTGAAGAAGTCAATCTCTTCTGGTTTGCACTCCCTCTAGGGCATGTTGCCTCCTCTACAAAATTTAACAGTGATTGGCTGTTTAAATAGCTTTTGAATAAGTTTGTTCTTAAACGTATTTTCCTCAGTTCTCCTCCATGTACAGTATGGAGTAACTTACTGGTTTGCCCTGATACTTTCTGTGTCTGCTTCTCCTTCTAATTTTCATTTAAGTGTAGCAGTAAGTAATTAGGGAATGTCATTTACACTTCCCACTTCTGCTGCCATGAAAAGAATTGATGCTTATCATGGTGCCTGGAAGTCCCCTTGTGACTTTCCTGTTAAAACCGTTCTGCTATCTGCCAAGACATGAATCTCTCTGTAATTACTTTCCCAGTATTGTTCTGGTAGGAAGACTATCTGTAATCACTCTATGACAAGTTCCTTCTCATTCTTCCTGTAGACTTCCACTTGCTGGAGCCTCTTACTTTGGATTTCTTTACTCTGCAGAAACTAGGCACTGCAGATGAAGACTTTCCATGTCCATTTAATTTTTCTGCTGGGTGGTTTGTTTCTGTATAAATGTGTATGATTTTGTTGCCAGACTACTTAGTACACAGTCCTTCTGCAGCTTTAGTCTGCTCTTCTGTGCGGGCTTCAGAATTGGGCTTTCAGTGGAAGAACATGGCCATTATGAATTTTAATGCACTTTTGATTTCTTTGGCTGAAGTTGATGAGATTTTGGCAAGTGAAATCACCCCGCTCTTTTCTTTCCGTTGTGTGGCATTTGAATTCACGTTTCCTTCTTGAAGAAACCAACCGACCTTAGTGTTTAGTGGAAAGCACATCTATGAATCTAGCTAATATCATTCATACAAACAGCAGTATAATCTTAAAACATTAACTCTCAATATATTTTGTATCTGTTTTTAACATGAAAAGTAGAAATACAGCTTCAACTTGTATGATGATAGTGTGCTTATCTTTCATTTTGGCAGGCATTGCTCAGAGCCTCCATGCCCACGCTGTCAGGGGCTGGCTACAGCACTGAAACTTGTGCGTTCTCCATACACTGGATTTTGCATTCAGAGACACTTCAAGCCCCTGGGGAAAAACAGACTGTAGTGAAGGAGAATAGGATTACTGTGAAGCTACAAGTCACTCACGCAAATCCGCAAAGAAATTGGGACTTCTAGCTCTGGTTGCTTAACAAGGGATTTGGGCACTTAAATCCTGCTAAGAGGGCAAGTGGGAGGGGAATCATTACAAAATAATTAGCAAAAACTTGGGGCTGGAGAAAAACAGGTCCCTGTCCTGTTGTTCTGGTGCTTTCCAGATTTGCAGCAATTCCCTTCCCTTTTAGAACAAAGCTGATGTTAGAGGTTAGTGGATCTTGCTAACCAGCCTAATGTGGTTTGTTGTTGCTGCACAATCAGTCCTGCAGCTTCTGACATGGGGTCTCTGCATGCTTCCCTGCACATCCCTAACACAAGCACTGCCTTTTGAAAAGTAGCTAGCAGCACCAGTCGGCTGGGGAGAAGACAATTTGGAAAGAGGTGGGGAGGCAGCCCCCAGGGGAGAGCGGTGCAGCCTGTTTCTTTTGCTTGGGATGCGGAGGCCCAAGACCTCAAGTAGCGCAGGCGCGTGCCCCTGCACTGGGGAGCACAGGAGGGGCCAGGGGCTGTGGACGGAGAGCAGCATTATACCATCAGTGCTGGAGGGCGAGAATTCAAATTGACAGTGGGATAGAAATGGGGTTTGGTGAGTGCAGTGGCTGGTGAATGTAGGCCAAAGGAGCAGACGCTTCAGCTGGACAGGCCCCCATCACCCTGCCGGGGCCTGAAACAGGGAGAGGCCCTGTCAGAGCCCACAGCCGGATCTGCTCTGTTTAGGCCCCACCGCGCCATCGGCCACGGGCCTCCGTTGAGCCTGCGATCAGCAGCTCTCCAGTGCACTGAACTTGTGCTGTGGGCATGGAGGTTAGTGAGGGACTTGGCTACAGGACCTGCAGCTG
The DNA here is from genome assembly GCF_009769625.2 of Cygnus olor. Taxonomy (NCBI): domain Eukaryota; kingdom Metazoa; phylum Chordata; class Aves; order Anseriformes; family Anatidae; genus Cygnus; species Cygnus olor. Next base: position 3,837,941 of record NC_049183.1, read on the forward strand.
CCAGCGGTGCTGGGCCGCGTTTCTGTGGGAGAGTGTGATGGCAGGATGACCATGCAAATGCAGCACTTGCTGCAGCATGAATATGAAGAGATTTATTCTTCACGCGTTTCACTGTCCCAAAAACACTCAAGTGATGAGGGACTAAGTGTTTTCTGACTCTTTGAAAAGTATTTGTACTTAAAAAAAATAAAATAAAAGGGAAAGGAGAGTCATGAGCAATGAAAGACTTAGGGACCCACTGAGGCACTGGATGCTGATTTTTCTTATATTCTTAATTGCAAAGAATCAATTTCTATCCATAAATTTTTCATGATCTGGTGACAACAGAGTACGAGAAAGACTGTAAGGGTCCTCTGTGCAAATCCCTAGCTGTTCTAAATGTATATACAAAGACCTAGTCCTGGTTTTGTTGGCAGGCATTGTAGCTGTGCAGGTGGGGTGTCAAAAAGAGCAACGCTCTTCAGCCTAATACACAGAAGTGGAACTTTTAATTCCTTCCATTTCCTTTCAAAATCCATGCAGTGTGAGTGCTCCTGTTAAGCATAGTTGACTGAACAGGTTGCATAGTCTACGTATTTAAAAACATATAATAATTTAATAGTATTTAAAAAAAATCAAGTAACATGACATTTGTCACTAAGCAGAGAGGCAAACTGTTTGTGTTTCTAATAGGAACCACTGGGAAAAGAGAGATTTGGGGGAAAAATCAGCCAGAGGGAATAGGCTGATGAAAGCTGTAAGTTCTAAGAGGGTTTTATTTCTTTGCTGCTTTGTAGTTGCTGTGGGTAAGCGAGTAAACCTGACAGTTCAAACTACGTTTTCCTCAATATCTCAAAATTCATTCAACCTCCCATGTTACTAATTATTTTTCCACCTGAGAATCAGCTATTTTGTTTCAGGCTACAGCAAGGAAAAAAGATGCAGCTTATTACCAGGGTCAAAAAAAAAAAAAAAAAGGAACTCTATCCTTGATAGCATGCAGCATTTTGTAGAGTATCAGTTCCCTTGTTTTTGCATGGGTAATTACAGTAAGCTGTTAGCACCTAAGAGGAAGGACAAAGGAGGTGAATCCTTTTCTTTCCCCTCTTGAACAAATAAGCTCTCTTATTTAAAACTCATTGATTCCTATAATGTTAAAATATAATACATTCAGGAGATTTTCATCAGCAATAGAAACCACTATAGGTTGGTGCTGAGAACTGTGGAAACCATGAACATTAATTACAATTCTTTTTTAGAAAGAGTCATACAAGCTTTAAGTAAGTCTCTAACTAGGCACCATATTACTTTTTCCTTTTTTTTTTTTTTTTACACATTGACAAGGAAGAAACTTCTAGATTTCTGACCTAGCCCCCTATCTTTGCTTTTTCTTTCCTTTGAGTCCTTGGTGCTCTGAGAGTACCAAAAGAAAGGATAAAGTAAAAAGATGATGTCCAGAACAATAGCTTAACGGTTCAGTTGATCTGTGCAAATTCTGCTGTCGTAACATGCATAAGGAATTTCAATGGATAATTCTTAGAATGGATACAAATTCAAGTTGCCATTATTAAATGTTTTGGATTTGTGATTTAATAGCAAATGTCAGGGACAGGAATTGAGGTGATCTAAGGACATCCTAAAGATACAAGTAGCAAACAGTAGCTTGAGAAATTATTTATTGATATAATTTATAACCAGCCTTCAGAAATGCAACCTTGTAATGGTGAAATGGGATTATTCAGAGAGCTAATGCTGTGCAATAAGGTCAAGGCTGAAATACAGAAATAATACACTCTGTGGTTTCACAAGGTCCTAGAACACCTTAAAATACAAGTTCACAGTACTTCTAACCAGCCTTCTGTGGAGCTGCCACTTTCATTGCTGTTTTCCTAGGAGACTTTTCTAGTCCAGTGAAGAAATGGATGCCCTAAGAGCTAGGCGTGGGTGTGCTTGGTGTTGCTCGCAGGTATTTTCACAGGATTTTCACAGACTCCCAAAAGACAAAGACTCTACAGATGTTAGTGACGATGTGTGATTATTGCATCATAAACCTTAAGATCAGGGCTAGTACAGTTTTTAATGAGAGCTTCCAAAAATCTGTGGAAGCTGGTCCAGTGTTCTGTGGAATGTTTTTCATATCTCCCATCCCACTTACCAATGAGTAGATCTGAGGATGATTTTGAGGGAACGATAGTTGTAAATCATGACAGAAATTGTTTTGTCATATATATCAAGCATGCCTATTTCCCATTCACCTATATTTTTAAAAGTCTATTCATATAATCTCAAAAAAAAAAATGGTCAAAACTTTTACCTTATATTTTACCAGTAGATTTAATGTACTCATCTGTTTCATTAGATCAATTACAAATAGATAACTGCATTAGGAAATGAAAAAATCTTTTTTGTGTGTGTGTTTTCAGAGTAGACTGCCATTT